>NW_024870681.1:522500-1232500 GCF_019054845.1 Dipodomys spectabilis | reverse complement strand
GTGGTAGAGTGCTAGCCTTGAGGTGAAGAGCTGAGGGACAGCACCCAGGCCCAGAGTTCAGGCCCCACGACCAGACCCTCCCCCCCCCCCAAAAAAAAAAAGAAATAAGTCTTGGCTTGCTTGAAATGTGGTTTAGTTTTATTGGTAGAGTGCTTGCCTAGCTTGCATGAAGCCCTGGGTTCGATTCCTCAGTACCACATAAACAGAAAATAAAGCTGGAAGGGGGCTGTGGCTCAAGTGGTAGAGTGCTAATTTTGAGCAAAAGAAGCTCAGGGACAGTGCCCATCCCTGAGCTCAAGCCCCAAGACTGGCAAAAACAAACAAATAGAAAAAGAGTCTAAATTCTAGTGACGTCCCCAGGCCCTGAAGAAAGTGTCCCTACAACCAAACTGATAAATGTCTTCTCTATATGGAGAATACATTTTTGACTCAAATATAGAAATAGACTTAAAACGCTAAAATAGTATATATATAATTAAAAGAAGTGTTAAATGATTCCTTCAACCTAAGAGTGATATAGCACCACAATTAAATCATTGCCACTATGCTGAAAGATAACCACACTGACTATTTTAACTTCAGAGCTTGGAAGAAAAAGAAACAGCAGTTTAAATTTAATTTGGAAATTAGGCAGCCCAGTAGACAAACTTTACAACCTAGTTTCTTTCACATTTAGGAGTTAAGGGAAAAAAATAGGTGACAGCAGGCAAAGTAAGTAGGTACTGCAAACTTAATAACATATTTGCTGAAAGTACATAAGTTTTGAAGGGGCCTTCACTTATTTGAGGAAATCATCCTACATACTATCTTCATGTTATAAAATCTTAGAATTCTAGTTCTTTATTTCCTCCTCAGACCAAAACATGAGAGCTATCCATGGTTTAAAAAAACACCAAATTTCCTCCCAACTCCTGCACATAAACACCCTCAAAAAAAGGTTCTGTGTTGCTTCTTGGAACCTGGGCTAGAAGTGAACTGGGTTTTAGATATGCTAATGTGTATACCATGTAATGTGATCACTCTATGCCTCAAGAGGTGAAGATGTTATTTCTTTGGAGAATAGAGTTCCAATAGCATAGAGAAGGCTATTTTAGAGAAATCAGGAGACTTCAGAAATCAGGAGGAATTTGAAGACAAGCAGATATTGAATTAGAAGAGAGAGAAAAGGCTCCTCAGACATTTGTCTGGGGATGTGTGCCAGGAAAGAAAGACAAGCGCAGAAAGATCAGTGTTACTGAGATAGAATCCTAAGACACTATTAAGTCAGGTTTCAGATGATTGTGAAAAGAACCATTTTTACTTTGAACCAAGCGTGAGGCCTATTTCTCTGCAAGTGAAAAAGCTCGATTCTTTCTTTAATAAATAAGAAATGGAAAGACTGAGTTCTAGTACTAGAGAGTAATCTGGTTGATTAGCAAAGAAGGTTATAGGCATCTAAATTAAGAACCATCAGCCTAAACTCCAAGTATATCTAATTAATTCCCTATATATCTTTCTGACCACAAGATCTCTTCATACTGTAGAGCAAGGTCAGTTTTCCATTCTAGTTGATTAACTAGATTATGATGAGAAAAGCTGTCTGAAGGAAATGAGTGAAAGGTTGTGAATGTCAGGAATACTCTGTTGAAGGAACTCATTTTCTAGTCTTTTGAGAAATAGTTATGCCAACAACCAAAAAGACTGAAAATTCCTCTGGAGCTCTCCTTCCCTGATCCAAATCTTTGGCATGTACTAAAAAACTCTTGGTTAACTTTGGAATCAGCACAAGTAGCCCATACTCCTGATGAATCTATAAAACTGTTTTAAAGTTAGAGAAGTCCCTGTCTGTCATTTTCTTCTTAGCTATTCATATTTTAGGGGATGGCATCATAGTAAGCCTAACAAACTCCTTGGAGGAAATCCTCATGTAGCAGGATCAGGTGATAACATAAAATCAATTCATCACCCAAGAATTCAAAGAAGGGTCTCTATCATATTGTTCATGGTCTGTGGCAATCTCCTCTGAATTCAAAGAAAAATAGATTTTTTTTCAGCACCATTCATCCATCATCATAAAAACAAGACCTGGAAAAGTAGGACTTTATGGAGAGTACAAAAAGATAGAGCCCAGAGCTGACTATATCAGGAAATGAGCAAAATGATGAGATGTTTGACAAAATAGGTGCAACTACTAGAAGAAAATATTTTTGTAGCATTGGGTAATTCAGAGGTTTCTTAAAGAGGAGACAAAAGCACATATCATTAAAAAAAAAACAAAGCAGATTTCAATAATTTAATTTTTTGTTATTTGAAAGATAGACCTATGAAAACAAAGCCAGTTATGGTAGCATCTGACTCTAATCCCAGTACTTAGAAAGCTGAGGCAAAAGATTGAGAATTTGAGGCCAGTTCAGATTATATGACTCTCACCTTTTCTCAAAAAAAAAAAAAAAAGCAAATTACAAACTAGAGGGCATTTTGAAACTGTACCTGACAAAACACTTGTATACAAAATATTTTTTACAACTAAATACTAACATAAGCATCTCAAAAAATTTTTTCTAGTACTGGGGCTTGAACTCAGCCTGGGCACTGTCCTTCATTTCCTTTTGCTCAAGGCTAGCATTCTGCCACTTGAATCACAGCTCCATTTCTGGCTGTGATTAAATGGAGATAAGAATCTCAGGGACTTTCTTGCCTGGGCTGGCTTGGAACCAAGATCCTCAGATCTCAGCCTCAAGTAGCTAGGATTACAGGCATGAGCCACAAACACTGGCTCAATTTTTTAAAAACATAAAAGATTTTAACAGAGCTCTCAACAAAAAAGGAGAGAGCAAATAAACACATGAAAGGATGCTAGCCAAGCAGTCTACTTAATAAAGGGAAAATAGATAAGGAAACCGGAAGTACAGACTATGATACAACATCAAAAGATGAAAAGAATCCTTTTTGAACTTTTGCCCAGATTCCAAGTTTTGAATTTTCTCCCCTAAGGGCAATAATAATATCTTTATGTAATAGAAGCGCAATAAATGTTTATACATTGTACACTATAAACAAGTTTAAAATCTTGATACTAGCTAGGTGCTAGTAGTAGCATGTGTCTGTAAGTTGCAACTACTCAGGAATCTAAGTTAGGATTAAATCCAAGAGTTGAGAGCAGCCTGGGCAAAAGAAAACTCTCTGTGTGTGTCTGTGTGTGTGTGTGTGTGTGTGTGTGTGTGTGTGTGTGTGTGTGTGTGTGTGTGTGTGTGTGTGTGTGTGTGTGTGTGTGTGTGTGTGTGTGTTATGTATGATACTACTTAAAATGATACTACTAATTTTTCAAAAACTGCAAAGTAATATTTGTGATAGTTTATATGTTGATGAGCTTCTATAGAATTACATAATATCCATAAACTATTAATGGCAATAAGAAAATAATTTAAAGCTAAATTAGATTTATTGGTCATCAAACTGAATGGAATAATTTATTTTTGCTGCCATTTTTACTTACTTGAGGAAAAATATTTTAAGTCATCTCATTTAATCAGTCACATATCAGAATCTTTGATTAGCTAAGGTTTGGTTAGAATTGAACCGTTCACGTACAAACACCAGTACTCTTCCCACCTAATAAAAAAGATCAAACCTTTGGGTTCTATCCTAGTTTTGTGCCTATTAAAAATAAACTTATACATTCCCTTTAACTCAGCAATTTCACTTCTAAGGATTTGTCATAGTTACACAAAATGATCATTTTCCCAATGTTATTCACTGCAGCAGTTATTATACTTTTTAAAAGCCCAAAGACTAAATGTTATGGTACTTCTATAATAATGGGATCTTTTCTAGGAATAACTAGCAACAAGGAAGCTTTTATGTACAGAAGTACTTCTAAATATGACTAGGTAAAAAGGAGACGAGGTACAGAATGTTGCATATAAAATGCTACTACTAGTGTAAAAGAGGAAAAACATGCACACATACATATATGTATCTATGCATAGTGTATTACTAGAAAGACACATAAAACCAACGTTATTGTAAAAATTAGGTCATCAGAGGAAAAAGGTAAGAGGAAGACTTTATATCCTTTAAACAAATTACCTACTTAAAAAAACAAATAAAAGCAAAACTAAAATCAAACAACAACAAAATAGTTTTAGCCTTTCAGCAGTAAGCATGTCCAGAAATTCTAACAGGTAAGCTAACCCCCTTTTTAATCCTTTTTTTTTTTTTTTGAGACGGTTCCCAGAGCTAGCCTTGAATTTTCAATCCTCTTGTCTCTAGTAGCCTGAGATTATAGGCATGAACGGTCATGCCAGGCAAAATTACTTTCTTTTCTTTTCCTCTTTCTTTCCTTTCTTTCTTTTTCTTCCTTTTCTTTCTTTCCTTTCTTTCTTTCCCTCCCTCCCTCTCTCCTCCCCCCCTCCCTCCCTCTCTTCTTTCCTTCCTCCCTCCCTTCCTTCCTTTTCCCTTCCTTCCTTCCTTCCTTTCTTTCTTTTCTTCCTTCCTTTCTTTTCTTTCTTTCTTTCTTTCTTTCCTTCTTTCTTTCCTTCTTTCTTTCTTTCTTTCTCTCTTTCTTTCTTTCTTTCTTTCTTTCTTTCTTTCTTTCTTTCTTTCTTTCTTTCTTTCTTTCTTGTGGGGCTTGAACTCTGGGCCTGGCCACTATCCCTCAGCTCTTTAGCTAAAAACAAGCTTTCTAATCACTTGAGCCACAGTGCCACTTCTGTCTTTCTGGTGCTTTATTGGAGATAAGAGTCTCATGGACTTTCCTGCCTAGGGTTAACTTTGAACTGTGATCCTCAGATCTCAGCCTTCTTAGTAGCTAGGATTACAGGCGTGAGCCACCGGCACCCAGCAAAATTAACTTTCTTTTGGATGTATACAATACAATTGAAATCTGGGTATCCCAAAGATCAAAATGGAATCTTTCATGAGAGAATTCTAATGGTACACAAAGAATTTCCATTCATAACAACATCATAAAAGGCCAATTGAAAAAATTCTATGACTTCTGAAGTTAGCTTCTCTTTAAGCATTTCTCACATGAGAAGAAAAGGAAGCAAAATATGGTATTTTTAGGAATGAAACTCTGGTTAACAGGGTCATGGAACATCTGAGAAGTCACAGGATAGATCCAACTTTCTCAGAAAGGAGGTTGCAGGTTTTGTTTTTTTAAAGTACTTCTAACATCTGCTATTAAAATTAGTTCTGCACAAATGTTTGCAGATGCAGAGCAGCTGGTACTCTTGCCTGCATTTCTGCCCATGTCACTTAAGTAGGGCTGATAAAATTTCCATTTATGTTCAAGTGTTTTCAAAGAACTAGCAAATTTATGGTATGGAATATTAAATGCAGAATGTTAATATACTACTGAATACTAGAGTTCAAGATTGAGATACTCTTAGCAGAACTGAAATTTACCTCTAGTCTTCAGGATTCCAAGATCTGAAAATATACTCTATACTTTGGGTAATTTCTTTTCATGCCAGGGTAGAAAATAGGTATATTTTACTACCTTCATCAGGTGGTATTTTGGTTTTTGTTCCTCTTGATGTTACTTTTTGTTGTTATTGTTCTAAGAACAGGGTCTTACTATGTAGCCTAGATTGGCCTTGAACTGGTAATCTTCCTGCCTTCACTACAAAGTGCTAGGATTACAAGTGAAAACCACCAGATATTGCTTTCTGATTCATCTCTTTTTATTTAAAAAGCAGAAAATAAGGGTCTTCTTGAATTAGTCAAAAATACAAAATAAAACAAGGTACAATTTTCATCTTTCATAATGGCAAAGATAAGAGATTCTAAATGTCTCCAAAGCTAGGAAAAGAGAGGAATTCTCACATATTAATGAACAAGGAGGTAAAATAGTAAAATTTTTCTGAAGTAATATAGTATTTATATCAAATCTTAAAGATGCTCACTGAGCTGGGCACTAGTAGCTCATACCTGTAATCCTAGCTACTCAGGAAGCTGAGATCTGAGGATCTCAGTTCAAAGCCAGCCCATGCAGGGAAGTCTGTGAGTCTTACTCCAGTTAATCACCAAAAGGTGTAAAGTGGAACTGTGGCTTAAGTGGTAGAGTGCTAGTCTTGAGCAAAAATGCTCAGGGATAGCACCCATGTCCTGAGTTCAAGTCTCAGGATCAGCATACACGTATACATGCATACAGACATACATACACACACAATGCTCATTGAAACTCAGTAGATTCCAGGATTTAAAGAATAATCAGAAATATGCATGAAGATACACAGAAAGAGAAAGAAGACCAAGAATAGGTGAACAGTTGAACTAACATACTAAAATTAATTACTTAGTAATTAATTTTATTAATTTCATGTCTTTTAATAAGCCTGAGTTTAAAATAGGAAAAAAAATAACAGGAAAAACACTGGTGGAAAGTAGTGGTACATTAGACACTATGCTTATTCTTTGTTTTACAAAGTTTTAGAAGGGTGAAATGATTACTTTTGAATTGTGTATATGTTAGTTTCTTTTACTAGTTCCAGCTTTCATTCTTTTTAATTTCTTTTTTCTTTCTTTCCTTCTCTCCTTTTCCTTCTTTTCTGTTTCTCTCTTTCTTGCTCTTCTGTAATACTAAGATTTGAATTCAAGGCTGTGCACTTGCTAAGTACAAACTCTACCACTTGAATCATGATCCCACCCCATTTTGCTTCTTCAGATAGGGTATCATATTTTTGCCTGAGCTAGCCTGAACACAATCCAAGGATGACAAATCTAGTTGAGAGCCACCACTGTATCTGACTGAGACTGGCCTAGAATTCATAAGCCTCTCCATCTGTCTCTCAAGTGCTGGAATTTACAGACATGTGCAACCATAACCTACATACTTTAATGTCTTGAAACCTTAAAGTTCACAGTGTAAGTTTAAGCATCTTACAATAGGAATTAATGACTACTAATGACTACTAGAACAGACTGGTCATAACCAGGCATCTGTGACTCATTCCTAAAATCCTAGCTACTCAGGAGGCTGAGATTTTAGGATTGAGGCTCAAAACCAACTTTGACAGGTATTTATCTCCCAATAAACCAGCAAAAAGCCAGAAGTGTAGGAGTAGCTAGAGTGGCACAGCTCCAGCCATGAGGGAAAAGGTGAGCAAGAATGTAAAGCCCAGAGTTCAAGCCCCAGAACAAGCACACAGGCACACACACACACACACACACACACACACACACACACACACACACACACACACACACACACACACGCCACACACAGAGCAGACTGGTCATAATATACAATACAACATTAACATGAACTCTTGATTCTCACTCAAGAAAACAATAAAACTGTAATGACAAAAATAACAAATTGAATGTATATTGTCAGGTGTGGTGGTGCATGTCTATAATGTGAGCACTTGGAAGACTGAGGCAGGATTTGAGTCCAAAGCCAGCCAAGGCTATGCTGTGAGTTTGAGGCCATCCTGGGCTACATAGGGAGACTTTGTCTCAAAAGCAAGCAAACGATCGGTGTATTTTCTTATGTCTATGGCCTACATTTAGAAAAAAAGGTCAAATTTATCTCCCCCATAAAAACATTTAATGATATTTACAAAAGTTTAGGTGGATACAGGAATCATAACTACAGAAAGAAGGGGAGTTAGTGCTCTTTTAACAGGGTGATATGGATAAAGGGAGAAGGAAGATGTTATGGTTTGAATATGAAATGTTTTCCAAAGGCTTATGTTTTGAAATAGCACCAATTGATAAGTGCTATTTTGGGAGGTTCTGGAAACTTTAAGAGGTGTGGCCTAGCTAAATAAGTAGGTCATTGGGAAAAGGTCCTTAGGGTATATTATATCTGGCCCCTTCCTTTCTTTGTTTCCTGTCTCTGCTTCCTGTCTACTATGTGTAAAGAACTTTCTCCATGATGTTGTCTAAGTGCATGGCACCAAGCAACTATGGACTAAATGATCATTCCTAGGCTACAAAGCAACAACCTGTCTCAAAACAAAACAAAACAATAAAACTAAACTAAACAGAACTAAACTAAAGCTACATATCCAAAAAAGTTGAAGCTTATCAACCCTAAGCACACATCAACCCAGTTGCTACAGGGCACATGACTTGAATAAAGCAAATTTATGGACTCTCAACTATAATACAAATGAAAGCTCCCTTCACTTTCTATTCTGTTTTCAGAAGAGGTTATAGACAAGAACAGGAATTATTACCAGCAATAAATGGACGTAATAAACAAGAGACTACTGAAAAGTTCTTGGGAAATTTGATACTTTGTCCAGTTTTCTCCACTTTCTGCATTTATATCTATATTCCCTTAAAAGTGTTCAGAATAACATCTGATTCCCAGAAAAAGTCTATGAATATAGTAAGAAAGACAATTTACCAAAGTAGGTTTGAAATGAACACATTTAACTAAAAATTGTAATTAGGTTTACTTATTTTTATTAGCTGTAAAGAGAAAATGAACATGTAGAACTCTCTATTGGATAACATTTAAAGTGGAGAGAAAACAAAGTTAATTAACATGTTTCAGAATCTCGAAAGAGGGCTGGGAAGATGGCTCAGTGGTAGAGCGCTTGCCTTGCATGCATGAGGCCCTGGGTTCGATTCCTCAGCACCACATAAGCAAAAAGAAAAAAGCCAGAAGTGGTGCTGTGGCTCAAGCTCAAGTGGTAGAGTGCTAGCCTTGAGCACAGAGAGGCTCAGGAACTGAGCTCAGACCCCCAGAGTTCAAGCCCCAGGATCGGTTAAAAACAACAACAACAAAAAAAAACAAAAACAAAAACAAAACAACCCAGAATCTCGAAAGATTAAGGAGTTAGTCTTAGGTCTTCTATCTCTAACTCTCCCTCTACATGATCTTATTAGTACCACAATTTTAAATATTAACTATTCACTGATAGCTCTCAGATGTACATCCTTAGCTCAAATTTTTAATCTAAGCTCCAATGCCACATATTCAATTAGTCAATAGCCTATTTGTTATCTCCATTAAGACTCATATCTGAAATTTAATGTTAGAACTATACTTTGAATTCTACCTCTATTCTCCTTCCTAAACCTGCTTTGATCTAGTATTCTTTATTTCAGAAAACAGGGTAAGTATACACTAAAAATTCTGGAGTCATCCTTGACTTATTACTTTACCTCCACTCTGCTTATCAATAAGCCTCAAAAATATATAAATGTATTCAGTAAAATGTATCATCTTCATATATCACTTCTCACCTGCATTAGCTTCCTTATTGGTCTCCTTACCTCCATATTTATCCCCAACTATCTGTTCTCCCCTGAACAGCCAAAGCCATCTTTCTTTATTTTTGGGGCAGTTTTACTATTTAGTCCAAGCGGGCTGGAACTCACTATAAAGCCTGAACTAGACTCAAACTTATGATCCCCCTCCTCTGCTTCTTGAGTATTGTGATTATAGATTACAGCACCACCATGCCTAGGTCTGAAACCATCTTTTTCAGTGCTGGGCGTTAAACCTAGGACCTTGTATATGCCTGGTAAGTGTTGTACTACTGAGCTATATCCTCAGACCCAAAGCCATCATTTGAAAGCAGAATTACGGTCACTTCCAAGTTAGAAATATTTTTGTGGCTTTCACATTAATTCCAAACGTTTTACAATAATCTGGTCCTTGCTTACTTCCCCAGTTTCTTCATTCAGTTCACGGTATATGATCCAGTTCCACTGGCCTGGCTTCAGCAACAAACTTTCCCACCTCCAGACCTTTGAATACATTCCTTTTATCTACACAACTTTTTTCCTAGATTACATAAGTATGACTCTTTAAGAGAAGCCTTGGATGTTAATCCAATATAAATACTGGTCCTCATTATTTCATTCATTGGATTATCACAATTTAAATTACAAATTTCTGTACATGTTTAATTCCCTCTTTACTACTATATAGAGGTTTTTGAGAATAGAAATCATGTGTTTTATTTATTAAATGCATACTTATTGCATAGCAAGCACATTGTATGATACATAGTAAATGTCTGATGCATATGTTTAGAATGAATAAATCAATTAATGAAGATTTTTGAAAGAACAGTTATAGAAACTTATGGAAATAAACAGAAGATCGGGAAAATGTACAATGTAAGCCAGGCACCAGTGGCTCACACATATAATCCTAGCTATAGGAAGCTGAGATCTGAGGATCATGACTCAATGCCAGCCTGGAAAGGAAAGTCCATGAGACTCTTATCTCCAATAAACTACTCAAAAAAATAAAAAAATAAAAGCCAGAAATGGTGCTGTGGGTCCAGTGGTAGAGTGCTCATCTTGAGCAAAAGAAGCTCAGGGACAGCTCCCAGGTCCAGAGTTCAAGCCCCAAGACCAGAAAAAGGAAAGAAAGAGAGAAAGAGAGAAAGAAAAAGAAAGAGAGAAAGAGAGAAAGAGAGAAAGAAAGAAAGAAAGAAAGAAAGAAAGAAAGAAAGAAAGAAAGAAAGAAAGAAAGAAAGAAAGAAAGAAAGAAAGAAAGAAAGGAAGAAAGGAAGGAAGGAAGGAAGGAAGGAAGGAAGGAAGGAAGGAAGGAAGGAAGGAAGGAAGGAAGGAAGGAAAGAGGAAAAGGAAAATATACAATGTAAATATCTCCTATGTCCTTACTCAGCACTTGTTTCTTCCAGATTTCTACAAGAATAGATACCCCATAATAAATGGCTATTAGACAAAAGTATTAAGTGTAAGGTATATATTGCATAATATGTATAATATAGGATAAAGTCCATCTGTATCCTACAATATACTATTATGCTATGTTTGTAATAAGCAAATATTATTCATTATGCTATAACAAATAGTGTGGGGCTGGGAAGGTGGCTCAGTGGTAGAGTGCTTACCTTGCATGCATGAGACCCTGGGTTCGATTCCTCAGCACCACATAAGCAGAAAAAGCCGAAAGTGGCGCTGTGGCTTAAGAGGTAGAGAGTTAGACTTGAGCTGAAGAGCTGAGGAACAATGCCCAGGCCCAGAGTTAAGGCCCCACGACCAGAAAAAACAAAACAAAACAAAAACAAATAGTGTGATATAAAACTCATGATTTCAAATTATGAGTAATCTTTTTTTTTTGTTTTGGTGGTCATGGGGCTTGAACTCAGGGTCTGGGCACTATCCCTTACTTTTTCTGCTCAAGGTTAGCTAGCACTCTATCACTTTGAACCACAGCACCACTACTGGTTTTCTGGGGGTTAACTGGAGATAAGAGTCTCACAGACTTTCCTTCCTGGGCTGGCTTTTAACTGTAATCCTCAGATCTCAGCCTCCTGAGTAGCTAGGATTACAGGGGTGAGCCACTGGCACCTGGCTATGAGTAATCTTAATAATAACATGTAATCTCAAATAATGAGTAATCTTTCAGGACTTTGAGTCTGTGGCTTCTTTAAGAAGATCTTTCCTGCTTCAAGGCCATAAACATACTTTCATATATTTTTTTCCAATAACTTTATTTATTTAAAAATTGTTTAGACCTATTACCCATCTGAGATTTCTTCTTGATATTTGGCCTAATCTGGGATTTTGTATTAGCATTCTGTCACTATAACAAAATTCCTAAAATAATCTATAGAGAGAAAAGGGTTATTTTGGCTCATAGTTTTGGAGGTTCCACTTTATAATCAACTGACTAAGTTGATTTAGTTCTATGGTAAGTGGGAGTGTGTGGTAAAGCAAAATTGTTCACTTCATGGCCAGTAAGCAAAAGACAGAAAGGAGGGGAGCCAGAGTCCTTCAAGGACATGTCCCCAGAGGCTTAAAGATTTCTCATAGGCTTCATCTTAAAGATTCCAGCACCTTCCAACAGTGCCATTCTGGGAACCATCCTTTTAAAACATGGGCCTTGGGGGGACACTTATCCAAACTTTTTGTTGTTGTTGTTAACTTATGGAAATTCTAGTTGTAATTCCTCCAAATACAAGTGATTTGAAACACCATCTCTAGCACACAGAAAATGCCTATATAATACATAAGTCTATATCTGTTCTATTAATTTATACTGCTTTTAGCAATAATTGAATATCCACTATCATAAGAAGTTTCTTTTCTCTGGGCAGGCACTAATGGCTCATGCCAATAATCCTAGCTACACAGGAGGCTGAGATCTGAAGATTGTGGTTCAAAGCCAACCCAGGCAGGAAAATCCATGAGACTCTTACTTCCAAAAAATTACCAAAAAAGCTGGAAGTGGAGCTGTATCTCAAGTAATAAAGCACTAACCTTGAGCAAAAAGTTCAGGGACAGCATTCAAGCCCTGAGTTCAAGCCCCTGGACTGGCACACAAAAAAATTCTTTTCTCATTAACATAAATTTTAGTTTATTATATATATGTAATTTATTATCTTTAAGTAGTTATACAAAGAAGTTACCATCCAACAAAGGAGTTTATGAATGCAATACATGTTGTTAAAATCAGCTTTTACGTTTCAAAAGAAAGCCTACTAGGATTTGGTTAAAATTACATTGAACATATAAATTATTTGGGGTAGAAACAACATTTTCCCAATATTAAGTCTTTCCTTTAAGACTTAGCTCAAGACTAACACTCTACCACTTTGAGCCACAGCACCATTTCCAGTTTTCTGGTGGTTAATTGGAGCTGAGAGTCTCATGGACTTTCCTGCCTGGGCTGGCTTTGAACTGCAATCCTTAGATCTCAGCCTCCCATGTAGCTAATATTACAGGCATGAGCCACTGATGCCCGGCTTCAGGGTTTCTTTTACATACTTCAATAGGCTTCATGTAGTCTTCAGGACTTAACCACTGTCAGTCTCCCATACCAAAAGTTAATCAGATCCTAAATTGTCCTTCAATTCTTAACTCCTCCCTCCCATTCTTACCCCTGTCAAAAAAGATCTGTTTCTAAGAATTATTTTTAAAAAGAGTTTCTAAACTATTTTTAGGCATAAATGTGTTAACTCATTACAGAATATATTTAAGCCTTGAAGAGCCTCTGGGAAGATACTTAATAAAATATTAACAGCACATAAAAATACATTCCCAAGTCCTAGAATGTAAATCATATTTCCTATGTGAGGACAAGAGGTTCCTATTCCATGGATCCGGTGTAACCTATTCTGGAGCCTGCTCACAATTACCATAAACTCTATGAAAAGAATTATAAGCCTCTATTACTCTAGTCTATGTTTCTGAAGGCACTTTTCTAAAAGTACATTTATATGCCAAGCCTGGGCAGAACCTTAGAGACTCACTCTTAAATCTCAGTTAAGAAAATTAGAAAGAAGAAGTAAGTAGGAGGTTTTAAAAATAAATAATTAGAACAGACTCTAAAATATTCCCACTCAGAACAATGATTTTTTTACTTAATTGTTAGATAGTAAAACCTAGCCAACAAATATCAAGATAAATTCTAGTTTCTAAACTTTTTTATTTTCAAGCGACAAATTCTTTGTCTTTGATTGGTACAAAGCAATCAGAAGATAGGAGGATATGGGCTGACTGTTAGTATTTTTTTTTTTAGGTTACAGACCAGTACTTGAACTTGGTACCTGACACTTTTGCTCAGTGGCTAGCACTCCACCAATTAAACCACGCTTCCAGCCCCCACTCGCTTCTTAAGATTTTTAAGTAGCCAAAAATGCAAAATAAAGAATTTTAAGGAAAAATTAGTAATGTATTTGTATAAATACATAGTTTAGAGTACCTAACCTCTATTTTCTGAGCAGTTCTTTGACCTCTGATTAATAATTATTCTTTAAACTATACATGAAAGAAATAAACATTGTCTTACTAATGTATGCCTTAGTGTGTTGAGGTTTTTTTTTTTTTTGTCGGCCATGGGGCCTGAACTCTGGGCTTGGGCACTGTCCCTCTGCTCTTCAGCTCAAGGCTAGTTCTCTACCACTTAAGCCACAGGGCCACTTCCGGCTTTTTCTGCATATGTGGTGCTGAGGAATCGAACCCAGGGCCTCATGCATAAAAAGCAATCACTCTTCCACTGAGCCACCTTCCCAGCCCCTTTAGGTCTTTTTTTTTTTTTTTTTTTTTTTTGGGTCCAGTCGTGGGGCCTGAACTCTGGGCCTGGGCGCTGTCCCTCAGCTCTTCAGCTCAAGGCTAGTGCCCTACCACTTGAGCCACAGCGCCACTTCCGGCTTTTTTCTTTTTTCTTATGTGGTGCTGAGGAATCGAACCCAGGGCCTCAGGCATGCAAGGCAATCGCTCTACCACTGAGCCACCTTCCTAGGTCTTTTTTATAAGCAGCCTGACATATTCCTCAACTAGCACAGGCAAAATGGCAATAAATTCACCTACTTTCTGAGAGATTTGATGCATGATGCTTAAAAATTATAAAAATCACTTATCTCCTCTACCCCACCCTCCAACTCATATTTGTTCTGAAAAGAGACACATCTTTTTTGGCTCAGAAATTTAACGAAACAAAATGGGCCAAAGAGGTTGTCGAGGCATTTTAGAGAGGTAGAAATAAATGAACAAGATCTTTCTTAATTTTCTATAGTGAATATGGTTTCAGAATATCTAAAGATAAAATATTCAATTTAAGCCTATAAAATTACAAGCTAATGAAAGTTTCTTTTAAACAACACATCTATTTTTTCAAAAAACATATTTTTAAATGAAAGTTCCCTTCAAATAATTATCTTGAAAAGTTCCATATCCTAATATTGAAATATTTGTTTGAATTTCTGCTTAGAAACTGTGTTGAAGCTAATAATATGCCATTAGTAGCTAATACAGACTAAGGAAGACCTAGAAACCTTTAAGGCCACAGGACCACACTCATTGTGGATTCGTCAGCAAGCACCAGAGGTACCCAGAAGGCTAGGATAATGCTGGTGACAGAATCAACTTTGACAAATATCACCTGGATTACTTTGGCAAAGTTGACATGAGGCATAACCATTTAAGGAGGAACTGACTCTGTGCCCAACTGTCAATCTAAATTGTGGGTGTTGGTCAATGAATATACATAAATTAATGCTGCCAAAAATAAGGTTGGGAGCCCACCCATTATTGAGATATTACAATAGGGCTACTACAAAGTTCTGGGAAAGAGAACTCTAAACAGCCTGTCATCAAGCTAAAATTCATCTGCTAAAGGGCTGGGGGCAGTGTAGCTTGATACACACTGAGGGAGATCTATCAAATGTTGACAAACGAAAACTGTTTATGCTAGTTCATAATTCACACACAAAAAGTTATCTCATTAACTTAAAGACAATCCTGCTTTCAACTTTTATCTTTTACAAAAATTATTAATTTTGTGAATAAGGCTTCATGGCTGAGAACTCCCTCCCTTATTGAGCATCTCCATGATTAAATCTACAGTTCTGAGGTCAGGAAGTGGTCATTTTAGACCTTCTTCTATAGCTAGGGACTAAAATATAAGGCACTCAAATAAGATGTTTTGGATCAGTTGGTATTTCGCTGATACAGATAGAAATTATTTTTTTTTAGTATTTCCAAAAACCAAATTCACCTTCACAGGAAGATTTGCTACACTTAGAGATATTTAAAAGAACTGCTGGCTGTGGTGGTATAAGCCGGTAATCAACGAGGAGGATGGGGCAGGAGGATCAAGAGTTCGAGATCAGCCTTTAGCCAGGCACCCAGTGGCTTATGCCTATGTAATCCTAGCTACTCAGGAGGCTGAGATCTGAGGATCGCTGTTCAAAGGCAACCCAGGAAGGGAAGTCTGTGAGACTCTTATCTCCAATAAACCACTCAGAAAACCGAAGTGGTACTGTAGCTCAAGAAGTAGAGCGTTAGCCTTGAGCTGAAGAGCTAAGGGACAGCGCCTAGGCCCAGAGTTCAAGCTCCACGAGTGACCAAAAAAAGAGAGAGAGAGAGAGAGAGAGAGAGAGAGAATTGGTCTTGGTGGCTCATGCCTGTAATCCTAGCTACTTCACAAAGCTGTGATCTAAGGATCACCAGTAAATTAAGTCAGACCCTCACCCCAACCCCCCAAAAAGTCTGGGAGACTCTTATCTCTGATTAACCAGCAGTAAGCCTGAAGTGGAGATGTGGCTCAAGAGGAAGAGTACCAGTCTTAACCAAAAAAGCCAAGTGAGAACCTGAGGTCCTGAATTCAAGCCCCAGTACTAGCACATATATACATAGATGCATATATGCATACACATACATACATATATACATACATCTGAAAGTAATATTCCAAGGATAGTAGGCATTATTCCATCATTTTGTATATATTTTCTTTAGAAACCAGACAACAGTATTTTGGATATATGTTCTATTTGTTAAAAGAACAAGTTATATTACCTCATAGAGTAGAATTATTTTACCAAAATCTTTGAAATAAAAAAAAATACTAAGATCAAAAGCCAAAATGGTGCCAGTACTAGGTCTTGAACTGCTTAATTAGCTAGGACTTGGTTAGCTTTTTCACTCAAGGCTGTAACTTTACCATTTGAGCCTCATCACTACTTCTGAAACCTTTCTTCTACCAACTGCTAAATTCTTTCCTTTCTGATAAAAAATGTCAAGCAGTCTGCCAATCAAGCTGTCAAAATGTATTAACTCTGACAAAACTTGAATCATTTTCCAATCATTTTCCTGAGGTTTTCATTGGAAGTTTCTCTATATCTTAGGTTTAGATGATTTATTATTTAAAATGACATTCTGTCCTATTGTAAAAATACAATAAGTGTGGGTTTAATTTTAACTACAAACTGTGTTATAGAAAAGTTTAAAATTGGGGCTGGGAAGGTGGCTCAGTGGTAGAGCACTTGCCTTGCATGCCAGAGGCCCTGGGTTTGATTCCTCAGCACCACATAAGCAAAAAGAAAAAAGCCGGAAGTGGCGCTGTGGCTCAAGTGGTAGAGCGCTAGTCTTGAGCTGAAGAGCTGAGGGACAGCGCCCAGGCCCAGAGTTTAGGCACCACGACCAGACCCCCCCCCCCCAAAAAAAAAGAAAAGTTTAAAATTCCTAAAGCACTATAACTAGGAGAATAAATTTCTGTGTGTCTTTCCAACTATGCCTAATCCTCTTTTTACTAAAAACATTATTTCCAGGTTGTGACATCATTTGTTGAGCTAAAGAAAATGACAAAATTAAGTTTCTATTAGATCTAGTTTTATAACCATAGCAAGATATTTTAAAGACCCATAAAACAAGGCTCAGTAGCTTAATTTAATTAACTGTAAATGAATAAATACCAAATCACAGATGAATGGGTCTTAAGGGACAATAGGAAAAAATAGTCACAGGTAAGAGAAATTACTGGATATTTAAAGACATTAAAATATTATCTAATTATATAAGGCATACATTATAAATACCATGATGCCTTAAACGCCCATGGTCACACAGAATTGAACATTTAAATCTTTTTTTGTTTTTTTTTACTATTAAGGCTCTCATACAGCCATGTATGCATACTCACCAATACCAAAGAATTCCCACTTACCATATGCAGGGTTCAACTCATAAAATTAATTTTTTCTAAAATCCTAAATGTAAGATTTAAATTCTATGGGAAAATATCAATATCTATCATTTCAAGTGCCCATTTCAAGTGCTCATACTGAGCAAAGAAACACCACACCATTACTAACTACTACGTCATTACATGAGTCACTTTAAAACAAGATTTTCCTCCCTCATTTAAAAACAAGACAACCCTATACCAAACAACAAATGATAAGGTACAAGTTTAGACATCTTTACTTTCAGTAGAAAACACTTAACAGCACTTGAACAAAAGTGTATTATTGCTCTTAAAAATTTTCTATTGTTGTTACTCCTAGTTTTAAATGTTGGATCCTCAAGAAAACCTTTCATAAGGTACAACCAGCCTGTTGCAACCTGTAAAATAAACACTTTAAAAAAGGAAGGACCTATCTGTCTTTCTGTTGGACAATACTGAAGGTACTTAAGGTCTATTTATGCTTTTCTCTACATGGTTCATTATATTTTAGCACCACAATCTCACCTAAGCATTGAGGTCCCAAAGTATTTTAAGCTAAAAAGGCATGCTATTCATATTGTAAGTGTACAAGAATTATTCAGAATAAGTACACAAGGATTAATACACACACTATATATATGGATAAACATTAAAATCATATATATATGAGATAAATACTTTTGGCCAGCATTATACATGACATATACATGTGTCAACACTGTAAAACAGATCTTATACAACTATGGATAATTGATTGTACCTTTAGTTGAAAATGATTAATATACTTGATAAATAACTCCAAATGAATTTTATCATTCAGGACCTTGTAACATCTTGTATTCCACTTAATATCATTGTCCCTTAAATTTTTTCCTATTAACATGGGTAAGTGGCACTGTAGCTCAAGTGGTAGGGTGCTTGACTTGAGCTGAAGAGTACCCAGGCCCAGAGTTAAAGCCCCACGACCAACAACCACAACCACAACATATATATATATATATATACACACACATCTATATGTGTGTATATATATATATATGTTGTTCACATATATATATGTTGTTCACACATATATATATGTTGTTCATATATATGTATATATATATGTATGTGTGTATATATATATGTGTGAAGTGGCACTGTGGCTCAAGCAGTAGAGCACTCGCCTTGAGCTGAAAAGCGCAGGTACACCGCCCAAGCCCAGAGTTCAAGCCCCATGACAGACCAAAAAAGAAGAAGAATAGGATGGGTGCTGGTGGTTCATGCCCATATTCCTGGCTACTCAGGAAGATGAGATCTGAGGATCACAGTTCAAAGCCAGCCCAGGCAGCAAAATCTGTGAGATGCTTATCTCCATTAAACTACTCAGAAAAAGCTGGAAGTGAAGCTGTGGCTCAAGTAGGAGAGGATTAGCCTTGAGCAAAAGAAGCTCAAGGACAGAGCCCAGACCCTGACTTCAAGCCCAGGACCAAAATTTTAAAAAATCTTTGTGGGCTAGGAAGTTGGCTCAGTGGTAGAGTGCTTGGCTCGCAAGCATGAGGCCCTGGGTTCTATTCCTCAGCACCACATAAGCAGAAAAAAGCCAGAAGTGGTGCTGTGGCTCAGTGCTAGAGCACTAGCCTTGAGCTGAAGAGCTGAGGGACAGTGCCCAGAGTTCAGGCCGCACAACTGTCAAAAAAAACAACAACAACAACAACAAACAAAAATCTTTGTGAAATACTTCCCAATTCAAACAATGACAAAAATACTATTAGCATATCATTTGTTTCGGTATCATGTTAATTACTCTATAGACTTGGGAGTAGTTAAAATTTTCCTTTGAAGTACAATTAATAATTTAATTCCTAATCCCTTCAGAGATTATTTTATTTTTTGGGGGGGTCCGGTCGAGGGGCCTGAACTCTGGGCCTGGGCGCTGTCCCTCAGCTCTTCAGCTCAAGGCTAGCGCTCTACCACTTGAGCCACAGCGCCACTTCCAGCTTTTTTCTTTTTGCTTATGTGGTGCTGAGGAATCGAACCCAGGGCCTCACGCATGCAAGGCAAGTGCTCTACCACTGAGCCACCTTCCCAGCCCCCAGAGATTATTATTTTAATAGTAACAATGATTCCCTTGGCCATCGACATGTGATTAATCCTGGCTGATGTGGAAGAAAAAAAAAATCAGCATCAATTCGTGTTGCACAATCAGGAGCCAAGCTGAACCTTAGACAACCTCAATTTCTTTATCCTTGAACATCCTATGTTGCACCTGTAGTAAAAATAACAGCTTAAGCCGGGTACTGGTGGCTCACACCTGTAATCCTAGCTACTCAGGAGGCTGAGATCTGAGGATTACGGTTCAAAGCCAGCCCAGGCAGGAAAGTCTGTGAGACTCTTATCTCCAATAAACCACTAGAAAACTGGAAGTGGCACTGTGGCTCAAGCAGTAGAGCACTCGCCTTGAGCTAAAGAGTGCAGAGACAGCACCCAAGCCCAGAGTTCAAGCCCCATGACCGACCAAAAAAATAAAAAATTACAGCTTAAAAGACTTAAAGGGTCCAGATTGTCTACTAAGCATCTCATGGATAACAATTCTGGAGTTGCATCAAATATGCAATTTGACTTTATGAATAGATAATGTTAATAAAAAGGTTATAGTACATATTTATTATATTTATAAATACTATATATGAATAAAAAAGTTTTTGCTTGACACTGCCTCAGCAAGGTAAACTGTGTTCTCTCAGAGCCTCATTTATAGAGTTAAAATACTCAAAACCAGGTACGTTGGCCATGTGTGTCTGTGTCTATGTCTGTGTCTGTGCGCACGCGCGCACATGTACAAACGCACACACATACATGCGCCAAGACTGAGGTTTGAACTCATGGCCTGGGCCATGTCCCTAAGCTTTTCTGCTCAAGGTTAGAGCTTTACCACTTAAGCCACAGCTTCATTTCTGGCTTTTTGGTGATTAACCGGAGGTAAGAATCTCAGGGACTTTCCTGCCCAGGCTGGCTTTGAACCATGATGCTCAGATCTCAGCCACCTGAGTAGCTAAGATTACAAGTGTGAGCCACCAGCATGGCACTCGTCTTTGTATATTAGTCTTTATGGATGATCTATGGGATTTTTTCAAAAGAAAATTTTACTAAATTTGATTTTTACCTTAAATGCTTAACTTAGAACTCTGCTTAGTTAGAATCTCACTGCATTGTGTCATAAAAACTGCACATGAAGGTAACTACTAGCCAAATTTTTTTAAGATATATTTTTTTATTGTAAAGATACTGTACAGCAGGGTTACAGTTACATGAGCAAGGTAATGAGTCCACTTCCTATCAGGCATTGTTACCTTCTCCTTTGTTTTTCCCCTACCATCCCTTTTCCTCCCCACCTCCCCAACTCCTCCCTCCGACATCCCTGACCCTGCAAAGTTGTAAAGTTCATTTTCAACATACTGCCTTGTACATCTCACTGTTACAATAGGTCATCCTGTATCCTTATTTCAGCATTCTGTTATTTCCCTTTCCCTCCCCGAATTAAAAAAATGTATATACAATATTCAGGATACCGGAATCAAATACAATGACAACAGGGGTTGTACCATGGGGGAAGAACATACAAAGAAACACACACACAAAAAAATCACATAGTACAGTATAAGTACATTAAAAAGAACAACAAGAAAGTTAAAAATCTCTTGTGTCCCTATCTTGGGGTTCATTTCACTTAGCATCAGATTATATGGTCATATGTACATAGCTTTTGATCTTTTCTGCTTGTCCCAGACATATACTAATTATTGTAGATAAGTAAAATTATGGGACCTATGTTTCTTTAGTTCTGACTTACTTCACTTAATATAATTTTCTCCAAGTCTTTCCATTTCCCAACAAATGGGACAATGTCATTCTTTCTGATAGAGGCATAGAATTCCATTATATATACACCACATTTGCTTGATCCATTCATCTACTGAGGGGCATCAGGGTTGGTTCCATATCTTAGCTATAGTGAATAATGCTGTTATAAACATAGTTGTGCTGGTAGCTTTAGTATAGCCTTGTTTGTGATTGTTTGGGTAAATGTCAAAAAGTGGGATTGCTGGGTCATAGAGGAGCTCTATGTGTAGTCTTTTGAGGAATCTCCATACTGCTTTCCAAAATGGTTGAACAATTTTACATTCCCACCAACAATGCAGAAGGGTTCCCTTTTGGCCACATCCCCTCCAGCCTCTGTTGTTACTAGATTTCTTGTTTATAACCATTCTAACTGGGGTGAGGTGGAATCTCAATGTTGTTTTGATGTGCATTTCTTTTATGGCTAGAGAAGTTGAGCATTTCTGCATGTGTCTATTGGCCATTCTTATTTCCTCTTCAGAGAAGGCTCTCTTTAAGTCTTTAGCTCATTTATTAATCAGGCAGCCGTTTTTTTGAGGATTTGTTGTTGGGGGATTTAGTTTTTTGAGTTCTAAGTATATTTTAGATATAAGACCCATGTCCATTGTATGGCTAGTAAAGATTTTCTCCCAGTCCATGGGCTTTCTATTGATCTTGCTTGCTATGTCCTTTGCCATGCAGAAGTTCTGTAGTTTCATGCAATCCCATTTGTCCAACCTTTCTTTGACTTGTTGTGTTTCTGAGTCTTTATTAAGAAAATTTCGGCCTGTGCCAAGGAGCCCTAGAGTTTCTCCTATTCCTTCATGTAATGTTTTCAGGGTGTCTGCTTTGACTTCTAGGTCTTTGATCCATTTGGAGTTGATTCTGGTGCAGGGTGATATATAAGGATCTAGCTTCAGTTTTCTACAGGTGTTTAACCAATTTTGCCAGCACCATTTCCTGAAGAGGCTACTAGCCAAATTTTACAGAATAAGAAATACATGGATCATGTAAACTTATTTGACAGACAAGATTTCAGCTCAGGTCTTTCTGATTCCAGTGCCTCTGCACTTAACCACTGTGCTATATTACAGTGTTATATACTCATTTTCTAGATGAGCAATGGCACACTTAGAAAGATTAAACAAACTTATCTACTGCCAGGCGCCGGTGGCTCACACCTATAATCCTAGCTACTCAGGAGGCTGAGATCTGAGGATCATAGTTCAAAGCCAGCCCAGGCAGAAAAGTCTGTGAGACTCTTATCTCCAATAAACCACCAGAAAACCAGAAGTGGCACTGTGGCTCAAATGGTAGAGCATTAGCCTTGAGCTGAAGAGCTGAGGGATAGTGCCAGGCCCAGAGTTGAAGCCTCACAACAACAACAAAAAAACTTACCTACTTTACATTGTTAGCCAGTCTCTATAAATTCAAGCTTTCTAATTTCAAGTTCCTTGGAAATAATAAAGTAATTGATACATAACTAAAATTATGAATAATATAGTACCAGAGGTTGGAGGTATGGTTGGGGTGGTAGAGTGCCAGCCAATAAGCAAAAGTGTCAAATATAGAGTTCAGGTCCTGGTCTCAGAAAACAACAAAATGAATAATATAGTACTGAAATGCAAGAGAAAAAATAGCTATTATATAAAATATCCAGAGATTGATGATCCTTTAGATAACTCCAGGCTGCTTACTTGCAGTTCTTTAATTAGTTGTTAAAATAGACAAAGTTGCACAGCATCTACTCCAAACATCCTTCTCCTTTGCTGCCACTCAGTAATTAAATCATATACTTGTTTTCCAGGCTTTCATGCAACTAGAGGTAGCCATGTAACCTAGTTTCTGCCAAAGACTTAAAAAAAAAGTCACCAAGAATGGAAAAACAGTTTCTAGGAAAACTTGCTTTCTTAATACAAGGTAAAGCACTGATTTCTCTTCAGATCATCTTTTGCCTTTTAAAAGGTGTAGCCACTGTTGACATTGCACTTTTTACCCCATCCTGCAACAAACATGTTTTAAATGGTTTAAGATCGGTTTTCTGTTATTTATAGTCAAAATCATTTAAAGTCAACTGGGTTGCCAACATCAAGAAATCAGGAGAATTCTTACGAATTGTATTACTGGTATTTATTGAAATATAAGACTTCTAAGCCTGGTGCTGGGTGGCATGGTTCAACATATAGTGCATACTTAACAAAGCTTCAGGCCCTGAGTTCAAGCCCCATACTATACCCTCCAAAAAAAAAAGGAATAAAAATATTGTATTCAAAGAATTTTTTCACTTTTTCAGAATAAGAAATAAGTAGTCTTACTTTCTCACAGGATTCAACAATAAAAACTATAATGCAACCAAATCCTGAACCAAAGACCTTTTGTTATATTACATGTAAGTTCATTCAGTTGCTTTGGAAATGCATTTTCTAAGCACTGTATTCAATTTCAACTGCCAATTGCTTAGAATGGGTAAATTAGACAAATAATTCCATTCACCTATTGTTTCCTGATACAAAGACATGTTTAAACCTGTGAATTTGCTCATTGTCTTTGGATTCGCCACATTTAAAGAATATAGGGGCTGGGCACCTGTGGCTCATGCCTGTAATCCTAGCTACTCAGGAGGCTGAGATCTGAGGATCACAGTTCAAAGCCAGCCCAGGCAGGAAAGGCTATGAAACTCTCATCTCCAATAAACCACCAGAAAACTGGAAGTGGCACTGTGGCTGAAGGGCTGAGGGACAGCACTCAGACCCAGAGTTCAAGCTCCATGACTGACAAAAAAAAAAAAGAATATCTGGCAATTTTCTTTTCTATTTGTGTACTTGATCATTTAAAAATACAAACCAATTCAGTCTGTGATTTACAAAACTAAGATGACCACTTACAATGATCTCACTCTATCTCAAAACACTCAAACTAATTCGCTGGTAGTCATGACCTGTTAAATTGACAGACTCAGAATGTAAGGAGATTTTTGAAGATTATTGTGTATTAATCGTTCCATATGGTACTCTAGGGTCGTTACCAAATTATACACAACACCTTTTGCCATGAAGATTGGCAACTAGATCAGAGAATTTTTTAAAAAAATTTTTTAAACAAATAAAGCCTTTACCAAGTTAAAAGAGAGAGAGAGAGAGAGAGAGAGAGAGAGACTGATATACTATATACTATGCTATAATAAGGCTTTCAAGTAAAAAAAAAAAGGAAGGAAAGAAGGAAGGAAGAAAAAGTCAAAGAGAACAAAACATTTAAAAAAACAAAACATTTAAAAAACAAAAACATTTAATAAAGAAAAGTTGGCTGGGTGCTGGTGGCTCACATCTGTAATCCTAGCTATTCAGGAGGTTGAGATCTGAGGATCACCGTTCAAAGCCAGCAAGGGCAGGAAAGTCCATGGAACTCATCTCCAGTTAGTCACTAGAAAACCCAAAGTGGAGCTGTGGTAGAATTTTAGCCTTGAGCAAAACTGCTCAGGAACAGAGCCCAGGCCCTGAATTCATCAAACTCCATGACCAGGCTGGGAATGTGGCTTAGTGGTAGAGTGCTTGCCAAGCAAGCATGAAGCCCTGGGTTCTATTCCTCAGTGCCACATAAACAGTAAAAGCTGGAAGTGACACTGTGACTCAAGTGATAGAATGCTAGCCTTGGGCAAAAGAAGCTCAGGGACAGGGCCCAGGCCCTGAGTTCAAGCCCAGGACTGGAAAAAAATAAATAAACAAAAAACATGACCAAAGCCAGGCGCTGGTGGCTCACGCCTGTAATCCTAGCTACTCAGGAGGCTGAGATCTGAGGATCGCGGTTCAAAGCCAGCCCGGGCAGGAGAGACCGTGAGACTCCTATCTCCAATAAACCACCAGAAAACCGGAAGTGGCGCTGTGGCTCAAGTGGTAGAGCGCTCGCCTTGAACTGAAGAGCTGAGGGATAGCGCCCAGGCCCAGAGTTCAAGCCCCACAACCGACCAAAAAAAAAAAAAAAAAAACATGACCAAAAAAAAAAAGATAAACTAAACTCTAAAATAAAGCAAATATCTCCTCCACTAAATTTGAGTTATTTTTTAAAACGTGCTTATTAACTAAATATCAACTCTAAATCACCATTATCATAAAAAATAATGAATACCTCATGAATACATGCCTATTCGGTGTTAAGCATGGTACTAATATATTCTCTTATTTAATGTTCATAGTATTTCTAAAATGAAGTACTATTATTGTCCCTATATTACAAGTAGGCAAAACAAAGCATAGAACAGTTAAGTGGATTGCTTAAGAGAATTCAGATTCAGGCAATTTCCAGATTCTATCCTTCTAATTACTATGCTAGACCACTTCATGTTACCATAGTTAAAGGTCTAAAAACAAAAAAATGAAAGTATTTTTATGACTCATTCCCATATGGGCTACATTAGAATTAGAAATTATTATTTCTATTCTAATTCAGGATCACCTTCTCAAGCTCCTCCAAAATCAATGAGCTTCCTTAAGAGATTCAGGTAATATGTTTTGAGATGCTGACATGTAGAGGTTTATCCTCATTCTTGTCTTAGGCAATGTTAAATATTGTAATTATGAAGGGCCTTTTCAAATTCTTGATGTTTCTATAAGTGTCTAAAGCAACAGTACAACTATTGTTCCAATCAACTAGTGCATTTACCTTCAATAAATATAATTTCTGATATTACCTTTCTTATCTGAAATAGTAGTTATCCTCAAGCTCAAGTACAACGTGGGACCCAAAAATGTACGAAGCATGAACCAGGGTGATGCCTGTAATTCTAGAGATTCAGGAGACTGAGTCAGTTCAAAGCTAGTCCAGACAGAAAAGTCTTCAAGACTCCATCTGCAATTAACCAGCAAAAATCGAAGCTGGTAGAGCATCAAGGAAGTTGAGAGCATGAGGCCCTAAGTTCAAATCCTAAATCCCAAAATTTAAATATACCAAATATGGACCAGAGGTATGGCTCAAGTGGTAAAAGGCTTGTGCCTTGGGCACCGAAACATTTTCATTAAATATAATAATACTACCTTTCCCTACTTGCTTCTAAGCATATCCTCTCCCACTCACCAATGAAATATTTCCCCCTATTTTTCATGAAGTCTAGGAGACCATGAGATATTTCACAACATTTTAGAGCCAAGAGTATTTCACCAGAAATTCCCTTGACAAACAAGAAAACAAGGGGCACTATGGTTATCAGCAATGCTGTGCAAATGAGCAAAAAAATGGAGAGTTTTTTGAAAAGGATTCAGTTTTGAGAACCGAAAGAAGATTATGGATGAGATTCTGTGCAAACAAAATAGCACTCAAGTGTCAGTTGATTAATAGATTTCTAAATTTTCTCCCATGTATTCCTAGCTTCTGACAGGAAGGGTCTTTTTTTGTCTTGTCCTCCTGAAAAGTTTCCCCATTATGGTTAGATTTTGAATGATTAAATAAATGAAAAACACTAACATGAATATCTACAAGAGGCCAGATATCACTGTAGTCAATAAGACAATTAATGAAAAAACAGTTAAGTTTTAAGCTTCTAGAAGCAAGAGTGATGTTTGCTACAAAGAAAGCAGTGCTGTCTAGTATAATTTCAGATTGCACAAAATCTAGAATCTTTCTTATCTCAAGAACCAGACAGAAAGACCAAAGCTACCCATCGAGTATCAAAACCCTGCTTTTCCTCTGTGGTCAAAATTTTAAATTTAAGCTAGTTTACTTTCTATCCATGAAACTTACTGAGTACAAGTAGCTCCTGTGGAACACAGCAATGGAACTTCAGTGGAACACAGTGTGCCTTATTGCCAAATTCACTACTTCTCAGAGGTAGAGTTATGCTCCATGGCAAAAAACAAAACAAAACTTAGGTTGTTTTATAAAACAACCTAAGTTGTTAACTATTTAGAAGAAAATTAATGTAACCCTGATCTCATATTGTGAAGTAAAATTAATTTCAGATGACTAAAAGATAAACATAAAACCATAAACAACTTAACATTTTAACATATTATCTATTAATGGAAAACTAAGGAGAAAAACAATGAGAAAATACGCACATACTTTGAACTGTTAGAATTAATTCCCCCCCCACCCCCGGCCTGGGCTTGAACTTAAAGCAGGCACCGTCCCTGAGTTTCTTTTTGCTCAAGGCTAGTACTCTACCACTTGAACCACAGCACCATTTCTGGCTTTTTCTATTTCTATGGTACTGAGGAATTGAACCCAGGGCTTCATGCATGCAAGGCAAGCACTCTACCACTAAGCCACATTCCCAGCCACATTAAAATTTTTAAATGTGTTTACAAAATGAGTAAAATCAAACGAAACAAAATGGAAGATAAAAATATAGACAAAATTTGCAACCTAATAGAAAAAGGGTAATATTCTTAGAATAAAAAGGTATGTACAAATCAATATGGAGAGAACAAGTACTTATGAAGAAAACTGGACAAAGTATCTGAGCAATTTAAAAACAAGTTAAGACAAAACACATAATGGGGAAAAAATGCTGTTTTGGGGTTGTGTTGAGCTGGTATCTCATTGTGTTGCCTGGGTTGATCTTGAACTCATAGGCTCAAGTGATCATCCTGTTTTGTCTCTCTGAGACTTCAGGTACATTCTGTCAAGGCTGGTAGTATTTGAAAACCTTTTAACCTCTGATAAAAAATATAAATTCAAACAACAATAAAATACTCGCAGTTAATAGAAAGAGTTCTGGGATCAGATGACATATCTGTAACCTTGACTGATTGACTTGTCTGAGCCTCAATACTCTCTATAAAATAGAGATGGTAGGGTTACAGGTGTGGCTAGTGGTAAAGCAAGTACTTAATATGTACAAGGCCCTGAGTTCAATCCACCATCCCACAGGAATTATATGAAAAATGAATGGAAGATACAAAACAGAGGTAGTTGACTGGTAGAGTGGCTAGTTCAAAAACAATAGCTTTTATTATGATAAAGAAAATGGGTGATGAGGAAGATTCTTGGGGTTGATGAGGACTCAGTGAAACATTTTTATTACTGGTTGTAAACAAGGATATTTAACCTTTCTGCAGGTCAACTTGGTAACATGTACCAAAACTAAGCCTGGCAGCAAGCTCATACCTGTAATCTTAGCTACTCAAAAGGCTGAAATCCTGAGGATTGTGGTTTAAAGCCATCTAGAGCAGAAAAGCCCTCAAGACTTCACCTTACATGTTGAAATTAAACCCTTTTTTTAACAAATATTTAAAGATAATTTTCCAAATTAATTTAACTTAAAAGACTCCGTTTCCATGATAACTAGCCAAAAGCTAAGCTGCAGGTGTAGTCAACAGAATGCAAGCAAGGGATTCTGAGTTCAAACCTCAGTACTGCCACACACTCAGAAAAAAAAAGGCTTTGAAGTAGTCATATACTTTGGACCTCTGGGACAGCCTTCTAATGTTTAAAAAAACATGAAAAAATATTATTAAATATGACTATTTTCATTGACCTCCTCGGCATTTGTCAAATACTTTTGAGCCCTTCTGATACAAAAATATGCAATATGCCAAGTCCTTGGCTTACAGCTTAGTTAAGGGAATAAGCAATCAAAGAATAAGTAGTTAAGAGCCACCATGGGTAAATATAGGAGGCTATGGTGCATGTAGAAGGAGCACCGACCATGGTATGGGAGTGGAGTCAAGGAAGCTTCCCAGAAGTGGCATTTAAGCTGACACCTGAAGGATGAGTAGGAATTAGATTAAAGAGATGAAGAAAAAGTGTTCTAGAAAGGGAGCAGCAAGTATAACAGCCTAGGAACCAAAGGGAACACAGCATGTCAGCATAACTGTGCCAGGCAGGGACAGGCTAAAAAGGTAAGCAAGGTTAATTCATTCATGGTCTCAAAGCAAAACCTTTCTTGTACAGTTTATTCTAAGAATAGTAAAAATGAAATTAAGAAGTTAATAAATAGAAAAAGTTAATATTAATAATATATCAAGAGTATCTGAATTAAAAAGAATGAATAGGTAGTTTATGAAAAAGGAAATACAAGACTGAATTGAGCCTAATACAACTCCGTAAACTTGTTAAAAATCACTGAATTGTAAAGTTACTAAAACAGGTATCTTCTAAGGTTTATATGTACACCTCAATAAAAAAAATAAAATGTTAAAATAAATGCCTATTAAATATCTAAAAATAATCAATTTATCTAATAATAAACTACAAATCAAACCAACTAGGGCCTACTCTTTTTATCTGGCAACATTGGTGTTTGAAGTCAAGGCCTTGTGCTTGCTAAGCAAATGATTGACCACTTGAACCATGTCCCCAGCCCTTTTTGCTATGGTTATTCTTAAGATAAGGTTTCTTTTATTCTTTTTTTCTTCCTTTCTTTTCTTTCATTTTTTCCTTCTTTCCTCCCTCCTTTCTTTTTTATTTCTCTTTTTCTCCTTCTTTCCTTTTGTGTGTGTGTGTGTGTGTGTGTGTGTGTGTGTGTGTGTGTGTGTGTGTGACAATATTGGGACTTGAACTCAGGAGCTGGGCACTGTCCTTTAGCTTTTTTGCTCAAGGCCAGCACTCTACCACTTGAGCCACACTTCTACTTCTGACTTTTTGGTGGTTAATTGGAGATAAGAGTCTCTTAGACTTTCCTGCTTAGGCTGGTTTCAAACTACAATCCTTAGACTTCCTGAGTAGCCAGGATTGCAGGCGTGAGCTATTGGCACCCAGCAACAGGGTTCCTTTTTTGCCCAGCTTACCTGAACAATTTAATCCTCTGATTTTGTGATTTCCATTGTAGAAGGGATGCAGGTACACATCACCACAAACAGCTTTTTTTCTTGTGTCTCATAAACTTTGTTTTGCCCAGGCTGACTCAGAATGTCAGTCACTCAGATATTATCAGATCTCAGGCTTCTGAGTAGCTGGTATGACAGGTGTCAACTACCATGCCTAACTATTGGATAAGATGGGATCTTGTTAACTTTTTTGCCTTGACTAGCCTGGAACCATGATGCTAGTGATCTCTGCTAAGATTACAAGAATAAGCCACCATTTCTTGAGTAGGTATTATTCTATTATTAATAAAGTCAGGAGAAATAAGCATTCTTATACAGTTCTAGCTGGGATAAATGTTAATTGGAATAACCTTTCTTGAAAGGTTACAAATAACAGGAATCCAAAAGTTTAGTGCTTAGGGCGATTCATCTTTTTTTCCGCCAGTATTGGGGTTGAACTCAGGGCTTCGTGCTCTTGGGCAAGTGCTCCATCACCTGAGCCATGTCTACAGCCTTTCTGCTTTAGTTATTTTAGGGATAAGGTCTCACATTTGTTGCCTAGGCCAGCTTTGAACTATCATACAATCTTTCAACCTATGCTTCTGGCATAGCTAGGATTACAGAAGTATGCCACTATACCAAGCCATTGCTTAAAATCTTAATGTTACAAAATGAGGTCTTATTATTTATATCCAATAATATTCACTCTAATGTAATTCATATTTTAAAAAAGGATAGATAAAAATTAGATGCTCACCAATAATAGAATGTTAGAATACATCATGTTACTGTTCAATCTTTTTGTTGGTGTTGTTTTAGTTTAGTGTCTTTGGGTTTTTTGTTTTGTTTTGTTTTGTTCTGTTTTGTTTTATTTTGTGTGGTGCTAGAGATAAAATCCAAGGCCTTAGGCATGATGGACAAGAACTCTACCAAAGAGCTACATCCCCAGGCTCAATGCAGCTATCTTTAACAGGGCAATATATCTATGATATATACCAAAGTTTTTTTAATGCAAAACTATATATAGCTTTGTATAATACAATAATGATAATCTCAGCATTCCAGAAGTGGAAGTAGGAGCATCACAAATTTGAGGCTAGCCTGGGTCGCATAGCTCTCAAAAAACAAGAACAATCATTTCACACCTTTTTTTTTCTGTTTACTTTTCTGAATTTAAAATTTTTCTGCAATGGCCATGTATCCTTTTTTCTTTTTCTTTTCAGTGTTGGAGTTCAAGACTAAGACCTTGCTCATGCTAGGCAAGTTCTTTAAAGACTACTAAACTATATGCCCAGTCCCTCAGTCCCCCAGCTCATGTTATTTCTTGAGTTCATGCAGTTTATAAAGCTATTTCAAAAACTTCAATAGCATTGTCTTAAGTATTTACACTTCATGTAAATCAGTTTCATATTTGCTTGACTTTTTTTTTCCTCTGCCAGCAGAAAAATTGTAGCCATACTTAGGGATACATGTATAACTCAATAATGTCTTTTTTTATCTAGCATCATCAGTTAATAGGATATATATGTAAATGAGCTTAATTGAAGCTGCTATTTTGTTTTTTGACAGAGTTCTGTGTTGCTCAGGCAGGCCCCTGATGCTCCTGCCTTAACCTCATGGGTAGCTGGTATTACAGGCCTGAATTTCCATACTCCTTGAAGAGTACATCTTAAATATCAAAACATTGGTGAAATTTGGATAAGCATCTATTTAAAAATACATCACATTTAATTCTTATTGCTTAAGTCAGGGCCAAACAAGATTAAGACTTTTTTATGATGATTCAGGACCAAACAAGATTAAGTCTTCTTATGATGATTCAGTCATCATTATGATGGCTTTAGGAACTACTAGGAATATTTGTCCTCACACTAAGTAGCAAAAAATGGCTAAACTATTTTTGTTTTTCTAGTACCAGGGTCTGAACTCAGGGCCTCATGCTTGCTCAGCTGCCATCTAGTTGAGCCTCTCTTTGGGATTTTTTTTTTTTTTTTAATCTTGAGGACTTTTCTGTAAGGGCTGGCTTCAAACCTCGATCATTCAAATCTCAACCTCCTAAGACTACAAGGGTGAGCCACCAGAACCCAGCTTGATTTTTGTTTGGGACTTTATTTTTGGTGAGGTATTTTTTTTTCTTTTTGCTTATGTGATGCTGAGGAATCGAACCCAGGGCCTCATGCATGCAAGGCAAGCGCTCTACCACTGAGCCACCTTCCCAGCCCCTGGTGAGGTATTTTTGTTAGTGTTGTTGCTGTTTTTTGTTTTTTAAGACAGAGTCTCCCTGTATGTAATTCCAGATAACAGGGAACTCACCATATAATCCAGACTGCTTTCAACTCCCCATCTTCCTGCCATAGCCTCCCAAGTGTTGGGATTATAGATATACACCACCTCACCTAGCTGGTTAATTTTTTAACCTTTGCTGGCTTTTTTTTTTTTTTTTTTACCATTCCTGGGCTTGAACTCAGGTCCTGGGCACTGTCCCTGAGCTGCTTTTGCTCAAGGCTAGCACTCTACCACTTGAGCCACAGCCCCAGTTCTGGCTTTTTCTGTTTATGTGGCACTGGGGTATTGAATCCAGGGCTTCATGCATGCGAGGCAAGCACTCTACCTCTAAGCCACATTCCCAGCTCCTCTTTCCCTTGTTGTGAAAACATTAACTACCATTTTCCAGTGTTATAGATGCCTGTTTTACATTCCTACTTTGCTATTCTAAGAGTAAGGAAATTAAATACTCAAAATGTAAGCATTTTATGTAAATTAAGTTAGTTTTAATAAGAGTATCACCTAAAATGATTTGTTATAGACAAAGATGATTCTCTTCTAAGTTGTCAATTTTGCAACATAAGTGAACTCCAAAGAGAATATACACTTTTGATTGCATTTCAAATCTTGTTCCTTTATTCAATTGGCAGTCAAAAAAATATATATGTGCCACCCTGGGGCTTGAACTCAGGGCATGGGCACTGTCTCTGAGTTTTTGTGCTCAAGGATATGCTCTACCACTTGACACAGACTACTTCCAGCTTTTTCTGAGTAGTTTATTGGAGATAAGAGTCTCTTGGACGGGCTGGGAAGGTAGCTCAGTGGTAGAGCACTTGCCTTGCATGCATGAGGCCCTGGGTTCGATTCCTCAGCACCACATAAGCAAACAGAAAAAAGCCGGAAGTGGCACTGTGGCTCAAGTGGTAGAGCGATAGCCTTGAGCTGAAGAAGCTGAGGGACAGCGCCCAGGCCCAGAGTTCAGGCCCCACAACCGGACCTTAAAAAAAAAAAAGAGTCTCTTGGACTTTGATGCCCGGGCTGGCTTGGAATATCAATCCTCAAATCTCAGCCTCCTCAGTAGCTAGGATTACAGGCATGAGCCACCAGCACCCAGCTAAATTCATACAATTTTAATCAATACATGGCAAAGTTTTGTGTTATGGATGCAAAGAAAAACAAATTCTCATATACTGTTGGAAGGAATATAAAATGGTAAAGGCAAGATAGAAAACAGCATAGAGGTTCTTCCAAAAACTACAAACAATAGCTGGGGGTATTACTCAAGTGGTATAGAATTTACCTAGCAAGCACAGGTCCTGAGTTCAAATCCCAGTACCACTAAAAAGCAAAAAATCTGAAAACTAAACTGTCATATGATCCAGTGATCTCACTATTGGGTATGTATTCAAAGGAAATGAAATCAGAGGCTGAAGAAATAGCTGAACATATTTTTTCTGTACCTCCTAGATCAACTTTCTTAAAACACACTGTGATCATATCTGCTCAAAACCGCTCCATTACCTCTTTATCAAGTTCAAACATCTAAACTCAGTAGTTTCTGTGTAGTCCTGGCTGCCATCTCACTTTATTTATCTCTATTCTTCCAAACAAATCCTTCCTTAAAATAGTCTAATTCCTTTAGTTACACCTTAAGCTTTCTGTCTCTAAATCTTTTTGCATACATTCTCTTCTTCCTAACTCCCATCTTGGCATACAGAAATTCTACTCATCCTACAAGAACTAGTTTGAGAACCACCTATAAGTTTCCTTGATCACAAAAGAGGGGGGGAAAAAAAGAAAAATCCTAAGGTTAGATGCATCTGAGCTTGAATTACAACTCTAATCATTTGCTAGGCCCAATGATATCACAGAGCATATTCCTTCGACTCTCCTTGCCTCAGTTTCTTCATTATAATGAAGATAAGAGCAACTTCTTTTAAGGGTATAGTAAGTTAATCCTTGAATGTAAAGCACTAAGCATGATATAAAGCATTGGCATAGATGAAGATCTAAGATATATTAGGCAGTGTTATTTTTATTATTACCACCACTATTGATGTTTTATAATAATCTAACTTCAGAAAATGCTTATGACCATTACAAACTGGTTTTCATGTACATAGTGTACGATTCCCCTCACTCGCATTTTGTACCTTTCCACCTCAAGTGTTTTTATCTGCTGTACCTGGCACCCAGATAACTTCCATCCTGACAGGTAAATGTCATACAGACTTCAATATTTACAACAGTCATTTGCACTAATAATGAAGAGCTAACAGTATTAAACTGTCCCAATGCTTAGAGTGATTAATTTAAAAGTTAAATTTCCAGCTTCCCTGACTTATGTAACTGTAAACTCTCTGTACATCACCTTTACAATACAATTTAAAAAAATTCCAGCCTCACAAAATCAAACCTCTCATATGACTCTCTAGATTCCTTTTGCACTCTGCTTCTTAAAACAAACAACCCAACCTGTTCATGCAGCAAAAGATACAACACTAGAATAAATGCAGAACAGACAGCAGCCAAATATTGGAGCACAAAGACCTAAGACAACTCAGCTGAGCACTTAAGTCAAATAGGAAGACAATTTAAAGGGAAAGATAACTGGTTTATTAGTCCTACTAATAATGCTGTTTTACACACACACACACACACACACACACACACGTACCAATATTCCAATGCCAAGTAAAAACAACTCAAAAATTAGGCTAGTAGATATAGAAATAGCAGTCATTTAAACTTAACAACTGAGTCTGCCATGATCTCCTTAATTGCCTATGTTAAAAGTGATTATTAACCTACTACAAGATTCTAAAGTAACCCAAGTTTTGGCTAATGAAGTCACATCAAGTAGATATGGCTAACTAGCAATTATTTAGTTAAAGAAAATATGAATGGTAGCAATAAGCATATTGTTATAGCATTTTACAATGCCTAGGGAAAATTATATTACTGGTTTCTAATTTATGTCAATATATCTACTAATGCTCCATTACTTTCTCAGCCAAAAATCAATCTTAGTAGCCAAAAACCAGAGTTTATTAGCAGAGTGAACTCAGATGTATTCTGATGGTATGTTAATGACTTTCTAAAAGTCTCCTATAAAGTACCACACATAAAAATAAATTACATTAAATTTCTTTCCCTATGATACTTTTCTTAAGAGAATCTTAAAATGTTTAGAAGTACAATTATTCTTAAATCATAGACTCTTAAAGACTTAGAAGGGAATTAGAGGGGCTGGGAAGGTGGCTCAGTGGTAGAGTGCTTGCCTTGCATGCATGAGGCCCTGGGTTCCATTCCTCAGCACCACATAAGCAAGAAGAAAAAAGAAAAAAAAAAAAAGAAGGGAATTAGAAGTCTCCTATTATAGCAACCTCCTAGGCAAAAGGTCCTCCAACCTTTGCTTAAATACTTCCAGCAATGGGCACTAATGCAGTGTATACTCTATTGATTTAAAAAATTGGCTCAGTGGTAGAGGGCTTGCCTTGCATGCCTGAGACCCTGGGTTTGATTCCTCAGCACCACATAAGAAAAAAGAAAAAAGCCGGAAGTGGCTCTGTGGCTCAAGTGGTAGAGCACTAGCCTTGGGCTGAAGAGCTGAGGGACAGCGCCCAGGCTCAGAGTTCAGGCCCCATGACCGGACCCAAATAAATAAATAAATAAATCATTTTTTCCTTATAGCCACTGGAAATCTCTCTCTCTGAACTTCTACCCAAGGACTTGAGAGCTACACTCTAAAACAACACAAGATAAGTGAAACTCTGAAATGCAATCACTGTATGAATTAAGATACAATTTTTATAATTTGGTCACATAAAATGCAGGAAAAAGGAAATCAGGGGGGAAAACCCACCACTATTCACAACAAATTTTTGAAATTCAGAAAGCTAGTGGAATCCCAAAGTAGCATACTTTCAAGTTATCAAACCTCTTACCTAGGTTAGCAAATAAATGAGTAACCCAACTTATACAGTGGAAGATGGATCACTGTTTACTGCAAATCTCTTTGCAACTTGACAACACTAAATCCAACAACAATTTTTGTTCTGTAGGAAGTTCAAGGTAGTTTTTCCAACTGTTCATATTTCCATTCCGTTGCTTTCTAAAATGTCTGGATGCTGTTTGTTTTTAAAGCCCACTTTGCCCACACACCCCCACCACCCCAACCCCCAGGGATAACATTTTAAATAGCTATTTTCAAAAATGAAGCCTGAGAATGGAATTGTAAAGGAATGGGGGTGGGGCGAAGAGGGAAGGCAAAGGCGGGCCCAGCAGGAAAAGGCTGGTTCAGGGTATTTTCCTTCTGGATGCATGCTTTATTATTGGCATAGGCATCTGAAGTAACGCGCCATTCAAATACAACCCAAGGAAAAGAATGATCATATGCAATGAGTATAAGGTCTGTAAGATGGAAATTAATTGGCAGTGGTCATCGAGAGCACCAGATAGATGCTTTCTTATTTTTTTTTTTGAGGGAAGGTAAAGAGCCTCAGAAGCAGGAACCACCACAGTCATCAGGGGGAGGGGTGCAGGAAGAGTTAAAAAAAAAAAAAAAGCAAGGGTGTAACAACCGTTCAGCAGCCCAATGAAGCCTTAACAGTCCACAGCACAAGAAAGATGGCAAGTGACTGGAGGGGGGGGGGGGGGGGAGGACGGCACACACCCAGGCGAGTCTGCAGAAGGGTGTGCAGTGTGCAAATGCTGAACGGTTCCCTGAAATGGTGGGGGTGAGGGAATGGGGGTGTAGAGTCCCCGAGTCCCCTTCCCGCAGCGGAGCAACAGCGGGTAAAAGAAGTGGGGGGGGGGGGGGAGAGGAGGGTGAAAAGCAAGAATGACTCATTCCCCGAAAGGAAGTACTTAAGCCATAGGAAGGCATGCCAGGGAGATTACAGGGCGAGCGCGGTGAGCTGAGTGCTCAGGATGATGGGGACAGAAATCCACGTCCCGTAGTTCCTGCTGCTCGCCTTCCAGACGTGTGTGTCTGTGTCTGTGTGTCTGTGTGTGTTTGTGTGTGAGGGGGGGGAAGGTTCGCGGCAACCGAGTGCCAAGGCCTGGGAACGGCGCGGCGCGTGCGCAGTGGCGTTCGGCGGGACCCGCTGAGGCAAAGCGGAGCCGCAGTGACAGAAGCCGAGCGGAGCGACGGCTGGGGAGGGGACTCACCGAGGCGCAGGGGCTGGAGGTGGTGCTGGGGGTCGGCGACCGCTGGACCGTGACCAAAGCCATCTAGGTGCTGCTGGGTTGTTCCGGGCAGGGCATTCTTGTCCTGCGTGTGGGGGACAGAAGGGTTGACGGAGCCGGAATGAGAGAGACGGATGTGGGATGGAGAGGGTGAAGGAAAAGGGGAGGAAAAGAAGGCCGCGGGAATGACTTCAGGCTCCGCACCCAACACCGGACTCTAGCCGACTGACGAGCGCCGAACGGGGCGGCGGGCGGGCGGTTCGGCAGCTGCGGGGCACAATGAGTGCTCCCAGTGCGCAGGCGCCACCTGTCAGCAACCGCCTCTCCCCTCAGCGCGCGCCGCCGCCGCGGCGTAACCCTTGAGTTGCCGGAAGTCGGCCGCGTGCGTGCGCCCGGGGCCGCCGCCCCCTCCGGGTTTCCTCTTGAGCCTTGGGGGTTGTGGTGATGTCGGTGGAGTGGGGTGGGAAGGGAGCTGGGAATCGGTTGATTGAGGGGGTGGGGGAGAGAAGTAAGGGGCGGGAGTGGTGGGGGGGGGGGTGAGAGGTTGAGTTCCCAGGGCGGGGGGCCTCCGGAACCCTCCTTCCTGAGAGACAACCATTTTATGAGGTGGGGCGCCCCGCTAAACCAACCTTAGAGGAAAGCCAAGTGAGGTGAAAATCCGGAGGTAAACACGTCTTCGGGTGGGAAAGGGTTCCGTGGGGTTGCAGACGCCTTGGCTGGGCGTGGAGGGGACGCGCGGGGTGGGGGTGGGCGGGGGTGCTGGATCCCGAGGACCCTTATCTCGTTGGACACAGTCCCGGGAGCGGGGGGGGGGGGGCGGTCGGGGTGGGATTTTCTGGGTTTTCCCACCATCCTCTCCCCACCCTTCCTTGTAGACCCCGGGATTTCGTGGTACCTTCGTGCTTCCTTTACTACCTTACCGTAGTCAGTCATTATGTCTGAGGTGGAGTCAAGGCTATGAGCCTCGGAGGCCCAGAGAGCCGGGCTTCCCAGTTGTAAAGGTCCAACCTGCTATTTACCTCGCATTTGCTTCCTGCTGTAAAGAAATTCTACTAATTAAAACAGCTTCGGCTGGTTGAGCCTTTCTTCGTCTCTAGATTATTTCATAGACATCAGGGAGAAATGTAAGGTACAAAATATTTTAGGGGAATCATTTTTTTTTTTTTTTCTAAAAAGGTAAACCGTTAACAGAACACAAGCCACGAATGTAATGGAAAATCAAGATTCAGAAGGGGGTGGGGAATCACAGTGCTAACAGCAGGATGATTATTTACACACAGACGGAGTTGGCAAATGTATTTCTGCATTTGAGTGGATGAGCTGGTAAACACCATCCTGTATATCAAAGCTGTAGAAAACACACTCGAGTTCGCAGTCATTAAAGTCCACCTTCTCCTGTTTATCAAACACTCGGATCTCATCGCTCCTTTTAAACTGACAGGACTGTCATGAGCTCTCTCTGGTTGCTGTATGGTTAAGCGTCACAAGAGCCCTCTGTACTGAGCCTTTGTTCTCTCCCTGGGGCCCTGTGGTTGAAATAATTAGTAGGGAGGTTCCCTCAAGAATCAAGCACTGAGGGTCCCTATACTGTACAGTCCTATACAATGTATTGCAGTGAAGCCAGCTGGTAGGCTTTTGCCCCCTGGTGGTGATCAAGAGTGCCTGTGAGACAAAATTAAACAAAGATGTATGGTTCACAGATTAAACAGTCTGACTGTGTTTTTCCCAGAGCTGCCCAGTAAACAGGAAAAGAGAAGGCAAGGTTCAGAAGTAAGAACTTTGAACCAGTGCTTAAGAAACCAAACAGGAAACTAGACACAGAGCGAAGCAATATACATAGTATGAAATATGTGTTTATAAACAAAAGAAAAAGTATTATGTAAATCATGTGGCTATAGGATGTTGGTTGCCTTGCTGATTTATGCAAGGATAGCAACACTTCTACTTATATGTAGTAACATACTCTTAAGAAACTCATCCTACCTTACAGGAAGAAACACTATAAAGAGTCAGGAGATTTGGTTTCTAGTTCCGGCTCTGTAAAACCTTATGTAAATGGCTTGAACTTTTGAGCTTTAGTTCCTTCTCTACAAAGGAACCCTAACTCACAGGATACTTGTGATCAAATGAGATAATGTATGGTTATTTATAAACTGATTTAAAAAACATAAAATTAAGGTAACTGTCTATTCTGTTTATTTGTTCCAAGCGCAACTATCTTTTGTTTAGTATAACCTAGGTGCAGAAAATAGCTTCAAGCAAAAGAGGATAAAAAGAATTAAAAAAAAACATAATCCATACTTCTGCTTAGCCCTAGGCATGGATTAATGATTAAGACACATCTGTAGCTAAGTATTCAGTATATCTAACATGATGAATTCTTTTTTGGTTTTTTTTTTCCGGTCGTGGGCCTGAACTCTTGAGCCTGGGCGCTGTCCCTCAGCTCTTCAGCTCAAGGCTAGTGCTCTACCACTTAAGCCACAGTGCCACATGCGGCTTTTTCTGCTTATGTGGTGCTGAGGAATCAAACCCAGGGTCCTCATGCATGCAAGGCAAGCACTGTACCACTGAGCCACCTTCCCAGCCCGATGATGAATTCTTAGTTAAAATTGAATATAAGGTACACAAATTCACAATTTTGTTTGCATCAGGAAGTTAACATTAATTTACATGGAAAATATCTTTTCCTGCCATTTAATGACACTATATTTGCAACTTGTTGGTATGTGTTTATTATTATCAATTGAGAAAATATTTAAGTATATGTTACCTACTACATAGTGTTTAAAAAATGTTTTTCAACTTCTGAAGGATTCATAGGTAGGGAAAAACACATCAACATATGATTACAGTCCAGTTTAGTGGCTTAAGGTCATTTCTTTAAGGCCCTAAAGGAAATATATTGATAGGAGACATCTAGAGTTGTACAAAAGTTTATAGAAACAGAGAAGACAGGTTGAGAAAATGTACTTAAAAATTACTTAGCTACTGATCTTAGTATAGCTACTTTTTGAACTGGGTTGGATCATGTTTAAAATTTGAAATCTAATCTTTCTGCCCCATTCATAACTACTTTTCCCTAGGTTCTATCCTAATTTCTGCTTGGTCTTCTGGTGATCTGAGAAGACCTATCTACTAAAAGAGATCTTTTTACTGGGATCTTTTTACTATGCCAGTTTAACTGGAGTAAAAAAATCCCAAAGCAGGATTTTCAATAGAGCCAAAAAGACAAAAGTTCTAGCCCTATTTATAGCACCCTCACTCTTCCCACCTATGTATGATACCGGAGGCCTGATTGTACCACTGGAGCCCATTTAACCCTTAACTTGTGCTATTAATTCTTTAGTTTTCAAATTATACAAGAACTTGAAACTCCTAAGATCAGCTGCTTCTTAAACTCTGAGAACCTGATGAAAGCTATTGACCCTTTCCTCAGAAAGATGCACTTGCATATTTCACATAACCACTAAAATCAATCAAGGGACCTTAGGTTAAGAATCCTGATCTAAAAGTTAAAACTGTTTCTCAATCCTTTTTGACATCATGACATCCCTAGAAATAATATTTGTACAGCACATTGGGATTACTTAACAAGTATTTTGAAACAACTACATGGGGTTTGATGGGAAAAAAATGGTTTCTTTATATCACATACTTTTAATGAAAAATAAAATGAATATATTAAGGATAATATGAAATACTGGATTTGTGTAGGCTTCCAAGCAAAATCTTTTCAAAAATTTGATGGAAACTAAGGTTTTTTTCTGTAAACATAACATGTTATAATGTTGAGTTTCATCATTAAAATTACTGCATATAGTACCTGCTCAATAGGACAATTTAATGGTGATATTTCAACTCTTGTATTCACTATTACTAAAAATTTGAGTCATACAAGTACTTAATAAAAATGTAAAACAGTTTTGCTATATTTCAAAATTTATAAACAATTTTATGTCTCATAGCTCTTCTTTTTTATAATCAGCAAATGCAATGTGAAAATCTCTTGTGATATGTAAATTTATCTAGAATTTGCTCTAACTCTTTATATCAAGTTCATATTACAGAATAATAACAAATCTCTAACTTGGAGAATTTAACAGTTATTAGAGCAGTAATTTTGCATCTAACTCAGATATAAGTAGAAGTGCATATCAGACAGATAAGGGAAAATTTTAATGTATATGAAAAGAGATGTTGAGACTGAATCTCCATGTTGGAGATTCTATCAGGCTTCCCCACTTTCCTGGCCACACATGAGCTTGGGTACAAGTTCTGTTGCTGGGGTATTTGGAAAATGTTCTATTCTAGTATCTCTAAAACTCATTGTTCATAATAAGCAGCCATATGCACCACACCTGGCTTCTGAAAGTGATGCCTTTGTAGTAGAAGAATCCTTGGTTTTGCTTAACAAATCCTTTATTTTGCTTGCTACTCAGTGGAATCACAGGGCCATAATAGGATGTGTCATCTCAATTTATAAACTGCTTTCTGAGAATCACTAAATTACACCATTTCTGGTCTGGAGTACCTTACTTAGAATTAACAACCACTCCAGTTTTCTCCAAGCCACTCCAGGGGTTACACAGATAACTATCTTGTGGTTTATCTGTAATTCATTCATCACACACCAAATGAAATGTGATTAGTTTACATAGCTAAGCTTGTTCAAAGAGAGAAAGACAAGGGGTGGGGAGGTGAAATTTTAAAGAAATCATAGTTCTATCTTTGATAATCAAATCTCTTACATTTGGAATAATGATCGTAGTTGCACGTGTAAGTAAATATAGCATAGATGGAATACATAAGAGCTGAAAATTACTGGAGTACAGTCAAGTTATATATTACCTCTACATAGTTACAATAGCTCATCTATTAAATTTTAATAACCTTTACTACATTTTTTTTTTTTTTTTGCCAGTCATGGGGCTTGAACTCTGGGCCTGAGCACTGTCCCTCAGCTCAAAGCTAGCGCTCTATCACTTGAGCTACAGCGCCACTTCCAGTTTCCTGGTGGTTTATTGAAGATAAGAGTTCACGGAGTTTCCTGCCCAGGCTGGCTTTGAACCGAGATCCTCAGATCTCAGCCTCCTGAGTAGCTAGGATTACAGGTGTGAGCCACCGGTGCCCAGCTTGGTGTATGATTTTTTTTTTTTATGAGGAGTTGAAGTCGATTGGGCAAGATTTTGTTTAGAAGTTTTGCATCAATGTTCATCAAAGAAATAAGTCTTTGATGAGTCCCTGCCTGGTTTGGGGATGAGGGTTATGCTGGCTTCATAGAGTGTGGTAGTGAATTTTTGCTTTCATTTTCATTGAATAGTTGGAGGAGTATTTGTGTGAGTTCTGCTTTGAAGACCTTGTATAATTCAGCTGTAAATCCATCCGGGGCTTTTCTTGGGTGGGAGGTCTCTTATTGCTGTTTCTATTTCGATCGTTGATATGGGTCTATTAAGTTGGTTTAACTCATCTTGGTTTAGTTTGGGCATGTCAATATTTGCTAGAAATGTGTCCATATTTTTCAGATTCTCAAACTTATTAGCATAAAGATTTGAGAAGTATCCCCTTATTATATTCTGAATCCTAGCTGTTTCTGTAGTGATGTTTCCATTCTCATCTCTGAGTTTGTTTATTTAGGTGTGTTCTCTTTTTTTTTCTCATAAGATTTGCTAAGGGTCTGTCAGTTTTATTAATTTTTTTGAATAACCAACTCTTTGTTTTGTTAATTCTTTCTATAGTTTTTTGGACTGTAATTCACTTAATTCAGAGTTTTAATTCTTTGTTTCTGTCTACTGGATTGGGGTTTAGCTTGTTGCTCTTTTTCCAGGAGCTGTAGGTGCCTCATTAAATTGTTGGTTTCAGATCTCTCCAATTTGTTAATGTAGGAACTCAGAGCTATAAACTTGCCTCTGAGTACTGCCTTTGCTGTGTCCCAGGGGAATTGATAGTTTATGTGTTCATTTTTGTTAAATAGCATGAACATTTGAATTTCCTTTCTAATTTCTTCTATGACCCACTGGTGGTTCAACAGTGTGTTGTTCAGCCTTCATGTGTTACAGGAGTTCCTTTGGTGGCTTTTGGTATTGAAGAGTATGGCTGAAATTAGGAACGCAACCCCTTTTGTAATAGCCCCACAAAAAAATAAAATACTTAGGAGTGAACAAAAGAGGTGAAGGACCTCTATGATGAGAACTTTAAAAATCTGAATAAGGAAATTAAATCAGAACTAAGCAAGTGGAAAAGCCTCACATGCTCCTGGATTGGGAAGATTAACATCGTGAAAATGGCAATACTGCCAAAAGCTATCTACAAATTCAATGTGATACCTATCAATATCCCAGCCTCATTCTTCAATAAAATAGAAGAAGCAATCCAAAAGTTCATATGGAACAATAAAAGACCCTGAATAGCAAAAAAAAATCCTTAATAGAAAGAATAACACTGGAGGAATATCAATTCCAAATTTCAAATTCTACTAAAGACATAGTAATCAAAACAGCTTGGTACTGGCATAAGAACAGACATGAGGACCGATGGAATAGGACTGAAGACCCAGAAATGAATCCACAGACCTATAGCCACCTAATCTTTGACAAGGGAGCTAAAGAAATAGAATGGAAGAAAGACAGCCTTTTCAGTAAATGGTGCTTATAAAATTGGTTAAACACTTGTAGAAAACTAAAGCTAGATCCTTATATATCACCCTGCACCAGAATCAACTCCAAATGGATCAAAGACCTTGAAATAAAAGCAGACTCCCTGAAAACATTACATGAAGGAATAGGAGAAACTCTAGGGCTCCTTGGCACAGGCTGAAATTTTCTTAATAGAGACCCAGAAACACAACAAATCAAAGAAAGGTTGGACAAATGGGATTTCGTGGAACTGCAGAGCTTCTGCATGGCAAAGGACATAGCAAGCAAGATCAATAGAAAGCCCATGAACTGGGAGAAGATCTTCACTAGCCATACAATGGACAAGGGTCTTATATCTAAAATATACTTAGAACTCAAAAAACTAAATCCCCCAACAACTAATCCTCAAAGAAACGACTACCTGATTAATAAGTGGACTGAAGACTTAAAGAGAGCCTTCTCTGAAGAGGAAATAAGAATGGCCAATAGACACATGCAGAAATGCTCAACTTCATTTTTTTTTTTTTTTTGCGGGGGGTTGGGGGGAGTCCAGTCGTGGGGACTGAACTCTGGGCTTGGGTGCTGTCCCTCAGCTCTTCAGCTCAAGGCTAGTGCTCTACCACTTGAGCCACAGCACCACTTCCGGCTTTTTTCTTTTTGCTTATGTGGTGCTGAGGAATCAAACCAGGGCCTCATGCATGCAAGGCAAGCGGTCTACCACTGAGCCACTTTCCCAGCCCCAATGCTCAACTTCTCTAGCCATAAAAGAAATGCAAATCAAAACAACATTGAGATTCCACAGTTAGAATGGTTATAATCAAGAAATCTAGGACTGGGAAGATGGCTCAGTGGTAGAGCGCTTGCCTTGCATGCATGAGGCTCTGGGTTCGATTCCTCAGCACCACATAAGCAAAAAGAAAAAAGCCAGAAGTGGTGCTGTGGCTCAAGTGGTAGAGCACTAGCCTTGAGCTGAAGAGCTGAGGGACAGCGTCCAGGTCCAGAGTTCAGGCCCCATGACCGGCCCCCCCCCCCCCCAAAAAAAAGAAATCTAATAACAACAGATGTTGGAGGGGATGTGGCCAAAAGGGAACCCTACTGCATTGTTGGTGGGAGTGTAAACTTGTTCATCCACTCTGGAAAGCAGTATGGAGGTTCCTCAAAAGACTCCACATAGAGCTCCCTTATGACCCAACAATCCCACTTTTTGGCATTTACCTAAATGATCACAAACAAGGTCATACCAAAGCTACCAGCACAATCATGTTTATTGCAGCATTATTTACCATAGCTAAGATATGGAACCATTCCCGATGCCCCTCAACAGATGAATGGATCAAGAAAATGTGATATATATATATATATATATATATATATATATAATATACACAATGGAATTCTGTGCCTCCATCAGAAAGAATGATATTACCTCATTTGTTAGGAATTGAAAAAACTTGGAAAAAATTATATTAAGTGAGGCAAGCCAGGTCCAAAGAAACATAGGTCCCATGGTTTCCCTTGTTTGCAATGACTAGTTCATGTCTAGGACAAGCAGAGAAGATCAAAGGCTTTGTACATATGACCACATGAGACAATGTTAAGCAAAATGTCCCCAAGAAAGGGACACAAGTGGTTTTTTCTTTCTTGGTATTGTTTTTAATGTACTTATAATGCACAATGTGATTCTTTTGTTTCTTTTATATGTTCTTCCCCCATGGTATAAACCCCCCTGTTTTCACTGTATTTGATTCTGGTGTTCTGCATCTTGTATATACATTTTTGTAATTTGGGGAGGGGAAGAGGTATAGCAGAATGCATAAATGGCGATGCAGGTTGACCCATTGTGATGATGAGATGTACAGGACACTATGTTGAAAATGAACTTTACAATGTCAAGGGCATGCGCAGGAATAGTTTGAGAGGTGAGGAGGGAAGTGATGGTAGGGGGAAAACAAAGGAGGAGGTAAAAATGCTTACTACGAAATGTACTCATTACACTACTCATATAACTGTAACCCCTCTGTACAGTATTTTTACAATAAAAATATTTTAAAAGCCCAATAAAAGTAAAAGCATTAAAAAAATAAGAATAAACTTGAGTCTCTAGGGACAGGGCATTGATTATTCAGTTAACATTGTTGTTTCTGGGGCTTAGAGGAGGGGCTCTGTGGGACCTGACCTCTGAGGAAAGAGCATTGGTGTCTGATGTTGGTATCTTTGAGTTAGTAAATATTACAAGAATAGTATTTACTAAACAACTTCAAACTCGATTTAACTATTGGTACAAAAAGGTATGCTACCAAGATAAAGAAACCTCTATAGGTTAAAGCATACAGGAAAATTAGTCAGGCGATGTACAGGAAACCAACTGTCAAGGCAAAGAAATAAGGTCTCAGCTCCAACATGAAAGAAGTTGATATTTTGGAGCTGAGACAATAATAAATGGCACTTGACTGATACAGAAACTGATACCATGAATGGAATTTATCTCCCATCCTCTTGTTTGCATATATCTCACAAAGATAATGACCTCTCTACTTTCTGCTTTGCCAATAGAGTTAGCAGCATAGTCCACCACCAGTGTATTCCAGTCAATGTGATACTGACTGGGAGGTCAGGATGTCTTTGTGGATTATTTTATAGCAGAGAGTGAGAGAATTGATGTCCTGAGGCAAGACTATGAATGGACAAGTTGAACATTTCTGATCTGAAAATCTGAAACCCAAAATGCTCTTAAATCCAACTGTATGAGTGTCAACATGATTTTACAAGTGGGAAATTCTACACTATTAAACTATTTCATGTACAAAATTACTTAAAATATTGTATAACATTCCCACTGTGGATATAAGCTGTATATGAAACATAAATTAATTTTAAGTTTAAATTTGGACCCCATCCCTAAGACGTTTCATTATAAACATGCAAATATCCAAAACTCTGAAAGGAAAAAAAAGAGAAATCAGAAGCATTTCTGCTTCTAATAATTTTGGATAAGGAATACCCAACGTGTGTACTGTTGGTCTTGCCAATTTGTATGGAGAAATAAATATCAGGATAATAGCAGTGTATCAGGATCCAAAGGCTAGATTGATGTATTCCTGTAAACGTGCAATATATGGAGGAGCAGCTGCAAATAAAGGCATCACCTGATGAAATTTATAACTATCCATGGTCAAGTTATTTTCCAAGATTTATATGTCTTCTTTTTCTTTTTTTCCATGAGGTTTGAACTCAGGACTTAGCATTTCCTAGGTGAACACACCTCAGATACCAGCCACACCTCCAGGCCTCTTTGTTCTGGTAATTTTTGACATAGGTCTCACTTTTTGTGTGGACCAGCCTGCAACATGGTCCTCCTATTTACACTTCCCATATAGCTGGATGACAGGTGTGTACCATTACACCCAGATTTTGGATGAGATAAGGTCTTGCCAGATTTTTACCCAGACTGGGTCTTGATCTAAAATGTTCCCAATCTCTCCCATGAAAGTAGCTAGGATTTACCTGTATGTGCCATAGTACTCAGCTCTATCTGCCTTCTCCATAGACCCAATAGGCAAGTTAAATTGATAAATTCCATCATCCCATTTTTTTCAGATCTTTATAGGTGGCATTAATATATGCAATCTCACATCCCCTTACCTCAAGAAAGTAATGTTTTGAAATTTTTTTTTGGGGGGGGGGGGTCCGGTCGTGGGTCCTGAATTCTGGGCCTGGGCACTGTCCCTCAGCTCTTCAGCTCAAGGCTAGTGCTCTACCACTTGAGCCAAAGCGCCACTTCCAGCTTTTTTTTCTTTTTGCTTATGTGGTGCTGAGGAATCGAACCCAGGGCCTCATGCATGCAAGGCAAGTGCTCTACCACTGAACCACCTTCCCAGCCCTGTTTTGAAAATTTATTACCATGTGGGACAGGAGAGGGTTTCCTAGGGTTTCAACTTTATACTGTAATGGTCTAATCCTGAATCAAAAAGAAAATATGAATGTTCTGGCAATCAGTATCTCTATTTAAATTAAATATTCAAAAAGTGATTGAATGACTGAATGTGATTCAAATTAGAGTAAAGGTTCTATCTTTTACCTGGCAGCAACAAGCAATTGATGGATATGGACATTGAGAAAGAAAAAAATTAGCAGATTTAGTGGTATTCTCACAAATTTAGAACTAGTTTTTAATGGCAAAAGTAGTGGCATAGTATCAATGAGTGAGTTCCTTAAAGGGATCCATCCTTCCCTGCAGTTGAAAAAGTAACAGGTTGAAATAATGTAGAAACTTGTCTTGGCATATATTTGTATATGTACACAGACATACACAGACATATACATGATATAGGTACTCCTATTCATTAATGTAGTTTTTGTCAAGTCCTTAGTAAAGAGGTGTCACCTGAGTCCTCTTGGAAGACATACAGAATTGGGGAAAGTAGATGGCCTGGTCATATGTGATAAATCTATTCCAACATGCCTATCTCCCTCAGCCTTTGGACTTCCTTCATATTTATTCCAGGCCATTTCTGGTATCTCACCTTAATTAAGCATTGGCCACTGTGGAGTCCAAGTTTCAGTGAACTTACTGAGTAAATGGTTTGTATCAACTCTAGCTTTATATGAACACATTAAATCTGTTATCTTTTATAACTGATAAATGTACCCATGTCAATGAATTCTGCTCAATCCAGTATTATACTCTGTCCTTGCTTCCTTATATTTCCACACATATTCCCTGGGTTTCTGCCAACACATAAGCAAATAGTGAAATTCTTTTGCTATAAATGTTTTTTCTTCCTGGTCAGACTTTGCATTTGTCTGCTGGAGGAACATAAAATCCAATATTAGTTATGAATCTTCTAGTAGTAAGAGATGCTGGAGGTAGGTCTTAAGGAAAATGTTTCCCCTTGCAAGGTACCTTCCCCAGATGGCATTGTTACAATGTCTTTAATTACAAGATGCCTAGTTTCCTCAAAACCAGGGCAAACTATAATCATTGGCAGAAAGAAAGAGAGAGAGAGAGAGAGAGAGAGAGAGAAAGAAAGAAAGAAAGAAGGAAGGAAGGAAGGAAGGAAGGAAAGGAAGGAAGGAAGGAAGGAAGGAGAGAAAGGAGAGAAAGAAAGAGAAAGAAAAATGAAAGAAAGGAGAGAAAATGAGAAGAGAGAGAAAATAAAAAAGAGAGAAAAAGAAAAGGAAGAAAGACAAACAGAGAAAGGGAATCTCAAAGTGATTCAGGATTTGGAGGTTATCAATTTTCTATTCAGCTGCATGCCCCTCCCCCCACCATTGAAATGTAGGGTGTCTCCTCAGTCCTTGCCTTTATTTTCATGAGTTAATTTCTGTCAGTTCATCCAGCACTACAATTCTGCAACCCACATCAATCTGTTGTAAAAGTTTATCACTACTACTATTGTTATTATTTTATCACTATTAGTTCTATGACTAGAAGAAAGAATATTTTTTTGATTGCCACAAAACCCTCTGGTAATATTCTGTATTCCCTTTCTAGGCATGCCACCCTCCAGTATGTCTATGAATTCAGCAACCCAGAGGCTCTCCAAAAACCTCTCCTTTTGATTTTCATAGAGGCCCCATTATGAAAGTTATGATGGAGTCCATCATTAGCTATTGGTGATCAACTTGATATTTAGCTCTGTTCCTCTCCCTGACATTGGGAGAAATATACCTAAAAGGTCCAACTCTGTAAAAAAAAAAAAAGGCCAATTTACTAATGACATGGCTGGTTCTCTTAGCAGCCATCATCTCCCATCCTGAGCCAATCCAAGATCCCACCAAGAGTCATCTCATTAGAGTAAAAGGTGCTCCCATCACCCAAGAAATTATAAGGGACCATCACCCAAGAAATTATAAGGGATTAGGATTTCTTTGAACTTCCATCCTCAGATCTCAGGCATCTTCATAGCTAACATTATAAGCATAAGCCACCAACACCCAGCAAAAGTTAACTTTTTAAAAACATCAATTTGATCCTATCTGCCCTTTCCTTAGAAAGCACAGAATAAAGTCCAAACTGTTTGATTTAGCATGATTTTTTAAAATATTTATGTTAGTTTTGAATTAACATGTATTTGTAGTATGAAGGGGTTTTATTGTGATTGCCTAGAATTAGCTTTTTAGTCTCATCTTCTGCCAGTATCTTTTACATAATTAGGCTCTGTTTCCCAAACACTTCACTTTTTAAACTTTGTTCCATTGAGTGTATTGTTCCTTGTGTTTCAAATGCCCTTCCCCCATCCATTACACAGAATTTCTTTTACTAGTCCTTACAAACCAGCTTGAAAATCTATTTCTGTGAAAACCTTCTGGCTGCCCTGAGAAAATAGCTTATTCCTTTCTGCTCCTTAAGTTGTATGTACCTCTACTCTCAGACTTTGCAGGTTGAACTGGGAATTGGGAACTCTTCAAAGACAGGCTTTAATTATCTTTTTTTAACTCTGACATCTGCCTACATATAGAAGGCACTCAATGTCAGTTACTGAATTGTGTTTATCTGGATACATTCAAGCAAAATTTGGATTTTTAAAAAAAAATTTAAGTTTTTAAAAATGGAAAAAGACATTAGCAATTTCAGGAGATAGCTAAATTCTAAGCAATTATAGTTGGAGACTATAATAGATATCTACTTAATAGTATTTGTTTACTTAAGAGCTGCTTTAAAAGGCTATGAGCTGCGCACCAGTGGCTTGCACCTGTAACCCTAGCTACTCAGGAGGCTGAGAACTAGGATTGAGGTTCAAAGCTAATCCAGGCAGAAAAGTCTGTGAAACTCTTATTTCCAATTAACCACTAGAAAGCTGGAAGTGAAGATATGGCTCAAACTTTGCCTTGAGCAAAAAATCTCAGGGGCAGCACCCAGGCCCTGAGTTCAAGTCCCACCACCAAAAAAAAAAAAAAAAAAAAAGACTTTGAGACATCCATTTTTGTGGATCTTTTGCCTCTAAAGTAATTTTAGTTTATTTCACTATTCCATAAGAATATATGGAATAAATAGAATTGATAAAGAAAAACATTTCAGAGTGACGTGTGTGTATTCTTTCAAACTAAAAAGTGCTTATAAAAATGTGCTTAGAAATTGTGATGGTAACTGTATAATGCCTTAATAATAACAAAAAATGCTTAGATTGTAACTGTCATGAAGGCAGAGACCACATGGTATATGTATATAATTTACTCTGTCCTTCCACCTTTTTCTTTTGGAGACAAGACCTCAAGATGTAGCCTAGAATATCCTCAAACCAGTGATTCTCTTGCCTGTACCTCCTGAGTGTTGGGATGTATCATAGTTCAGGGTTATAATTTACTTCTGTGAGTGTGTTCGAGCATGTGCATGTGCACAAACTGGTACTAAGGCTCTAACTCAGGGTCAGGGTACTCTTCCTTAGCTTTTACAATTAAAGCTGGCAGTCTTCCACTTGAGCCACACCCCCACTTCTGGCTTTTTGCTGGTTAGTTGGAGAAAAGAGCTTCACAGATTTGTTTGCCCGCACCCGCTTTGAACTGTGATTAAGTAACATTTAACCTCCTAAGTAGCTAGGATAACAGGTGTGAGCCACTGGTGCCCAGCTACATATACTCTTTTTATTTTTAATATGTTTTTACTGTAAAAATACTGTACAGAGTGGTACTCTTTACATGGCATATAGCCCATGTATACTCAGACTCTTAAATAATTTTTGCACAGCAATGGTTTCATAAATTGTGATTGGAACTACAGTCATTTGCAGTAAAATGAGGATCTGATATTCATTTTAATTCCTTAATATAAACAAACCAGATAAATAATATTTTTGCCTCCAGAACTCTCTGGAGAAAAAAATTTACTTTATCATCTATCTGCCTTATTCACATTAATTATGTAGCTACCAAAATTTCACTTTGCAACACATGATTCATGTTTCAAAAATTAATGAGGGTAGGGGCTGGGAAGGTGGCTAAGTGGTAGAGCGCTTGCCTTGCATGCATGAGGCCCTGGGTTCAATTCCTCAGCACCACATAAGCAAAAAGGAAAAAGCCAGAAGTGGTGCTGTGGCTCAAGTGGTAGAGCGCTAGCCTTGAGCTGAAGAGCTGAGGGACAGCGCCCAGGCCCAGAGTTCAGGCCCCACGACCGGACCCAAAAAAAAAAAAAAAATTAATGAGAGTACTCTAGTTGCAGTGGCCCACACTTACAATCCCAGTTTCTTAGAGGAAACAAGCCAAAATGTTATCAAGATCCTATCTCAAACAATAAGTGGGGTGTGATGGTATGTGCCTGTAATCCTGACTATGAAGGGGTCATGGATAGATTTAAGTATGGTCTGAAGCTGACCAGTGCAAAACCAGGAGACCCTACCTGAAAAATAACTAAAGCAAAAAGGACTGGGCATGTGGTTCAAGTGATAAAGTGCTGGCAAAACAAGCATGAGACCTTGAATTCAAACTCCATTACCATAAAAAATCTAATAAAGATAATGATAAAATGTTTAAAATGCAATTGCTAGCTTTAAAAATGATAATGGTGGTGATTGCAATGGCTTTCCTCATTTCCCTGAGCAGTAGTCTAGTACTGACTTAGCTCTGGTCAGTAACAGTCATAACAGTTGTACAGTTTCAAAAGTTCAACAGTTGAGAATTTATAGCCATTCCATAGACTGATGAAATGGATAGGGCAAGGGAGATTTTTATCTTTCAGAGTACTTTTTATTGTTTAGCAATATTTCTTCCTTTTTTGGGGGGTTATTAACACTGGCTTGGTATTACTTTTCATTATCATTTGGTAATATTATTTATTTAGTGATCAAGATGAGTGAGTCGACACATCAACACAGACATACATCTACTCAGGTGCTTAGCCTACTTTGGTTTTTAATCTTTTATGAAAGGATTTTTAATTTAACATTCTATCGCTTCTCACTTTTGGCTAAGATCAAGTGAAATTTAACAATTGAGATCTAATATCATATTCTATCACTTATTTTTCTTTTAAGTTGAAATATTCTGAATCAGGTGTTGATAGAAATGTTTCAGAGGGGAGTCTAAAGTTGGATTCTGTTATTTTGTTGCCATCCTTTAATTCTAAACAATGTTTTTAACTGTTTGAATTTGTTGATACAACTACTTTGTGTAATTTTATTTGAAATGAGATATATTCATTATGTGCAACTTTTAATAGAAAACTTACTGTAGTAGAGTATGAAATGTTCCCTTAATCTCTAGCTCCTTTTATATGCATACCCTTTACTAATACTGTTCCTGTTTCAGGAAAATGAAAAATATCAAGAAAATAATCAAAACTCCCTGGAAGTGGAAAAGCATTCTAAGGTAGAATTGAAATAAGTAAATTGATATTAATGTTGCAGGGTAAACTAGATAATTTCTTTATGAAAAAAGGGAAAGAAAAATGTAACAAAGTAAATTCATGTTGATAATTAAATCAATGTAATTCAATCAGTATTACAGGAAACACCCAGAGACAGGTAAGTTATTTGTGAAGAGCCATTACAAATCACAGATAAAAATTGCTTTATGGAAACAGAACCTCTGTACAGTAACCACCTTTTATGGTAACTTTACTGCCATATTAAAAATGTAATTTCCATCTTAGTTACTCAAGTGACCATGTTTAAATAAGCTATTATCTTGAAGAATATTTTATAGAAAAGGAGGTAATTAAAAATAGTTGTATGGATTCATATTAAGTTGACTTAAGCTGACAATATGAGTTTTTAAATATTCTAATTACTTTGGCAATAATAGGGTTTGAACTCAGGGTCTCAAACTTTCTGAACAGGCATTTCTACCACCTCAACAATTCTACCAGTCTCTTTTCATGTTGGTTATTTTTGAGACAGGGTTTCCCTTTATAGTTTGCCAGCCTGAACTCCAGTCCTCCTATTTGTGCTTCCCTTGGTCATTGGAATAACAGATATATGCCATTTTCTCCAGCCATTGTACTTGTTCTGTAGGTTGAGATGACAAGCATAGACCATCATGCCCAGTCATTGCTAGAGATTGATTGTTTGAGCCAAAGTCTCGAACTTTGTCTCCAGGCTAGCCTCAAACCATTATAATCCTGATCTTTACTTTCAGAGTTATTAGGATGATAGGTATGAGCCACCAATGCCCAACTTTAATAGATGTGTGTGTGTGTGTGTGTGTGTGTGTGTGTGTGTGTGTGTGTGTGTGTGTGTGCCAGTGTTGGGGCTTGAACTCAGGACCTGTGTGTTGTCCCTGATCTTTTTTTTTTTTTTTCTGTCGGTCATGGGGCCAGAACTCTGGGCCTGAGCACTGTCCCTCAGCTCTTCAGCTCAAGGCTAGCGCTCTACCACTTGAGCCAAAGCGCCACTTCCAGCTTTTTCTGCTTATGTGGTGCTGAGAAATCGAACCCAGGGCCTCATGCATGCAAGGCAAGCACTCTACCACTGAGCCACCTTCCCAGCCCCTGTCCCTGATCTTTTTACTCAAGGCTAGTGCTCTTGAGCCACAGCTCCACATTTTTTTTTTTTTTTTTGCTGGTTAATTGGAGATAATCTTATGGACTTTTCTGCCCTGGCTGGCTTTGAATCACAATCTTCAAATCTCAGCCTCATAAGTAATTAGGGTTACATACATGCACCACCTGGCTAATTATTTTTTAACTTTTTTTTAAGTAACATTTTCAGAAGTCTGATTTCATTATGACATGGTTTCAAATGTTTGTGGATCATACTATAAAATTAAATGACTAATGGAAAACTGGAATAGTGTTTCTAGCATATTACTTTGTAAGAAGTCACAGAATAAGATTACATATTGAGCCAATATGTTTTGCCAGTGCAGTAGACTGATAACTACTTTGATTCTAATATACAATATTAGATGCTAGAAAAAATAAGGAAGAATTTAGTATTTCCCCAAAGCAATGAACCCTCCTTTGGTGGGGAAAGTTGATGCAAGTTTGAGGAAAAGCAATTAGTTTTGAAATTGGTATTTCTTTTCTCCTTTCAAAGAGTTCCCTGAAGGAAGCACGTATTTCTACATCAGAAACCAGCCACTGGTCAGACAAAGAAACAGTAGCTGAAATAAAATCCCAAGGTAAGGAATGAGATTTTCCTGATGTCCAATAGAAACTAAAAACAATATTAAATTTTTATCACATATGCATTTTCCAAACTTTACAATTTAAAAATATACTTACAGGAAGTATTTTAACTGTGATTACAGAGATAATTTAAAGTGAATTCCCTTCACCCTCTATTAACACTTCTGAAACAACTTTATCATTACTCATTCCAATCTGTAGTATTTAATTAAAGGGAAATTTTTGCTGAGAGTTAATACCTAGCAGAAAACCTTCTAATATGAAAATAAAGTGAACATTTCTAGTGAGTTGGGATGTTCATCCCATTTATTCTTTTTACTACTATTTTTGGGGGGATGGGACAGCACTGATACTTGAACTTGGGGTCTTGCAGTCTGGCTTAGTTTTTCTACTTAAGGGTAGTGGTCTACCATTTAAAACACATCTCTACTTCCAGCTTTTTGCTGGTTAATTGAAGGTAAGACTCAGATTTGTCTGACTGATCTATCTAAAAAACCTCTATCCTCAGCTCTCAGCCTTCTGAGTAGTTAGGATTACAGGCAGGCATGAACCTTTTTGCTAATAGTCCTGACCACACATTTATTCTGTTTGATTCAAAACTTGACCCCTTGTTCTACTAACCAGGATCAAAAAGCAACAAGTGGAAATGATACTCATTTCCTTCACAATGACCACTTTAATTTCAAGTATTTAGTGAAATCTATCAAAAAAGGTTCTTTGAATATTAAAGCTTTAACAAGCCAGGTGCTGGTGGCTCATGCCTGTAATCCTTAGCTACTCAGGAGACTGAGGTATGAGGATTGAGGTTCAAAGCCAGCCTAGGCAGGGAAGTCCATTAGACTTTTATCACCAGTTAACCACCAGAAAGTTGGAAGTGGCACTGTGGCTCTTAGGTGGTAGAATGCTAGCTTTGAACAAAACTGCTCAGGGACAGCAACCAGGTTCCAAGTTGAAGCCCCATGACTGACCAAAAACACCAGCATCACCACTCCCCCCAAAAAAGAACCTTTGACAATTTCCCATACTTTATTTCAATTTAATTAATAAATATTGGATGTGTAGTATGTATGTAGTAGGCTGGACTAAGTTAAAATAAAGTATTTTCTAGATTATAAAATTTTTCTCGAGGCTGGGGATGTAAGTCAACAGTAGAGCACTTGCTTAGCATATGCAAGGTCCTGGGTTCGATTCTCAATGTAACACATACACACACACACACACACACACACACACACACACACACACACACACATTCTTCCTGGGAAGCCCTTGCCTATGATCTTCCACATGATCCCATTCCTGAATTTGCTGATTTTTACTGCCTCCTCACCCCTCTTTACTACTACCAGTACCCCATGCATATATCTGGCCTTTTTCTTAATGACTTGTGCATCATTCTTAAATTAAGTTTCATTTAATATCTATCAAACAAGCCAGGCACCAGTGGCTCACACCTGTAATCCTAGCTACTCAGGAGGCTGAGATCTAAGGATAGAGGTTCAAAGTCAGCCTGGGCAGGAGGTCCTGAGACTCTTATCTCCAACAAACAACCAGAAAATCAGAAGTGACACTGTGGCTCAAGTGGTAGAGCACTAGCCTTGAGCTGAAGAGCTCAGGGACAGCGCCATAACAAAAACAAAAGCAAAACAAAATAAAACAATATCAAATGTGATGTTGTGTTCTTATTGATCATTCACAATTACATTTTATATTCTGAATTCCTCCATTCTCATTATATATACACATGTACATACATATATATGCAAGTATATTCATATAACGTATATTTTTAAGTCTTTTTTTGTGGGTCATGGGGCTTGAACTCTGGGCCTGAGTGCTGTCCCTCAGCTCTTCAGCTCAAGGCTAGTGCTCTGCCACTTGAGCTACAGCACCACTTCCATAACATGTATTTTTTTGATGAGAAGAGGAACTGTTATTGAAATTTCAGCATGTCAGAGGAAATGTCAAAACCCTTACTGTATACTTGTCAAAATTATAATGTAGTTACCTTGCAAAGCAGCTCCCAAATTGCACTCAAACACTTGTCTTGGCCTAGAAAATATTGTTGCTTAAGTAACATGCCAATGCTATATACTGTTCTCTTTTTCATATATGAGCTTAACTTGTATTTTGAGAATTTTTTTTTAAACTATGAGTTTACCCGACTCATTACAGAAGCCCTAAGACAGTTTTGTAGGATACTGTCTATACTAAATGGAGTTTTGGTTCCAATAATATTTATACATTTTTTTTTTTTTTTTGGGTCTGGTCGTGGGGCCTGAACTCTGGGCTTGGGCGCTGTCCCTCAGCTCTTCAGCTCAAGGCTAGCACTCTACCACTCGAGTCACAGCGCCACTTCCGGCTTTCTTTTTGCTTATGTGGTGCTGAGGAATCGAACCCAGGGCTTCATGCGTGCAAGGCAAGCGCTCTACCACTGAGCCACCTTCCCAGCCCCCCAATAATATTTAGTAATGTCTCTTTTCCTTCTTCTTTTGTAGTGGTCATTTACATTATGTACAAATGTTGAGAAATCCTGATAAGGACAAGGCAGCTAAGCTGGAGTCAGAGCCAATGTTTAATGAATATCATACAATTTGTTGAATAACTCTGCTGGCTCAATTTTCCTCAGTTCAATCAGCAGCTGGTCCCACTAACCTTATATAACATTAGAACGAGACTGCTATGGCTTATTATAATGTGGATTATATTATCCCTATTTATATCCTTAAACAGATTTTGTTCTGCAGCTATGCCAACAGTGGGGCATGCACTAAAAGCAAAAAATGATTTTTAAATCACTGGTAAAGCTAGACCTTTCAAATTATAAACAAGGAATTCTTTGTATACCTTCTTATTTAGTTGATAGCATTCATGCCTGTAATGCCTGAATAGGTTTTTTTATATTAAAAGATTGACTAATACAGTGGTGAAGATATGTTAGAGGAGAACTTAAAAGGCTCTTTTTTTGGGGGGGGGGGGGTCCGGTTGTGGGGCCTGAACTCTGGGCCTGGGCGCTGTCCCTCAGCTCTTCAGCTCAAGGCTAGCACTCTACCACTTGAGCCACAGTGCCACTTTCAGCTTTTTTCTTTTTGCTTATGTGGTGCTGAGGAATCGAACCCAGGGCCTCATGCATACAAGGCAAGCGCTCTACCACTGAGCTACCTTCCCAGCCCTTAAAGGCTCTTAATTTAGGAAAAATTTATAAATTTATCTTGAAAAAAAGGATTCCCATGCTTAGCATAGTAACCAATACCAGTGAGAAATCAGTAATTATTAAGTGAATCTACAAACAAATCAATTTGTTGCTAAGAGATTTAGGAATGTCCAAGGCAGTCTCAAACCTACTGAAAACTCCAGTTGCTGTTTGCAACTATATTCCATTAAAACTCTATATTAAATTACCCTTGGGGAAGTGCCATGATTTGTGATCCTTTCATTCAGAGCTCACATAATCAAAAGACAGCTTTCAGATAGGATTGTTCAGAATCTTTGGTTACTGTATTGTCCCTACAATTGCTGGGCCTCTTTAACTTTGCTTTTCTTCTTCTTCTTTTTTTTCTTTTTTGTTCTAAAACTGGAGTTGATATCAAACACACTTCTACTACTTCCATTCTGTGTATCAGTGGGGACAATGCAAGCACTAGGATTGTTGCTTAACAACCTGAAATGTCCTAGCACACTAATGGAGCACTCGCATGCTGCAATGTAGTTCTAGTTCATGTGGGAATTTACTAATGTGTACTAGTATGATCCCTAAAGAAAGCAGAGGACTATCTAGTTTGGTTTGTGCTAGCCAGATTAAAAGAAAATACATTAGAACCTACAGATTTTTTTTTTGTCGGTTGTGGGGCTTGAACTTTGGGCCTGGGCACTGTCCCTAAGCTCTTCAGCTCAAGGATAGAGCCACTTTTGGTTTCCTGGTGGTTTATTGGAAATAAGAGTCTCTTGGTCTTTCCTGACCAGGCTGGCTTTGAACTACGATCCTTAGATCTCAGCCTTCTGAGTAGCTAGGATTACAGGCGTGAGCTACAGATGCCCCCAAAGAACCTACAGATTTTTAATAATTGCTCTCTTTCACGCTTACTTAAATATAAAAATAAAATATTGTATATTAGTGAGTATTGTGAATAAACAAAATGGAGATATACCTTACCCACTTTTTTTCACCAATAGTGGCTAATTTGTTTAACTGAGAGGTAGACAAGAGAGAGCCTCATACTACTCTCCTTGCTTTCTCCTTACCAGTTGTAAGCAAATTGACCAAGTTGGAAATCAAAGAGCAGAAGAGTTACTATCCACTATTGGTTGTAAAGTGCTCAATACTTGAGATAATGCCTTTTCAAGACTTTCTTCATAGACTACTTTATTTTTCCCATGGAAAGAAAGTTGGTTACTAGGTAGATAGGATTTATTTATTTATTTATATTGTTGGTCAAGGAAAGAAAGTTAAGATTTTTTGTTTGTTTTGTCGGTCGTGGGGCTTGAACTCTGAGCGTGGGCACTCTTCCTGAGCTCTTCAGCTCAATGCAGTGCTCTACTACTTGAGCTGCAGCGCCACTGGCAGTTTTCATGTGATTGATTGGAAATAAAAGTCTTGTAGACTTTCCTGCTGGGCTGGCTTTGAAGTGCGACCCTCAGCTCTCAGCCTCCTGAGTAGCTAGGATTACAGGCATGAACGGTGCCCAACAGGATTTATTTTTAAGTTATTGGGTTTTTAAACAATACTATTTTGTTTATTGGTTTGATTTGAGGGTTTGTTTGCTTTTAATGAAGATTCTCTGTGTAGCTGAGGCTGGCCTTGAATTCTCATCTCAGGTCTTACTGTCTTAACTTCTCTGAAAGATGGGATTGCAGAAATGTGCAGACTTTTCAACAATTTGTGTGTGTGTGTGTGTGTGTGTGTGTGTGTGTGTGTGTGAATATGTAGCTTGAACTTGGCCTGGGTGCTGTCCATGAGCTTTTTTTTTTTTGCTCAAAGCTAGAATTCTACCACTTGAGCCACTGCTCCATTTCCAGCTTTTTGGTGGTTAATTGGAGATAAGGGTTGGATGGACTTTCAGGCTCAGCTGGCTTTGAACTTCAATTCTTAGATCTCAGCTTTCTGAGTAGGGAAAATTATGAGCATGAAGCCACTGGTACCTGGCTTTGACAAATTTTAAAGCAGCAAAACTTTTTTTTCCTAAAGGAAATCTGATTGAGCTTTCCAGTTAATTTAAATAAATTAAGGTATAGATGTTCTGACCACAAAACACAAGAAGCTTAGAGTCCTATAGCTTTTTTTTTCTTCTTCCTCAGTGAGCTGGAGGCTTGGCTCAAGTGGTAGAATACTTGACTAACCTCTTCAGTACTTTTGAACTCAGAGCCCTTCTAAGTAGGTACTTTAACCTTAAGCTAAACCCACAACCTAAACTGATATTGTTTATTTGTTTTCACTACTGGGGATTAAACCCAGGATATAAACTACATGAGCAGCCCTCCTAATGGTGTTTTAAGGTCCTTCTTGGGACCCTGAGAAACAAAGTGCTAAAACTACGGCCCAATAACAGTAACTCTTACTCTTGTTGATGATGACATAATTGGTGCTAACAAAATCAAATCAGACTCTTGCCTTGTGCTTTAGTCTTTTTAATCAAATCAGAATCTTACCTCGTGTTTTAATCTTTTCTTGCTTGTGTAACAAAATGCTATAGACTGAGGAGTTTGTAAGTTGACAGTTATGGAAGTCTGAGAAGTCTTAGATGGAGTCACTGACAGGTTTGATGTCTAGCAAGGCTCAGTCTCTGTTTTCAAAATGGCATCTTGAATGCTGGATCCTCTAGAGGAGATGAACACTGTATTTTCACATGATGAAGAGGTGAGAAGGTAACAAAGGAGTCCTACCTAGTTTCATCTAGCTATTTCATGAGGGCAGAGTCCTCATGACTTCCCAAAATGTCCCACTTCTATCATTGTTCAAAGCCAGTCTGGGCAGGAAAGACCCTGAGATTCATTTCCAATTAACCAGCAAAAAGCTGGAAGTGGAGCAATGGCTCAAGTGATGGCATGCCAGCTTTGGGTAAAGAAGCTCAGGAACAGCACATAATAACAGTCCCTGAGTTCAGGACCAGCACATAAATAAACAAACTTTAGGGAACACAAACATTCCAATCCTAGCATTCTGAAATTAAAATGTTAGTAATACATCTTAGAGAAACTCACATATGTATGCAAAGGAAATACATTTAGTAATTTCCATAGAAGGATTGTCTGGTATAAAGAAAAAAAGAAACAAATAATCCAATGTCTATCAAGGGAAAGAACGCATCATGATAGAATCATACATAAAGTGTTATGCTACAGTGAAAAGTAAATTAAGTACCTGAATCTATCAATCTAGATGACTTTCTCAAATATAAAATATAAGAAGTCTACAGAATACACATGATATTGAAATAAATTTTATAAAGTAAATCACATATAAACCAATCTATGGAAATAATGAACATGAAATTCAGAATAGTATTTCAGTGTAGCAACCTATGAGGATATTTAATATATTGGTACATTTTTCATTATGCTAAGATTAGATACATGTTTATCATATTGCTACTATATTTGCTGGTCTCAAATATTTTATAACAAAATAAGTTTTTTCAAAAACCCCACTGGGGCTGGGAATGTGGCTTAGTGGTAGAGTGCTTGCCTAGCAAGCATGAGGCCCTGGGTTTGATTCCTTGATAGCACATTAACCAGCAACACTGCTCTAAAGTTATGGAGACTCTACTCTTGTCCTTTTGTTACAATAGTACTATTTATTGCAAATTATTAATAATGAAGGCATGTCTTAATAATTACTTTCCAATTGTATTTAGAGAGAGGGGGAGTGTAATTGGGCATGGTGGTACATGCTTGTACTCCCAACTGTTTTGGAGGCAGGGACCACGAAGACTGAGGTTCAAGGCAAAAAGTCAGTTAGACCTCCATCTCAACAAACAAGCCAGTTACAGTGGTACACAACTAAAATTGTAGCTACCTGGGAGGTAGATGAAGGATCTGAGGTTGGCCCTAGAAGGGAAAAAGCACAAGGCCCTATCTGAAAAATCAAAAACAAAAAGCAAAATGGGCTAGAATATGTCTCAAATGGTAGAATGACTTGCTTAGCAAGCATGGGACCCTACTGCCAGAAAATAAAAAACTAATAGAAGAATAGAAGTGAATTTTAGATATGTTTCTGTCTTCCCCTGTATCCACAAAGTAGCAGAAGTAAAATCTTGTAGTAATACACAACCCTGATCCTATTGAGGTTTATCTCTGAAACTACTACTCCAAAGTACTTCATCTCCATATCCATGTCAGAAAAAGCTCTTCAGATTCCCACTAATTCTTCCATCCTAGTCACCGCTACAATCATGGGTATAGAAAAAACAAAAAAAACAAACAAAACAAAAAAATGAACAAGCAAAACCACCTAAACCATCTGATAGCTTATTGTACATAGCCTAAGCTAGCTATGTCCTGGGAATGCAAGGTCAATCTATTCAGTTCTAAGTGTCTTGAAAAATATGTTTTTCAATCTCACATAGGCCTTCAATATTACCTGGAAATCAATGTATATGTAGTCTGCTCCCTTCCATTTCCATATGTTATTTCAAATACTTATCTTTCACATCTGGTCCATGATTCCATTCCTTGGTTACAGCAATATTTATTTTATTCCACAGAAACAGAAGCTGTTAGATGGAATGTCCCTGATTTACTGTGCCCTCTCAGATTAGTGTAAGAGATGTCATGACTCACTCCTTCATAGTTCCTCAGACCCTCTGACCATCAGCTAATCTCTCTCTTGCATCTTCAGGTTTTCTCTCTACTTTGCTCTTACCTCTCATTCTCCAAATAAAGTCACACTTATCTCACTTTGAAAGAGAAATTCTTCCCCACAAAAAAGAAAGAGGGAAGAAGTGGGGGTAGGCAGGGAAAGGAATGAAGAAAAGAAGAGAGGGAAGAAGGAAGGGACAAAGAAAGGAAAGGAAGGAGAAATAAAAACAAAGAGAAGCAGAGCTGCTGAATGTCGTAAGTTAATAGCAAATGCCTTTATGATATCTATATATAGAATGGATATCATAGACATAGATATAGATGGGTTTTTTTGCTAGTTTATTGGATATATATGTCTCTCAGATTTATCTTCCTAGGCTGGTTTGGAGTTTTGATCCTCAGATTTCAGCTTCTTATATAGCTAGGATTATAGGCATAGCAACCAGTGCCCAGCTGTTGTCAGACTTTCTGTCACTTTCAGCCAGTAGATCATGTAAATAATGTAAGGAACTTTTTTTTTTTTTTTTGTCGGTCGTGGGGCTTGAACTCTGGGCCTGGGCACTGTCCCTCAGCTCTTCAGCTCAAGGCGAGCGCTCTACCACTTGAGCTACAGCGCCACTTCCGGTTTTCTGGTGGCTTATTGGAGATAGGAGTCTCACGGTCTCTCCTGCCCGGGCTGGCTTTGAACCGCGATCCTCAGATCTCAGCCTCCTGAGTAGCTAGGATTACAGGCGTGAGCCACCAGCCCCCGGCTTTGTAAGGAACTTTTTATGATAATATTCTATAGTTACGGGCTGGGAAGGTGGCTCAGTGGTAGAGCGCTTGCCTTGCATGCTCAAGGCCCTGGGTTCGATTCCTCAGCACCACATAAGCAAAAAGAAAAAAGCCGGAAGTGGCGCTGTGGCTCAAGTGGTAGAGTGCTAGCCTTGAGCTGAAGAGCTGAGGGACAGCGCCCAGGCCCAGAGTTCAGGCCCCACGACCGGACCCAAAAAAAAAAAAATTCTATAGTTACAAGAATTAAAATCTGTTTCTAATATTTCTTACATTTTATTTTCCCCCCTTTTTCTCAGAATCAGTCTTGGAAGAAGAGCCAAGTTCAGCCCAGGGCCCAGGGAATGTTGCAATTCGAAAACTTGCAAAAGTAATTTTTGATGGAGATGAAACTAAACTAGAATCAAAGCTACAGCAGCCATGGAGGGACAATCTTTTCGAAAGGGTGGAAGCAAGAGCCCGAGAAATGCAGCAGAAAATAATAGATAAGGATAATCTGAAGAAGGAATTACAAAAAAAGACTGAAAAAAAACTACCTAAGGATAATTTGGCTAAAGAGTGGCTTAATATTGATAATATGACACTGACTACCCGTGCATATTTGCTTGACAAACTCCTACCTACCTTGGTTCCTGGAATGGAAAAAATGTTAATGCAATTAGAAAAGAAGAATATTTTGTCAGCAGCTGATATTCCATCCAAGTTTGATCCAATTAATTATTTGGGAGAATATTTAATGAGAAACAATCCTTCTTATATTAAAGAATCAGGAATGTCTGGTTACCAGAGAGTAATGAAAGATGTCACAGAAGACCTGAAGATACATGTTCCGGATACTGTGTATAACAGGTACAATTTGTTGTGCTTTCAATTGATGATCTATCTCCTTATGTTGAAAAGATAGAACAAGAATATGAACACAAACAGGAATGAAAAGAAGTGATGTTAAACCATGTGCCAGTGGCTCATGCCTGTAATCCTACTTATGCAGGAGACTGAGATTTGAGGATCATGGTTCAAAGCCAGATTGTGCAGACAAATCTGAGCGACTCTTACTCTAATTAATCACCAAAAAGCTGGAACTAGAGGTGTGCCTGAAGTGGTAGAGGACCAGCCTTGAGCAAAATAGGTTAAGGGAGAGTGCCCTGGCCCTGAGCCCAAGTCCCAGTACTAGCAACACACCCATATACCCACACATACCCCTACCTCCACACACAATGCACACATTCACAGAGTAATTTTATAGTTATTAAAATAAGCATATAATAAGCATATAACTATATAAATAACTATAACCATAAATAACTACATAACTATCCTTGAGCTTTATTTTTTTGAGCTTTAGTTTTTTTTGAGGGATTGTGAAAACTAAAGAAGTCTTACAAGGACTCCAAATAAGTATTTATGTCTATATGAATTGCTGGAGTGAAAGTTTGAGCAGTGTGTTGGTGGCTCATGCCTGTAATTGTAGCTATTCAGGAGGCTAAGAATCTGTTCAAAGCAAGACCTTTATCTCCAATTCATCACCAAAAAGCTGGAAGTAGTGTGGTGGTTCAAGAGCTAGAGCACTATCTTTGAGCAAAAAGAGCTCAGAAACAGTGCCCAGGCCCTGAGTTCCAGGACCAGGAAAAAACCAAAAATAGGGTGGGGGGACTTTCTAGAAGTTCAGCTTTCCAAATAGGCAGTATATTCACAGATTTTTCCCGGCTGGTCTGGCTGTCATTAGATGGCAATCCTCAGATCTCAGCCTCCTGAGTAGCTAGATTACAAGCATGAGGCACAATAAAGTATTATAATTTTAATTTTAAATATTGATCCACTACAATCTGTAAGGCAGGGATCCTACACTTTCAAATGATTACTTGGTGGTCTTTATAAAAATTGTTGACATTGGGCTGGGAAGTTGGCTCAGTGGTAGAGTGCTTGCCTTGCGTGCCTGAGGCCCTGGGTTCGATTCCTCAGCACCACATAAGCAAAAAGAAAAAAGCCACAAGTGGCGCTGTGGCTCAAGTGGTAGAGCACTAGCCTTGAGCAGAAGAGCTGAGGGACAGCGCTCAGGCCCAGAGTTCAGGCCCCACGACCGGACCCCCAAAAAAAAAATTGTTGACATTGAGTATGGTAACTCACTCCTATAATAATGAGGGGAAAGTTTTTGAGACCTCTCTCAACCAGTAAAAACCAGGGCATGGTGGTATGTACCTGCATCCAGCTATATAGGAAGCATAAATGTAAGGATCATAGTCCAAGCCTGCCCACACATAAATGAGACTATATTTGGAAAGTAATTAAAGCAAAAAGGGCTGAGATACATTGCTCAAGTGGTAGAATGCTTGCCTAGCAAATTCAAGGCCCTGAGTTCAAACTCTAATACTGCTAGAGAGAGAGAGACAGAGAGACAGACAGAGACACAGACAGAGAAAGAACTGTTGAATAGTTTAATTTTGCCTCATTAGTTTTGGTTTTCTTTCTAAGCTCTATATATTTTGGAGTATCTTTCTGAATTAACAAAAATATTCATTGCCTATTTGCCCATTGTCTATGTCATGCACTAGTGTCACACTGCATTAGTTATTGAGGTCTTTAAATATATTTTAATTAATCTGATCGTAATGGTGGCCACTATTTGCTCTTCATTTTTTTCTTCTGTCTTATAGAAATTTGATATTTATTTATTTATTTTGGTCCGGTCATGGGGCCTGAACTGTGGGCCTGAGCGCTGTCCCTCAACTCTTCAGCTCAAGGCTAGTACTCTACCACTTGAGCCACAGCACTATGTTCAGCTTGTCCTGGGTAGTTTATTGGAGATAAGCCTTTCATGCACTTTCCTGCCTGGACTGACTTCCAACTGACTTCCGATATCCTAGTATTACAAGAGTGAGGCGCCAACTCTGGGCCTGGGCGCTGTCCCTCAGCTCTTCAGCTCAAGGCTAGCGCGCTACCACTTGAGCAACAGAGTGAAGTCCAGTTTTCTGAGTGATTTATTGGAGATAAGAGTCTCACGGACTTTTCCTGCACCTGGCTTTTACGAGAGCCTCAGATCTCAGCCTCCTGAGTAGCTAGGATTACAGGCGTGAGCCACCAACACCAGGCTGTGGAGTGATTTTTAAACATTAGAATTAATTATTAATTTTGCCAAATACTTTCCATGCCTATAAAGGTGACCATTTGATTTTTCACTTTAGATTCACTAATGAGGAATGTTATTAATAGAGTTCCTAATGTCCAACTATCTTAGAATTCCTGAAACCAATGTCACTTGGCTGCTCTGTGTTTGGTTATGCTTCCTCCTAGTAAGACAGAGTAAATATTCCTGTTTTCTAGCTAAAGATATATCTATATCTATATAACTATTTATCACTAGCTAATGCTGATGACAGCAAAAAAAAACAATTAATTTTTTTCTCCTTTTGAAAAAAAGGTTCTTTTTTGAATATCATTATGAATGCAAGAGTCTTCATATATATAGTCATGTATTTCAGTCATAGTCATTTATTCTTTTGTGATGCTTATTTTGCACCACTACTATAGAACATACCGTAAAGGAAAAGAATTCACATCTAGTTTACTTTTTATTTATTTTTTGCTCTGTAGAGGTTCTAACCCAGAAGCCTTTAACATGTTAGATAAATGCTCTTCCATTGAGCCACACCTTGAGCCCTCACAATTAGTTTGGACATAGACATTCTAGAAGATACAGATTAGATAATGTAAGAATTAAAAAATTTAGTTTCAGTACATCAGCAGGCCAAAGAATTCTCTTTAACATCTACAAGAGTATCCAAAGGGCTGGGAAGGTGGCTCAGTGGTAGAACGCTTGCCTTGCATGCGTGAGGCTCTGGGTTCGATTCCTCAGCACCACATAAGCAGAAAAAAAAAGTCGGAAGTGGTGCTGTGGCTCAAGTGGTAGAGCGCTAGCCTTGAAGTGAAGAGCTGAGGGACAGCGCCCAGGCCCAGAGTTCAGGCCCACGACCGGAAAAAAAAAAAAAGAGTATCCAAAATGGGGACCTAACACTTTAAACATCTCTACATTGACAGCTTAGGAAATCAATGAAAAATGTCTGCTTTCTTCATTGAAATATTAGATTATGTGAAATATATTAAAATATTGTGTTTATATTAATATGTTTCTGAGTTTTTAACATTACTTTGTTGATTTTTATATTTGTGTTTCTCTTTTCCTCACACTAATTTTTTTTTGTCAGTCATGGGGCTTGAACTCAGGGCTGGGCTCGGTCCCTGAGATCTTTTGCTCATGGCTAGGATGCTACCACTTTGAGCCATAGTACCACTTCCAGTTTTCTGGTGGGTAATTGGAGATGAGTCTCAAGGACTTTCTTGTTCAGGCTGGCTTTGAGCTTCTATCCTCAAATCTCAGCCTCTTGAGTAGCTAGGATTACAGGAGTGATCCATCGGTGCTGATGTAATGATTTATTTTGTTGTGTCCTTTATATTAAATAGCTTCTGCTGGTGCCAGTGGCTCACACCTGTAATCCTAGCTACTTAGGAGGCTGAGATCTGAGAATCACAGTTCAAAGCTAGCCTGGGCAGGAAAGTCTGTGAGACTCTTATGTCCAATTAACCATAAGAAAACCAGAAGTGGTGCCGTGGTTTAAGAGGTAGAGCACTAGCCTTGAGCTGAAGAGCTGAGGGACAGTGCCCAGGCCCAGAGTTCAAGCCCCACCACTGACCAAAAAAAAAAAAAAGCTTCAAAATAATAATGCTGATACGTCTATTCATAGTAAAAACATAAATGAAATTTTCATGTTTATCTAAAGCTTTCTGGCCCATAAAATATATCCCACTAAGTATATACATGTGAAAAAATGAAGCCTTACCAAAACTGAAGAAACTAGGGATTAAATTCTTTTATACCAGATAAAATGTTTTTAAACTGTGAGTCAAAATCATGAAAATATTGATAAGTTTGATTACATAAAAGCTAAAAAGCCTTTTGCCTGGCAAATTGAGTAACTACTAATCAATTCTACTGCAAAAAGAGCACATAGTCAAAATGTAAATGAATAAGCCTGGCCATTAGCCAATGAAGTTTACGTATGGATATTGAAATTTGATTGAATATAATCTTTACATGTTACAAAATATTGTCATTATTCTTCTGCTTTAGAAAATTGATTTACAATGTAATAGCCACTTTTAGGTTTCAAGCTGCACAAAACAAGGCAGTAGGTCAGATGTGGTTTGCTGACCCCTGGTCTAAATGATACCTATTAGATTTTTTTCAGAGCTAAAAACAACAGCAAACAAAATATGATTTACTGCCTGAATTTCTCCCCAAATCTCTATATCTGCCTTTGAATATTTTCTGGCATGGAAATCTATAATAAAATTGGAGAAAGATGTTGAGCACTGTGGTGGTTATGCTTTTAATACTAGCTACTCATGAGGTTGAGATTTTAGGATTGAGGTTCAAAGCTAGTCCAGGAAAACAAATCTGAGAGACTCTTATCTCCAATTAACCAGCAAAAGGTTGGAACTGGAGGTATGGCTCAAGTGATAGAATACCAGATATAAATCAGAAAAGCCTCTAAGAGATAGTGAGGCTCAGAATTCAAGCCCCAGTACTGCCTAAATAAATAAATAACAATAATAAAATAAAATTAATAAAGAAACCTAAAATCCTTTGACTTGTTTTAGTTTTTCCTATAAAGTAAAACTATCAATTACAAGCTTTTAGAACAATGTTTGTTTGTTCATTGTTCTGGGGATGGAACATAGCACCTTGTACAAACTAGGCAAGGCCTCTATCACTGAGATACACATCCAAACTCCTAAGGATTCTTCTGGAATAAAGTTCATAGACAGCTCTGGAATAAAGTAAAACTAAAAAAAGATATATGTACAAAGCTCTTAGATTTTATATAGCAACATGAAATTCTCATTTTCAGTTGAAACAGCATTTTTAGAAGTGTGGTTATCTACCAATGAATAAGAATTAGCTGAGGTATTTGATTAAATGTGCAAATTCCATGTAACAAGCCTGGGGTCCACCCCCTTACTCACTATATCTTCCCTCTACTCTAAAAGTTCAGTTTTCTGGATTATTTCTCTGGTTCTCTGAATCAAAACTCTAGGAATACATTTAAAACAAGTTCTATGGAAGCTTACTAGGTACACTAAAGTTTCACCACAAAATTCAAGAGAACCACCAAACTTAGTACAAGTGAAAAGTTCCATCAGTATGTAAGGAGAAGTGTCATTGATCTTAGAAAATAGATTAAGCGATAATTCTGCTTACCATCTGTTTTTACAGAGAAGTATATTAGGTTGAATTTTTATCTGTTTCCATAAAAATTACTTACAATTTTGAAACTAATGTCAAGGCTATAAATCAGTATCTCAATAAACTTTTCTTCCTGTAGAGACATCAGGAAAACTCAAGAAGTACATAAAAGTCAAGGGGTTTATCACCATCTATAGTGAGAATAACAATGGACATAGTATGACTCTGGTTTAGGTTCCATTGCCAACCAATGGCATAACACTTGAGCATTAGGTTCTTTCACTGTTTCTGGTACCAGGAGTTAAAATCTTTAGGGTCATTTGAGGCTTGACAAGAGCTGTAGTTTCCACAGGTGCAACACTTTTGTAGACATTTTATGAAACTGTTAAAATAATCAAAGACTTTGGTCTTCTAAGATTGTTAGGATTAGAGCTTCATTTCCTCGTGGCAAAAATCCAAGATCTATAAGTCAACAGATGACAGTGTCAAGCATTTGTAGAATACTCAGAGACCTTAAGGATTTTTTTTATGATATAGTAGGTTCTACGCCCAATATCTATAGACTTAAAGCTTGTATGCCCAGCAATCTTAGTAAAAATGGTCTTGCTTTAAAATTCTTTGAGCTATGTCAGTTTGTTCCATCTCAGTTCATAACAGAGATTTGGAGAAGTCTATTTGCTTTAGGAATGAGTATTTCCCTTATTTATCATCAATGAAAGAAGACATAATTTTTTGTATTTGTGTTGGTACTGGAGCTTGAACCCAAGCCTCTGTGCTATCGTGTAGCTGGCACTCTACTGCTTGAGCCATATGTTCCCTTCTGACTTTTTGCAGGTTAATTGGAGATAAGCATCTTGAGGATTTGTCTGCCCAGGCTAGGTCTGAATCAAGATTCTCAAATCTCAACCTCCTGAATAGTTAGGCTTATAGTGTTTCAACTTGATCCAAAAAGTTTATCTCTGTACTTCCTGGGGTTAAAAGGGATTCATGTATCCCTGTGTAGTGACTTACAAAAATAGGTGGAGAAGATTCTCTTTACTTATTTGGAACAATGTTTGTAGTTGTAGCCATCTCCTTGAAAAATACATGATCATTGCTGTCTATAAGTTTTACATATACAATATACTTTACTGCTTTTCATCAGGGTTTCTGGTAGACAGGTTTAGAAATGAAGTGGAATTGAATCTTTTCATGCAACTTTTCAAAACTAGAGAGTAGATTAGGTTCATATCACTTGCATCTGACTCTGATTCTTCCAGTACTTTGGAATACATACATGAAAGGTTTTTACTATCTTATTATTGTACACTAATAATGAAAAATATTTGCACTTAAAGATTACAGACTTTCAGTAGTTAGAATTTATAAAACTGGGCTAGGCTAGAGTTTTACTGTGCAGTATTTTTAAGAGATTTTTTTAAATATTAAAAGGGGAAGATTATTAATATTACAATTTTAGACAATTCTAGGGAAACAGTGGTTATTGTGCTATATAACATTATTTTCTTATGTCAGGACTCTTACACATGTTAGAATGAGAGTTCAAATGAGCCAGGAAGTAGATCTAAGATACCTAAAATAAAATCTTGGATCTTTTCTTGTGTGATACACACCAAATTTTGATTTGGTAATTATCTCTGATCTCATATGTTACTTATCTCATAGTCACATAAGGAATCTGTGTCGTACTTTGAGATATCTTTGGGGCATTTTTCCAGTGACTTGCTTCTATCCACCTTATATATTAATAATGAAACATTTAATCCGTGAAAGAAAGCATCATAGAGATATTTCAAATAATTACTTTCTCTACCACAGCTATGTAAGAGAAAAGAACAAGTCAGCTTACTCAAGCAATAAAGATAAGCAAAGCAAGTAAAATTTAAAAGGGGGACAGATACAGACCATTATTTTACTTGTTATAACTTCATGTGAATTAACTTGTATACAATGTTCAAGGAATTTATGTAGATTATGTGTCAAAATCTATTGTATATGTTTCTGTTGCAGTATGGTATCTGCAAAGATTTATTTCAAAGTACTTACATTTTGAAAAAAAAGCCTTAAAATATCTAACTCATCCTTACAAGTTGGCAGCACTAGGACTTGGCAAAACAGAGAGTATATTTCATCTCTGATATGGGCTTTTCTCAGTTGCCAGGAGATAGTGGCTTCCTAGACAGCTGTCTTCTCATATTCTATACCAGCTGCCACCATTTTACTGAGCCAAACCCTTGTACTTACATTATGCTGGGAAATCCTGCTTCCCCACAGGTAATATTAGTAACAATAGTCACCTTGTCAATTTGCATTGAATATCAGATTTTTTGAAGCCAACAAAGCAGATTATGACAATAGTGAGTGGCTTAGGGGAATACTTTATCTTGAATTTGAATGACTATTATAACTTAGAGGTATGTGGTAGGACTTTATCCAAACCAGTTCTAATTTTGTTCAACTCAAAACATAATAATTTACATATCCTAGTATAGTTTGTATAGTTTAGTATTCATCTTGAAGTGACACGTGTGTGTGTGTGTGTGTGTGTGTGTGTGTGTGTGTGTGTGTGTGTGTTGTTACTTGGAAAGTCAACTACTGAGAAATCATAGTCTCCTTGGATGTCATCTTAATAGTATACACCTTACTCTGCAACTTGATGTTGAATGAGTCTCTGGTCTGCTTCAGTGGCATAGGGAATTCCTAATGTTAAAGCGACTAGTTTAGAGTCAAGTTCTCTCCAGCTAAAGATGGATATCTGAAATAGTGTCTGATTCTAAGGGTGGTGATCCTGGAGTAGAAACAACTGACTATCCAATATTTCCAGAATTCCCAGGATTTTCTATATGATTCCATGGGTTCATTTTAAACTAACCAGTAATTGTTATCCTCAAATAAAGATAGAATATACTAGGAATTTTGTTTTTGTGTTGCTGCTGTTGCTGCTATTGTAGTAATAGGGATTGAACCCAGGGCTTTGCACTCTACCACTTGAGCCACACCCACAGCCCTTTTGTTTCTGAAATAGAATTTCCCTAACTCTGCCTATGCTGGGCTGAAACTTGGAATTCATTCTGTCTGTCTGTCTGTCTGTCTGTCTGTCTGTCTCTCTCTCTCTCTCTCTCTCTCTCTCACACACACACACACACACACACACACACACACACACACATACACACATATATATACAGCTGGAATTGCAAGCATGTGCTACCACACCCAGCTAGAATTTGCTTGTTTATAGAAGAGACTCTGACCTTTGAATGTAACTTACATGTAACTGCTCTGATTTTTACATCTTCTGTATGTATACAGTACTATACAATCCAACTGGGTGCTTCCTTTTCTCCACCCTGCCTCCACCAGAATATCTTCATTCTGGTGAATATCTTCATTCTGGTTGCTTCTGCTCCACTCTTACTTCTTCAGGAAGGTGGATTAAATAGAACAATAACCACCTTGTTTTGATACAGGAATCACCATCAAAGCAAGCTTCAAAGCTTGAAGACATTATATCTAAGGTACCCAGCATGCAGCAATAGAGAATTCTCACCCCCAAACCCTGACTTATTCAACCTCAGCTAGAGAGGCAACATTCTTTATGCATATATTTACTTTTTCACATGTATCAGCTAATCAAAACCACCAGCCAGGTGTTCTTTTCTGGAATCCAGAGTGCTAGCTTTCTTTGTCTAAAACATCTTTTTTCTAAAACATCTTTCTCCTTGAATTTTTAGCTGGCGAATTTCTCCTTGTCCTTTAAGAATCAGCTCATATACTACTTCCTCTAGGATACCTTCTGTCCTATCTGCTCTGGGTCAGGTACTAGCTCTATATATTTTAGAAGTACCATTGAAGACAAGGGGTATTTTCTGTCCTACCAAGATTTGAAATTGAGCATGTGTTTGATTAATTGGGGCTCAATTTTTTGATGAATTAGTAAGTTGAACTTTCTGAGGAGTATTCAATTTATTGCTTAACTATTGAGTGTTCAATGCTAAGCCATACCTTATGACAAAAAATATGAATTTGGTTCTTATCATAAATAACTTATACAGTGTAGTAGAAGAAATACAACTGATAAGCCAAAATAATTAAAACATTCATCCACATAAATTCTACCTACTACCTACATATTTCTCAACCTTTTCTAGCTGGCTTTGTGCCAGGCTATCTTGAATAAATAACACAAGTTTTGCTCATGTTGCTGTGTTTCTTCCCACCTCAGTACCTTCATATATGTTGTTCCTTCTACACATATCACTCTTATCATACCAGTCCTTTAGAATTCAGCTTCAATATCACTCTATTGTGAAACCATGTCAGTAGTTATTGTTAGCAAGGGAGTTTCATGGTAGTTATATTGATGAGTAGAAAACTCTTGCAGTATAGGAGAGTGAGTCCATAGGTCTGTACAGGACAGATTAAAACAAATTCACCTGTTTAATGGTCAAGGAAGACTTCAGTTAGAAACAGTAATAGTCTGTCATACTGGGGTCACTCAAAGTTCATGGCAAGTTACCCACTTAAGCTGGTTAGAACTAGTTTTGATACAATCTAAGAAATGTTGCTATAAGTGGAAGATTTTCCTTGTACAGCTTGAATGGATGACTGGAATTTGTCACAAGTAGGGTAGGCAAGCATATGTTCTTCTACTCAAATCAGATTAATACTGTGATTTTCTTTTTAAAAAATCTCAAAACACGTATTCATTGAAGGAAACTTTAATTAGTTGACTTTTGCTACATAACAACATATCTCCAAATGTAGTGGCTGAAACCAGTAACATTTATTTGCTCATAATTTTGTAACTTTGGACTGAATTCATGATTCTTTTCTGCTTCATATGGTATCACTTTAGACTCACTTGTAGTAATGATAGTTAAGGATCTTAATTGCTTTTCTAGTGGCTGGCTGATTCTTTGCATGAGCACTGGATGTAACTGAATCATCCAACAGTCTAGCCTAGGCTCATTTCCAAGTATAGGAGAAGTCCCAAGTTCAATGAAAGAAGGCAAGCCCCAATGATCACTTACCACTTTTCAGCTTTCTTTGCATACTGCTATCTTTCTTTTCTTTTCTTTTCTTTCTTTTCTTTTTTGTGACAATCCTAGGGATTGAACTCAGAGCCTGGGTGCTTGCATCCTACCACTTGACCCACAGCTCTACTTCCAGCTTTTTGGTGGTTAATTGGAGGTCAGAGTCTCAGGGATTTACCTTCCAGGACTGGCTTCAAACTATGATTCTTAGATTTCAGCCTCCTGAGTAGATTATTAGGGTTATAGGTGTGAACCACCGGTGTCTGGCTAACATTCTGTTTTCTAATAGCTCCTTTGAAGTCACATGACCACTGACATATATTAGGGATATGCAAAAATCAACTACCTCTTTATGGGAGGAGCTGAAAAGTTACATTGCTTATAAAATTCATGCTTATGCATGTATGCAGACAGGAATATGAAGAATCTGTGACCATTTCTGTTACTGTCCATGCTGTTAATTTTCCTCTCTTCCATTCCCCTTAAATGGACTTTACATTTAGAGTCTGCCTGTAGGGGTTTTGTTTGTTTGTTTGTTTGTTTGTTTTTGTCAGTCATGGGGCCTCTGGGCCTGGGTGTTGCTGTCCTTCAGCTCTTCAGCTCAAGGTGAGCACTCTACCACTTGAGCCACAGCACCACTTCCAGATTTTTCTGCTTAGGTAGTGCTGAGAAATTGAACCCAGGGCCTCATGCATGCAAGGCAAACACTCTATCACTGAGCCACCTTCCTAGCCTCTGCCTGAAGGTTATATCTACTTTATACTGCCCAAAAGTCAGAGTACTGGATGCTGTAGAATTCTGTTGGTTGATATAAATATCATCATGAAATAATACAGGCTACTGAAGCGAAATGTTCTTAATTCCCTGAATGAGTGACATGATCAATTTAAAATCCATTTGGATTATATTTGCATGTATTATGGTTCTGAAACACAAAGCTAGATTTTGTTTCTAAATATGCGCATCAGGAAGAAATGATGCCTAAGCTGAGGTCTAAGGCACTTGGAAGATCTAGTTAGGCAAAGAGAGAGAGGAGAAGAAAACATTCCAAGCAGATGAAAATGTGACAGAAAAACAATTTTGTGAATCTATTTTTATAGATGAGAATGATTTTCTATAAGAATCTGAAGGCAATCACCCTCCAGATTATCCGTACCATACCATTTACTTATCTGTTCTGCCATTGGACTCTAAGCTTTATTATGGCAGGACACATAGTAAATGCCCAATAATTGTGTGAGTGGATGACTGACTTAGTGAATGTATAATAAGGAAAGCATGGTATAGAATAGGACACTATGTAAGAATGAAGATGGAAATTGGAGAGAATGCTGTGTAGATAGAGGAAAAGAACAAGAGCTGCAGAGGAGAAGCAATGGTAGGGGAAGAGCAGAATGAGAGACAGGCAGAAGGGACTGGGAGGTCTGGCTGCTTAGCAGGTGCATTGGAAGAACTTAGCACTTCCTTTAAAGTACTAATTAATCTTTCAGCAGTTCAGGCACAGGCTCTTCTACACTGTTAAACTGCCTGCCTGCTTTTATTTTCAAATATCAAGGCTTATTTTTGAAAGTGTATTTTTGTAGAGAATTCTGAAGGCCTTATATGGGCATAAAAATAATGACTTAAGTTTAGTCATTTCCTCTGGATTATTAGAGGTACCTGACTTACTAGTTCTTACTGAAGAATCCATTTGCATTTCAAAATCTATCAGATTGTCTTAGTCTTCCTTCTTTGAAAGATGAAGATATTCCTCAAATAGTGTTGGACAAAAAAAAATTGTACATGAAACTAACAGGTGTTATGGTTGTGATTTTTCTGAGTCATGCAACTTTTATTTCAATCAAAGCCAGTTTGGCTTTTTTTATTTTTTTGTCGGTCGTGAGGCTTGAACTCTGGGCCTGGGCACTGTCCCTCAGCTCTTCAGCTCAAGACTATTGCTCTACCACTTAAGCCACAGTGCCACTTGTGGTTTTCTGGTGGTTGATTGGAGATAAGAGTCTCACGGACTTTCCTGCCAAGGCTGGCTTTGAATCATGATCCTTAGACCCCCAGCTTCTTGAGTAGCTAGGATTACAGGTATGAATAGAAGAAGAACAATTACAATCACAGTTTTTTACTACTTTACAACCTGGGTTCATGCATCTCTGGCTGAATACAAGGGCAAATATTATGCTTAGGACTTCAGCAAGGCCCTCCAAAGCTTTTGACTCTGGTTAACTAGTAACAATAGGCCAAGATATATTTCTAGGCAAATTTCTCTACAGTTTAGCCCAAGGCATTAGAATTTCCTGAGATGCTTGTTATAAACGCATCTTCTAGGCTTTTACCCTAGTCCTGGGACCAGTATTCCTCCAGATGATTTTCATGATCTTAAGGTGTGTGACCAGCTTTACCTTTTAGAGTAAGTAGGGCAGCTTCTTAGGCTATTCTTATTACTTTTTAAAATTATAAAATGTCAAGTTATAATTGTACATATTTATAGGGTATGATGTAATGTTATGATTTATAATTAAATGAAGCTAGTATATCCATTATTTCAAATAGTTATCATTTTATGGTAGAAATATTAGAAATGTATACTTGTTAGCAATTTTGAAATATGCAATTATTAGCTATATTTTTATGTAATAGGGTTTTTTTCGGGGGGGAGAGCAGTATGAAGACCTTGAGCTTGCTTGGCTTGCTTACTCGTGGCTGGCACTCTACACCTTGAGCCATACCTCTAGTCTGACGCTTTTGCTGGTTAATCGGAAATAGAGTCTCATGGACTGTTCTGCCCCGGCTGGCTTCAAACCACAATCCTCCAGATCTCAGTCTCTTGAGTAGCTAGTACTAAGCCTAAGTAGCTAGGCATGAGCTACCAGCACCCTGACAAACTTGACTTATCCTTTGACCATCATCTCCTCATTCTTCCAACCCCGAGCTTCTGTAACCACTATTCTACTCTGCTTCTATGAGTTTGGTTGTTTTATATTTCACATAAGGTGAGAATATGTGCTGGATGTAGTTGCTCATGCCTGTAATCCTAGCTACTAAGGAGGCTGAGTTCTGAGGAACATGGTTTGAAACATGTCAAGGCAAGAGTGTCCCTAAAATTCTTATCTCCAATTAACCACCAAAAAGAGACAGAAATGGAGCTGTGACTCGGTCCTGTGTTCAAACCCCAGAACTGGCACCAAACAAAAAAAGAAAAAGAAATATTTGATAGAGACAACCAAGAGTTGTTAGCCCAGGATCCTAGCTGATTGAGAAGCTGAGAACAGGGGGATCAGACCAGACCAGACCAGACCTGGTAGAGAAGTCCTCAAGACTCCATGGAAGGAAGCTGTCATCCCAGCATTTATGGGAATCCTAAAATAAGGTGCATTTCAGCTCAAGTGTATGCCTGAGTAGGAGTGACCTTATCCTAAAAATATCCAGAGAAAAATAAGTCTAGAGTTTTGGCTCAGTCATTTCATGCTAGCCTAGCAAGCTGGAGGCCTTGAGTTCAAACCCCAGAGGCTAAATCAATCAATCAATAAGATCATTGGGACCAGGTACAAAGTTTAATGAAACTCTAAACATTTATATTTTGCCAGAATCAAACCCAAGAGTCTTAATATGTTCTCTATCCCTATATCCTTCAGAGTATCCAGAATGAGGGAGAATGCTAAAAAGAATAGAGAACAAAGAGAACAAGTACATGCAGTGAAAGCCAAGGTGGTCAACATGCGGAAACAGGCTTTGGAGGAACAGTTCAAAGAATGGATTCTAGACCCCAAAGGAAATATTCCTATGACAGTGGTAAGGAAGCGGGACACTGGAGAGTAGTGGGGTGGATGATAAGAGGGTATTTGCTAAAATATGAAGTGCCTCCCTTGGAGGATCCAGCTCTGTTGGGGTAAGTCAGCTCATGTCCTGTGTGGCCCAAGAGAGTTGACTACTTCAATTTTCTCTTGAACACAACAAAAAATATTTAATTTTTAAATTTCAAAAACCCATTTCTGACCAAACTAATCATTACAAATAGAGACCGATTTCATTTATTTGTTTGGGGTGGTGTGTGTGTGTGTGTGTGTGTGTGTGTGTGTGTGTGTGTGTGTGTGTGTGTGTGTGTGTGTGTGTGTGTGTGTGTGTGTGTGTGTGTGTGTGTGTGTGTGTGTTTCTGAAAGATCTTATGCAAAAAGACTGGGGAATTAGTGAGGACATATATGTAAAATCAATTTATACCTTGAAGTATTCTCTACACTGAACAGAAACTCTTACTATGTCTGCCCTCCAGTTAGAAAGACTACCAATACTTTAATAGAAATACTGTAGATGCTTCTTATCTAAAATACTAAATATATAGTAATTGAAGAATGATACATGGCTTCTTTTTCTTTCCTCCCCCTTCTTTCCTTTCTCTTCCACTCTCTCTCCTTCCCCATCCCTCTCTTCCTCTCCTTTCCTGCCTTCCTTCCTCCTATTTCTTTCCTTTTTTGTCCATTCCTTCTTTCCTCTTTTGATTTGCAGATACAGAATGCTCTTAATGATTTTTTTCAGAAGGGCGAGTCTGACCTTGGTAAGTATGCCTATTACCACAGTATTTTTCTTTTTTGTGGTTCAGGCACTGAATTCATATGAGGAATCAATATTGAGGTCTATATTATGGAAAGCTCTTACAAGTGAAACTAGGTTCTTGTGTTCTTTTCATACAGAGAATGTAGAAAAGTAGAGAAGTGATCAGTCATTCTCAATGCTTTTAGTCCAGGGCCCCCATTGTATTATATATTCTATAATACCTTTTTATTATCCTGTGACACCCCTAGAAGATACTAGAATTTTAAAAGCAAGCTATAATGTCTTAACTGTGATATGAAGGAGAAACACAAAGGCATTGAAATTATATATACTATACATCAATATAGGAGGAGGTAATAAAATGTAATAGAAGAGGTGAATTTAATCAAAGTACATCAGATATATGTATGGAAATACTATAATATATGCTATTAAAAAGAAACTAAATATTTGGTTACGTCTCTACTATAAGATATGAGAAATTAGACATTTCTACATAATTATCATAAACATTTAGTTATAAGAAAAGCAAAACATGTCTAGTCAATCTTTTTATTGTATTTGCCATTTTGAAATAAGTGAATTAATATTTATGCATGTTGATATGTATTATGTATTATATATGTATGTATATGTATACCTACATAATCCCCAGGACTTGGAAAGCTACAAATAGACACTTACATGGGTGCATTGCATTAGAGTTTGAATGTTACCTCTTATAACACAATTATCTGTTTTTGTGAAAGCCTCCCGCTTAAGTTCCAGGGTGAATTTTTGTATTCACTTTTCCCTCAAATTGTCATAGTAGTTACATTTTGGAAAATTCAACAGCAAAATTTGGGGATGGGTAAGCAACTCAGTGATAGTATTATCTGCAAGGACCTGGGTTCAATCTCCAGTACAAAGAAAAGAAAACAAAAGAAAAGAAAAGAGAAAAGAACAGCAAAAGCATAATCTGTATTTATATATAAAATAGAGTTCTTTTTTTTTTTCTTGGTTGTTGGGCCTGAACTCTGGGCCTGGGTGCTGTCCCTCAGCTCTTTAGCTCAAGGCTAGCGCTCTACCACTTGAGCCACAGCACTACTTCTGGCTTTTTCTGCTTATGTGGTACTGAGGAATCAAACCTAGTGCCTCATGCATGCAAGGCAAGCACTCTACCACTAAGTCACCTTCCCAGCCTCTAGAGTTAAGTTCTTTTTTGGGGGGGGAGGGGGTCCGGTTGTGGGGCCTGAACTTCTGGGCCTGGGTGCTGTCCCTCAGCTCTTCAGCTCAAGGCTAGCGCTCTACCACTTGAGCTACAGTGCCACTTCCAGCTTTTTTTCTTTTTGCTTATATGGTGCTGAGGAATCGAACCCAGGGCCTCAGGCATTCAAGGCAAGCACTCTCCCACCTTCCCAGCCCTCTAGAGTTAAGTTCTAAATGCAGAATTATTCTTTTCTTTTCTCTGTGTGTATGCTGGATCTAGGACTTAAACTCAGGGCCTGAGTGCTGTCCCTGAGGTTTTGTATTCAAAACAAGTACTCTATCACTTGAGCTCCAGTTCCACTTATGGTTTTTGGATGGTTAGTTAACCTTCAAAAGAGTCTCTCAGACTTGCCTGCCAGGCTGGATTTGAACTGTGATCCTCAGATCTCAGCCTTCTGAGTAGCTAGTATTACAAATGTGAGCCAGCATAAGTAGAAAATTATTATAATCAGATTTTTTACCTACTCAAGTGTCTGACAGAAGAGAATAATCTTCATTGTGCAAAAATTGCAGGAGTGTTGCTGCCATGCCTACTCATCACTGTAGTAACAAAAACCCTCCTACAGATTTCCATCATGCTCACTGGGGTAGGGGTGGAAAAGAGGTCAGTAACATCCATATGGAGAACCGTAGATTGTGATGCACTTTTTTCAGAAAGATTTCCCTAGATAAGATTTGTGTTGGGGGGGGTGTGTGTGTGGGGGGGGAAGGAAATATGATTCTATCCACAAAGATCTAGAGTTTGGATCTTGAGATTTCCATAATTTATAGCCAATTTTTTCAATTGATTTCTTGACCGTATGTGTTACATTGATAACAAAAGATTGTGAGAATATTTGAAGTCTGATTCTTTAAAGTAAAACATGCAAGCTGGGCACAAATGACACATAACTGGAGCCCTAACTACTCAGGAGTTTGAGATCTGGGGACCAAGCTTCAAAGCCAATTCTGACAGACAAATCTGTGAATCTCTTATTTTCAATTACCTAGCAAAAAAACCAGAAGTAGAGGTGTGGCTGAAGTGGTAGAGCACCAGCTTTGACTGAAAAAGCCAAGCTGAAAATGTGACTTAGTGGTAGAGTGCTTGCCTAGCATGCATGAAACCCTGGATTTGAATCCTCAGCACCACATTATCAGAAAAAGCCAGAAGTGGCACTCTGGCTCAAGTGGTAGAGTGCTAGCCTTGAGCTGAAGGGCTCAGAGACAGCGCCCAGGCCCAGAGTTCAAGCCCCATGACCTACACTCAAAAAGAAAAAGAGGAGGAGGGGGGGGGGGAGTGAGGGGGGAAGGAGGAAGAGAAAAAGGAGGAGGAGGAGGAGGAGGAGGAGGAGGTGGAGGCAGAGGCGGCAGTAGCAGCTCAGGGACAGTGCCTAGGCACTAAGTTCAAGCAAAAACAAAACAAAAACTGTCCAGGCATCTTAATCTCTACTTTTATTTCAGAAAATAACTTCACTTCTTCATTTATTTTTGATTTGGGACACTCTGTTGGGTTTCTGATGAAAATTAGAGAAATTCCAGACCATTCCAAATGGTCTGGTATTGTTTCTTCTTTCTCTTCTTATACTATAGTAATTACATTCTGTACCACTCATTTGTGTTTGTCTTTTGCTAAGATCAGTAAAAATTACATGATTGTCATATTAAATGGAATCTTAAAGATCTCTATTTGAACTTGGATGTCACCATTATTAATCACTTTTATTCATAAAAATCTTTTGCTTGGCTTTTGTGATACCATTTTCTCTCTCTTATTTTTATTTTTTTATTGTGAAAATACTGTATAGAGGGGTTACAATTACATGAGCAAGGTAATGAGTACATTTCTTATCAAGCATTGTTGCCTCCTCCTTTGATTCCCCCTTACTATCCCTTCCCATCTCCCCTACCTCTTATTTTTATTTTTTATCTTTGCTCATCTCTTAGCATTTTTATTTCTTAGTTTTTCTTTTGCTTACATCTTAAATATTGTTTTTCTGGGTTTTGGCTCTCATATCATTTGACACTGAATTCACACTTCCTAACTTTTCTTCTTCAAATCCATACTGTAGGTGGTCTTGTCATTCCCAAACTTCCCTCTGAGTTCCAGATTCTATTTGTAACGGGAAAAAAATGAGGGAAGAAAACAAGCTGCAGATCAAAATGATGATCATCTTTGTATCTGGAGAAACTAAAGATCTGGGGGGGTCTGTAGACAAACACCTGGAAATGCATAGAAAGATTCATTTTTAAAATAAAAGACATAAGCTGGGTGCTGGTGACTCACAGCTGTCATCCTTGCTAGTTAGGAGGCTGAGATCTGGGGATAACAGCTTGCAAGCAGCCCCGGGAAGGAAAGTCTGTGAGACTTATCTCCAATTAAGCACCAATAAAACCAGAAGTGGATTTTTGGCTCAGGCAGTAGAACACTAATCTTGAGCAAATGAAGCTCAAAGATAGCACCCAGACCCTAAGTTCAAGCTCCAGCCGGAGCACAAAAGAAGATATTGACATATGATTAGTTAATTTTTTGGCAGTCCAGCTCATTTGGCTGGCTCTACCACTTGAGCTATGTCTTTTTGCTACTTATTTGGAGATGGAATCTCAAGGAGTTTTTTTCCCCCCCAGGTTGGTTTTCAATTGTGATCCTTAGTAGAAGGTTCCTTTTAAATAGGATTATAAGTGCCTGGCTTATATTACTAATTTTTAAAATTACTGAAGACCAAAGAAAGTTTTTAAAATGTATGTTTGAGAGGGGTTTTGATTTAGGATCTGCTTGCATAAATACTACAATAAAACCTATGCAGATGTTTATCTTAATATTTCATACTATTGTGTTTGTTTCTTCTTTATCCCAACCTAGATATTAAAATTTTAGGTTCATTTTTTAGTATTTTGAATTTCTTGGTTAAATAAAAGCTAGAAAAAATCCTTTCCAGTTATTGGAATATTACCCAACTATATTTCACTTACTATAAGATGATAGACATTAGTTAAGGAGTAATTTTGTGTTTAAGTACTATACTACAAATACGAAATATGAATGCATTACAACCAAACTAACTAGCAAATAACTTTTGTTCCAAAATTAGAATCACAATGCAAAGAACTGACTATTAGCAACTCAATGGAACAAGGATTGAACAAGTTGGAATTTATAGAAGTAAGAAATTACATTATTTAATATTATAATCAAATTATTTTGCTAATTTCATCTCTCTTCTGGTGGATGTCCCACATATATCAACTTAGAATTAAAGTAAATGAAAGCATAAAATGTATTTTATCAGTTCTAAGATACACACTTAAAATTTAACCCTTCTGCAATTAGGTTTCATGTTATAACCAAAGGCATAAGTTTTTTCTTAGTAACACTCATAATATGAAAATGTGAAAATCTTCCACTGACACCTTCTGGTAAGATGAAGAAAAAGCAACATTTTATAGTCAATGAAATCTGTTTGTACAAATAATAGTGAGATGTAAAATTACTAAGTATTTCCTATGGGTGAGGCACTGTTCTAAGCTATCCCTATATGAACTTTAGCAGTCCTCTCAGCAATCTTTATCCTTTACTTTTCTTTCTTAAACTTCCTCTGTGTGTGTGTGTGTGTGTGTGTGTGTGTGTGTGTGTGTGTGTGTGTGTGTGTGTGTGTGTGGTAATGGGGTTTGAATTGCATGAGTCCTCTACCTCCAGCCCTTTTTACTTTTAAGTTATTTTTCAGTTAGAGACTCACATTTTCCCCCCCGAAACTACCCTTGAACAGAAATCTCCCAATCTCTGATTCCTAAGAAACTGGAATTATTGGTGTGAGCTATTACACTTGGCTAATGCTTTTCTTTAAACTTTGGGGCGTTCTGCTTGCTATGCAAGCTCTGCCACTTGAGCTATGTCTCCAGCCCTTTTTACTTTAGGTCTCCACAATTCTGCTCAGGGAAGACCTAGGTAGGGAGTCCTTCTACCTATAGCCTTCCTGAATAGCTGGGATGATAGGAACATACCACCAGCGTTTTGGTTTAACTGAGTTCTTGACCAGGCTAGCCTTGAACTATAATCCCAATCTCAGCCTTACAAGTAGTACAATCTTCCTCTGAGGTTCAGAAAGGCTGAACATCCTGCTCAGGGTCTCATAATTAGGAGAACTAGAGAATTTATATCAGGTAGTTTTGTTCTAAACTTTACATAATATTACATCTCAGACAGCATGAATCTACTATAATGGAATATGTAAGTGAAAGCAGCAATTTATTATTTATTTTTTTATTTTGCCAATCCTAGGGCTTGAACTCAGGGCCTGGGCTCTGTCTCTGAGCCTCTCTGTGCTCAAGGCTAGGGCTCTAGCACTTGAGTCATGGTGCTACTTCCAGCTTTTTCTATTTATGTGGTACTGAGGAAATGAATCCAGGGCTTCATGCATGCTAGGCAAGCACTCTGCCACTAAGTCACATTCCCAGACCCAAAGCAGCAACTTAATGATACCAGAATTCTAATTCTTCTGTTTCCTGGCTTTGTATTTTTTATGTTTCTTCCTATTTCCTCAGGTTTTTCTCTAATGAGTCATGGAGTCAAGACAACCTTCTCTTTCTCCTCTCACATTTTTGCTCTGCTGAAGGTGAAGACTGTGTGCTATATACACGACTTTCCAAGTTCTATGTGAAGAATTTCTGGAACCCTTTATTGGAATGATTTTGGTATAGATAAGAATTTGGCAAAGTCTACCTCAGTTATGTTCTAACATGTTTTCTTAGATTCTGCCTTTATCTGTTTCACATCCATTAGTCACAGGGTCAAACTTGTTTATTCCTTCCCTGTGTCCTAGAACCATTTCATGATCCACCTCCTTGCTGATTCTCACACAGCTAGCCAAAGTTTCTTCTGACTTATATAAACCCAGGGCCTCGGACTAAACATCCAGGAATAGCTGCTGGGCCTCTAAAGTCTGCCAGAATGATTCAAGCTAGCCATTCCTAAGTTCCATTTACCCTACTTTGCTTTGACTTTCCCTTCATTCCTTCCTCCTAACCCAAACCTGATGCTTTCTTCCCCTTTGGCTCTGAATGACACGGTATGCTCCTTTCTCTTAGAAACGATGAGTAATTCTATCTTTGATAGAATTAGCCTCTCCATGTCATCATTCAGTCACCTCCATCAATTAAAATCCCACAAATAAAACAAGATAAACTACACAAAGAAAAACATGCAGAGGAACAAATATGGCAGTTCAGCAAAAGTCAAGGCTTTGTCACTTTAATATGGTTGTAGACATAACTTACATTTCTTTGTCAAACACTGATTCTTGGTCATCTTGGGGCTATATGTCTTATACTAATTTTCGACAGAGGTCAATGTAGAAATTTTTCCTTTTTTTTTTTTTCTTTTCTTTTGGTGGTACCAGGTTTTGAACTCAGAGACTCTGTCTTGCCAAGCAGGCAATTTTACTGCTGAGCTATGCTTCCATCTGTGAATTTTTCTCATTACTTCTTAATTTTTTTTTGTCAGTCATGGGGCTTGAACTCCGGGACTGGGTGCTGTCCCTCAGCTCTTCAGCTCAAAGCTAGTGCCCTACCACTTGAGCCACAGTGTCACTTCTGGTTTCCTGGTGGTTTATTGGAGATAAGAGTCTCACAGGCTTTCCTGCCCAGGCTGGCTATGAACCATGATCCTCAGATCTCAGTAGCTAGGATTACAGGAATGAGCAACTGGCGCCCGGCTTTTTGCTCATTACTTTTGAGATAAGGTTGCCTTTCCTGCCTTTGCCTATGTCTGGGTTTGAGCTACCTATGTTAGGCTTCCTGGTAACTAGGATAACAGATACATGCTAGGGGGTCCAGCTCTTTGTTGAAAAGAAGTCTCATTTTTTTTTTTCCTGCCTAGGCTGGCCTTAAACCTCAGTCCCAACATTCTTTGCCTCCCAGGTAGCTAGAATGAGCCACTAACACCCAGCTCTTTGTTTACTTATAAAAGAAATACATGAATTTTACAATAGTGGATTATATCTCAATAAGAAAATAATATAGGCTCTCTACAGAAAATTAAAGATACAAAATATAAAGAAGAAAAAATTTTAGTCCATAATTCTACCACCAATTTATAATATTGTTATACTTTTCTTCATGTAATGAGGATAGCTCACATTTTAAACCACTTTTTCATGTTCCATAAACTGTATTGAGAATGTTGCATGTGTTTTCTTGTTTACTCCTCACTACAATTCAGTTATTATTATCCTCATCTTGCAAATGAGACCTAGGAAGATGGAAGAATTTCCTCAAGGTTATGAAACTATAAAGTTACAGATCTGCCTTGGAACCCAGATTAGCCTAGTGGCTGTTTTCCTTTCATTCTGTGGCATAAATAGCTTTGAGTTCTAATGTTATAGTGAACGTGTGTTTCTACTAAATTGTCTTGTAGCTTAAAGCAACTACAAGAAACTTTGTTTTCTTTGAATTGTCTTCTAGATTGACTTGATTTTATTTTCTTCTTATTTTTTGCAGGTACTAGGCCTTGAACTAGGGGCCTTGCACATGCTAGACTGGTCCTCTACCATTTGAGCCCATCTCCAGAGCTAAAATGCAGGTCTGAGCCACCAGTGCTGGACTTTATCATTTGCTCTTTATTTTCCTTCCTGCATATGTTATGGACAGTGGTCATAATCCTATGTTATTTCTTTTCTTATTCTTTGTGTTTGGATAGTTCTGCCCTAATTTCTATTTATTCAAATGTAGTTTGGATGTTCTCTTGACTTCGTTCCTAAGCCATCTGAGACCATCCTGTTTTCACTTTGAACATGCAGTTTAAAGGCTTTACATTTCCTTTTCTAATCATTCTTCTGACTCCTGATGCTAGAATAAGAGCAGAGGAATTGGAAAGTGTCCCTGGAACAAATAGTCTGAAGTTTGTACTTTCTTCTATTCCATACACTTACTTTGTCATTTATGCAATAAGTATTTGATTAGCTGTTGTTTTATGATGAAGATTAAGTTTCCCTCTGTGTTTGTCCATTTTTAAGCCAAAAATTGATTTCTAATATTTTCAAATGCCTTGTTTTATCTCTAAGATAATAATGATTATATAACAGGCTATATGAAAAATTCCTAATATTAAGCCATCCCTATTTTTCTAGAATAATCCTGACTCATGGCAAGAAATTCTAAATAGAGAAATTCTAAAATCAATCTTTTTTATTTTCAATAGTAAGTCTGAACTTAGACAGTCAAGTATCACTTGGGCCATATCCACAGCAACTTTTTTTTGGTGGTAGTAGGGCTTGAACTTGGGGTTTGGGCAATGTCATTGAGCTCTTTTGCTCAGGGCTGGCATTCTACCACTTTGAGCCATAGTTCCACTTCTGGTTTTCTAGTGGTTAGTTGAAGAAAAAAGTCTCACAGACTTTCCTGCCTAGGCTGGTTTTGAACCTTGATCCTCAGAGCTCAGCCTCCTAAATAGCTAGGATTAAAGGCATGAGCTACCAGCACCCAGATGTTTTTGCTATTGTTTTTTGTTGGTCGTGGGGCTTGGACTCTGGGCCTGGGCACTGTCCCTCAGCTCTTTAAATCAAGGCTAATGCTCTACCACTTGAGCCATAGCACCCTTCTGGCTTTTTCTGTTTATGTGGTGCTGAGGAATTGAACCTAGAGCCTCATGCATGCAAGGCAAGCACTCCACCACTGAGCCACCTTCCCAGCCTGTTTTTGCTATTTTTTTGAAGTGTCTACCTTTTGCCTAAGCTGACCTCAAGACACAATTCTTATCTCTGCCTCCCAAGTAGCTAGAGATTATAGGTGTGAGCCATTGTGTCTGTTTTAAAATCAGTCTTTAATTCCTTGTTTTCACTTTTGCTCTTCTATGGTTTAGCTACTTTATTTAGCTTATCTACTACTCCTGTCATATTATTATTATTATTACAATCATTATTATTATTATTATTATTCGCAGTATTCAGGTTTGAACTCAAGGCCTTGAACTTGCTAGCAAAGCATTCTACCTCTTGAGCCACTCCCACACCCCTTTTTGCTTATAGTTATATTTCAAATAGTGTTTCTTGCTTTTTGTCCAGGGATGACCTCAAAGCATAATTGTCCTACCTGAGCCTCCTATAACTAGGATGACAGGTGTGAACCACTATACTCAGCCTACTGGTTAAGAGAAGATCTCAATGACTAGCTTGGTATCAAGGTCTTCCTGATCTCTGCTTCTCAAATAGCTAGGATTACTGGTGTGTGCAAAATATTATTTTTAATTGATGAATCATATTTGCATTATTTATGGAGTCCAATGTGATATTTTGATATGTATAAATGTAGAAATATTAAATCAAGCCAATTAGCAGATCTGTCACCTCACTTATTTTTTGTGGCGAGACATTTGCAATATATTTTTAGCAAGTTTGAAATATATAATGCATTATTAACTATAGTCACTCTAATGTGCAATAGATCTCAAAACTTATTTTCCCTGTCCTCTGAGACTTTGTTGCCTTTGTCCAACATCTCCTAATGCTATTCCTATTCATAACTCCACCCCAGCCCTTGGTAACCACCATTTTACTCTCTATTTCCATGAGTTCTACTTTTTTAAGGTTCCACAGATGAGCAAGATTGTGTGGTATTTGTCTTTCTGTGCCTGGCTCATTTTACTTAGCCTAACACCTCTCAAGATCATCTGTGCTGTTGCAAATGACAGAATTTCCTTCCTAAGATTAATTAGCAGTATTCCACTGTGTATATACATCCCATTTCATTTCTCTGTCCATAAATAGATGGATACCTAAGTTGATTCCACATCACTATTATGACTAGTGCTGTTACAATAAATGTGCAAGCACAAATTTCTCTTTGGTTATTTTCCTTTGCACAGAAAAACCATAAGACTCTTATTTCCTATTACCATACATGCAAAAAAGCCAAAAGTGCCAAAGTGGGGCTGTAGCTCAAGTGGTAGAGTGCTATCCTTGAGCAAAAGAGCTCAGGGACAATGCCTAGACGCAAGTTCAAACCCCAGTACCAGTCCACACACACACACAAAAAATAAAATCTGGTGTATTATAATTATTATTATTTTGTTTTGTTGGTCATGGAGCTTGAACTCAGGGCCTGGGGCACTGTCTGTGAGCTCTTTTGCTCAAGGTTAGTGCTCTACCACTTTGAGCCACAGCACCACTTCTGGTTTTTGAGTGGTTTATTGGAGATAAGAGTCTCATAAGGCTGGGAATGTTGCTTAGTGGTAGAGTGCTTGCCTAGCATGCATGAAACCCTAGGCTGGATTCCTCAGTATCACATAAACAGAAAAATCTAGAAGTACCTCTGTAGCTCAAGTGGTAGTACACTAGCCTGGAGCACAAAGAGGTTCAGGGACAGTGCCTAGGCCCTGAGTTCAAGCCCCACAACCGACAAAAAAAAGAGTCATAGACTTTCCTGCCTGGGCTGGCTTTAACCCATGATACTCAGATCTCAGCCTTCTGAGTAGCTAGGATTACAGGCATGAGCCACCAATGTCTGGCTCTAATTGTTAATCTTAAAATGTTTTTTGTTCTTTCGGGCTGGGAAGGTGGCTCAGTGGTAGAGTGCTTGCCTTGCATGCTTGAGGCGTTGGGTTCGATTCCTCAGCACCACATAAGCAAAAAGAAAAAAGCCGGAAGTGGCACTATGGCTCAAGTGGTAGAGTGCTAGCCTTGAGCTGAAAAGCTGAGGGACAGCGCCCAGACCCAGAGTTCAGGCCCCACGACCAGACCCCCCCCCCAAAAAAAAATGTTTTTGTTCTTTCATCTTAAGTTGTGTGTTACGTATGTACTATTCATAGGTGTCTGAAGTAGATTAGGCTTCTACTTGCTTCAGCATAAATATGTAGTGTGGTCCTATGAGGAGACATCTCCAGATAATGGAAGTTCATGGCTAGGGATGTAGCTCATGGCAGATCACTTGCCTAGAACTTGACCTGGGTTCAGTTCTTAGTACCAGAAAAAAAAAAAAAAAAAAAGATAATGTTACTTCATCTTTCATGTGATAGAATTGTACTGACTCTCATCCTCCAGAGCAAGCCTAAGGCTGACCTTGCAACCATAGGACTTGGAATGAATGCAAATTGAACTTTGTTGGACTCCAAGTTGGCTGGATATGACATTTTTTTAAAAGGCATGTGACAAGCATTGGGTGTACAGGGGTGAGGTGACAAACAAGCATATAACTACATGTGTTTGTAGAGAAGGTTGTCCAAAGAATATCAATAGAGTAAGTGAGCCATGATGTGTCAAATACCATAGCATTGAATCTCAAGCACCTGAACAGATGTAGACAAGGGAGACAGACCTTCCAGAAAGCCAGAGGAATAGCATGTTAAAATGCATGTAATTGTGAAAGACTAAAAGAATATGTCTGCATGACAGGGGATACCAGAGTTTAAGCTCAAGGCCTCAGGTTTGCTTGGCTTGCTTGCTCAACTGGCACTATAACATTTGAGCCATACCTCTATTTGCCTTCATTCTCTTCTTTGTGACCCATTTTATTCTTGCTCACTGGTGGGCCATTTTGAGGTGATCAGTTCCTTATGGGACTTTTTTTTATTAATTAATTTATTTTTGTATCAGTATTTGGGCTAGAACTTTCTCTACCACTTGACCACACCTCTACTTCTAGCTTTTTGATGATTAATTGGAGTCAAGGGTCTCTCAGATTTTTCTGCTTTAGCCTGGCTTTGAACCACAACCCTCAAATCTCAACTTCTGAGTAGCTAGCCTTCTAGATGTAAAACACCAGCACCTGGTTTATGATATTTATATCAGTCATTCAGTATAAGGCCTTCAAATTGACATGGCTCCAAGTTTTTAAGTTTTAAAGAAAAATGCTTTACAAATTGTACTTAAACATTAGTATCTTTAATATGTTCTACTAAATCCAGGCTGAATAGCGTTGTTTTTTTGTTGTTGTTGTATGTTTGTTTTTTGTTTTTGTCGGTTGTAGGGCCTGAACTCTGGGCCTGGGCGCTGTCCCTCAGCTCTTCAGCTCAAGGCTAGCTCTCTACCACTTGAGCCACAGCACCACTTCCAGCTTTTTCTGCTTTGTGGTACTGAGGAGTCGAACCCAGAGCCTCATGCATGCAAAGCAAGCACTCTACCACTAGCCACCTTCCCAGCCCCTTGAATAGTTTTTTGCTCCGTGTCTAGTTCCTCTGTGTCTTGTATTTTTTTAATTTGTTTGGTTGAGTTCATTTTTTTCCCTGTGCTTGAAGCTGTGGCAGGAAAGAACAGAAAAGAGGAGACTGTATAGCTTTGGGGTTGGTCAGAGGTAACAATATTATGAAAATATATGGAGACTTTGGGGAGAAGAGAGAGAATTCTGTATTAGAGACATGGTAAGGAAAGGGTGCACTATTCGCCAAACTGATATACCTCTTCCTAGGTGGTCTTCAACTGTAAGAAACATATACATCAAGGCATTGACTTACTAGTAACTCCTCATTCCTGTATTACTTTGCTAGGATTGACATAACAAAGTAACACCGATTGGGTGTCTTAAATAACAGAAATATATTTTCCATGGTTCTGTGGTTAGAAGTCTTAGGCAAGGTGTCAGCATACTGAGGATCTTTCCTCTTAGTTTGTAGATGTCTGTCTTCTCCCTGTGTCTCCACATAGTCTTCCTGTATATGTGTTCAAATTTCATCTTCATATAAGCACATTGACCATGTTGGATTAAGACTTACCCTTAGAGACCTCATTCTAATTTAATGGCCTCTTTAAAGACCCTATCTCCAAATATAGTCACATTGTAATGTTAGGCCTCTAATATATACCTTTTGGGGAAATACAATTTAGCCCCTAACACCACCAAAATTATACTTCACTAATAGATGCAAAATTATGGTTTAGTCTGCCAGTTTTATTGGTACTAGGTGTTAAAGGAGGTTTTGATTTGATTCATTTCTAAAGGATATAACTGCTTGGTTAAGTACATTATTATTGTTGTTGTATTGTTTATGTTAGTGTTAGGGATCAAATTCAGACATTCAGGATGAGTACTCTACAACCAAAATTCACCCAGGCTTCCCTCTCTGAAACTGGAAAATTAATTTTCTGCCCAAAGGTGATACGAAAACTCCATTCCTCAATGCTAAATAATAAACACAATCTGGTACTTCAATATTCTGTTTTCCTTGCTTGCCAACTCCTTATAACCTACTAACACTAACAAATACAGTTTGGAAGTTAATGTAATACACAAGATAGTTTCTAATCATAGTTTTCTTCCTATATCACCCACTTCCTCCTCTGCAGTGTATCTACAATTAAATAAGTATAAATCTCAATGGCTCAGAGCTGTGGAGACATAGCAGCAGCTACTAATCAATGTGACATTTACCACATTCTCAACATTAAATCAGAAAAGAAAAACCCAGAATTCACTTCACTGTGACTTAGCACATAGACATAACTTGACCAAGTACAATTTGGATGCTCAACAGCTCTCAGAACTATTAAGTTAAAAGATATTAGCATCAGTAGTTATATCTTTAAATTAATCTCATGTTACCTTGATTCATTCCTTGGGAGGGTATGAAAACACATGTGCTTTTTACTTTTCTTCTATTTTTTCTGAGACTGGTAAACTTCAGTAATGGTTTTATTTGGAATTTAATTTATAATTGTTGTTGGTAGGCTTTATGCCACAATAACTCACACCTAGAGAGCAATTACAACATATTCATTCAGAAAACCCATTAAGTTATAAATCCATAAAGAAGACCCTCAGAAAATGGTTTTAACCAAATTTGATTCATTTTCACACCAGAAAATTCCTATAGTTTTGGTATCGGTATGAATCATTTTCTCTTTAAGCATTGAGCCAAAGATTTCCAGAAAATGCTAATTAATCAATAATTCTCCTATGTGAGTAAATTAGAAAAAAAACCCACTACTCAAGCAAACCATCTTTAAGATCAAAAGGAATCTTGAGATACTAGACTAGGACCAGGAACTTCATATCATCATTCAATGGTTCTAGAACTTCAGCAAATACTTAAAAGGCTAATTGAAAAACAAATTCTTGGCACCTAACCCCATAGTTTTGGATTCCTTAAGTTGGAAAAGGGCTTAAAAATTTGCATTTCTAACAAGTTCTCAAATGATACTTATACTGTTAGTCCAAGGAATCACTGATGGTCACTGATCTCTTTATATATTTTTTTTTTGGTCTAAAGATATATGTCAGCTTAGGACTATTTTTTTGTTGTTTTCAGTACTGAAGATTGAATCCAGGGCCTTGTGTGCACATGCTCTATCATTTGAGCCTGTCCTGCCAAGTTGTGTTACTTTTTGAAATCTGGGCTTGCTAAATTTACCTGTTCTGGCCTTGAACCCATAACCCTCCCACTTCTGCCTCTGAAGTAGATGGGATTATAGGTGTGAACCACCAAGCTAGGACTATTGTATTCTGCAATGAAAACTTTTCTGGCCAATTTATTAACTACTTCAATAGTAGACAAGAACTTATCATATGAAATATCCAGGCTCTGTACATACACAGAAACATAATTGTGACACTTCTTAACCACTTCCACCACACTGCTTCCGCAATTAATAGATAAGAATGTATTTGTGAGCCGGGCGCTGGTGGCTCACGCCTGTAATCCTAGCTACTCAGGAGGCTGAGATCTGAGGATCGAGGTTCAAAGCCAGCCTGGGCAGGAGAGACCGTGAGACTCCTATCTCCAATAAACCACCAGAAAACCAGAAGTGGCGCTGTAGCTCAAGTGGTAGAGCGCTCGCCTTGAGCTGAAGAGCTGAGACAGCGCCCAGGCCCAGAGTTCAAGCCCCACGACCGACAAAAAAAAAAAGAATGTATTTGTGCTCATTGATCCATCAAGAACAAGGACAAGGCTGAGGCATGTGACTCACATGATAGAACACCTGCCTAGCAAGCATGGGGTCCTGAGTTCAAACACCAGTGAAATAAATAAATAGCAACTGGGTGATTTAGGTGGCCAAGGGAATCAAATATCTAGAAAAACTCTTTTGCTATGCAGTAAATTTTGTTCTTTTGATCTGGAAACCAATTCAATAATGGTGAATGACTCATTTACATGGCTGTAAACCTAACCTATCTGTTAAATAATCCATTCTCAATGTGCCTAGACGACATTAAGGAGGACATGAACTATCAATCTCAAGAATCGTATGTCAATAAAATATACCCCAAATATGCTTCATTTAAAATAAATTATTAGTCAGGTATGGTAGTACACATTTATAATCTTAGCATCTGGGAGGTTGAAGTAGATGGAGTACAAATTCAAAGATCAGCCTGGGCAACATAGCAAGATCCCACCTTAAAAAAAGAGAAAGATAAAAGAAAGAGAGAAAAGGGAAGGAGGGAGGAGAGAAGGAAGAGCATAGAACAGGAACTTGGAAAACATCAACTCTCTCTCTCTCTCTCTCCTCTCTCTCCCTTTATCTCTTCCTTTCTCTCTCTCTCTCTTTCTCCTCTCTCCCTTCTCCCCTGACAGATTCCTCTGCATTCTGGAGGAACCTGACCACCCAACAACTGTTAAATTTATATTTGAAGGGTGACAGAATATGCAATCCCAAACTACACTATATTTGGCATTAGGTTTACTTGAAAAACAGAAGATACAAGAGGTATATCCTAATTCTTCTTCAAAATAGAAAACAGAAACTCCCATCTGAGAGATGCTTGCCCTACATAGGAAAAGGGAAAAGCATTAATCAATGAGGAATTCTGAGCTGAGAGAATTCTGTGCAAAGACACATTGTTAAAATCATTTCTAGCTGGGCACCTGTGGCTCACGCCTGTAATCCTAGTTACTCAGGAGGCTGAGATCTGAAGATCACGGTTCAAAGCCAGCCTGGGCAGGAAAGTCCTTGAGATTCTTATCTCCAGTTAGTCACTAGAAAACCCAAGGTAGCGCTGTGGCTCAAGTGGTAGAGTGCTCACCTTGAGCTGAAGAGCTGAGTGAGGGACAGCACCCAGGCTCAGAGTTAAAGCCCCATGACCAACAAAAGAAAAAAATCTGCCTTCCTTTTAGCCTCCCCACATAGATTAGTAACTTTTCCATAATAGCCTCATCTTGTTCAACTGAATATAAAAGCATATACAATTTTCTACTTCTTAAGGTCTTCATTACCTTCATTACCATGTTACATAAAAGATACATTAGAGTTTTATGCTTTTCTCCTGTTAGTCTATCTTATACCAATTTAATTTGCAGGCCAAATTGAAGATACAGTTGTACTTCTTACCCTTGACATTCACAAGCCCAGCTCCATTCAGAGATCAACTTGACATTGCTGAATCCTACTTCTGGATTTCTGATGAAGAAAATTTGAATGTTCTTGCTTGAGTTAGGTATAATCATATACAGCTATGGAAATGAGGGCATGCCGTATCCATCGGCCAGCTCTGTGCTAGCATTATGTATTCCATCTCCCAAAATGAGTAGCAGATCAAGAATGCAATGTGTCCAACTTTTCAAACTGGTAAAATTGGCACCAGTGGCTAATGCTTGTATAGCTAATGCTTGTGGCTAATGCCACTTACGAGACTAAGATTTGAGGATTCTGATTTGAAGCAAGCTCATGTTTTCCACGAGATTCTTACCTCCAACTAACCATGAAAAAGTTAGAAGTGGAGCTGTGGCTCAAGTGGTAGAATACTAGCCTTGAGTGAAAAATTTAAGGGACAACACCACAGCCCTGAGTTCAAGCCCCAGTTCTCATTCTCTCTCTTTCTCTCTCTCTCCTGTCTCTCTCTGTCTCTCTTGTCTCTCTGTCTCTGTCTCTGTCTCTGTCTCTCTCTCTCTCTCTCTCTCTCACACACACACACACACATATACACACCACTCAGAAATATACATGGATGATGAGGCTGAGGGAAAATAGCTACGACACATTAGTGGTGAGAGTGAAAAAGAGCATAAGCCCCACATCAACACTACCAAACCAATGGATATATTTGCTTTCTAGTCTGAGGATCCCCCTGCAAGGAGACTGAAAGCCAAAAGAGATGGAGAGTAATGGCTTGAAAGCACAGGCGCCTTCAGTCTTTATACTTTAACACACACACACACACACACAGAGGATATTTTAAATATCAAAAGACCAACAAACACCCAGGATCTTCATTCTTCATACTTCAATAATTAAACATAGTCAATCTTGGAACATACCTACTTTTTACATGTTATATACTATAGGAAAACTTGATTCAATTTTTAGAATTACTGATTTACAGGCAACAATTCACTTTAGGACCACTGCTAATTCATATTGTGAAAGAAAGTCTACCCTACCTAGTTCTGATGTTAACCCAGCAGGAGATTGCTCCAAAAATATCTAGTCCCACTGGTGTCACATCTTTCTCTCTCTCTGCACCATAGCCTTTAAGTAGTAACCACATGGCATTGAAACATTTTGCTGCCAGTATCATTCATGTACATGGACTGAATCCTTGGGAGGAAAAAAACAAATGAATAACATGGTTTAAAATCATCGTTTGAGCTGGGTACTGATGGCTCATGCCTGTAGTCCTAACTACTCAGGAGGCTGAGATCAGAGGATTATGATTCGAAGCCAGTCTGGGCAGAAATGTCCATGAGACTCTTATCTACAATAAACTACTTAGAAAAAGCCAGAAGTGGCACTGTGGCTCACATGGTAGAGCACTAGCCTTGAGCACAAAGAGGCTCAGTGACAGTGCCCAGGCCATAAGTTCAAGCCCCAGGACTGATAGAAATAAATAAATAATCATTTGTCCTTTTTTGTTGTTTTTGCTATTATTTCTGCAGTTCATTTCTCCACACACTGCAGACTTGAAAAGTGAAGCATTTGAGGAACTTCTTAAGCACCTTTGCCACTATGCAGATGAATTTCGAGAGGTCATAAAAACTGACATGAGGAGACAGATGTTTGTTGAACTCTTTTTGTATTGTGACCATGGGAAGGTGGGTTTAAATCCTTAAAGTACTGCTTCTAACAGTTTGTGGCCAAGAACCAGTTTTTAGATGATTGTTGTTCATGATAGTATTTTAAATTTCCAGTATATCATAGATTGATAATAAGTGAAAATGGATTAGTAGTGGTGGGAAGATATACAAATTATATTTTTAAATTATCAGATGCAAATTTGGTTTCTTATCAGTTAATTTCTCCAATTGCTATAAAATTTTCTAGATGCTATCCTCAGCATTTGGATCTCTCTCCTTACATACTAGCAGATTCTACCTTGAGTGGTACTACATTTCAGGATTGATTGTTTCTCAACATATGTCTTCCCAATTGTTAAGACTATTTTTGTCTTTTTCTCTTTTGCTAGTGGCTGCCTGCAGAAAAAAGCATCTAGGAATTAAAGGTCTATCATTTTTATTATGTTGAAAACTTATGTAAAAAAGTCTTTCTAAGAATGAGGTTGAGGAGGACACATGGACCAGGACATCAAACAGACTTGCAAAAATAGATATAGATTTTACTGAAATATATTTGTTATATTTATTTGTACCCTCATGTTCTGGGAAAGATTTCAGAATAGGTAAAGTGCAGGAGAAAATACAGGATACTAAATGGAGCTGGAGTTTAGTCATAATGATCGAAATATTTGTTGTGGGTCATCTACAAGTTTGAAACTGATCTTCTTGACACTGAATGTGAAAAAAGAAACATAAACACATAGTCAACATCATATGTATGTATATGTATATACATGGTTATATATATGTGTGAATACGAGTGTATATACTTTTTGCAGTTGATTTTCAACAAAAAATACTTCAATGAGGAAAGGAAAGCTGATTCAACAAATGGTACTAGATAAACTGGCTATCCAAATGTGATGGGGGAACATTAAACATTAGGCCTTACCTCAACCATACACAAAAATAAACTTGAAAGAGATCACAAACTTCTAGAAAACATAAACCTTGAAAGAAAATCTGATAAAATAGATATCACCAAATTAAGGGATTGTGCTCTTTGAAACATATGATTAAGAAAAATGAAAAGACAGCTGGACACTAGTGGCTCACTTGTGATCCTAACAATTTGGGAAGTTGAGATAGGGAGATAGGAGAACTGGGTTTTGGGCTAGCCTGAGCAGAAAGTGTAAAAGACTATTTCAACAGAAAGAAGCTGGATTTGGTGGCATGCACCTGTCATTCTGACTATGGGAAGCACAAAGCAGGACTGAAGTTCAGGTGTGCCCATGAAAGAAGTGAGATCTTATCTCAAAAAAATAAAATAAAGTAAAATAAGACTGGAGCTCAGAACTAGAGTTCTGGCTAGCAAGAACAATCTCTTGAGTTCAAATCAAACCAAAACAACAAACCAAACAAACAAAAAACACCCAAAGCAAAAAACCAAACCAGAAAAACCCCAAAGCAAACACACAAACACACAAATACACTAAAGATCTGTTCATTTTATTTCTTTATTACCTATTTTAACTTATAGTACAAAAAACATCAGATTTCATTGTGACATTTCATAGTTGCATAACATGTAGTCCAATCATATTCAGCCCCATACCACTCCTGAACCTAGGAGCTTTACCATCTTTAAAAACATCTAGATTAGCTGGGCGCCAGTGGTGCATGCCTGTAATTCTAGCAACTCAGGAGGCTGAGATTTGAGGATCACAGTTCAAAGCTAACCTGGGCAGGAAAGTCTGTGAGACTCTTATCTCCAATTAACCACCGGAAGTGGTGCTGTGGCTCAAGTGGTACAGTGCTTGCCTTGAGCTGAAGAGCTGAGGGACAGCACCTAGGCCCAGAATTCAAGCCCTTTGACCAAAACAAGCAAACAACAACTAAAACAGCACAACTGCCTATCAACAATCAAATGAATAAAGTGTAAAATAAATTGTTATGTGTACTAGTGCTACATAGCAATGAAAATGAATTACAGTCTAGTGAAATATGAATGATATACATGATGTTCAACAAAATGGACACAAAAGACATATACTGCATGATTCCATTTATATGATATTTAAGACATAATTAATATGCAGTGATAAATATCAGAATAATTATCATTGTGAGAATCATTGACTAAGAGGAGCCCGTGAAGATAACTTCTGGCAGTGATAAAGTATGTTCTGTACCTTTAAGTGAGTGCTGTCTACACAAACCAACATTTTTCATTAAGACAAAATTACTTAGGATTTACATACCCTGTTGTATATTTGTTACTTCTCAATGAAAAGATTTTTCTAAATTATCACTGATGGTTGCTTGGGATGAAGTGCTTATTGAAGGAAAAGCTTTAAAAGACAGAATGGAGGCTGCATTCAACTATAGTTATAACAGGGATGGCCCCTAGACCTATGGATTTCTGGACTTCCTCTAGCTGCATTAGAAGGATCACAGAAAGTAAAAAAATAAGCTCACACCTAAGGGTATAGCTCAGCATGCATAAGACTCCTGTGTAAAGGTTCTAGAGTTCTAGGTTCTAGGACCTTAAACTCTTAGTTCAAATTGAAGTCAGAACACCAGAAAGTTTCCATTAGTCTTATAAAGCAATCTTTATTTCTTACAGCTTCAGGGCAGATTTGGATGACAGCGCAGCCACAAAAATGTAAAATGACTGAATTAAAATGTAAACTGAATTTATAGACTTGCCAAGTTTCTTGTATGAAAATCAGAACACTGCTTAGAAAATAGAGGGATCCTCAGATTTGGAATGGCTACATTTGGGTGGACCCAGAGGAAGCTGAAGTCTCAGCTTCCTAAGATTTCTTAGGCAACAGAAACAAAATCCCTACTCTCCTATTTGAGAATATTATCTCTTCTTTCCCAGCAATTCTTAAGAGGCAAGTGGCTTCCAAGGAGACGCCTATTTTGCTCAGGACCCACTTATAGGTTTATTGCCTTGAGAACTCAGACTGGAGTTTGATCTCAGTACATACTAAAAATACTAGTTAAAGTCTATCTATTTTTTTTTTTTTTTTTGGGTCCGGTCGTAGGGCCTGAACTCTGGGCCTGGGCACTGTCCCTCAGCTCTTCAGCTCAAGGCGAGCGCTCTACCACTTGAGCCACAACGCCACTTCCGGCTTTTTTTTCTCTTTGCTTATGTGGTGCTGAGGAATCGAACCCAGGGCCTCAGGCATGCAAGACAAGCACTCTACCACTGAGCCACCTTCTCAGCCCCTCCAAGTCTATCTTGAGGGATGATTCCTGTCCTCTAAGAAAATGGCAAATTTTTGCTAATTCATAGCAACAGAATCCTGAGGGAATGTATATAGGAATTGCTTGTAGTAAGAAACTAAGATACATGGATATAACATTGAATTTCCCCAAATTTTTAATATAGTTATGCTCAGTAGATTTATTTGACAGTAATATTTTGAATATCTTAAAATATGTTAACACTTTGGTAGATTAAATGAAACTTTGACTCAACGATACCCTATGTTCAATTAGGTTAAGGTGCCAGAAAGTTCTTGGAATACCATAAAAATGAAATCATAGATTGCTAATGCTAATTGCTCATATGCACTTCTTCCATGTTTCCCAAGAGAGCCCAATGATACTCCGTTGAGAAATACTCAATAAGTTAATAAAGGAACATCAACATTGCTGAAAAATAAATAGTAATTGATGGTGGAAGATATTGACATTGAGGTGAACTCTGATTTCAAGGCAAACAATTACATTCCAGAGTGACAGAAGATACATGACAGTAACTTGCCAAAGACAAGGTCTGCTAGTCAGATTTAGTGCTCATAAATACTATGTATAAATAGCTTTTGGACCCAATCCCCAAGTCCCATGGTTATGTTTTAATAGGATCCACTTTGTGTAGTGCTCATACTATGGTGGTTTCCCTAATTCCCTGAGTATATAATTAGGATAACCATAATGAACAGTGGGGATTAAACTGACCATCTGAGTGTGTTGACATACATGGATTTTCTTGGAGGTCATGGTGTCCTTAGGTATTAGAATGCCTACTAAATTACCACTGGGTCTGTTTACAGAAAAGCAATAATTATGGAGCCAAAAACATGAGTTGAGGGAGAATCACCCAATTCTCATTCAGAGCTTTTTGTTTGAAGGATGGGATGCAGACATTTTCTACACTAAGTATCAAGGAAAGAAACATTTACCAAACTTGCAGGTACTACAAGGCACTGGCTCGAGTTAATATGAATCTTTGGAATCCCAAAACACACCACGGGACTACTGGTTAATGTTAGGATGTGTGGCTCTCAGGTGATAAATGCTATTTTTGGTCGAAGGTTAATCTCTTGGATTTAGCTATGACTATTTTGGTTCCTGAATATTTCATTAGAACAGACACACTTAACAATTAGCAGAATCTTTATATTTATTCTCCATACTGGGCCACTGAAGACTATTAAGGTAGAAAAGGCCAGTAGAAATTTCTAAATTTGGGGCTAGGAAGGTGGCTCAGTGGTAGAGTGCTTGGCTTGCATGCTTGAGGCCCTGGGTTCAGTTCCTCAGCACAACATAAGCAGAAAAAAAAAAAGCCAGAAGTGGCACTGTGGCTCAAGTGGTAGAGTGCTAGCCTTGAGCTGAAGAGCTGAGGGACAGTGCCCAGGCCCAGAGTTCAGGCCCCATGACCAGACCCAAAAAAAAAGAAATTTCTAAATTTTCCATATTTGCCAGAATGGATACAATACATAAATAAGCAGGTTAAGAAACAATCCCATAGACACTAGATATGAAAATATATAAAAGATATAGAGGAAGCTATCCCATTGTGTTCCTTTCTAATTGTCCTGTTTTGTTTATATGAAAGCAGATAGTTCTTTTTGTTGTTGTTGCTGTTCTTGAAGAATATTTATAGATTACTGTGACTGTTCACATCTGCTATTCCAGGTGTGGAATCCTTATTTAGACCAGCTTGGCATAGCCTTTCATTCACAATTATTGGTCTAGCAGGTACTATTTTCTCTGGAACAGTTTACAAGGACCAACAGAAGTTTGATTTTATCTGTCAGAAACAGCAGTTTACTTTCACTGCCTTGCTTTTGGGCTAAGGCAGTTTTCTTCTTCTCTAATATAATCTAGGATCCCAAGACCTTGATTGTGTTAATATATTACAGAATATCATATAGGTTCACTGTCTTGTGATGTCCATCATGGTGATTGCACTTAATGAGCTGGAAGTAACACTGGATGACTTGGTAAAATGCTTATGTGACAGGGAGTAGGGCATAAGATCTGGGATGTAAATACTGCCTTCGTAAAATAGTTTAGCAGTCCAGTGGTTTCAAGGATATCACTATGTCTTATCACTATACAAAAGGCCCGAAAGCTAATTTGGTGCCTTTGACATTTAGAAACAGCCCTATCACATTTGTATGTGCTGTTCTTTGCAGTTAACAGCACATCTGGGAGTTGCTCTGCTGCATTAACTGAGCCATCAGCTGCCAGAGTGAGTTTCACAGCAAGTGAAGCTTTTCTAGGCTTTTCTAGGCTGCAATGCAACATCTCTTCTTTGCCTTGTACCTTGTTTCCCAGAAAATCGTAGGAAATTTGGGGTAAATTGGAATGCTGCAGGAAGGTGCAGTGGAATCACAGTACACAGTTGAGTTCTAGAGCAAAGCCCTGCACTCTAAAGTTTCAGTTCTCCTTTGATAAACAGCTCTATGTGTGTTTACATCTTTTAATTCATACACAGGATTAGTGTACTTTTCTATCTATATGTCATTGTTACTTTTAAAAAAGAAAAATATTCAGATTTTTAAAATTCAGATGGAAGCTGCGTGCTGGTGGCTTATGCCTGGAATCTTAGCTACTCAGAAGGCTGAGATCTGAGAAGCATGGTTCAAAGCCAGCCTGTCACAGCCAGTCTGTGAGACGCTAATCTCTAATTAACCACCAAAACTCCAGAAGTGGAGCTGTGGCTCAAATGGTAGAGTACCAGCTTTGAGTGAAAAAGCTAAAGGACAGCAACCAGGCCCTGAGTTTAAGCCCCAGTACCAGCCCTAAGTAATTAATTAGTTAATATGAATTTTTTTAAATCAGATAAATGAATAACTATTCTTATTTACAAGCATAAAGGCAAGATCCAGCTTTCCTGAATTTGTTGCTGGAGCTTTTATTTACAGGATGATGACTGTGGCGCTGGTGGAAGTAGTAATGGATGGTTCACTTTACATTTTTTTTTTTTTTTTGCAGTACTCTGATTTGAATTCAGGGCTTCAAACTTGCTAAGCAAGTGCTCTACCACTTGAACCACATACCCTTTCTGTTTTTAGCTGGGGTTTCACACTTCTGCCTTGGGCCAGTCTCAGACTGCTATCCTACCAGTGCCTCCCTAAGAGCTGGAATTATGGTAACATACCTAACATGTCATTTGAAATAAAGTCTTGCTAACATTTATTGTCCAGGCTAGCCTCAAACTGTGATCCTCTTATCCCAAGTAGCTAGGACTACCAGTGTAAGCCACCACACCTGGCTACATACAAATTTTTTTTAATTTTTTTCCCTTTTAATTTAATTTCTTTATTTTTTATGTGGTACTAAGGAATTGAACCCAGGGCTTCATGCATGCTAGGCCAGCACTCTACCACTAAGCCACATTCCCAGCCCTACATAGAAATCTTAAATCTCCATAACCACTCATTGCAACCTTTTTTCTTAGACGGGGAGTTTGGATCGACAGAGGACTTTGGCTTTGCTGGAATTATTTTATGATCAAAGTCCACAATCATTTAGAAGCTTACTCCGAAACCCCAGACAATGTAAGTACCACTCAAGGAGATGAGCATACTCAAGCCGAAGTGTCACCAGTACATTAAAGTAACACGAAGTCTTTCTACCCTCATGGGATTCCTTCACATAATATCTCTCTTAAGTTATAGTAGCTATAGCTGTATCTATTTGTTCTTCTACAAAATGTATTTTATGTCATGATATATCCACATACATATATGTATGTTTATATATACATTTATGTATGTCTATATATGTATGTATACACACATATATTAATTTATACATTTATATATGTCTCTCTATGTCTATATATACACATATGCAGATATAGATATAAATATATAGGTATGTAGATATAATTACTGGGGCTTGAACTCAGAGCTTTATACTTGCTAGGCAGATGCTTTTCCACCTGGACTATTAACCCTTTCTGTATTGCTTTTTTTTAAGATAGGGTCAGCCTGAACTCTATTCTTCCTATTTGTGCTTCCTTGTATAACTAGGATGGCAGGTACATGCCACTATATCCAGCCATTAGAGCTGAGATGACAGGCATGTGCTGCTACTATGTTCAGACATCAGTTGAGATAGACATTTTTTTTGCTTGGGCTGGCCTTGAACCATGATCTCCCAATATCTGTCTCCCAAATAGCTAGGATAACAGACTTGAAACCTTGAACTAAGCTGATAGATAGATAGATAGATAGATAGATAGATAGATAGATAGATAGATAGATAGATAGATATTGCCAGTCCTAGGGATAGAACTCAGGGCCTGGGCACTGTCCCTGAGCTTCTTTTACTCAAGGCTAGCACTCTACCATTTGAGCCACAGCGCCACTTCCGGCTTTTTTTCTTTTTACTTATGTGGTGCTGGGGAATCGAACCCAGGACCTCCTGCATGCAAGGCCAAGCACTCTACCACTGAGCCACCTTCCCAGCCCCCTGAGATATATTTTCATCATAGTGTAATACTCAAAATCATCATATCAGAACTCAGCTGGACCCAATTTTATATTCACATAAATGAAGACAAGCTTTAATGATAATTTGAATGTTTTGGAAACTAAGTTGATAAGTTTTAATGAAGACAGGCTTTAGTGATAATTTGAATGTTTTGGAAATTAAGTTGATAATGGTTATTACATTTTCAATGCTGAAGTTATAATTCTAAGATTTCTAAGAAAAATATTTCCTTAACCCAATCCTTTTTACTTGTTTATCTTTATTATATGAGAAAATATTCTTTTTATATTCCTACCAAAATAAATGGTATTATAGGTTTTGTTTATATTTTAAGTGGCTAGGTTTTACAAATCATGATACTCCTATGTGTGGTATAGATGGAATAGTCATTAAAATTGTGGATTTCACAATCTCATAGCTTAATCACTGCTTGTTTTGAAAAGGAGGGAGACAGTTTCATGGCATGAATCCCATTCTCTGTAGCCCTAGACATTGTAAGGTGTGTGTTTGCTTGCTTGTTTGGGGCTTTTTTCAGACAGGCTCTCTCTATGTAGCTTGGCTGGCATCAGATTATTCTCCTGCCTCAGCTTGAGTGTGGGAAACATAGGCAAGTACCACCACAACACCATATTTTAACATTAGGATTCAGGTGAGTACTATCCAATTCATCTTCCTTCCTCCCTCCCTTCTTCCTTCATTCCCTTCCTCTCTCCCTTCCTCCTTCTCTCTCCTTCCTTCCTACCCTCCCTCTTTTTATTCCTTTTTCTCTCCTCTTCTTTCCATCACTTTTTCCTTCTTTGCTTCCCCTGATTTTTCCTTCTTGTACTGGAAGTTGAACTTAAGGCCTTGAATGTACTAAGAACATGATTTACCACTGAGCCTTTCCCTAGAATTCTGATCCTTGTCTCCCACCTAAAGTGTGGAAGAGAAGAATTGAAAACTAAAAAGGAACAGAGGAGAAAAGAAGACAAGGAAAGCAAATACTGGAAACAATATAGTCCCACTGAAATATTGACATTGATAAAGAGTTGTTTTTATTCTATTTATTTTATCTTTAATTTTATCTTTAAGTAGTTGTACAAAGGAGTTGCCATTCAACAAAGCAGTTTATGAATATAGTGTGTCTTGATCAATGTGGCTCCTCTCAACATTTTTACCCAACCCATCCTTTCCCTCACTCTTCTTAATTTTGTAGGCTCTGTGTATTGAACTTTTTTGCCATTTAACAAAGTTGTTTATGTATTTAATGCATCTTGACCTGTGCCATCCTTTCAACATTTTCACTCTCCTTTGGCCCACCCCTTCCATTATTTTTCTTAATTTTGTGGTATATACAATGAATTCTTGACTATATTCTCCCTCCCTTCCCTACTTCATTTATCTACCCCTCTCCTCTTCACCCCACCTCTTTTTGTAAGGACCCATTTCCTGGTACTTATTTTGTTGGGCTTTTACTTAATCTTTCTAAATAATTATACTATTTGAGCTCTTTAAAGAGTCTCTTATACTTGAGTTGATTCATTTGTAGCCACTTGCAAACCACCCAATGTGTTTACTTATAGATTAATAGGCACATTCTAGCTCCCACAAATGAAGGAAACCATACAACCTTTATTTTTCTGGGTCTGGCTTACTTCACTTAATATAATTTTTTCCAAATCTCTCCATTTCCTTACAAATGGTACAATAGCATTCTTTCTAATGGATGAGTAAAATTCCATTATATGAATATTATATATATGTATGTATATATGTATACATATGTGTATATATGTGTTTGTGTATATATATATATCACATTTTCTTGATCCATTCATCCATTGAGAAGTCTCTGGGCTGATATTGAAAATTATTTGAGGGGCTGGGAAGGTGGCTCAGTGGTAGAGTGCTTGCCTTGCATGCCTGAGTCCCTGGGTTCGATTCCTCAGCACCACATAAGCAAAAAAGAAAAAAGCCGGAAGTGGCGCTCAAGTGGTAGAGCACTAGCCTTGAGCTGAAGAGCTGAGGGACATTGCCCTGGCCCAGAGTTCAGACCCCACGACCGGACCCAAAAAAAAAATGAAAATTATTTGAGATGATAAAATGAATCCCTTTCTCTACCTCTATGCCATGTCTATTGTGAGTGGACCACAAAGATAGAGGACAAATTATTTGCATTGGCAGTCTAAACAGCACGCCAACTAGCAAAAGAAGAAATATATTATTTCCAAAACTGTTAATTTATAATAGCAAGCATTTAAAAAATATTTGTGTGAGAGTACTTTATTTTTGCTTTTTATGGTGTCACAGAAAAAGTAATTGATGTTTATTCAAAGTAATAGATTTAATATTACAATAAGTGTCTTCAATGCTTTACATTAATTTGATAGCTTTGATTCTATACTATAAGATCCATTGTTAGCCAGGCACTGGTGGCTAATGGCTGTAAATCCTAGCTACTCAGGAAGCTGGGATCTGAGGATAGCAGTTCAAAGCCAGTCTATGAGACTCTTATTTCCAATTAATCATCAAGAAGTTGGAAGTGGTACTATAGCTCAAGTGGTAGAGTTTAGCCTTGAGCACAAAAGCTCAGGGACAGTGCCCAGGCCCTGAGTTCAAGCCCAAAGATTAGCATGCCCCTCCCCCCCACGCACACACAGATTCATTGTTTAGGCAAATGTTTTGTTTTCTACATTAGGGCCAATCCTTGAATTTGAAGAAATAGACCTTATTGAATTCTGGGGAGACATGGATAATCAGAAACATATTTATGAAGATTTTGATAAGGTATTCTTACAAATGAATGCATTACTTGCTGAAAAAGAAGCTGCAAAAGCTCGAAGTAAATTATTAGAAAATCCAGAAGATCAGCAAAAAGATGACAAACCCAGAATATCATCACCACCAGGAGAGAAGAGTGAGATGGGTACAGAACCTGAGTCACTAGGAATTTCAGTGGAAGAACAAGGAAAAGAGCCAACTGCAAAGGAAGAATTTTTCACAGAGTCAACTCCAGAACAAGAAACCCCTACAGAACAAGAAATCCACACAGAGTCAACTCCAGAAGAAGAAATTCCTTCAGAACCAAAACTAAATAAAGAGTTAGAAGAGCAAAGACACCACAGAGGGTCAACTGGAGGGAAAGGACAACGCAAAGGGTCAAGAGCAGGATTACGCAGAATGTCAGTTTCAGGGCAAAGACAGAGCAGAGGATCAGTTTCCCAGCAAGGTTCAATAGACCAAGAACTACATCCAGACTCAATTGCAGAACAAGACTCAGAAAGAGAATCAATACCGGAACAACAATCACATGGAGGGTCTAATACAGAGCAAGAGTCACCCCGAGACTCAATTTCAGAGCAAAGGTCACCCCGAGAATCATTTTCAGAAGGACAGCGTAAACGGTCAATATCACGACAAAGATCACGTAAATCATCAATTTCAGAACAAGGACCACGAAGAGGATCAATTCTAGAACAAGGGCAACGCAGAGGTTCATTAGCCCAAGATCAGCGCAAAGGGTCATTATCAGGACAAAAATCACACAGAATGTCACTTACAGAATATGAACCAGAGTCAATAATAGAAGAGTCAGAACAAGAACCAGTGAGAGAAACAATTCCTGAGACCGCATTACTGGGGGACAGAGATGAAGAAGCAGTTGACAGTTCTGCAGTGGCCACATCAAGTAAAAAAGATCTTGTTGCAGGTAGTACTTCAGTTGTCCTACAATATCAGTTTCCTGAAGTTTTCTGAGAGAGAGAGAGAGAGAGAGAGAGAGAGATCTGGGGCTTGAAGTTGGCCTGGGTGTTGTCACTGAGTGTTTTGGCTCGCAACTAGTATTTAGCCCTTAGCCATAGCTCCACTTCTGGCTTTTTTGGTGGTTAATTGGAAATAAGGGTCTCACAGACTTTCCTGACCTGGTTGGCTTGGAACCCAAATCCTCAGATCTCTGCCTCCTATTTAGCCAATATTACAGGCATGAGCCACAGGTGCCAGCTCGGCTTCCTGTTTTATAGAATAGTTTATAATGTCTGTTCAGAAAACACTCATTGAAATTAATATCTTTTCTGTTACCTAAAATTCAGATACCTTTTGGCATTTTACATTTAGTCTAGACCTTAAACAATCAGCAAACCTGAATATATCTATTGTCAATTTACTTAGAATTTTATTTTTAGTTCATTAGTGAGGAAGAGATTTAGCAGCACTATAAATAGAAGCATCTTCATTGGGCCTTTGGAAAGGAAAAAGCATTTTGTTTTAAATTTGTAGTTTCTAATGTCAGAAACTACATTCAAACTTTATTTTACTTCAGGACTGGGAAGGTGGCTCAGTGATAGAGCGCTTGCCTTGCATGCATGAGGCCCTGGGTTCAATTCCTCAGCACCACATAAGCAAAAAGAAAAAAGCCAGAAGTGGCTCTGTGGCTCAAGTGGTAGAGCACTAGCCTTGAGCTGAAGAGCTGAGGGACAGCGCCCAGGCCCAGAGTTCAGGCCCCACGACCGGACCCCCCCCAAAAAAAAAAACAACAACTTTATTTTACTTCAACTGCAAGATGGGTCCTGCCTTCTTTCTGTGTTTTATGATTTTCTCCTAGAAGTGTTTCTGAAAGTTGTATTTCAGACAGAAAACACTTTACATTTCAAATGTTTATTTCAAATGAACAGAATTTAGGAATATAGTAATACTTTGCATTACATGGTCAAATTCAGGTTAAAAAATAGCTTTTAACGCAGTTACTTTCAGCAATTAAAAGGAAGTACCTAGGGTTTTTGAGGTTCCATATGAAAGTGTTTTCTTACATTCATTAACTTCTGAATACAAAATATGATATGTTAATGATATTATAATAGTAATAGTAATAAATATGCATTATGGTTGATCCATAGCATTTTCTCTTGTACAACTTAGAACCTTCAAAAACCAGCATTCAGAAGGACAAAGCCTGTGAACCAAAGTCCCAGAAAATAGAAGGAAAGACATGGAAAGGTAATTGGTCATTTAAAAAACAACCAAAAATCTTCCTTTTGTTTATATCTTGGAGCAAAAGCATTGCAAAAGTGAAGTTAACTTGACTTTGTTGTAAAATGTGTTTTTCACAGGTGAATTTCTTACCTGTAACTGGAAAACACAGTATATCAAATTTGAAGATGAGGAACAGGCAAACTTAATCTATGCTAACGCCAGGTTCACAGGTACATGTTAAGAAAAAAATCAGAAGCATAAAGGCAATCCAATAGATGGCTTTAATATGCTAGATTTATGCCTGAAGTACTTGGAAATCCGTGAGGACTTTCTCATAGGTTTCTGTGACCCAGACACGGACTTAAGGTGATAATAGTATTTGCTAATCTGTTTATAGCTGGCTTCAGGTTCAACTGGGTCCCACTATAGCAGGATACTGTCTTGGCTTCTCAGCCCTGTTTCCTGGTATCACTTACCATTTTAGGCATTTTTCCCCCATGTGGTTTCAAAAATGTCCACAAGAGCATTTTTAACGTTATATTCTACCATTTCAACAGAGTGAAAAAAGAAAAAAGATTTTTCCTGATTGTTGCCCCCAAAGTTCTGGGATAACAATCATCTGGGTTACACTGCTGTCATATATGAATCTTTAGCCAGAACTTATATCACACATCCATGGAAGAATGGTGGAGAAGATTCAGTACCACCTGCTTTCCTAAACTGACAGTGGGGAAAAATGTTCTCCCAAAGAGAAGAGATGGATGTTGTTCTCAAAAAGGGAACATATGTTTATGACAGGTAAAAATATTAGATGTTGGGGCTGGGAATTTTGCTCAGTGTTAGAGCAATGCCTACTATATACAAAGGCCTGTATCCAAATCGACCACCAAATTCAAAAATGTTAAAACAGCAAAAGCACATGCGTATTACACGGGTACTATTTTGCTTTCTCTAAGATTTGAAAGAATTCCTTGATGTATGTTTCCTGCTTCACAGACTTACATTCAATTATCAGAAATATTCTGTCCTACAAGGAACTAAAAGGCAGGAGTGCCTTCAATGGAGTTTCCTTAAATCTGATCCAGTTTGTCCAATTCCTGGAGACATTCGTTGGAGAAGATACTCAGCTGAGTGTCAGTGAGAGCCTCGTCTCTTTTTTTAAGAAAAACTATGTAGAAACAGAAGAAGAGAAAATTAATGCCTTAGAACAGGTGGGTAATATATTTATCAATGAAACAAGTGAAGTCATTTTTATAAGTAAATCTCTGAACTTTAGTTGCTCTTCCATCCTGCTCAGGCACACATTTGAACTATGCTTTTCTATTTCAAGCTATCCATCATAGCTAGTACATGCCAGAAGCCCTCTACTGCACACAGCTGACTGTTGAGAAGAGGGGTCTCATGAACTTTTCTTCTTGAGCTTGTCTTAAACAGAGGTCCTCCTGATCTAAGCCTCTGGCACCTGGCAAAATAAAGACAGAGAGACAGAGAGAGAGAGAGACAGAGACAGAGACAGAGAGACAGAGAGAGAGACTTTTTAACACAGCCACTTTTCATTGTTTGAACATTACTATTAAATTTCTATGTTTTGCACATTTTTCTTGAATAATCAGGATGAAATGGGAAAAAATTAATCAGAGATTGTCAAGGAGTATAGTACCCTTCCAAAGCTAATGTATTTTAATCCACTGCAAAGACCTACTGGGCATGTTTGGCTGAGAGATGAAACAGAAATGCATTCTCCACTAATATAATCCTTAGCCCCAAAGCAAAGCTGTGTCTACTTAAAAAATTCTTCAAGCCAGGTGCTAATGGCCCATGCCTGTAATCCTAGCTACTCAGGAGGCTGAGATCTGAGGATTGCAATTCAAAGCCAGCCTGGGCAGGAAAGTCCATGAGACTCTTATCTCCATTAAACCACTCAGAAAACAGAAGTGTAGCTGTGGCTTAAGTGGTAGAGTGCTAGCGTTGAGCTGAAGAACTGAGGGATAGCACCCAGGCCCAGAGTTCAAGACCCATGACTGACCAAAAAAAAAAAAAAAATAGCTTCACTGTTTAAAAAAAATAAACACAGATGCTAGCTATCACAATGAACATGGTGTCTTCTATTGTCTTGTTTTTATCCTAGATTAGGCACAATGCTTTTCAAATCCGACAAGGACTTCTTCTAGAAGCACTCTTTCAGAAGTGGGACAGTAATTGCTCAGGCTTTTTGGATCTGAAGGAAGTTGATGAAATCTTGTACACATACAAGGAGGGAATGGAAAAAGAATCTATGAAGAAAGGTAAACTGCATGAATGTTCCTATTCAAGTTGTGATAACAAGTTGCCTTTTAAGTTTCCCAATACTATGACACAAGTGCAGTTAAAAATTCATGAGTTCTACTCTGTACAGTATGTTCACAAATAAAATAAAATTAAATAAAAAAAAAGAATTATTGAAAACTTATTAAAAATAAATAACTAATGTTAATATTCAAAATAAAAAAAATTCATGAGTTCTAAAACAATCAAGTACTACTTAACACCTACTAATATGGTTGTAATTTTTAAATGGAAAACAAGTGTCAGCAAGGATATGGTAAAATGGAAATCATCATGTATTAGCCAATGGGAATTGATAAATGAGTGGAATACTTTTGCAGTTTTGTCCAAGAGCCTAACTTTACATAGATTCTTTCTGTACACATGGCTGCCCTCCTTTTTTAGGTTAAAAGAACTTAAACATGTAACATTTCTTCCTGGTTGTTTATATTCCTTCACAAGGTCTGAACAACCCCTTGTGTCAACTGGCTCATTTTCCACTCTTATTCTCCTCAATGACTTTTTCCCCTCCTAAGACCTAATTTTTCCTTTGTAACTAGTATAAAATTATTTCTATTCTAGCCCAGCACCAGTGGCTCATGCCTTTATCCTAGCTACTCAAGAGACTGAGATGTGAGAATCACAGTTAAAAGCCAGACTGGGCAGGAAAGTCTGTGAGACTCTTTATTTCCAATTAACCAGCAAAATTTGGAAGTGGAGACATGGCTTGAGTGGTAGAGTGCTAGTCTTGAGCACAAAAGATCAGGGACAGTGCTTAGGCCCTGATTTCAAATCCCAGTACAAGGGAAGAAAAAGGAAGAAAGGAAGGAAGGAAGGAAGGAAGGAAGGAAAGAAGGAAGGAAGGAGGAAGGAAAGGAAGGAAGGGAAGGAAGAGAGAGGAAGAAAGGGAGAAAGAAAGGAATAAAGAGAGAATGAAAGGAAGGAAGAAAAAGAGAGGAAGAAAGAAGAAAGAAGGAAAGAGAAAGACTAAAATCTATGATTTGATAACATTTTCTTTTATTTATTTATATTTTCATTGTGAACATACTGTACCAGAGGGGTTACAATTACATGGGCAAGATAATGAGTACATTTCCTACCAAGCATTGTAGCCTCCTCCTTTGTTTACCCTTCACATCCTTTCCCAGCCTCCCCCCGCCCCCCCCAATCCTCCCCCCCCCATCAAAGTTGTAAAGTTCGTTTTCGACATGACAACTTGTACTTCTCATTGCTGCAACAGGTCCACCTGTATCCTTATTTAAACGGCTTGTTTTTCCCTTCCCCTCCACAAATTATACCTACATCAAATACAATGAAAGCAGGGGTTATACTTGGGGGAGGGACATACAAAGCAACAAAGAAATAATCTTATAAATGCATTAGAAACAAATGCATGAAAGAAAAAAACATTTGAATACATATCTTAGGGTTCATTTTCCTAACATCACCTTATCTGACCTTTTCTGCTTGACTCATACATATATTAGATATTGCAAATAAGGGAAACCATGGGACCTATGTTTCTTTGGGCTTGGCTTACTTCACTTAATATAATTTTTTCCAAGTAAGTTTGCAAACAGGAAAAAACTAAGCTATATATTATTTAGAAGAATGTATGTGCAATACATGTATTTTTGTATAATGATAACACTGTTGGAGAGAAAGCCAAATTTCAGGATATTTGTAGATTGTGTGAGGAGGAGGGTAAGGCATGGAAGGTATAACTTACTGGTAATGTTCAGGTTTGATAATAAATTTAATATTGCACAATTTAAAAAAAGAAACATCTCCAACATGTGTATGAGAGAGAGAGGGGAGATAGAGAGGGGGAACTATGCGAGGCCTGATCAGGGATCATGAGTAGAATGAGGATACAAGAGCAAATAATTTTTATATGGTATAAGGAGCAGATATGATTGAAAACAGACTAGATAAAAATATGGTAAGATCTGAACCAGGGAATTGTGTAATGCAAATTGTTTGTGGGTTTTTGTTGTTAGCCTCTACCAAGGGGTTATATTTTGGGGCTTGAACTCAAAGTCTCTTCTCATTTGGCTTTTTCACTAAGAGCTGACACTCTACTACTTGAGCCACAAATCCGCTTCTGGCTTTTTGCTGGTTAATTAGAGATAAGAATTTCAGAGGGGCAGAGAAGGTGGCTCAGCGGTAGAGTGCTTGCCTCACATGCATGAGGCCCTGGGTTTGATTCCTCAGCACCACATAAATAGGAAAGGCTGGAAGTGGCACTATGGCTCAAGTGGTAAAGTGCTAGCCTTAAGGTAAAGAGCTCAGGAACAGGGCCCAGGCCTAGAGTTCAAGCCCCATGACCGACAAAAAAAAGAAAGAAAAAGAAAAAGAATTTCACAGACTTTCTTCCAGAGCTCACTTCTAACCACCATGGTCTTCAGATCTCAGCCTCTTGAACAGATAGAATTACAGGCATGAGGTATGATGCAATGACACCAGTGCCAATGCTTGAACCCAGGGATTCACATTAGCTTAGCTGGCCCCTTACTATTTGAGCCATGTATCCAGTCTAGCTTTTTCCAGTTATTTTGGAGATATGGAGTCTTTTGTATATGTGTGCCAGTATTGGAGCCTTACACTCTCAGTCAGCACTTTCATTCATGGCTGGCACTCTACTTCTTGAGCCATACTTCTAGTCTGGCATTTTGCTGATTAATTGGAGATAGCTTTTGCAGACTTCTGTCCAAGCTGGCTTCAAACTGAGATCCTCAGATATCAGGACCCAGCTAAATTGTGGGATTATTATTATTATTATTGTAAACAATGTACGAAGTGATTTCACTGTGATAGTTCTATATATGCATATAGGGTATTATATATGCATATAGGGTATTATTCTATTACTTTTTCTTACCCCCTTCCATGTTGTTCTTTAATTTTATAAACATGTGCTTCACATTAGTCTACTAATTCAATTACAGTGATAAAAGCTAGCTTGGGGTCATAAAGATAAAAATTGAAAGGAAAGGCCGCAAAATACAGTGCCAAAAAAAAAACCAATCCAGGACAGGGCTGGGAATGTGGCTTAGTGGTAGAGTGCTTGCCTAACACGCATGTAGCCCTGCATTTGAGTCCTCAGTGCGATATAAACAGAAAAGGCTGGAAGTGGCACTATGACTCAAGTGCTAGAGCTCTAGCCTTGAGCACAGAGAGGCTCAGAGACAGAGCCCAGGCCTTGAGTTCGAGCCTCAGGACTGGCAAAACAAAAACAAAAATAACAGGACAGATTAGGTGGTTTGTTGACTATGGACAGGCTGGAGTTTCACCAGGTAGAGTGGTAGAATTAGAACAAAATACATGGAAGATGACATTGAACAGGAGTCACATTGAGTTTAGTGTAGGAAGTCAATACAAAATACTTTGGGCTCAGAGATGCCTTTAGTATACATGTTTTTCACAGAAAGCAGTTAAGGGAATCTCTCCCATGAATGAATGAACTTTTTGTGTCTTCTTGATTTTACATTTGTGTCTTTAGCAAAACTACACATCCAGTTTCCAGAATCACGCCCTGATCAAGAGGTGAAGTTGTCTTCAAAACAATTTCAGAAATACATAGAATTAGTTGTCTCTGAGCTCACGGGCAATGAAGATGAAGTTCTAGAAAATGTTGTAGAATTCCTAATGGATAATTTAGAGAAGAACCATATTGAAGGTCTGAGAAATTTTGCAAGACGAAAATGGCTACATCAAATCCAATTTGCTGCAGAGACAAGTGGGGTATCCTTGGAGCCTGTGTACACTGAGACCTTTAAAGTCCTCACCCAGGTATTTCTTCTAAAGTGATAAATAGGAGAAAGATTTCCTCAAAGTAGGAGGGGCATATGCAATTCGATCAAAAAAATTACTAAGTATTGCTATAAACTTTGTATTCACTGTCAATGCATTACAGCTGACAAAACCTTAAGTGAAATGCACAACTGGAACATTTGCTGGTTGGCAAGTAAGAAGCAGGAGAGTAAAGGTAAAAAAGAAAAATGTGGAGAAGATGCTTGGGAATTTCTGTCTTGCTTATTGGAATCATCTCCTTAATGTCTGAATTTCCCAAGATTAGAAATGTTGGAAATGGTGCCATCAGGACCAGGAGACTACTCAAGAAAAAGAGCTTTGATTCTAAGTTGCTTCAGAGACCTATGGCACTCTAAGAGATACCATATTATGTATTTGTTAATTACTCTATAAATCTCTGAAGAATAAAGGCAAAAGGCAAAGAAAGCCATGGGGGAAAAAAAAACAGGCATTGGTAGTGCATGCCAGTAATCTTAGCTACTCAGGAGGCTCAGGAAGGGAAAGAAGAAAGGGAGGAAGGGAGGAAGGAAGGAAGGAAGGAAGGAAGGAAGGGAGGGAGGGAGGGAGGGAGGGAGGGAAGGGAGGGAGGGAGGGAGGGAGGAGGAAAGAAATGGGAAGGGAAGGAAGGAAAGAAAGAACGAAGGAACCAAGGGAGGGAGGGAGGGAGGGAGAGACAAAAAGAAAGAAAGGAGGGAGGGAAGGAGACGGAGAAAGGAAGAGAAAGAAAACTCAAACATATAGAAATAGACAAGTATCAAGGAAAGTGTCTTTTATTCTTAATTTATGGATATAGTCAACATGTATTAATACATATTATTGCTAATAACTTAATATTTAAGTATGGGGATCTTCAGTATCTTAATAAGAGAAAGTCATTTCAGAAAGTTTGCAAAATGACAAGTCAGAAAGGCTACAAGAAATCCTTTTCTGAATCGACATAGATTGAATATCCAAACTATCTTCATAGCTCTTTGGGAGTATGTTTTTTTCATATTCACAGACTGAGATGATCAAGAGATGAGTGAAGAAGGCATCTTCCTTCTTCAGCTCTCTCAGATCAATACTTCTCACTGAAACCCGGAACATAGGATGGTAGTTCAAAGGAATCTAAAAGTTTAACTTCTAGATTTAATTATACTTGAGAGGTTTGTTTTAGTTGAGTTTGATGTTTGTTAAAGCAGTCTAGATGAATAGAGGAAATACATTCCACTCAGGTTTGGAGAATAATTATGGGATACTATCTACATCAGTTATTCAATTAAAAAAAATTATGGGTGATAAGTTCCCAAGTGAAGAGGGGTTAGGAGAATGCTTAGCTATTGGCAAATATATGGTCAGAAACATTTTGCCACAGGACGCTGAAGCCCACGGAAATAAGAAGATCAGTGCTCACATTTCCCTCTTAGAAGAAAATGTGCTACTGCCATCTAGAGGAAAGGTTCTCTTGAGGAATGTGGCTTGTACTCTAGATGATGCTCCCTTTGTACTGAACAAAGTACTCTACCGGGACATGAAGGGAATCAGGTAAGAACACATTGCCCAGGTTGGCTTCATGCTTCCAAAAAACTATTTTTGGAATATTAATTTTGAAATAATAATTCCTCTCTTGAAGCAAACTAGCATCCAAATCCCAGTAAGCTGCTTCAATAAAGAAATACCTGAAGCCAGGCGCTGGTGGCTCACGCCTGTAATCCTAGCTACTCAGGAGGCTGAGATCTGAGGATCGCGGTTCAAAGCCAGCCCAGGCAGGAGAGACTGTGAGACTCCTATCTCCAATAAACCACCAGAAAACCGGAAGTGGCGCTGTAGCTCAAGTGGTAGAGCACTCGCCTGGAGCTGAAGAGCTGAGGGACAGCACCAAGGCCCAGAGTTCAAGCCCCACAACCGACAAAAAAAAAAAAAAAAAATACCTGGGCTGGGAAGGTGGCTGGGTAGTAGAGTGCTTGCCTTGCATGCATGAGGCACTGGGTTTGATTTCTCAGCACCACATAAGCAGAAAAAGCTGGAAGTGGCACTGTGGCTCAATTGGTAGAGCACTAGACTTGAGCTGAATAGCTGAGGGACAGCACCCAGTCCCAGAGTTCAGGCCCCATGACTGGCAAAAAAGAAAAAAGAAAAAAGAAATGCCTGAGCTTGACATTGGTAGCTCATGCCTGTAATCCTAGCTACTCAAGAGGCTGAAATCTGAGGATCGTGGTTCAAAGCCAGCCTGGGCACGAAAGTCCGTGAGATTCTGATCTCCAATTAACCACCAGAAAACCAGAAGTAGCTGTGGCTTAAGTGGTAGAGCACTAGCCTTGAGTGAAAAAGCTCAGGTACAGCACCAACTCCCAGAGTTCAACTGACAAAAAAATGAAAACAAAAAAAAGAAAAGAAATGTCTCAAGTTACCAGTGTTTCTACAGTGCTTCTACAATATCAACTCAGTACATTAGATCTCATATATCTGGATTATATAGGTCTCTTTTGTTAAAAGCTAAAATGTGGTTGGTGAAGAAAATAGGATTGATCCTAGGGCCTCACACATTCCAGGTCAGTGCTCTACCATTGAGCTACCCAGCTTTAGGATTGTTTTGTAAAATCTTTCCCTTAAGTCAGGCCCTCCAAACTGGTAATCTTATCTGAATTTGGCTTCTCTTACATATACACCCAAGATTGTGGATCAAGAATTGGTCTAATTTAAAGCCTTCCTCTGTGCCTTTCCCCATCTTTCTATCCTTCTCCTCAGCTTTACAGTTGTGGATGAAGGCATACCAATCCATGTGCCCCAAGTTCAGTATCATGGGAACATCTTCTTCTGGAACAATACCCGCAAAAAGGATGAATATAATGGGTCCTTCCTGGCTCTGCCTCTTCAGGATGTCTATATGAGAATCTTTGGCGTCTTGGCTATTGATACTCTTAGAGATCCTAATGAAATAAACATCTTCCTTCCTCATGAGATCAAGTTCTATCAAGTAAGTAAATCATAGAATTCTTCAATAACAATAATAATACAGTCTCTTCTTCTATAATTCAGAAATGAATGCCAATGCCAGACAGTAAGGTTGTATATATAGACAATATCTTCATGCACTCTCCTGTTCCCTGTCAGTCTTTAGAAAGATTTCCCCATTTCTTATGGAAGGACTCAGCCTTAATTGCACATCCAAGCTCCAGAGTCTTTTGGAATATTGTTAGTATGTGTCTCACAGCATTAATTATAGGAATCAAATTTGATGCTATGAAATAGATCCAATAATTAAACAACTAAGACCCACGAAGTAAATTACCCTTAGAAAGGATATACTAAGTTTCATGGTTCAAAGCCAGCCTGGGTAGGAAAGTCGGTGAGACGCTTGTCTCCACCAGAAAACTAGAAGTGGTGCTGTGGCTCAAGTGGTAGAGCGCTCACCTTGAGCTGAAGAGCTCAGGGACAGCGCTCAGGCACAGAGTTCAAGCCCCACGACCAACCAAAAAAAAAAAAATATTCTCATGTCAAATGAATATGAGAGTAAGATATTGCAGAGAAGATTGAAGGAGTATGGAGTTGTAAGTGGGTAAACTATGTATGGTCTCATCAGTGAGCATATCCAGATAAATTATAAATCAGCTCTCTTGCGCTGGAAGATCAAGGCTCTTGAGTTATCCTTAGATGGCTTGAGTCACAAATACATATGTATGCATGCATATATGTATATACATTCATACACATGTGTGTGAATGTGTGAATAAAATTTTGAAGAATTTATGGTTCCTAGAGTTTCTTAACAAGATTACAGATGGACTTTATGGACTGCCCATCCATTCTCTGAAACAACATCTCTGTTGTGTTTTGTGAAACAAGGTTTTATTATGCAACTTTGGCTGCCTGGAACTTGCTATGTAGCCCAAGCTGACCTTGATTTTGTTATCCTACTCTCTCAGTCTCTTGGGTACTGGCCTTATAGGCATTTGCCAGCATCCCCAGACCTGAAACAAGGTGTCTTTTTGCATATAGGAACAACAGTAACTAGCCTGTTGCAGTCCTTCATAGCAAGCATATCCTGTACTGTTGATCTTATAACAATAGCTATAGATGCAAAAATTAATAAGGGCAACAGATCAGGGTAATTTCTACCCACCTACCCAGGCCTGAAATCTTGACTTCCAAGAACATTTTCCCCCCTCGCACCTCTAATGTTAGCTACTCAGGAGGCTAAGATCTGAGGATTGTGGTTTGAAGCCAGCCCAAGCAGGAAAGTCCATGAGACTCTTATCTCCAATTAACCACCAAGAAACCAGAAGTGGAGCTGTGGCTCAAGTGGAAGAGTGGCATTCTTGAGCAAAAAAGCTGAGGGACAGTGCCTAGACCCAGTTCAAGCCCCAGTTCTGTCATAGACACACAATTTTTTTTCTTCAGATTCTATGCTCTGATAGTACATGACACAAACTTCACTGAATGACTATCATGAAGCATAAAATGTTATGTGGACTTGTATACCTTTTATTTCTTGATGACCCTTTTTTTGTGTTTGCACTGTAGAGTCTGGAATATTACCTTTTTTTGCCAGTCCTGGGGCTTGAACTCAGGGCCTGGGCACTTGAGCTTCTTTTTGCTTAAGATTGCTACTCTTCCACTTGAGCCACAGTGCCACTTCAGACTTTTTCTGTTTATGTGGTACTGACTAATTGAACCCAGGGCTTCATGCATGCTAGGCAAGCACTCTACCACTAAGCCACATTCCCGGCCCATAATGAATATTTTAATAGACTCTCCAGTCCTGGAATATTACCTTTTAAGAACTGATTCAAACTAAATTGTAGGTAGTAGATTATAATGAATTTAAAGGATAATTTGACTATTGCATTACTAATTACCTTTCTATCTTAAGAAGAAAATGCAATATGAATCTTTTGTCTTCACAGGGTGTTGCCAAAGTCTTTAGCTCTGCCTATCACTATGTTCACAACCGGGAGCACATCTTACACACTGTCATCACTGGCATCCACTGGCTCTATAACCAAACAGTTGGTATCATCTCCATCACTACATACTTTGTTGAACCTAGTCCAGAACAGGTAGGCAAAGCTAGGAATTATTACACCTCTTTTTTTTTTTTTTTTTGTCGGTCGTGGGGCTTGAACTCTGGGCCTGGGCGCTGTCCCTCAGCTCTTCAGCTCAAGGCGAGCGCTCTACCACTTGAGCTACAGCGCCACTTCCGGTTTTCTGGTGGTTTATTGGAGATAGGAGTCTCACGGTCTCTCCTGCCCGGGCTGGCTTTGAACCATGATCCTCAGATCTCAGCCTCCTGAGTAGCTAGGATTACAGGCTTGAGCCACCAGAGCCCGGCTTATTACACCTCTTTGATGGAACAGAGTTCCTAGCAGCAAATGTCTTCTTAACTTAGGCTGGGCACCTGTGGCTCACATCTACAATCCTATTTATTTAGGAGGTTGACATCTGAGGATCAAGTTTTGAAGCCAACCCCTTCAGAAAAATCTGAGAGACTCTATCTCTAATTAGCAAAAATGCTGGACTGAGACAGGGCTCAAATGGTAAAGTGCTGACTGTGAGCAAAAAAAGTTAAGCCCTGAGTTCAAGTCCCAGTTCCAGCATGAATATGTATTAGGGAATGTGACTCAGTGATTAAAGTACTTACCTATACCGTGCTAATGGGCCTAGGTTTGAGTTCTAGTAGTGCAACAAACAAGCAAACAAAATTGCCAACAAAGGGCATATTTCAAATAAGCACAACCTCAAACCCTTGTCTATAATAGGAATCTATCTCAAATTGCCTGAGACAGAAGGGAGAGGTGACTGGTCACCAAAAGGAAGAAAGAGCAACAGTCAAATTGGCATCTAGGATGATCAGATATGGGGATTCAATACCATTAGGGCTCTTGGTGGGGTTTTTGTTTTGTTTTGTTTGGAGCAGTACTAGGAATTGAATTCTGGGCCTTATGTTTGCTAGTCATACCTCCAGTCCCTTTTTCCATTGGTTATTTCAAGGTAGTGTCTTGCTCTGTGCTTCCCCAGTTTTGCTTATGATGGCAAGTGCACACCACAGCACCCAGCCATCATACTTGCCCCCGTAGCTAGAATAATAGGTGTATGCTACTGTGCCCAACCTTTGGTGGAATGGATCCACTTATGTCTGTTTTCCAGTCTGCTCTTTGCCTCAAAATGCAGACAGCATGATTTGACCAGTGAAAGCCACCAACAGGAAACTAGAGGGAAGTATTGAGTCTGCAGGGTTTATGCTTCAGGCTGCCTGTCTGTCAGGTTGCAGTAGGCTGGCTATATTTCTCTTGTAAAGGCTACTTCACCTTGTGTTAGATGCCATGACTCCTGATAACTCCCCGTATAGCTATCCTCTCTAGGTTCTGGACATTGCTCCCTCCCCTTGTCTCAAGAGACTCATGGTGGTACAGCTTTCCATTAAGACTAGGCTTGGATTCTAAAAACTGCTCAAGCCTTCATAAATAGTACCTGTATAAAGTCACTGAGTTCTGGCATACCATCTTTTTTTTCCCCTGTCATCCTAACTAACAAAAATTATAAAATGGGTTGGGAATGTGGTTTAGTGGTAGAGTGTTGCCCAGCATGCATGAAGCCTTGGGTTCGATTCCTCAGTACCACATAACAGAAAAAGCCAAAGTGGCACTGTGGCTCAAGTGGTAGAGTGCTAGCCTTGAGCAAAAGAAGCTCAGGGATAGTGCCCAGGCTCTGAGTTCAAGCCTCAGGACTGGCAAAAAAAAAAAGAGATAAGTATATTAAGAGATATTCCACTTCACTTTATGCCCACATTCCCATAAATTATGGAGGAGAAATTTTCACTCTATTGACAACAATTAGAAATAAGACAAATAGAAAAATCAAATTCTCTTAAATATGAAACTCAGGCTATTTTAGTTTAGCACTCCAAACAAAGTTCCTGTGTCTATGATTTTGGAATTATGAGCTTATTGAATAGATAACTATGGTAAGCAGAATAATTGCCCCTCTACCCTCAAAGATGTTATAATTCCTTTTTTAAAAAATAGGTAGTTATTTAATGTCATGGGGGGAAAACACATCATAAAACAAGCTAGTTATAAATAATAGGATAACTTTGCATTTTTTATTTTACTATTTTTTGGGGGGGTCCGGTCATGGGGCCTGAACTCTGGGCCTGGGCACTGTCCCTTAGCTCTTCAGCTCAAGGCTAGCATTCTACACTTGAGCCACAGTGCCACTTCCGGCTTTTTTTTTTCTGTGTATGTGGTACTGAGGAATCGAACCCAGGGCCTCATGCATACAAGGCAAGCACTCTACCACTGAGCCACCTTCCCAGTCTGCATTTTTATTATTTATTGTGCTGATACTGGCATTTGAACATAGGGTCTGGGTGCTGTCCCTTAGGAGTTTTTGTGTTTTGCTTTTTGCTTAAGGATGGTGCTCTCTACCACTTCAGCCATATCTCTACTATCAGCTTTTTGATGGTAAATCAGAGATAAGAGCTTCACAACTTTATTGCCTAGGCTGGCTTCAAACCATAATCCTCAAATCTCAGCCTCCTGAATAGCTAGGATAAATATGAGCCACTAGTGGCTGGCTGCCTTAATGCTTGATAAATATATATATACACACACATATATATGTATATGTATACATACACAAATATGAAACCTGGAATGTTCTATTGTAAGAGATCAACATTGTTGCTTCTGTCCACTGATTATAAATTATATTCTTCCCTTTCCTTCTGTGTGCTTTTTGAAACACAAGTTATTTCTCAACCAAACAAGTTGTACTGAACTAAAAGTTAGTAAATTCCAGAGGTTAGGATCCAATAAGCCAAGCCAGATGCCCAACACATGTCTTGATTCCTGAAATCCCATGAATATTGTCTTCCATGGCAAAATGACTTTGCAAATATGATTAAGGGATCTGAGATCAAGAAATAGCCTGGATTTTCAAGATGAGCCCAATGTAATCATGTGGACTCATAGAAGCAGAGACCCTTCTTTAGCTGTGGTCTCTGGAAAACAGAAAGAGAAGGGTCACAGAGATTGCGAAATTAGAAAGAGTTGACTTCTCATGGCCTTCTCTGAGATGCATGAGGCTATGTATAAAGACTCAAGGTTTCTAGGAGTGAAGAGCAGTCCAGCTAATAGTTAGAAAGGAAATCAAGACTTTAGTCTTTCTTGGGCATTAGTGGCTCACACCTATCTACTCAGTAGGCTGATATCTGAGAATTACAGTTCAAAGCAAGCCTGAGCAGGAAGTCTTTGAGATTCTTATCTCCAATTAACCACCAAAATGCTGGAGGTGGAGCTGTAGCTCAAATGATAGCATGCCAATCTTGAGTGAAAAAGCTAAGGGATAGCACCCTTGTCCTGAGTTCAAGCCCTAGCAGTGGCATGTGTGCGTACATCTGTGCACACGCGCACACACAAAAGCATAGTTGAAAGCCAGCTTAGATAGAAAGTCTGCAAGACTCCATCTCCAATTAACCAGTAAATGCCATACTAGAGATGTGGCTCAAGTGGTAGAACACTGGCTGTGGGTAAGAAAGCTGATGAGAGCACAAGTCCCATCTCTCCACAAAAGAGACTTTAGGTTTTTTATTTCCCTGAGGTATCAAGAGGGACAGTGGTTTGGTATCTTAAGTCATATATGATTTTATTTTCATATGTGACTTTTGAAAACACAAAAATCAAAGGCTAAAAGGCTTTTGATAAGATACAACATTCATTCATGTTAAAAGCCCTGGAGAAACTAGGAATAGAAGGAACATTCCTTAAAACAAGAAAAGCCATATATGACAGACCAATAGCCAATATTATACTTAATGGGGAACAACTACAACCAATTCTCCTAAAATCAGGAACAAGGCAAGGATGCCCATTCTCACCACTCCTCTTCAATATAGTTCTAGAATCCTTAGCCAGAGCAATAAGGCAAGAAAAATACATTAAAGGGATCTGCATAGTGAAGGAAGAAGTTAAAACTATCCCTTTTTGCAGATGACATGATACTATACTTCCATGATCCCAAAAACTCTACTCCCAAACTCTTAGAATTTATAAACCAGGGGTGAAGGGAGGATGGGATGGGAAGGGGAAACAAAGGAGGAGGCTACAATGCTTGATAAGAAATGTACTCATTATCTTGCTCATGTAATTGTAACCCCTCTGTACAGTATTTTCACAATAAAAAAATTAAAAAAAGAACTTATAAACCACTTCAGCAAAGTAGCAGGATACAAAATTAACCCACAAAAATCAGTCACCATGGGGCTGGGAAGGTGGCTCAGTGGTAGAGCGCTTACCTTGCATGCATGAGGCCCTGGGTTTGATTCCTCAGCACCACATAAGCAAAAAGAAAAAAGCCGGAAGGGGCACTGTGGCTCAAGTGGTAGAGTGCTAGCCTTGAACTGAAGAGCTGAGGGACAGTGCCCAGGCCCAGAGTTCAGGCCCCATGACTGGACCAAAAATAAAAAATCAGTCACCATTTTGTACACCAACAATGCACAAGCAGAAAGGGAAATCAAGGAAACAATCCCATTCACAATAACCTCAAAAAGGGCTGGGAAGGTGGCTCAGTGGTAGAGCACTTTCCTTGCATTCATGAGGCCCTGGGTTCGATTCCTCAGCACCACATAAGAAAAAAGAAAAAAGCCAGAAGTGGCGCTGTGGCTCAAGTAGTAGAGCGCTAGCCTTGAGCTGAAGAGCTGAGGGACAGCGTCCAGGCCCAGAGTTCAGGCCCACGACTGGACCCCCAAAATAAAAACAATAACCTCAAAAAATGAAATATTTAGGAATTAACCTAACCAAAGATGTAAAAGTACAATTAATGAAAACTATAAAAACTTAAAGAAAGAAATTATAGAGGACACCAGGAAATGGAAAGACCTTCCATGTTCTTGGATAGGCAGACTTAATATAGTGAAAATGGCCATGCTGCCAAAATTGACATAAAAATTCAATGCAATTCCTATTAAAATCCCAATGACATTCATCACTGAAATACAGAAAACAGTCCAAAAATTCATATAGAACAACAAAAGACCTAGAGTAGCCAAGACAATTCTAGGCAAAATACATGGGAGGGATCTCGATGCCGGACTTCAAACTCTACTATAGAACCATAATAACAAAGACAGGTACTGGCATAAGCAGACCCAAAGACCAATGGAATAGAATAGAAGATCCAGAAATAAAACCACATGCTTATAGTCAGCTGATATTTGACAAAGGAGCCAAAGACATACAATGGAAGAAACACAGCCTCTTCAACTACTAGTGCTGGGAAAACTGGGCAGCCATAAACAGAAAACTAAAAGTGGACCCCAGCCTGTCACTATGCACCAGCATCAACTCAAAATGGATTAAAGACCTTAACATCAAACCTGATACTATGAAACTACTACAAGACAGAGTAGAAGAGACACTTGAACTTATAGCATAGGCAGGAACTTCCTGAACAGAGTTCCAGGGTCACAACAAATTGGAGAGACTCGACAAATGGGACTACCTTAAAATAAAAAGTTTCTGTACAGCTAAAGACATAGCAACCAAACTAGAAAGACAGCCAACTAACTGGGAAAAAATATTTACCAACAATATATCAGATAAGGGGCTAATACCCAGTATATACAAGGAACTCAAGAAATGAATCCCTCCCAAACCTAACAAACCAATTACTAAATGGGCAAGGGAACTAAAGAGACTTCTCAGAAGAAGATACAAAAATGGCAATGAAACACATGAGGAAATGTTCACCATCCCTGGTTGTAAAGGAAATGCTAATAAAGACAACCCTGAGATACCACCTTACCCCAGTCAGAATGGCCCACATCCTAAATTCAGCCAACAACAAATGCTGGAGGGGATGTGGAGAAAGAGGAACCCTATTACACTGCTGGTGGGAATGTACACTTATACAACCAATGTGGAAAGTGGTCCTCAGAAAGTGGAGGGTCCTCAGAAAGCTAAATACAGACCTCCCCTATGACCCATTCATACCACTCCTAGGCATCTATCCTGAACAGGAACCAGGATAAAAGGACACATGTATCTCCATGTTCTTTGCAGCACTGTTTACAATAGCTAAGATATAGAAACAACCCAGATGCCCCACCACAGATGAATGGATCCAAAAATTGTGGTACCTATGTACAATGGAATATTATGCAGCCATTAGAAAGGACAAAATAATGGCATTCACAGGGAAATGGATGGAACTAGAAAAAATCATGTTGAGGGAGGTAAGCCAGGAGCAAAGAGACAAATGCACATGGTCTCCCTGATAAGTGGATGTTAAATCCAAAACGTAAGGAGATACAACAAAGTAAACAGCAATGGGAGGGAGGGAATGACAAGGAAAGAGGGAACAGCTGACACTAAGCAAAAGGAAAGAAATGTACATATCACCCGATGTGGAAGAAATAGCTGTATTGCCAAAGCTCATAGAACCATAAACTTTATAGAGCACAATAAAGACAATTTGCCCTATGAAGTTTAGAATGTGTTTGTGACTTTAACTAAGAATCACTATCCCACAATACTGTGAAATTTGTGAAATTTATGTAATCACTTAATCACAATAAAAATTGTTATAAAAAGAAATTAAGTGACAATAATAAATACTGTTTTTTTTTCTGGAGTATCTTTTGTAAATGCGTGGAACTGTTATTTACCTAAGTAGAAATACAAGTAAAATTGAATAATTGTTTTGACCTTTATGGATTAATGGCATGTCAAACTCATTCTTACAGTTGAACTTCAGTGTATGCATTTGTATGTTAAAATAAGTGAGAAAAAGACAAAAAATTATGGTAGTACTTGCAAAAAAAATCAAAGGCTAGGAAATGATTTCTGTTTTACCTTATTGCATTGTTTTCTACAGATTTTCTGCTTGAAATGGAGAAACTATTGAGAGAAAAAAAAAGTCAATACTATCGTTAATGTTTCACTTCCAACCATCCATAATACAAAGCTAACTTGGGCACTTCAAAAATGCCATTACTCTGTCCAGAACATTCTTTCCACATTATTCTATCACTTTAGACCCTCTACGAAGCAAACTATAAAATTTTATTAAGGAAGCTGGGCGCTGGTGGCTCATGCCTGTAATCCTAGCTACTCAGGAGGCTGAGATCTGAGGATCATGGTTCAAAGCCAGCCCGGGCAGGAGAAACTGTGAGACTCCTATCTCCAATAAGCCACCAGAAAACTGGAAGTGGCGCTGTAGCTCAAGTGGTAGAGTGCTCACCTTGAGCTGAAGAGCTGAGGGACAGCGCCCAGGCCCAGAGTTCAAGCCCCATGACCGACAAAAAAAAAAAAAAATTTATTAAGGCACATATATTTACTTTGTTCATTTTCTTGTGGAGGTAGAGCTTTAACTCAGGGCTTACACGTGCTAGGCAAGTGCTGTATGTACCATTGAACTACAACCTTAGCCTGAAGATGATTTTTTTATATAAAAAATCTTATGACATTTTTTACAAGAAGGCTGCTTTTGAAAAATATGTTTTCCCAAAATTATCTATAAATTAAAATAACTGTAAGAAACTTCCCAACATAGTAAATGAAGGTGGAAATATGATGACAGCTTTTTCTCAGAAAGATTCAACAAAGAGTGTTTATCTCATTATTGAATAATCAATGAAGGGCTTGATGAATTTATAGATGTTTGGTCTAACTAAAGTACAATGAAAAACAAGCTTATTTTTAGGTATATTATGAGCCCCGTATTTCTTTTTATTGGGGGGGGGGGGGTCCCGTCATGGGGCCTGAACTCTGGGCCTGGGCGCTGTCCCTCAGTTCTTCAGCTCAAGGCTAGCGCTCTACCCACAGCGCCACTTCTGGCTTTTTTCTTTTTGCTTATGTGGTGCTGAGGAATCGAACCCAGGGCCTCATGCATGCAAGGCAAGCGCTCTACCACTGAGCCACTTTCCTAGCCCGAGGCCCTTATTTCTATATTCTGTTTCTGGTTTAAAATTCAGAGTGGTAGATGTATAAAATTTTAGAGGGGATAAACAGGAAGGAATTATTTGGAGTTGGCTAATGGTTTAGGCTGAGATACACAACTAGCACAAGACTTTACTTTTTAAATATATTTTCAAAAACAATTTTTCAGGCTAGTATATGTATACCAAATAACAAAGAAAAAATAAAGAAAATCAGAAAGAAACTAGAAGCCCAAATGCCATTTATTCCAGGGCTGTGGTTAGAATATATTCCCTAAAAAACAAAAAGAAAAAGGTATATTCAAAATTTAATCCTTAATGTAGCAATGCAGGGAGGTGGTACCTAGTAGGAGATTGTGAGGCTTTACTCTCATAAATGGATTAATGCAGAATATGAAAGGGCTGAGGTCACAAGTTTGACCCCAATTCCTTTCCTCCTTTCCATCTTCCACTATGAGATGATGTAGCTAGAGGGTCTATGTCAGGGGCCAGCCTCTTGATGTTACACTTCTCAGTTCCCAGAACTTTTTGAAAGAGCAACTTCTTTTTATAAATTACTCAGTATAGGAGCTGGGAAGGTGGCTCAGTGGTAGAGTGCTTGCCTTGCATGCATGAGGCCCTCGGTTCGATTCCTCAACACCACATAAGCAGAAAAAGCTGGAAGTGGGCCTGAGGCTCAAGTGGTAGAACACTGGTCTACAGCTGAAGAGCTGGGGGACAGCGCCCAGACCCAGAGTTCAGGCCCCACAACCAACAAAAACAAACAAACAAATAAATTACCCAGTATATGGTATTCTGTTTTGGTATAACACACATCAGACTAAGACATCTTCATTTAGCACATTTAAGATCATGGAGACAAGAGAAAGTTTCACTTTACACAGCTATTGTTCATTTTCCAGGCACCATTCAGCGTATGACAGCATACGGAGCCTAATGTCATAGTTTCTCTTTGATTTCAGTAGTTACTCTTTTTTTAAAGAACTTATAAAAAATCCACTTTACCTTTCCTAATTAAATTTGTTTTTGCTATAGTTAGGTGTAATATTTTTATAGATTGTACTTTTTGTCATTGTTGTTGGTTGTAGAACTTGAACTCAGGGACTGGGCACTTTTCCTTGAGCTCTTTCATTCAAGGCTAGCCCTTTACCACTTTGAACCACAGCTCTGCTTCTTGTTTTCTGGTGGTTAATTGCAGATAAGAATCTCACAGACTTTCCTCTCTGGGTTGGCTTTGAACCCATATCCTCAGATCTCAGCCTCTTGAGTAGCTAGGATTAACAGGTATGAGCCGCCAACACCAGTTTATTAAATGTATTAATACTGTTTTTTTTTTTTATGCCTACCTGAGGCTTGAACTCAGGGCCTGGGCACTGTCCCTGAGCTACTTTTGGTCAAAGATTGCACTCTACCACTTGAGCCACAACTCTACTTCTGGCTTTATTTTATTTTATTTTTTTGTAGTTTAGTGGAGATAAGAGTTTCAGGACTGGGAAGGTGGCTCAGTGGTAGAGCGCTTGCCTTGCATGCATGAGGCACTGGGTTCAATTCCTCAGCACCACATAAGCAAAAAGAAAAAAGCCAGAAGTGGCACTGTGGCTCAAGTGCTAGAGCGCTAGCCTTGAGCTGAAGAGCTGAGGGACAGCACCCAGGCCTAGAATTCAGGCCCCACAACCAGACCCGCCCTCCCCCCCAAAAAAGAAAAGAATTTCAGACTTTCCTTCTCCTGGCTGGCTTTAAACCTCAATCCTCAGATCTCAGCCTCCTGAGTAGCCATGATTACAAGCAGGAGCCATCAAAGCCCACCTTAATATTGTTTTCTTATAAATAAACTAATCTCTACTAAAACCATATTGATCTGGTAACTCATGCTTATAATCCTAGTTAAGTCAGGAGGCTGAAATCTGAGGATCATGATTCAAAGACAGCCATGCAGGAAAGTCTGTGAGTCTTAACTCTAACTAGCTACCAAAAAGCTGGACATAGGAGGTGTGGCTAAAGTTGTAGAGCACCAGCTTTAAGCAGGAAAAAAAAACAAGTGAGAGTGTGTGAGGCCTTTTGTTCAAGCCCCAGAACTGGTATACACACACACAGAAGAGACAAGGAGAATGAGAAATGTTTAGTGGGGTAGGAGGAAAATTACAAGAAAGTGTTGTCCAATATTCAAGTCAAGAAAAATAATTGTTCCCTGAATCGTTGCCAAGAAGCAGATGATGAAGACTGGGTATTAACTAACGAATTTGAAAATGAAAGAACATAGCCGGGTGCCAGTGGCTCACGCCTGTAATCCTAGCTACTCAGGAGGCTGAGATCTGAGGATCATGATTCAAAGCCAGCAGAAAAGTCTATGAGACTCCAATTATCTCCAATTCCACCAGAAAACCGGAAGTGGTGCTGTGGCTCAAGTGGTAGAGCACTCGCCTTGAGCTGAAGAGCTCAAGCCCCATGACCGACCAAAAAAAAGAAAAAAAGAAAAAGAAAATGAAAGAACATAAGCTTGACTAGAAAAGTTTTGGTATGATCAAAGCACAATTATATACAATGACACATTATTTTGTGTAGTAAATAAAGAACAGTTTGGGTGCAGTGATGAGGACAGAGCCATCACTGGAAACTATATTAATTTTTATGGGCTTTTCTATATTTTCTGAACGTTCTACAATGCACTTTTCTTTTCCCTCCAAGTACAGAGGTTTGAACTCAGTGCTTTTTGCTTGCTGGGCAAGTGCTTTACCCCTGAGTTATACCTCTAGCTCACTTTTTGCTGCTCCTGGATATGCACCAAGGTACATCTATTTTAGGCATTACCATAACTGAGCATGCCACCATGCCTAGATTCTTCCATGAGCTGGAGTCTTGTGGATTTTTTGGTTGGAGTGGCCTTGAACCATGATCTTCCCAAGCCCCATCTCACACATAGACAGGATTACATGGATGATCCATGCATGCACTTTTAACATCAGAAATGCAATCAATACCCACAGTTTTCACAATTATTTTAAAAAATGTTTGTACATTAAAATCAAATTCTCTTAAAAATGTTTTCCTATGGAACATCTTGTTCCTGAATGGTAGTGAATGTGTACAATGTAACTGTTCTTAAAGCTGAAGGACATCTAAACTTTCTTAGTTTTATTCTCTGTCCTAAAAAGCTTCAGTGAGAATATGATTTCTGACTACCCTTCTCAAATGAAATCTCTTCTTCTTTTCAGGAGGCAGGCTATGTTTTACGCAACATGATGGTTGTACCATACAAGGGTCTAACAGAAATCCACACGAGGCCCCCTACCATCTCCAGGAAAGCCTGCATCTTCAGGTATGAGATATGTCTGTTTTGTCTGACTTCAGAACACATCCCCCAGGACGAGATAGATCTGAAAGACATAACTCTTATTAGTATACTACCTCTTAGTAGTATACTAATTCTTTGCTAATTATACACTAAGTATTCATTCTAAAATCTTATTTATTATTTTTTAGTTAACACGCAGAAAAAATTTAGTCACTTTGCTTGCATCCTAGAAGGATTTGTTTTCATTTGTGCCAGTCCTGGGGCTTGAACTCAGGGCTAGGGTACTGTCCCTTAACTTTTTTTGCTCAAGGTTAGCACTCTACCACTTGAGCCACAGCTCTACTTCCAGTTTCATGGTAGTTTAGTGGAGGCAAGATTCTCATTGACTTTCCTGCCTTTGAATCTTGATCTCAGATCTCAGCCTCCTGAGTAGTTAGGATTATAGGAATGAGCCACCAGAATCTGGCTAATCCTATGAGGTTTAATAACTCATATATTATAATCACTAGCATAAAGGTGCTACAGAACAACTCTAACTAGAGAATCAGTTCCATGAAAACCTGTCTCTCACTGAAGCAGATGCTGATGATGCTCTGCCCAGATCCCCAACATGCCTTTTTTTTTCTTGCTGGCTGTTGTAGGTACTGCTGCAGGTAACAACTCCTCACAGTGTAACTTTCTCTAGAGTACCCTTGAGTGATGGATCCTCTTCCCAGTAGGTACCTAAGAGTTATCTCAACACTCTCCCACTACCCCAAATCACTACCCACATCCAAAACAGTGTAGAGCAAAACACTGACTAATGCCAGCATGTAAGAGACTCTTCCTTGCCTCCAGGTAGGACAGATGTTTTTTGTCTGTCCTGGGGACTTGAACTCTGGGCCTGGGCGCTGTCCCTGTACTCTTCAGCTCAAGGCGAACGCTCTACCGCTTGAGCCACAGCTCCACTTCCGGTTTTCTAGTGGCTTATTGGAGATAAGAGTCTCACCGACTTTCCTGCTCGGGCTGGCTTTGAGCCGGGATCCACAGATCTCAGCTTCCTGAGTAGCTAGGATTACAGGCGTGAGCCACTGTGAGCCACGGTGCACGGCTCAGATTTTTTTTTTTTTTTTGTACAATTGACTTCTGTGATCTCCCTCTTGGGATGAAGCTGGAACTAGACTGAAATTACATTTGTGCATGTCTTCTCTTGTTCCCTACACTGCTTGCATCTGTCCCTCGTAGGTATCCCCAGAGAGCACTCCCTCCATCAATTATTTGCATCTTTGCCTCAGGGTTTGCTTCTAGGAAACCTAACCAATTGCATGCATCAGTCATTCATTCTAGCATTCCACCAACATGGGCAAACAGAACACCAATACTATACTTATTTGACCTCCATATAGGTATAGTATAAGTACATGGTAGAGACAGTGAAGCAGAGCCTTATAATGCAGAGTGACTTGCGTTATATTACTTTAGAGTGAGTAGTCAGGAAAGGGCAGACAAAGTGGCAGATGCTGGTTGTTCACACCTGTAATCCTAGCTATTCAGGAGGCTGAGATCTAAGGTTCCAGATTCAAAGCCAGCCCAGGCAGGAAAGTCTATGAGACTCCACTAAACTAAAAAAAAATAACAACCAGAAGTAGAGCTGTGGCTCCAGTGGTAGAACTCTGACCTTCAGCAAAAGAAGCTCAGGGACAGCACCCAGGCCTTGAGTTCAAGTCCCAGAACCAGCACACACACACACACACACACACACACACACACACACACACACACACACACACACACACACACGAAGAGCAGATAAAGCTTGATCCAGCTGAGCCCAGCTAAGGGATAAAAGCATTGGAAATCAAGGGGTGCAGTGTTCCATACAAATGAAACAGCAATATATGGCCTGGTGGGCTGAGATGGACACAAGCTATAGAATAATTCCACATGTTTGGGTGGGATGTTGTGATCAGCCTGATGTTTAATACCCTGATGTTTGTTTGGGATTGGTTTCAGAGATTTCCTCTTCAAGTGTACAGACAGTTCAGAAGTTATATTGGCCTCTGCCTGTGGAGAAACACATATAGTAATTCCACTTCGTGAAAAAACAGGAGAGGCTCTTGGAACCCTTGATGTTAATATCGGCAAGATAAGAATGTTATTTTTTCAAGAATATAAAGATCTACAGAAAATGACGAAGATGATCCAAGCTGCCTGCTATGAACTACTGGAGGAATTAACTGGAGACACACAGAAAAACTTCGTCTTAGGTATTGTGAATGTGGTGACAGTCTGGATTCATGGGTTTAATAGGTTTCTGGAGAAATCACAGAGACTGACTGGGATGAGGGATGTATTTTCTTTTTCATTTGCTTACTTTTTCGGAAGCAGTGGGGTTTGAAACTTGGGGTCTTGTGATTGCTTAGCAAGCACTCTACTGCTGTAGCTTCTTGTATCTAAAAGATGCATTTTGTGAAATGCATTCTTTCCATATATAGATCTTTCCATATGAAAGAAATCCTATTATCCAGGTCTAACCTGACAAGTATGGGCTGTAAACTACAGCAAAGGGCAGGGAATTACTTTATCCTGGTTAGAGCCATATTGTTTTAGAACTGGAAAAACTCATAAAGGCAAGATAGAATTAACATTAGGTTAGATAGCACTAACTCATGTCTACATTATTAGCTACTCAGAATGCTGTAGTCTCAGAATTGCAGGTCAAAGCCAGCCTGGGCAGGAAAGTCCATAAGATTCTTCTCTCCAATTAACCAGCAAAATAAAGCCAGAGAGGAGCTGTGGCTCAAATGGTAGAGCACTAGCCTTGAGTGAAAAAGCTAAGAGACAGTGTTCTGGCCATGAGTTTAAGTCCCAGTACCAGAGTTCATGTGTGCATGTGTGTGCACACACATGCGCGTGCATACACACACAGAGAAAGAACTAGCACTAATAAATTCCTACCATGTGTAAGCACTTTTTCCCCCAAGACTGGAACTTGAACTCTGTGTCTGACACTTTCTTTTCTTTCTTTTTGAGACCAAGACTAAAACTCAGTATCTGGCAATTTTCTCACTAGCAGGTGCCCTACCACCTGACCCACACTTCCAACCCCAAGCACTTTCAATACATCTTTTCAAATGACCTTGGCATAACCTCCTTAGGTGAATTGTTGCTTGCCCATTCAATAGGAGAGGAAAGAAAGCTCAAAGAAAGGAAGGAACAAGGGGTGAAAGCTGAATTTGAAACCCAAGTTTGGGTGCTTTTGCTACAATATTACACAGGAATAAGCAATCAGGACATCACATTTTACAGAAAAAGCTTTAGCTAAGCCCACAGAGCCTTATCCAAGACTCAATAGCAAGCAAGCAGCAGAGCCAAGACCAAATAAGTCCCAGTTCCTGAAGCTCCATCTCCCCAAGGCTACTCTTAGCACAATACCAACTTAGAGCAGGGGGTTGGAAGAATACATGGAAACCCTTAACTCGACTGAAGTGAATTACAGGAACATGCAAGTACCATTATTAAGTAGCAAAATTTCTAGCCATTATATAGAATGGGATAAAGGAGAAAACAACATGGTGGTACCAGCCTGTAGTCATAGCTATTTGGGAAACTAAAGCAGGAAGAATACTTGGCTTGGGATTTCAAGACCAGCCTGGTCAACATAGAAAGATTCCATCTCAGCAAAAAGAAAGCAAGCAAGCCAGGCACTGATGGCCATACCTGTAATACTAGCACAGGCAAGAAAGTATCTGAGATGATTATCTCCAATTAATCACCAAAAAGCCAGAAGTAGACTTGTGGTTCAAATAGTAAAGCACCAGCCTTGAGGAAAAAAAGCCAAGGGATAGCACCCAGGCCCTGAGTTCAAACCCCAATATGAGAGAGACACAGACAGACAGAAAGCAAAGAGACAGAGAGAAAGAGAAAGAGAAAGGACAAAGAAGAAAGGATAAAGAGACAAGAAATGAAGTGAAAAAATGAACATTTATTAATGTTCTGAGTCTAAGCACTATTGCATACAACACCCAGTTGAATTGTCACAACCCACCAAGGAAGTAGGGATTACTCACTAGAGGGACAGGATATTCAAAGAGACAATAAAACTCATAAAGGTGAGAGGATGGGTTCAAACTAAGGCCTAACTCTGAAACCCAACTTTTTAGAAATAGAGGTAAACTCAAATGATGATATACCAGCCTTAAGTTAAAAAAGGCCAGATGAGAGCCTCTGCCCTGAATAATTCAAGCACCAGGACCAGCGCACAAAATAAATATATAACTACATAAGATTCAAGTTTTTGTCTTTTCTCAAAGCCTCCTTCCTAAGAGCATTGGTTATAATTCTATTTCTATTTTGTTTTCATGTCAAGAGAAGTTAAGATTGTTCAAAATCTTTTTTTTGCCTAAAAAAATAATAATATGTATTATACTAGGCTCAGAATCCTCTGAAAATTAATGTATGTGATTGACCAGCAATGTGAGATGTCATTCTGTTATTCCAGAGATGGAAAGATTAGGGGAAGTGCAGCGGGCAGGAATTCTGTTCTTCCGGATCATGCTGCAGGAGCTGAAGCAATGCCTCCAACAGCTTGGTTCCATGGACTTTGTGTCGCTGATACTCTATGATCATGAATCTCAGTTAGTGTTCAACCTTCCTCAAGACAAGGCACAGACGTGGGAAATCTGGGTAAACATCGTACAAGACATCCTGAGAGGAGTGATCTTATTCTTTCATCCCGAGTTGGAGCTTTCACAGGACCTCGCAGATTGGGATGCCTGTAAATTTGTATGTGGTTTTTATTTTCTAAATTACTCTTTTTATTGAATAATAACCTATATAAATTCAGGTATGCAAATCATAAATAGTACAACCTACAGGTGTACAAATACAAATGTACAAATACATTATGTTTTCATATCTAGATCAAGATACAATATTATCTGGGTACTAGTACCTCACACCTGTAATCCTAGCTCCTCAAGAGGCTAAGATCTGAGAATTCAAAGCCAGCCTGCTCAGAAAGCCCATGAGGCTCTGATGTCCAATTAACCATGAAAAAGCCAGAAGTGGAGCTGTGGCTCTGCCCTGAGTTCAAACCCTAGTATCCTCACAAAAGAAAATACTGACATCCCCAAAGCCCTCCTTTGTACCCTTTTCCCAGAAATCTCCATACACCAGCCCACAAACTCCAAAGGTAACCATCATCTTTTTATTTTCTAAAACCATAGATTATTTCCCCTCACATTTTTATTAGTGCATACTAATTGTACAATGTGGGAGTTTTGTTGTGATATGCCATATAAATTATACTTTAATAATATTAATTCCCTCTTTTGCTCCTTTGTATCCTTATAGAGTGGGTTTACCTTTTAAATACATTTTATTTTATTGTGCTGGGTGTTTTTTTTTTGTTTTTTTGTTGTTGTTGTTGTTTTTTGGGTCCGGTCGTGAGGCTTGAACTCTGGGCCTGGACACTGTCCCTCAGCTCTTCAGCTCAAGGCTAGCGCTCTACCACTTGAGCCACAGCGCCACTTCCGGCTTTTTTCTTTTTGTTTATGTGGTGCTGAGGAATCGAACCCAGGGCCTCATGCATGCAAGGCAAGAGTTCTACCACTGAGCCACCTTCCCAGCCCAGTTTACCTTTTTAAAAATGTATATAAGCCAGGAACTTGAGGCTCATACCTATAATCCTAGTTACTTAGGAGGCTGAGATCTGAGGATTGTGGTTCAAAGCCAACCCAGGCAGATAAGAGTGTGAGAGATGTTTATGTGCAATTAACCATCAGAAAACTGGAAGTGGCACTGTGGCTCAAAGTGGTAGAGTGTCAGCCTTGAGCAAAAGAGTTCAGGGACATCGCTCATGCTCTGAATTTAAGCCCCACAACTGACAAAAAATATATATAAATGAAATTATGTACACTGGTGAACTGGGCATTATATTTTGACTTGCTAATGATCCCATAAATTTTCTTTTGTTCTTTGCTCACAGTATATTAACCACTATTTAGTTGAGAAAATTTGTACCTTGGACCCAACTTCTAACGATGAAGAAATCATTTCAGAGACCATTGCTAATTACATTAAAGGTAAATTTCCACTTAAGCCACAGTAACTTTCCACTTACATCTATACCAACAGCAATAAAACACAACTGTAATTATAAATTGTTTATTAGAGCAAAGAAAATGGCTCATTTCACTTTTAGGAGGAAATAGAAATATGCCAAGTACCAGTGGCTCACAACTGTAATCCTAGCTACCCAGGAGGCTGAGATGTGAGGATCATAGTTCAAAGCTAACACAGGCAGGAAAGTTCATGATACTCTTAGTTACAATTAGCCACCAAAAAGCCTAAAGTAGAGCTGTGGCTCAAGTGGTAGAATGCTAGCCTTGAGTTAAAGCCCCAATACTGGCACAGAGAGAGAGAGAAAAAGAGAGAGACAGACAGACAGACAGACAGACAGGTTGCGGGCAGGCAGGCAGACAGGCAGACAGACAGATAAACAGATAGAGACAGAGACAGATACAGAGAGACAAAAACAGAGACAGAAAGGAAAAAAGAAATGGTTCTAAATTCTCTGAAAGGAGAGACACAATCTATAATCCCCCAAAAGACACTATTTTATACATGAAAATCCAAAAGTACATCCAATCTCCATTTATTGATGACATGTGCATTATTAATTTAAAAATGTCAAGTATCTGAGCACCACTGATTCATGCCTGTAATCCTAGCTACTCAGAAGGGTGATATTGAGAGGATGGTGATTAGGAGCCAGCCGAGGCAAAAAAGCACAATAGCTCACACTCCTGTCATCCCAGCTATGTGGGAGGCTGAAATGAAGATCATGGTCTAGGTCAGACCAAATTAAAAAGTTAGCAAGACTTGATGTGGTGTCATGTGCCCTGTCCCCAAATAACCAGTAGAAAGAAAGAAAGGAGGGAATAGAAGTGTGACTCTGCTGTATAGTGCCTGCCTATCAGATAGGAGGTGCTGAGTTCAAAACCCAGTACTGGAAGGAAAAAAAAAAGTAAAAGTATGTGGGCACATACCCATAATCCCAACTATTCAGAAGACTGATGAAAAATGATTACTTGAGTTCAAGACTTTGAGACCAGACTGGGTAACCCAGAGAGAACCCACCTCAAAACAAAACAAAACAAAATAACCTAACAGACAGGGATTGCAATGAGGCTTTGAACATTAAGCAAAATGGCTATTTTTTATCTTTAGCTTCTTTAACCAACGAAAATAAAAAACCATTAGTCTATATAAACTTGTAACATAGATATTTGGGTACAGAAGAATCAGTAGGGCTTCAGAGCAACAATCATACCTGCTAGAAAAGATGATAATCAATTTGTCCACAGAGAATAGGCCACATTATAAACATACAGCCAAGTGCTGGTGGTTGGTTCATACCTGTAATCCTAATTACTCAGGAGGCTGAGATCTGAGAATCATGGTTCAAAGCCAGCCTAGGCTGGAAAGTCTGTAAGACTCTTATATCCAATTAACCACCAGAAAATCGGAAGTGGTGCTGTGGCTTAAAGTGGTAGAGCACTAACTTTGAACAAAGAGCTCAGGAACTCCCAGGCCCTGAGTTCAAGTCCTATGACCGACAAAAAAAGGGAGGTGGGGGGAGGAGAAAAGAAAAAGAAAATGAAATTATCATTGAGGACTTGAAATCTAGAGGAAATATTTTATCAGTGTTCCTGGCCTGCTGGTGATGCTCAGCATCACCTAATTGCTTTTCCTCTTCATTTTGGGAGTGTATTAAGTCCCCTGCTATGACTTCAAGGTACCTCTGCCATCACATGTGACCAGTTTGTCTGATTAATACCCTCTCTGAATCCCTGCTCCACTTTGGTCCTCACCAACCTACTACTCTCTCAGCCTAGAGCCAGACCTTGTTGTCTGAGTTCTTTGTATGTGTCCTCTTGCAGTAATGTTATCCTTTTTCTTTTCTTTCCCCCATATTGGAGTTTGAACTTAGAGCCTCATATTCTTGGTCAGCTTTTCTTTGCTCATGGCTGGCACTCTACCACATAAGCCACACTTCCAGTTGCAGTTTTTTTCTGATTATTCAGAGAAAAGAATCTCAAGATTTGTCTGCTTAGGTTGGCTTCCAAAGGAAGATCCTCAGATCTCAGCCTCCTGAACAGTTGAGATTACAGGCATGAGCCATCAGTGCCTGCTAATGTCCATGTCCCTCTGTCAATAGGAGCAGAGGTTGAGAGCAGGTCTCTTTATTCTTCATTTTGCAGTCTTTATAGGCATTGGCTCTCTGCCCTTAGGCTCAGGAGAGATTTGGCACTTTCTGTGACATTGTACCAGAGTTTTGAGGGAATTTCTTCAGGCTTTGCCTCCAATTTTCTCAAAACACTACCTCTTTCTGTCATATACTGCCCCTCTGCCTCAGAAAACCTGCAAAATTCTATTTCTCTGTTTGTCTAGACTTTAAACAAGCCTGGATGATTCCTGAGCAGGAGCAGCTTGCTTCCCAAGTGTCCATGTTCCCCACCCTTTCTGCTTTCCAACAGTGCCCTCAGATGGCATGAAATATAACTGCAATTAACAGAGCATGAGCTAGAAGCCACAGTAATCACCCCACAGGCACCCCTATCACCACCTGCAAGCAATCACTAAGGGCAATCAAGAAAGTTCATAGGATACCCACATGCCACTTCTTTCTTCCTTCAGGTGCAATTAACATTAGAAATTGTAAGCTCTGGGGTTGGGGATTTAGCTCAGTAGAAGAACAATTGCCTGGCAGTACAAGGTTCTGAGTTAGGTCCTCATCTCTGGGGGGAAAAAATTGTAAGCTCTAGCATGAGGGAAGGGAAAAGGGCTCTTTGGGATATCTTTCTGTTTGTGCCAGAAAAAAAATCTTCTAGCAGGACAACCTATTGTTACTCAAAGTTTGACTCTCCGGCAGCTTTAATAAATTAAAGTTTATTTTAATTAATTAAGGTTTCTGTTCAACGCCTTAGCCACCATGAAAAAACAACACCAGTAGTGTCTGTGGGGTCGACCTGGGATGGGGAGGCATTGCTGGACTACATAGCAGAGTCCAGCCCACCAAGTCAGCCACACAAATGATGTTACTAAGAGGATGGAATTAAGGCAGGCAACACGTCCATATTATCTTAGATTTTCTGCTGCTGCCTCTCACATTCACTCTAGTTTGAGAAAGGAGCATTTTTTGTTTGTTTTGGCAGAACTCCAAGCAGCTGTGCCTTGCCTATTGATCTGTGAAGGCAGCTTTGCTCAGCAGGCCTGGCTTCCTCTGGCTGTGTTACTGAGTTTGAATCCTGACATGCTTCCCTGTCGGGTATTCTGTGACTCCAGGGACCATTCCCAGCCACCTGTGTACTCAGTCCCATATCAAAACTCTGCTATCCTGTTAACTCTGCCTTAGAGACTTCTAATAGTCTCTTCTATCCAGAGACCTTATGGTCTGATCCAGCTTGCTGGGATCTGTTTTCCCCATCTGCATTGGACCTCTGCAATCAGCCTCATCCTGTATTTTTGTTCTATGTCCCCCCACCTCCCAGGAGGTTTGGATGACTGTTGCTTCTCATAGGTAAGAAGAGCTAGCTGCCATTGAATCACTCTGAGGTCTAGAGCCTTTTTTTACCTTCTCAGGCCTAAATTCAAGCATGTAAAAAAAAATCCCAGACAATGGTCATGGCAGGAGTGGCCCAGATCCTCCACTCCTACAGAAAACTCAGGGTTCCCCCTATGTCAAAACAGCCAGCCCTTGGTGCTAAGCACTGTCTATCACAAAACCCCTACATCTACCTTAACCAAATACCACCATGGTCCTGCTAGAGTGACAGATGCCTTGCCTTCAGAGGGCAGAACTGCTGTACTCACAGTCCTGATGAACTCCTGTCTAAGGTTCACCTTCTACAGGAGAGGTTTCCCTAATTGCAACTGTCACCATCATGGAGTTCTAGGGTGCTACCCTCCACCACCACTCCATTACGCAAATAAGACATGCAGACAAATTTAAAAGACTTTTATCTCCAACTAACCAGCAAAAGGTTGGAAGTAGAGCTCAAGTGGTAGAGCCCCAGTCTTAAGCAAAAAAGCCAAGTAAGAGTATGAGGCGCCAGGCGCCGGTGGCTCACACCTGTAATCCTAGCTACTCAGGAGGCTGAGATCTGAGGATCGCGGTTCAAAGCCAGCCCAGGAAGAAAAGTCCGTGTGACTCTTATCTCCAATAAACCACCAGAAAACCGGTGGCGCTGTGGCTCAAGTGGTAGAGCGCTAGCCTTGAGCTGAAGACCTGAGGGACAGCGCCTAAGCCCAGAGTTCAAGATCCATGACCGACAAAAAAAAGAGTATGAGGTCTTGAGTTCTCAAGTACAAGTAACAGCAAAGAACTTACTTTGTATCTACTATGTGGATTTACATCATTATTTTTAGGCACTTATCCCTTGATGGATCTGAGAGTTTTTTTCCTTTTATGCTATGAACATTTATTTGTAAGTGTTGGTGTGGTCACATGTCCTTGATATTCTTGATTATATACCTTAGCAGTCAAATTGCTTTCCTATGTTTAATTTTGTATGCTTAACGTCTGGTGGCTGTTGAGAAGGCTAGAGCCTTTCTGACTTCCGATTCCATGCATGATGGCTTTTTGTTGGTTTTAGTTCTCTTCAGAAGCTGTAGAATCATCCCTTTATCCTCAGGGTTGTCAGCTGCCTTGAGATGGTCTACTTTCCCCTATTGATCTGGATTCTTACTGGGGTTTTTCAATTGTAAAGCTCAAGCATCAACATTGCTACTTAAGGCTGTGCAATTTTGTTGTTGTTGTTGTTGGTCATGGGGCCTGAACTCTGGGCCTGGGCGTTGTCCCTCAGCTCTTCAACTCAAGGCTAGCGCTCTACCACTTGAGCCACAGTGCCACTTCTGGCTTTTTCTGCTTATGTGGTGCTGAAGAATAGAACCCAGGGCTTCATGCATGCAAGGCAAGCACTCTACCACTGAGCCACCTTTCCAGCCCTAAGGCTGTGCAATTTAAGTTTTATACACACACACACACACACACACACACACACACACACACACACACACACACACACACACACACACACACACACACTGTTCTCCTAAGGAGATGAGTGGGGTCAAAAGCTAACCAGGATTCCATTCCCCATACTACATACGTTAGCTTGAAGCTGGTCTGCTTGCTCTTTGCATCTTTTCCTGCTTCACAAGCTATGTGTCCAGCATGCATTCACTCTGGGGGTCTCATTTACACAAATGTATCCTAGAGGCTGGTGGTAGCTCATATCACATCTTTGTAACTCAATGGCTCTCTTAAATTTAGTCTTTAAAATCTTTGTTTTTCCTGTCTAGTAGAACTCTTGCTTAGCACATCTAATGCTCTATGTTTGACTGAAAAAATTCTTTCTGTTTTTCATCTTTTTTGCCCTTTGTGAAATTCTTTCAGCCATCCCTCTTTGCTTTGTCTTTCTTCACATTTTAGTTTCTTTTTTTTTTTTTTTTTGGGGGGGGTGTCCAGTCGTGGGCCTGAACTCTGGGCCTGGGCGCTGTCCCTCAGCTCTTCAGCTCAAGGCTAGCATTCTACCACATGAGCCACAGTGCCACTTCCGGCTTTTTTTTTTTTCCTGCTTATGTGGTGCTGAGGAATCGAACCCAGGGCTTCATGCATGCAAGGCAAGAGCTCTACCACTGAGCCACCCCTTCCCAGCCCCGAAACATTTTAGTTTCTAAGATGGTAATTATTTCTTGGTCTTTTCTCTCTCTTTCGTTTCTCTTCCTCCTTTATGTTTTAGTATGTGGGTCTCTGTGTCTCAGAGGTTTTATTTCCTTCTTAGATGTCTTGTCACCTGTAGGGGTTTATATTTAAGAATGACAGCCTGAGACTTTGACCATGGTTCAAGTGGTAGAGCATTGCCCAGCAAGCAAGAGGTCCTGAGATCAAACCTCAGTATTACCAGAGGAAAAAAAGTGACTCAAGAGACAGAGGAAGGATGATATAGTCTGAGGTTGGCCCAGTCAAAAGCACAAGATCCTATCTAAAAAGCAAACTAAGAACAAAAATGCTTGGGCAAGCTCATGTCCCTGAAGGCCTTTCAATCCCCTGAACCACCTCCAGAAAGAGGGGCAGGGGAAGAGCAGGAAAATGGACTTCCAACATCTAAACCTCTGGGTTTTCCATCATGGCCTGTCAGCTTCGTCTAAAGAGATTCTTCCAGTACCCTGGCCTGGAGAGGAGCCAACCTATTTTCCAATGTTTCAGAGGCCCAATGAGGGAAGCCCAGGGGATCTCAGTATTCAGTATACATGCCCGCATTCCTGGTTTTAGAGTAGTATTCTCCCACTGTGTCTGGTTTACTATAGTCCAAAGACTTTCTGTCACCCTCTTTGAGATATTACTTGAGTTGAGGAGGGCCTCAAAGACTATTGTGGAATCCTACCTTCTATTCTAAAGGAGAGCTTTAAGAAAGGTTTTCAGAATTGATATACAATAAAAAGAAAAGGAAATTTGTGAAATTTATGTAATCAATAAAAAATTATTTTAAAAAAGGAAAAATACTGTTGGAGGGCACTAATTGAGAGTGTGAACAGGGATAAATGTGGTCACAGTGTTTTATATACATGTATGAAAAAGATGCTGGAATTGTTTTCAGAAGAAGGGAGACTGGATAAGGGAGAGTGATGGAGGGAGGTGAGGCTGATAGAGTCCACTGTATGCATGTATGGAAGCGTCACAGTGAAGCCCCTTCTTGTACAATTAATATAAGCTAATAAAGAATCTTTAAAAAAAAAAGAGGAAGCGGTAGCAAAAGAATGTCATGACCTGAGATGCTTTAAGGAGCACTCTGCCGCTGTGATGAATCCAATCAGAGGAGCTGTTACAGGGATTCAGATTCCATATTCACCCATGAATGTGGAAGGGGGTGGTCATGGTATACATAGTATATTTGAAAACATAAAACAGAATATATCTTGACAGCGTGGGTATGGCATGCAGGAGAAAACAGAGGAGCCAAGGTTGACTCATGGCTGGGAAAAATGGAGTTGTCATGGACTGAGCTGGAGAACAATGTAGGCGAGGCAGGCTAAGGAGAGGGATAGGGTAGGAATGAGGCCTTCTGATTCTGACAAGTCAAGTTTGAGAGATCTATTAGATCTCCAACTGGGGAAGTGAATAGGTAACAAGATGAGTAACTCTGGAATTTTGGAGCAAGCTCTAGGCTGGAGATGTCAAACTGATGATATCCCAAAGGAGGGAGAAGAAATCAAGTAGAGACAATTCTTTGAATGCTTTGACACAAAAGGAAGGTAATGTTGAGTGGTGTGGCTCATGTGGCTCATCTGAGGATTGGGATTTGATGCCAGCCCTGGCAGGAAAAGTCTGTGAGGCTCTTACATCCACTTAACCAGGAAAAAGCCAGGAATGGAACTGTGGCTCAAGTAGTAGAATACTAACCTTGACCAAAAACGCTTAAGGGACAATGCCCAGGCCCTGAGTTTAAGCTCCACTACACACACACACACACACACACACACACACACACACAGAGCAGGCTTGGGGAAGCAGGAGAGTTTGAGACTAACCCAAGTCCTGCCAAGAAAAGAAAAGAAAGACAAAAATGTTGTATTTAAGATAGGAGAGGGAATAGCACATTTGATTCTGATGGGGGATACTCCTATAGAAAGCCTGATGACATGTTGGAGATAATGAATCCCTGAAGCCATGCTTTCAAGCTGATTAGATGGGATCTTGTTGAATATCACCTGTTTGCCTTGGAGCAGTTCCAGCTTCTGCTAGTTCTGGTGACCTCAGTGTTCTCTTTTACTCTCTTGTATGCAAGTTTTGGACAATAAATTTATGACTACCCTGGATCTAGCTCACCAATGGAGGAACTGGCTTAAGATGATATGCTAGATTAAGTGGGTTCAGATGCATAAGTAGATGTGCTTCTGAGACTAGCGTCATCGTCATTCCTCTTCTCCTCCTCCTCCCCCTTCTCCTCCTTTTCCTCCTCCTTCTCCTTCTTTTCCTTCTTCTCCTCCTCCTCTTCTTGTTTTTTCTTTTTTTTTTTTTTTGTCGGTCGTGGGGCTTGAACTCTGGGCCTGGGCGCTGTCCCTCAGCTCTTCAGCTCAAGGCGAGCACTCTACCACTTGAGCTACAGCGCCACTTCCGGTTTTCTGGTGGTTTATTGGAGATAGGAGTCTCACGGTCTCTCCTGCCCAGGCTGGCTTTGAACCGCGATCCTCAGATCTCAGCCTCCTGAGTAGCTAGGATTACAGGCGTGAGCCGACGCCCGGCTCTCCTCCTCTTCTTGCTCCTCATCCTCATCCTCTTCCTCCTCCTCCTCCTTTTTTTCTTCTTTTATGCTGGCACCAGGGCTTGAATTTAGGACCTTCATTTCTTGCTTTTTTCTGCTCAAGGCTGGTGCTCTACCACTTGAGCCACACCTCCACTTCTAGCTTTTTGCTGGCTAATTGAAAGTAGGAGTCTCACAGAGTTTTCTGCCCAGGCTGGCTCTGAACTACACTTCTTAGATCTCAGCCTCCTGAGTAACTAGGATTATAGATGTGAGCCACCAAAACCTGCCTGGCAGTTGTCTTTTAATGCTTCTGTTTGTTACAGTGATGTTGGAAGCAGGGTCACCAGTTAAAGTGAGGAGGGGATAGAGGTTGTTGGAGCCCTGGGGAGACAGTAGTAGGAGCAAAATAATGGTGCTCCTCTTTTCTTTTTCTGATCTCCCCACCCTTGTGGGTTGTATACTCTTATTGAACAGATTGTTAGCTCCTTGTACATGGCAGTAACATTAGGTGATTTAATCTTGGAGTGATTTAGGAAATTTGACACAAGAGAAACAAGAACTAAAATTGAAAGAGCTAATGAAGGAGAGGAGTATTTAGGAAGTGCTGATGATCTCTGGTTAGTAGGCAATTGGAAAGAGCAGTTGCACATTAGCTTTGAACTTGAATCTTAAGTACCTCATTCTTTTTGCTTTGCCCATCTTTACTAATTGTCTACAATACCCTAAGGATTTGGTTTAATTAATTCAGTGTTAAAGCAGAGATCCACAGTGGAGTTTTAATTTTAAAACATCCTTTTTATAGTCTCATGTTCCAGCACAATAAATTCCCTGTTTAATTAAAAGTGTGATTAAACTAGAACCCACAAAATACCATTAATAAAGGGCTGGTTTTTTTTTTAAATAGATTCCTGAGCAGATTCAAAGGTTGACCCAGAAATTTTTATAGCTTAGATGTATTTGAATAATTTAATATAGGCTTTAATAGGCCAAAGCCAAAAAGGCATAATTTCTTGTGATTATTAAAGAAATAAAAGTAGAATATGTATTTGAAATAATTGCTAAGTCGGTGCGAATAGACTTTTTGGTGTTACTCTGCAAATATCTGGCATCAGTCCACCACAAGATGGCAGTAACAGTCAACCATTAAAGTGTAACCCAAAAGCTCAGGAGGCTACTTTGGAGAAATCAGTCATTAGAGTGTTTATTGACACAAACATCTCTGTAAAGGACAGGGGAACAGGAACCACTTCCCAGACTGTTGGAGCTCTTTTCCCTGGCAACAATAAGGCAGGAAATAAGCAACAAGAGCTTATGAAAGAAAGCAACCTCACTCCTCATCTTCAGGTCCTTGAGTCACCATGGAGATGGTGACTAGCTTAGTAATGGCTGCAGATTAATAATGGCTACAGATAGAACTCTGCTGGCTGAAGCTCAGCTAAGAAGAACGAACGTGGCAATGCTATTATTGGAACAGAGTTCCTAATAGGCTCTGGAAAGGCAGAATAAAGCTGGGGAAGCCACAGCACTGTTTTATCTTTAAAAATTGGGACTGGCTTTTCCTAGGGTGAACCTATATTTTATGTGATTTAGATTCGTAACCCTGGAACACTAAGATAATCAAAATGATCTTTGGAAATCTGTAACATTACCTTGTAAAGTTTCCAGAAAGCTAATTAGTAAAAAGAGGGATTATGACAAAGGTACCCTTAATCTTTTAAGTATGTATTTTGATTGCTCTAGTATTGCCCATAAAATGAGATAAATGATGTATTTTTAATGTATTCTTATGACTGGCATCTGTTTTTGTTTTTCATTCATTATCATCACTAATGTTATTGAGCTATAGTCTGGAAAAATGTTTATTATTTGAAAAAACAAATTAAATTACGCTTTAATGTTATTTTAGTTCAACATTAGTTGAACACTTACCATTGAATGGAGAAAAACAATGACTTTGTGTTAGAGAGAATCTTGGAAAATTAATTATATCCATATGTTTTAAGTTGGCTTCAAATAAAAATGGAGACTTATGAATATTTCCCATGTTTTATGTGCCTTCCTATGACATATTGTAGCTTTTGTCATAGAAATAGTTCTGGCAGACTAAATCTAACTCAAGCAAAAGAACCTTGTTCTTTGTGTTGATAGAAGACAGAGAAAGAAAACACATTGTTTTTAAAGTCTAGTAGATAATTGTGGTTGTTAATAAGCTATTGGATAGACTTTATAGTTAAAACTTACATACTATGCCTGACTAGTCTCAGACATTTTTAAAGAAATAGAGTTATTATAGTCTCTACAACTGGGGCCCCTAGATCTGTTAATCTAGAAACTAAACTTACACACTATGCCTGACTAGTCTCAGACATTTTTAAAGAAATAGAGTTATTATAGTCTCTACAACTGGGGCCCCTAGATCTGTTAATCTAGAAACTCTATTTCTACAAAAGTCACCCTAGTTGGAAAACAGATTCTGGCACACTTGAGATTCATCAGATTGCTCAAGTCCAAATTGAACTCTCTATTAGTATGTTGGTGCCCAGACTGGAAGGAAAATGTACCAACTACCTGGAAAAGGAGAGATCACATGGTGGGTGTCCTCCCAGAGATGTTTTAGAGACAAACCCTTATTACATTCCAGCAAGTGATAGTTTCTGCGAAACTGAGTAGAGAAAATAGATCAGGATGTTGAATGTGTATTATGGTTTTTAATAAATAGTGGTGAAATATGTATTTAAAAAGCATAATAAGAACATTTATAAGTCAGGCACTGGTGGCTCAACCCTTTATTCCTAGCTACTCAGGAGACAGAGATCTGAGAACCCAGGTTCCAAGCCAGCCTAGGCAAGAAACCATAAGACTCTTATCTCCAGTTAACCACCAAAAAGCCAGAAGTGGAGCTGAGGTTCAAATGGTAGAGTACTAGCCTTGAGCAAAGAAGCTCAGCCACTAAGTTCAAGCCCCGTGACTGACAAAATACAACATACACATACAAACAACAACAACAACAACAAAAAACTGGTAGCTGACACCTTAATCCTAGTAAGCTATTCAGGAGGCCGATATCTGAAGATCATGATTCAAAGCTAGCCCAGGCAGGAAAGTCTGTAAGACCTTTGTCTCCAATTAACTACCAATATGCAGAAATGGAGAGCTGAGTCTCAAGTGGTAGAATGTTAGCCTTGAGTACAAACACTCAGGGATAGTGCTTAGGGCCTGTGTTCAAGCCCAGGATTGGCACCCCCCCAAAAAAATTTTTTTTATGTCTTCCTGTTCCCATTATATATTCCCACAACAACATAATAGTATTATCAATTTGGCATTAGTTTCATGCATGATTAATTCATTTTCTGTGTTTTTAGAATTCATAACAGTATAATACTATTTTCCAGGTTTTAAAACTTTTGAAAATTGTATCCAGATGTACATAACAATCTATACCATACTTTTTGGGTCCAATATATGAGATTTATCTATAATTTTCTTGATAAGTCACTAACTGCTATGTAGTATTCCATTAATATGAACATTCAAGATGTATCTACCTACTTTCTTATAATTACATATTTAGATGAAATTCTGCTGTGGTTTTCATCCAAAATATATCTAATGAAGTTAAACTGTAATATTAGAGCTTATATTTTGTGTGAATGTGTGGTCCTGGGGGCTTTATCTCAGGGATTGGGTGCTGTCTCTGAGTTTTTTTTCCTTTCTCAAGGCGAGTGCTGTACTACTTGAGCCACAGCTCCATTTTTGGCTTTTTGGTGGTTAGTTGGAGATAAAGAATCTCATAGACTTTCCTGGTCAGGCTGGCTTTGAACCACAATTCTCAGATATCAGCCTTCTGAGTAGCTAGAATCACAAGTGTGAGCCTCAAGCACTGGGCTAGAACTTACTACTTTAATAATGAAAGCACCAAATTATCCACACTAATTTCTGTTTGTTTGTTTCTTTCTGCAGGTTATTCTCGTATCCAAATATGGGAATTAGGTAATATTGTCATTGAGCTTTTATACCACTGGATTCACATCTGTTTGGCTCTCATAGACCTAAAGAAAAAAGCAAATGATGGATTTACACCTCCCTTGCCCTGCAGGAGTGAAAAATCAAACATAGTCAGAAATGGCAGTGACTAGTTAATGGACTTGGTACAGCATTTAGGATGCTTTGATCATGTTCAGTGTTGTTGGTTAATTATAAAATATTTTCAACAGAAAGGAAGGCTGCACAGACATCTTCTCATAGACATTTATGTCAGCACTTTCTAAAAGCACAAGTGCTACCTAAGGAGAAATTTTATGTAAAGTAACCACTGAAGGTCACCATAACCAGTAACATATTTAAGTATGTTCTAGAATATATTTTGAAAGTTCTTTTTTAGTTTAAGCTTTGTATCTGCCATGAGGTGATTTGGTGGATAGAGCGGTTTTATCTTTTTTCTTTTTTGAAGGTCCAAAGTAAAGGAAGATGGGAGTATTTAGTGGTGGGAAAATTGCAATTTTACATTAAAAGAGTACCAAATAATAAAGATTTTAAGAAACAGAATTGTTTTTCTAATTTTTCAGACTTAACTGAATACCAACACCATTTTCCCCCTTGCTCCCATCCCTCCATTCTCTTTCCCTTTCCTTAAAAGTCCTTCAAATGAGGGGCTAGGAAGGTGGCTCTGAGGCCCTGGGTTCGATTCCTCAGCACCATATAAGCAAAAAGAAAAAAGCCGGAAGTGGCGCTGTAGCTCATGTGGTAGAGTGCTAGCCTTGAGCTGAAGAGCTGAGGGACAGTGCCCAGGCCCAGAGTTCAGGCCCCATGACCGTACACCCCCCCCCCCCCAAAATAAAGTCCTTCAAATGAAAACTAATTCTTCTGGAAAGATGTTTGTAGTGGCATTGTGGCTCAAGTGGTAGAGCACTCAGCTTGAGCTGAAGAGCTGAGGGACAGCACCCAGGCTGAGTTCAAGCCCCATGACCAACCAAAAAAAAGTTTGTGATTCACAGAAAAAAGAAAACAGCATTTTTTTACATGACCAAAAAACCCCTCAAATTTGAAAAGTACAAAAGAAATGATTGCTTAAAGCTTGTTATTGTGACAAACTTACTACTACTCTGTTGTGAGATTTCATCTTCACAATATCTGAGTCCATTTTTTAATAAAAATTTGGGAAATTAATTTTTTTATTAGGTTGACAAAATGTGATGTGTTGCAGACATCTTATAATTGGAGATTGGCAGTCTCTTTTAACCTTTTCTGATAAGGTGGTGGTGTTATTACCAGGCCTCATATCTCCAAGGATCTGAGGCCCAATTCTACTTATCAGCCCATTTCATATTTGGAGAAGGGCATTTTCGGGCATTTGCAGCATATCTAGAAAACAATGTTTTTGAAGATATTAAACTGATAACCATATATCCTGATGGCTTCAGAACAAGCTTATAAAGAGTTCACTATGAATAAAAATGGCATTTTAAGCAGTAAGGAAGAATTTTGTAGAATGCTAAGTTTTGTTTTGTTGCTGGTACCAGGGCTTGAGCTCAGGGCCTCACATCTCCGCTTGGCTTTTTTGCTCAAAGCTCATGCTCTATCACTTGAGCCATGCCTCCACAGCTCAGGCTTTTTACAAGTTAATTGGAGGTAAGTGAATCACAAATTAGTCTGCTAGGGCTAGCTTTGAACCTTAAGCCTCTTGAGCAGCTAGAATTACAGGTGTGAACCCCCAATGCTCAGCTTAACTGTTTAAACAGATTAACTGTTTTTAACAGTTAATCGTGGGAATGAAGTTAACAAAATGACCTATAGCTTAATGATAGAATACGTTTTCATAGCAGTTTAACTTGTTTGAAGTATTTTACATACTAGCTCACTTGATCCTCTCATTAATCTGTCAGACAGGTAGTCCTGAAGCGATCTCCATTTATCTATATATGGGGGAACAGGTCCAAGGAGTGAGCAAACTGCCCAGCTACAACAACTAGTAAGAAGCAGGGTGCATCTAGCTTGTTCTAATTTCTGCCTTATTAACCTTTCCACTAGCCCAGACATCTCTCTGAGTCTAAGAACCACTACCGCTCCAACTACTTTCAAGTGAAATGGCCAACCCCAAAGGTTGAATTGATTTAACCATCATTCAAATAAAATGCTGTCCCTTAACAAATACCCAGAGTTTACTTTTCCAGTGAAGGGATGTTATTTATTCTTGATGAAAAATGCAATAGAGAAGCTGGGCAGTGGTGACTCACACCTGTAATCCTAGCCACGTAGGAGGCTGAGATTTGAGGATCAAGATTTAAAGCAGCCTGGGCAGGAAAGCCTGTGAGATTCTTAGTAGCGCTGTGGGTTGCTTAAGCTTGTGCCTTAAAGTGAAGAGCTCAGGACAGTGCCCATGCCCAGAGTTCAAGCCCCATAACTGACTAAAAATAATAAGTGCAATAGAGATAGTATCTAAATTATTTTACAAACCTCTAAATCCATTTAACAGATTTGTTGACTAACGTATATGTTTTAGAAGCTTAGAGAATTGGATTTTTACTGGATCTTTTCCCAAAGCATGTTAGGGTAGGAATATAGACTATCCAAATTACTTTCTTTTATAATTATGCCTCTCCATGTGTCAGGGACAACATGATATTTCAAAAGAATGACAATGGAATCTCAAAAATACCCCAGGATCTGGGGCTATAGCTTATTTAAGGTACTTGTCATGTGCAAGGCCCTGCATTTGATCTCCAGTACCATAAGAAAAAATAAAAATAAAGAAGCAATTTCTACTGGCTCTTTTAACAGCTTTATTGAAATATTTTATATGCCTTACAACTGACCCATCTGACATGTGTCATTCAATGGTATTTGTGTTCACAGAGCTGAACAAACATTGCAGTAGTCCATTTTAGAATGTTTTCACCAATCCCATAAGAACTTTACATCCATCAGCAGTGATATCTCAATTTCCCCTACCTCCTGCTCTAGGAAGCCATGAATATTCTGTTTGCTGTATGGGTATTCCTATGTGGACATTTCACATAAATGGATTCATGTAGTATGTGGTCTTCTATGCCTGGCTTCTTATTCCCTTTAAATATGATCCATCAATCAGTTTTCCCAAACTTCCCCTAACCCGCTAATTCAGAGAATTTCCTTTTCATACATGAGGTTTATGAAATCCAACTCCCTTAAAATCCCACCTCTGAAATGGAAACAAGAGGGTTTTTTTCTTTGTTGTTTTCTTTTTGTCTTATTCATTTATCTGTCTTTGGGAGGTTAAAGGGAGGAGGGAGACACATAAATGGAGGGACAAAGGGTGAACAAATGCAGTTGTTGAAAATGAACTACAACTCTGGGTTCTTACTCTCCCCTACATAATCGTTATCATAAGACCTCTCAATTGACACGGTAGTTGCCTTAAGCAGGAGTAATCACACATGGTAGGCATTTGATCTCGTGGTTAGTCATATTTTAGCTCTTCTCCATCTATTGTCTAAGCTTAGACTGCTTACAGTTTCCAACTGATAAGGCACCCCTCGACAGTCACATTTTGTTCCACTAAACTCTGACTCTCCAGCTTGTAGCTCTCTGAATTAAACTTGACTGCTTGCCAAATCAAGGCTAACATGAGGTAGAAAAGAAGCAAGACAGGAGAAACAAGAGCCAGGAATTCAAAGATGAACATATTGTTTCATTGAATAACTTGATTGAAAGCACACAGGGACTTCTTTACTCCTTGATTGTTCATATTCCCACAATGAGCTGCAACATATAATTTTTTAGTCGGTAGTGGGGCTTGAACTCTGGGCCTAGGTACTGTCCCTGAGCTCTTCAGCTCAAGGTTAGTGCTCTACCACTTGAGCCACAGTGCCACTTCTGTTTTTTTCTGTTCATATGGTGCTGAGGAATAGAACCCAGGGCCTCATGCATGCAAGGCAAGCATTCTACCACTGAGGCACCTTCCCAGCCCCATGCAACATATTTTTGTTTTTGTTTTTTGGTTGGTCGTGGGGCTTGAACTATGGGTCTGGGCACTGTCCCTGAGTATTTCAGCTCAAGACTAGTGCTCTACCACTTGAGCCACAGTGCCACTTCCGGTTTTCTGGTGGTTAAATGGAGATCAGAGTCTCACAGACTTTCTTTTTTTTTTTTTTGGGTCCGGTTGTGGGGCCTGAACTCTGGGCCTGGACGCTGTCCCTCAGCTCTTCAGCTCAAGGCTAGCGCTCTACCACTTGAGCCACAGCGCCACTTCCAGCTTTTTTCTTTTTGCTTATGTGGTGCTGAGGAATCGAACCCAGGGCCTCAGGCATGCAATGCAAGAGCTCTACCACTGAGCCACCTTCCCAGCCCCAGTCTCACAGACTTTCATGCCCGGGCTGGCTTTGAACCGTGATCCTCAGATCTCAGCCTCCTAAATTGCTAGGATTATAGGTGTGAGCCACCAGCAGCCAGCTGCAACATATAATTTTTAAAAGGCAATTTAAGAGTACAGAATTCAAATGAAAAAAATCATTATCCAGGATATTGAGCTGTCCCTAAGGTAATTCTGTGTTAACAATTCTGCATGCACCTTTAGAAAAAAATCCTGATGAAATCTGAAGAGCTAAGGGATGGTGCCCAAGCCCAGAGTTCAAGTCCCACAACTGATACAAATACACACAAAGAAATCCTGGTGAGGCTGAGAAGGTGGCTCAGTGGTAGAGTGCTTGCCTTGCATGCCAGAGGCCCTGGGTTCAATTCCTCAGCACCACATAAGGAAAAAGCCGGAAGTGGCACTGTGGCTCAAGTGGTAGCGTGCTAGCCTTGAGCTGAAGAGCTGAGGGACAGCGCTCAGGCCCAGAGTTCAGGCCCCACGACGGGACCCAAAAAAAAAAAAGAAATCCTGGTGATACTAGGGTTTGAACTCATGGCCTCACACTTGCTAAGCTGGTGTGATGCCACTTGAGCCAAGCCTCAAGTGGCTTGCTGCTTAGTTTGAGATAGAGTCTCACAAACTTTTCTGGCAAGACTGGCCTCAAACTGAGATCTTTTTGCTCTCAATCTCCTGAGTGGCTAGGAATGAGCCACCAATGCCAGACTTCCCCATTCACTGTTTCTTTTTTGTCAGTCATGGGGCCTGAACTCTGGGACTAGGCACTGTCCCTCAGCTCTTCAGCTCAAGACTCGCGCTCTACCGCTTGAGCCACAGCTCCACTTCCCACTTTTTCTGCTTATGTGGTACTGAGGAATTGAACCCAGGGCCTCATGCATGCAAGGCAAGCACTCTACCACTAAGCCACCTTCCCAGTCCCCCATTCACTCTTTTTAATTAAGCAAGGTAGACAGCCCTGAGCAGGGGCATTATTTTTATAACTTATTATTTTAAGCAAAGTAACATAAGCTATAGTTGAGTCATCCTATTGTACACGTTTAGTGAGACCACAGCATTTCCCAATCCCACTGTTACCAGGACTGGTAAGGCTCCAGGGAAGTCTCCAAAAGGGGGCCTCTATGTGGTCTTTGAGTACTGGATATGTGAAGCTGTTGCAACAAAGAATCTTAGGCTGTATGTGGTGGGGGAATGCTTGAAATTACAACTACCAGAGAGGGGTAGGTAGGAGCATCACTGTTTGCAGCCAGCCCAGGCAAAAGCTCAAGATCCTATCTGAAAAATACCTAAAAAGCAAAAAGGGCTGGAGGTGTGCTTGAGTACTTGCTCAGCAAGCATAAGACTCAGGGTTGAATTTTCAGTACCTCCAACCAACCAACATAAAAAGTTACAAAAACTAGGACATACTAAACTGGATGCTGGTGGCTCATGCCTATAATCCTAGCTACTCAAGAAGTTGAGATCTGAGGATCACGGTTCAAAGCCACCCTGGGCAGGAAAGTCCATGAGTTTCTTATCTCCAATTAACCATCAGAAAACCTGAATTGGCACTGTGGCTCAAATGGTAGAGCACTAGCCTTCAGCTGGAGCTCAGGGACAGTGCCTAGGCCCAGAGTTCAAGCCTCAGGACCAACAAAAAATCAAAACAAACTAGTACATACTGAGGTCCAGATAAGAAAGTTTAGGAATGAAACCAAAGACAGAGTACACACCCTCAACTGTATTTACCATAATTCTCTCTTTGAAATCTACGCGTGTGGTATCAACAGTTATTGGGGGTGGAGGTGGCGGGGAGGAGGTTTTAAATCAGAGCTTCCAACTTGTTAAGACATTCCACTGCTGGAGCCATGCTTCCAGCCCTCCAATTTCTTTTCCACTCCAGAAAAAGTGAAAAAACATACAGGAATAACTATAAAATGGGTGCAGTGGTTCATGCCTACAATCCTAGCTACTCAAGGAGGCTGATTCAAAGGATAGAGGTTTGAAGTCAGACCAAAGAAAAGTGTGAGATTCCATCTCCGAAATAACCATGCAGGAAGTGGCCTGTGGCTCAAGTGGTAGAGTGCTAGCCTTGAGCACAAAGAGGCTCAACAACAGCAGCCAGGCCCTGAGGTCAAGCCCCAGGACCGGCAAAACAAAAAACCAAAACCAAACTAATCCAAAATAACCATGCAAAAAAGGCTGGGCACTGGTGACTCAAGCCTGAATGCAACTACTCAGGCAGCTCGTGATTCAAAGCCAGCCCAGGAAGGAAACTGTAAGATTCTCTTCAGCAAGGCCAAGAAAGAAAAACACATAAAACAAACTGGTAGAAATGAAATGAGGTTATGAAGATTTTTAACATTCTCTGTTTTGTAATTGAACCGATCCCTTAGGGTGGTCCAAAGAATAACTTGAAATGTGTAGTCAGTGTTGGGTGCACAGATGGCTAGGTGTGCAGATGACTCCAGTAAAAATATAAACTAGGTTGGGTATTGCATACTAGCTGAAACAGGAGGATAGCCTGAACATCACATCTGAACTTGATGACTATACCCAGTATTTCTAGGAATTTATCTTCTCCTAATGAGTTACTTATATTAGCTCATTGATTTTTGTTTCTGCTTAATCACCCTCAGCCAGTTACACTGAATGTTTCAGAAGGAAAACAAAACTGATAAGGCTAAATTAAAAACCATATTGGAGCGGGGCGCCGGTGGCTCATGCCTGTAATCCTAGCTACTCAGGAGGCTGAGATCTGAGGATCATGGTTCAAAGCCAGCCCGGGCAGTTAAGTCCATGTACTTTTTTTTTTTTTTTTGTCGGTCATGGGGCTTGAACTCTGGGCCTGGGCGCTGTCCCTCAGTTCTTCAGCTCAGGGCGAGCACTCTACCACTTGAGCCACAGCGCCACTTCCGGTTTTCTAGTGGTTTTTTTAAAATTGGAGATAAGAGTCTCACGTACTTATGCCCGAGCTGGCTTTGAACCGCGATCGAACCTCAGATCTCTGCCTCCTGAAAAGCTAGGATCACAGGCATGAGCCACCGTGTCCGGTTGTGTCTGGCTGTTCCGTGAGACACTAATCTTCAATAAACTACTAGAAAACCGGAAGTGAAGCTGTAGCTCAAGTGGTAGAGCGCTAGCCTTGAGCTGAAGAGCTGAGGGACAGCGCCCAGGCCCAGAGTTCAGGCCCACAACCGACAAAAATAAAACAAAAAACATATTGGAGGCCGGGTGCTGGTGATTCCCTCCTGAATCCTAGCTGCTCAGGAGTCTGGGGTCTGAGGATTTCATTCAGTTTGAAGCCAGCCAGGGCAGTTAAATCTCTTATCTCCAATTAATCATTAAAAAGCAGGATCTGTGAGTAAACGAACAGGAAACAAACAAGAACCCGTAGGGACAAGCGCCCAGGCCCTAAATTCAAGTCCCAGGACCAACACCAGAAAGAGAGAGGGAGAAGGGGTAGAGGAGAGGGGGAGAGGGGAGAAGAAAAGGAAGAGTGGAGGGGGAGGGAAGAAGGGGGAAGAGGAAAGGAAAAGAAAGGACATTGCAAGGCTCTGCACGCCTCCCCCGCCCCCCCCCCCCCTCAAGTTTACAGTTCTCCGAGGGTGTACTTAAGAATTTTCCATTATAGGGGCTGGGAAGGTGGCTCAGTGGTAGAGCGCTTGCCTTGCATGCATGAGGCCCTGGGTTCGATTCCTCAGCACCACATAAGCAAAAAGAAAAAAGCCGGAAGTGGCGGTGTAGCTCAAGTGGTAGAGCGCTAGCCTTAAGCTGAAGAGCTGAGGGACAGCGCCCAGGCCCAGAGTTCAGGCCCCACGACCAAAAAAAAAAAAAAAAAAAAAGAATGGCTGGGAAGGTGGCTTAGTGGTAGAGTGCTTGCCTTGCATGCATGATGCATGCATGATTCCTCAGCACCACATAAGCAGAAAAAGGCAGAAGTGGCGCTATGGCTCAAGTGGTGGAGCGCTAGCCTTGAGCTGAAGAGCTGAGGGACAGCGCCCAGGCCAGAGTTCAGGCCCCATGACCAGACTCAAAAAAAAAAAAAAAAGAATTTTCCATTATAACCCTATCTCCGTGACCCCGCCGCTGGAAATCCCCGGAACACACTCCGCGAACCACCAGGCTAGCCTTCGCTCACGCCTTTCTTCCCACTCGCGGCTAGGCAGCCCGGTCCGGAGCAAAACCCAAACAAGACCCAGCTGCCGGGAGCGTGACGGTATCAGCTCCACGTCAACGCTCACAGCTGAGCCGGTTCCGCGCCGCTCAAAGTCGCGCGAGACTTTACGTGACGACATCGACGTCGACATCACGTCAAGCGCCAGCCACGTTCAGCGGAGACGGGAACAAGATGGCGATTCCGGGCAGGCAGTGAGTGATGCGGGGAGTTAGGGTTAGGCTGGGGAATGAGAGGCCGCGGCCACTGTGGTCTTTGACTGTGGAGTTAGAAAGGGGCTCTGTCGTCAGGGAGAGAGGCGGGACCAGGCGAGGATCCCGAACCACCTAGGCTCCCCTCCCCCAGACGCCTTCCAGGATGGAAGTCTGAAGTTTGAGGGAGAAACTTGTGAGGAAAGAAAGGAAGTTAGGCTGAGGGGCAGAGAGCGAGACTTTTCTATTTTCCAAAAGCTCGGTCTGAGGCCCCTCAGTCTTGCTTCCTACCCCGCGCTTGAGTTTCTCCCCGGTTGGCTGCTCTCAGGGGCCCTGAGAAGAGAGACATGGCTGTTTGTTACCTTACAGGCCTTCCTCGTTCTCCCAGGCAGAGGCTCCAGGCCTCACTTCTGTCCTCCTCCCTCCCTTCACCTCTTAGGAAATGTGATGAGACGCCACTGAACGGGGTAGGCTTAGAGGCCGTTTTGGGGGGTGTGTACGCTGTCGTCAAAAGAGACAAATCCTCTACGTTCTTGATCCGCTCCCTAACTTTTGATGAGGCTTCCCTGTGATGTCTTAAAGGCCAAAACGTGAGACCCTCAACGAGCTGAATCTGATGTGGTGGTTCTTAGTTGTTCTAAGACCAAAAAAAAAAGTGAACTTAATAAAAACTCTTCACTAGGGACTTTCTCCACGGCTATTTGGATTTCTCAGTTAATCTTTTAAAATTTGTTGTGGGTTACATTATCTCATAACTTCTTATCAGATGTAAGTACGCAGGGCGGGAGCCTAGCCGTTGTTTTGACTGATTGAACCAAGAGGATAATTTGCACTTCAGTTTTTTAAGGGAGAGGAACTAAGCTTTGCACCAATGGGTGTTTAAAAAAAACAAAACAAAACAACATTTCGGTCACTTTACCATCTGAGACATTTCTGAACGCTTCGTGGACTGTTCTTGGTAAAAAATGGTATTTGAGTTTTGATCCATATCCACAAAATAAATCAGTAATAACTATAAAACTATTTTAATTTTGAGGTGACTGAAAATTCAGGAAGTCTGTTATGAATTCATAGGTTACTTGACTTGTTTTGACTTGGTAGTTTTATCTGGAAGAAGTAGTGGATGTCTTACCTTTTTAACATTTAAAGATAATGTGTGATTTCTATTTCAAAAACAAATATGCAGGTATGGGCTTATTTTGCCAAAGAAAACACAGCAGTTACACCGTGTTTTGCAAAAACCATCAGTGTTTGGGAATGATTCTGATGATGATGATGAGGTAAGGGAACCTGTGTTCTATTGTTGTATTGTTGGAAATATAAAACTTTTAGAATTGACCTTGTGTTTTTGTGTTATTGCCTTTGTTAATACAGTGTTTTTCCAATAAAATTTACAGAATTTTCTGCATCAAGAAGAATGTTCATAGAAAAATTCCTCTGTTCTTTAATGTTTTATACGGTTTTTTTGTTTTAGTTTTTGTTTTTGTTTTGGTCCAGTCATGGGGTCTGAACTCTGGGCCTGGTTGTCCCTCAGCTCTTCAGCTCAAGGCTAGCGCTCTACCACTTGAGCCACAGCACCACTTCTGGCTTTTTTCTTTTTGCTTATGTGGTGCTGAGGAATTGAACCCAGGGCCTCATGCATGCAAGGCAAGTGCTCTACCACTGAGCCACCTTCCCAGCCCCTATACGGGTTTTTTTTTAAGTTACATTTCATTATTTACACAGTGCTTTCAGACAACTAATACTGATGTAACAAATTTGTTAATGTAAAGATCCCTAGGATTAAATTATTAAGGTATTACCATTTTCTTAGCAAAGTAGTTTCTAGTTTATTAACTATGTTCTAGAACAGGTTTCCAACCCTGTCAGTTTATATGAAGCATACAAAACCATTTGGTATGATGAGACATATACATAATGCTTCTTTTTGGCTGCCTTTGTTCCCTGTGGCTGTATTGATAATTTTTTTACAGCCTGAAAATGATCTTATAAACATCCTAATGGCCTTATCAGGAAAAAGTTTCCCCACTTCTGCTAGTATGACCCTGTAACAGGGTTTGATTGTCTTTTTTAAGCTGGTCCTGTCCTTTGAATCCTGGGCCTGGCTGGTCCCTGAGCACTAAGTGATAGAGGCTAATCCTCTATCACTTTGAGCTACAGCACTACTTCAATTTTCTGATTTTTAATTGGAGATAAGAATCTTGAGCTTGGCACTGCTGGCTCACGCTTGTAATTCTAGCAGCTCTGGAGGCTGAGCTGAGGATCTTGGTTCAAAGCCAGCCCGAGCAGGAAAAGTCGGTGAGACTCTTATCTCTAATAAACCACTTAGAAAATCAGAAGTGGCTCTGTGGCTCAAGTGGTAGAGTGATAGCCTTGAGCCGAAGAGCTGAAGGATAGAAAAAAAAGTCTGTGGACTTTCCTACCGAGGCTGGCTTTAACCTGCAGTCTGGGATAGCACCCAGGCCTTGAGTTTAAGCATCAGGACTGGCACAAAAAAAGAAAAAAAAAAAATTGAATAGAAGTAATTAGTAGGGGCTGGGAAGGTAGCTCAGTGGTAGGGTGCTTGCCTTGCATGATGAGGCCTTGGGTTTGATTCCTCAGTATCACATAAGCAGAAAAAGTTGGAAGTGGCCCTGTGGCTTAAGTGGTAGAGCACTAGCCTTAAGCTGAAGAGTTAAGGGACAGCACCCAGGCCCAGAGTTCAGGCCCCACGACCAGCAAAAAGAAAAGAAATTAGTATAGTTTGATTATAAGAAATTAACAAACGGGGTTGGGAAGGTGGCTCAGTGGTAGAGCGCTTGCCTTGCATGCTTGAGGCCCTGGGTTCAATTCCTCAGCACCACATAAGCAAAAAGAAAAAAGCCAGAAGTGGTGCTGTGGCTCAAGTGGTAGAATGCTAGCCTTGAGCTGAAGAGCTGAGGGACAGTTCCCAGGCCCAGAGTTCAGGCCCCACGACCAGACCAGAAAAAAAAAAATGAACAAAGGTACTAGTTAGTTAAATCTCTAGTACTGTATAGGCATATATTTTCAAATAGAATATTGAAAATTTTTGAACAGAAATTTCAAATATTATTTTCACATAGAATATTGAGAAATATTCCTAGTTCCTGTTGAGTGTTTAATTTTTCCTTGATATGTTGTTTCAGCAGTAAATATTTAATACCTACTTTAAGTTAAGAATTGTTTAGTTTTGGCAGAGTACTGGTGGCTTATGCTTGTAGTAGCTACTCAGAAGTCTAAGATGTAAGCTAGCTGGAGCAGACAAATCCTCAAGACATATCTCCAAGCTGGAAGTAGAGCACCAGTTTTGAGCATAGACAAGCAAGAGCTTGAGGCCTTGAGTTCAAGCTCCATATATTGGTGCGTGCGTATGCACACACACACACATATACACACACAGACACAATTACTTTTGTCACTGTAGCCAATTGTTTTATTCTGTGTGGTCCCTTTACGACAGTTTTGTGAGAACTATGTACACATGTCAGCAGCTTAATAGTACTTAAACTTAATGATGCAGCAGCAGTGTACATTTAATAGAATTACAATGCCGATTCCAAAACTGATACTCCTATTCTGTCTTGCCTTATTTTAGTACAGTTGTGAAATGTTAATGGGATATAGAGAATAAATGGATTCACTTAAATACAGGAAAACAAAAGTGGGAATAGGCATTTAAACAGCTTTTCAGGTTGGTTTAGATTTAAATGAGTGAAAAGGATAAGAGTGAAGATAACTTCAACTGTAAGAGAACAGCAAGAACTACATAATTTAGGGAATAAGGTGGTTAGAGAGGAAAACATGGTTGCAAAAGAGTTTATTTTTTTTTAAACTGGATTGGTGTGGTTGTGAACTACTTTGTATGAAATTTCAAAGTAGTTCAGTGGTGCAAAATCTCATTTGAACCTTTAGAGATAACTCTTGAATTGTGAAGCACAGAAGAAATGAGGCTGAGGCAAAAGACTCCCACCTGCCATTTAGTGGTACCAGGGTTTGAATTTAGGGCTTCTCACTTGTGTATAACAAGTGCTTTGCTTCACCTCCAAACTTATTTTTCCACTGGTAATTTTGCTCAGGTGTGTACCTGAGCCATACTCTACCTATTTTAGGTTTCCTGGGATCACTGATGCACCCCCTACCATTTCCAGTTTCCCTCTGTAAGGATTGAATTTCATGTACTTTTCTGCCTGGGCTGGCCTGTAATCTTAATTCTCCTGTTCTTTGCCTCCCAAGTAGCTAGGATTATGAGCATCAGTCACTGGCACCTGATTATCATTTGATAACTTTTTTGGCAGTGCTAGAGTTAGAATTTAGGACCTGGTGCTTGCTAGGCAGGTGCTCTCCCATTAAGTTACTCCTCTGGTCCTGTTTTTTTTTTTTGTTTGTTTGTTTGTTTTGCTGGTTATTTTTGGAGTAGCAGTTTAGTGCCTGCCTGAATCTTGATCCACCCTTGTTTCCCATAGATGATAAGCATACGCCATCACATCCAACTTCCCCATCTTCCCTCCCCCTGCAGACATGGCGTCTTACATGGTTTTCTGCCAAAGCTGATCTAAAGCCCCAGTCCTCCCAATCTCATGCTCTAACATAGTTTAAGATGACAGACAAGCACCGTTGTGCCCACTTCTGGATTCTAGGGCATCTTTCAAACTTTTCTACCCAGACTGGCCTTGAACCACAGTCCTCTCATTCTGAGCCTTCCAAGAGTATCAATAACCCCTGGATTGTAAAGCACAAAGGAGAGAAACAAGGCTGAGGCTGGAGAATTGAGATTTTGAGGCCAGCCTGGGCTACACAGGAAGATCCTGTCTCAAAATACAAAATGGTGGGGTAGTCGGAGTGAAGAAGGGCTTAAAATTGAGATGCTTATTAAAAGTCTTCTATAATTCTGATTTTGTTGGTTCACATCTGTAATCTTAGCTACTCAGGAGGCTAAGATCTGGAGGATCAAGGTTTGAGACCAGCTTCAGCACAAAATAACCATCAAAAAGCAGAGCTGGAGGTGTGGCTTAAGTGGTGGAGCATCAACCTAGCAACTTCAAGGCCATGAATTGAAACCCTAGGATTGCCAACAAAAAGTTTTAAAGTACAGATAAGAGATGAGAGTTTTAACTACAATGATACTGGTGGGAATCAGGACAAATAGAAAAGATAAAGAAATAACTCAGAAGCTAGCTGGATATACAGGAAAGATGGGTTGAATATTCAAGGATTTCTAGTCTATCTAAGTTACTAAGAAAGTTAGTGTATGATAAAGAGGAAGCAAATTGATACATAGTCTACTTCTTTCAGCATAGTGGAGAAGTAGATACTTTTTTTTTTTTTTAAATGGTTGTGGGGCTTGAATTTTGGGCCTGGACGCTGTCCCTGTGCTCTTCAGCTCAAGGTGAGTACTCTTACCACCTAAGCCACAGTGCCAGTTTTCTAGTGGTTAATTGGAGATAAGAGTCTCATGGACTTTTCCTGCCTAGGCTGGCTTTGAACCTCAATCCTCAAACTCTCAGCCTCCTGAGTATCTACAATTACAGGCATGAGCCATCAGCAACCAGCTAGACACATTTTTTTTTTTAAATTAACATTCCTGGGGCTTGAACTCAGAGCCTGGGCACTGTCCCTGAGCTGGTTTTGCTCAAAGCTAACACTCTACCACCTGAGCCACAGTGCCACTTCCAGCCTTTTCTGTTTATATGCTACTGAAGAATTGAACCCAGGACTTTATGCACGATAGGCAAGCCCTCTACCACTAAGCCACATTCTCAGCCCCAACAGGGTTTATTGTTGTTGTTTTTTAAAAAACGTTCTTAGGGGCTAGGAAGGTGGCTCAGTGGTAGAGCGCTTGCCTTGCATGCATGAGGCCCTGGGTTCGATTCCTCAGCACCACATAAGCAAAAAGAAAAGCCAGAAGTGGCGCTGTGGCTCAAGTGGTAGAATGCTAGCCTTGAGCTGAAGAGCTGAGGGACAGTGCTCAGGCCCAGAATTCAGGCCCCATAACCGGACCCAAAAAATAAATAAAAATGAAACATTCTTAGATTTCATCCTGCTCCCCAGTGCTGGAGATAGATCTCAAGAATTCTGGGAAAATGTTCTGCCACTTTACTATACCTCTATCCCAGAATGTTTTATCCTTAATCCTAATGCAAGGTTATTATTTTGAGATGCATAGCTGGGTGCTGTTGTAATCCTAGCTTCTCAGGAGGATGAGATCTGAGGGTCATGATTTAAAGCCAACCTGGGCAGGAAAAGTCTGTGAGACTCTTATTTCCAGTTAATCAGTAAAACCAAATATGTAGTTACAGCTCAAGTGGTAGAGTGCCAGTCTTGAGTGAGGCCCTGAGTGCACGCCCCAGTATCAGTATACAAGAAAGGCGAAATCCAGAACAACAAACCTTGTTTAGCATAGTTTACTTAGCTATAAAAAAAAAAATCTGATGAGTCCTAGCTTTCCTAGTAACTGAGAAATCTTTTATTCAAATATGTTGTTTAAATATTTGTGAGGTGTAAATGTTAATTTAAAGGCTTTAGTAAGTATTTATTTTAGTATAATAGGGTTAAAGTATGGAGAAAGAAACATTTCCTATCTACTAATGCAAGAAGTGGTGCTTAAAGACTCTTAATGTTAAAAAAAACAGTGTATCTTTTTATAACCAATTTAAGCAACAATAAATTATGAGTGCTTTGGAAAATACAGGGAAAGGTACTTCATAATTCCTTTATTTCAATTGTAAAAGTGATGTATAGAGGGGTTACAGTTACACAAGTCAGGTAACAAGTACATTTCTTGTTGAACAGTGTTACCTCTTCCCTCTATGTAAATTCTTTTGATACACATTTGCTGTACCTGTAGAGTACTGCTGTGAAGCAAAGCTTAAAATAGAAACAACAAAAAAGCAGTTCAGCAGAAGCAATTGAGAACCTGTATTTTAGATCCTTCTTTTATTCCCAATAGTCCAGCAGAGGGAGCCCTACTATACAAGTTTTATTTTCTATGTGCTTATATTTAGTTTAATAGAAAAATAGGCCCAGTGCCAGTGACTCACACCTGTAATCTTAGCTACTCAAGAGGCTGAGGTCTGAGGATCATGATTCAAAGATAGCCTGAGCAGGAAAAAGCTGTGGCTGTGGCTCAAGTGGTAGAGTGCTAACAGAACTTTTGATTAGTTTTTTTTTTTTTTAAAGATTATCAGAATTAATTTAGCTATTTAAGAAATGTAAAATAGGACAAAGTGAGATGTCAAATTGGGACACTCAGATGACAAGGGCTTTGAAAAGGATTGAACTCAGGGCCTTTGTGTGTGTGTATATCAAAAAACACTTACATGATCTTATAAATGTGGATATTCTGATTTCCAGAGTCCTCTTTTACATTCATGCCTTCCTCTTTTCCTTTTTAAAGTGTAGATTCCAAAAGTGAAGGTGGTAAATGCAATATTTGTCTTATTTTGCTTACCACCTCCAGTTCTATCGATTTTCTTTGTGATTGAATAAATAGTTCTTTTTTTTGAGGGGGGGGGGTACGGTCATGGGGCCTGAACTCTGGGCCTGGGAGCTGTCCCTCAACTCTTCAGCTCAAGGCTAGCGCTCTACCACTTGAGCCACAGCGCCACTTCTGGTTTTTTTCTTTTTGCTTATGTGGTGCTGAGGAATTGAACCCAGGGCCTCATGCATGCAAGGCAAGCGCTCTACCACTGAGCCACCTTCCTAGCCCCTCATTGTGGTTTTAATATGCATTTCTCTAATGACTAATGATACTGAACTTTTTCATGTGTTTAATGGCCATTAGTGTGTCATCTTTGGAGAAATATTTTCAAGTTTTTTGCCTTTTTCCTCCCCTTTAGTTGTAGCTCTTTATTCTGGAGTCCAGTCTCAGGAATAAAATTTACACATATTTTCTTTCATTCTGTGGATTGCTTTTTCACTCTAATGATAATATCCTTTTGACTTATTAAATAGTATCTTAAGTTTAGCCAGGCACTTGTGGCTCATACCTGTGACCCTAGCTATTCATGGGTCTGAGATCTGAGGATAACAGTCCAAAACCAATCGTAGGCAGAAAAATCTGTGAGAGGGGCTGACTGGGAAGGTGACTCAGTGGTAGAGCACTTGCCTTGCATGCCTGAGGCCCTGGGTTTGATTCCTCAGCAAAAAGAAAAAAGATGGAAGTGGCGCTGTGGCTCAAGTGGTAGAGTGCTAGCCTTGAGCTGAAGAGCTGAGGGACAGCACCCAGGCCCAGAGTTCAGGCCCCACGACTGGACCCCCCCAAAAAAAAAAAAAATCTGTGAGACTCTTATCTCCAATTACTACCAAAATGCCAAAAAATGGAGCTGTAGCTCAAGTAGTAAAGCACTAGCCTTGACTAAAAAAAGTCTGGTGAAAGTAGAAGGACCTGACTTCAAGCCCTAGTATTAGCAACAAAAAATAATCATCTAATTTTAGTCAAGTACTAGTTACCTATTTTTTCTTTGACTGCTTGTGGTGTCATAGCCAAAAAAACATTGACAAATCCTGTGTCATTAAGGTTTTTCAAGGACTTTGGTAGTTTTAGCCTTTAATACAGTTTGAGTTGATTTTCATATATGGTATAAGTATTTGCTGTTAAGTCCTACTGATCTGTAGTTTTCTTTGTTTAAAAATTTTTGTGCCAGTGCTGAGGCTTGAACTTAGGGCCTGGGCACTGTCCCTTAGCTTTTTTTGTGTGCAGGGCTCAGGCATAGCCACAGCTCTACTTCTGGCTTTTTGATGGTTAGTTAGAGATAAGTCTCATGGACTTTCCTGCCTAGACTGGCTTAGAACCAGTCTTCAGATCTCAACCTACTAAGTAGTAGAATTCCAGGAGTGAGCCACCAGTACCCAGTTTGTACTTGCCATATGTTATTATTTGATGCTGATTTAGCTTTCCCTCTTTTCCTCACCTCTACAATGACTCTCTAGTATCATGGAGAGCTCCGAGAGTTGTTGCCAAGATCTTTTTGATGTCTGCAAAGTAAAAAAACATTTCATTATGGCCAGGTGCCAGTGGCTCATGCCTGTAATTCCAGCTACTTAGGAGACTGAGATCTGAGGATCATGGTTCAAAGCCAGCCCAGGCAGGAAATTCCCCATGAGACTCTTATCTCCAGTTAACTACCAAAAAACCAGAAGTGGTGCTGTGGCTCAAGTGGTAGAGTGCTAGCCTTGAGCTGAAGAGCACACAGACAGCGTCCAAGCCCAGAGTTCAAGCCCCACAATCAAAAAAAGAAAAAAAATTCATTATATAGGTTGAATATTCTTTATCCAAAGTGCCAAGTACTGTATTTTTCCAAAATACTTGGGACCAGAGGTGATTTAGATCTTACTTTTTAGAACATTTGTATGGATATTCAGATGTTTGTGGGATGGGACCCAAGTGTAAGCATAAAACATCTATATTTCTTGTACCTTTAATACATAGCCTTAAAGTTACTTTATACAGTATTTTTAAATAAGCCTCCATTTTTATTGCAATCCTTTAAGATCAGGTGAAGAATTTTCCACTGTGCAACATACCAGCACTTAAAATGTTTTGGATTTTGGAGCATTTTAGACTAATACCAAGCCATTTTGTGGGTGGTTTTGCCTTTTTTTTACTCATATTCTCAAATATAAACATTCATTCTTGCTAATTTTTCTGTAAGTACACTTGTTTTTTTGTTTTGTTTTTTAATAAGAATGTGGTAAGGCTGGGTGCCAGTGACTCAGACCTGTAATCCTAGCTACTCAGGAGGCTGAGATCTCAGGATTGAGGTTCAAAGCCAGCTCAGGCAGTAAAGTCCAGGAGACTTTTTTTCTTGGTTGGTCATGGGGCTTGAACTCTGAGCCTGGCTCTGTCCATGGATTTTCCTGCCCAAGCTGACTTTGAACTGTGATCCTCAGATCTCAGCCTCCTGAATAGCTAGGATTATAGATGTGAGCCATTGGCACCCAGCTTGTGAGACTTTTTTTTTTTGGTCAGTTGTGGGGCTTGAACTCTAGGCTTGGGCACTGTCCCTGTGCTCTTCAGCTCAAAGTGAGCGCCCTACCGCTTGAGCCACAGTACCACTTCCGCTTTTCTAGTGGTTTATTGGAGATAAGAGTCTCACAGACTTTCCTGCCCCGGCTGGCTTTGAACTGTGATCCTCAGATTTCAGTCTCCTGAGTAGCTAGGATTACAGGGGTGAGCCACTGGCGCCCGGCCTATGAGACTCTTATCTCCAATCAACCACTAGAAAACTGGAAGTGGCGCTGTGGCTCAAGTAGTAGAGGACTAGCCTTGAGCTGAAAAGCTGAGGTATAGTGCCCAGGCCCAGAGTTCAAGCCCCATGACCAACCAAAAAAAAAAAAAGGAATGTGACTCACTTTGATAGCATGTATACTACAATTGGAATGACACAGAGATTAGCATGGCCCCTGGATTACATTCCGATTCATGAAAGGCTCTATATTTTTTAGCTTTAAAACGTAGTTAAGTGTAACATAACCTCCTTTTCCCATTTCCCGTTTTCCCCTTTCCCCTTTCACCTTCTTCCCCTTCTTTCTTGTACTGGAAACTGAACTCGAGGTCTCTAGGATCCATTTGAGGCTTGACTCAAATATTTTTGCTTTTAGTTTGTTTTTCAGATAGTGCTTCATACTAACTGCTTGGGCTGGGATTGAACTGTGATGTTCCTACCTCCATCTCTTGAGGAGTTGAGAATAGAGGCATGCACCATCACACTTGGCTTTTTATACTCTTTTGACCTTCAGGTCTCTTAAATTTTTCATTTAGGTTTTTTTCTAAATTGAATGTTAAAATATTTCTGCATGCCATAGGGCTTATTTAGTGACTTCATTGTATAGTTTTAAAGAGCAGTTCTAATTGTTTTGATCATTGTATTTTAGTATAAAAGTAATTTAGAATTTTTTTCCCAATGTATAGATAAATCCATCTCTAACTTGGTAACGATCCTAATGCATTTTATAAACATGGCTTGTATGGCTTCTCTTTTTTTGTAATCTCTTGACATTTCCATAATCATATTTTGTGACTGATTGATGTATGTTTGAAATTAGTGTCTTTTTTCTTCAAGTACTATACAAAGATTCACTGTGATAAGCATTTATATACATATGAATGGGTATATATGTTTGTGCATATGTATGTCTGGTCATTTATTCATTTGTCATGATTGTCTTATGTGTGTGTGCATGTATGTGCACATGCCAGTCCTGGGGCTTGAACTCAAAGCTTATCCACTGTCCCAGAGCTTTTTTGCACAAGACTAGCACTCTACCACTTGAGCCACAGCTCCACTTTTGGCTTTTTTGGTGATTAATAGGAGATAACGGTCTCTGGAGCTTAGTGTCGGAGGCTTACACCTGTAATCCTAGCTATTCTGCAAGCTGAGATCTGAAGATCACACTTCCAAGCCAGCCCAGACAGGAAAATTGTGAGACACTTATCTTTCCTGAGATTTTTTCCTTTATTTTTTAATTTTTATTTTTTGGTGCCAGTACTGGGGCTTGAACTCAGCTTTGTGCTCTTGCTTAGAGCACCTGTCTGTCCCTTTTGCTTTGATTAAGTTAGTATGACTCTACTTCCTATCCTTTTAGCCTATTCTTATTGGGGTTGCTTCATCTCCATTTCAGCTATTCTGAATCCATCCATTCTATAATTAGTGTTCTGGGTTTCTTGGATATAGCTCTATTTTATTTCTTGCCTTTTAAGTTAGTAATTATGCTATATTTGGACTTTTTCTTGTCTTATAAAACCTGTTTACCTTGCTGACTTTGATTATCTCTGTGTGTACGTGTATATGTATGTGTGCACACATGTGTGCATACAGGCATGCCCGGGTACTAGGTCTTTAACTCTGAGGCTTGAGTTTGAGTTTTTTTGCTCAGGGTTGGCGCTTTACTGCTTGAGACATATCTCCACTCCAGGTGTTTCACTGGTTAATTGGAAATAAGAATCTTTTAGATTTATCTGCTGGGGCTGGTTTCCAGCTTTGATTATCAGATCTTCAAGAATTATAGCCTGGTGTGTGGCTTCATATTTATCTTTATTTCCTATTTTCCCTTTTGTTCTATTTGTTGTATTAGTCTTTGTTATGATGATGGTAGTGGTTCCATTTACCCCTCTCTGGAAGTTTTATTTAAATACATAATGTAAATTATATAACAATGTTGTAATATAATGTTTGCTCTTAAAATGTCAGCACAATAATAAATTATTCTAACAGTATTTAGAATATTTGTATACTCCCTTACAAGCCAAGAACTTTATAATCTGTTTCTACTTACCATTACCTTATCTCTTCTCCTCCCCTGCTGTTTCTGAGATTTGAAATTTTAGTTGTGGCTATTATTTTTAAATAGTTTGATATTCACATTTATCCTTTTAGTTTTATTGATTTGCAAATATTGCTTCCTGCCTTCTCCTCCATTGTCTAACATAATTGGATTCCTGTATTCTCAAGTCTTCCTCTTGTTTATGCTTTACTTTATTTATTTATTTATCCATCCTGGGGCTTGAACATTGGGCCTGGGTGCTGTTCCTGAGCTCTTACCTCAAGGCTAGTGCTCTACCACTTGAGCCATAGTGCCACTTCTGGTTTTCTGGTGGTTTCTTGGAGGTAAGAGTCTCATGGACTTTCCTCCTGGGCTGGCTTTGAACAATGATCCTCTCAGCTTCCTGACTAGCTAGGATTACAGGTGTGAGCCACCAGCGCCTGGCTGTGTTTTACTTTATTATATTTTGTATGCATGTGTGTGTGCGTGCATGCACATGTACTCTCATGTGCATGCCAATACTAAGGCTTGAACTCAGGGCCTGAGCATTGTCCCTTAGCTTTTTTGCTCAAGGCTGGTGCTCTACCACATGAGCCACATAGTTCTACTTGCAGCTTTTTTTTTTTTTTTTTTTTGGTTGGTAATTTTTTTGGTTGGCCAAATGCCAGCCTAAGATTTGAGCCTTCTTAGTAGCTAGGATTACATGTATGAGCCATTAAGCATTCAGCGTAGTCTTCCTTTTAGAGATTTTTTCTGAGTGGTTATCTTAGACTTCTTGCCCATCATCTGCATTACTTTGCCTTCACAGTTGAAATGTAGTTTGGCTACATACAGAATTGCATGTTTAAAATTATTTTCCTCCCAATACTTTTTTGTGTGTGTGCTGGTCCTAAGGCTTAAATTTGGGGCCTAGACTCTGTTTTGCTTTTTTTTCCTTTGCTCAAAGCTGGTGCTTTACCACTTGAGCCATAACTCCACTTCTAGCCTTTTTGGTAATGGTTATGAGTTTCATGGACTTTCCTACCCAGACTGGCTTCAAACATATCCTCAGAACTCAGTCTCATGAGTAGGATTACAGTCATAAGCCATATGTGCCTGATTCCTCCAGCACTTTAAAACAATACTTTGTTTTTTCCTTTTATATCTGCTATTGTCAAATAAAGGGCTGTATTATCAGTTTGATTCATATTTGTAAATATGTACTCCCAATACATTTCACCAGCTGCAAGATTTTTCTTTGTCTTTAAAATTTTGAAATTTCACCACTATGTGAATGAAATGTTTTAGCATTTAGTAGGACTCAAAGCTTCTTCCACCTCATGGCTGTTTTCTTTTGCTACTCTGAGAGTTCCTTCCTTCTATTCTACTTTGCCCTTTGTAGTTCCTGTTAGACAGATTTTGTATGAGTGTGAATATTTCCCTATGTCTCTTAATTTTCTATATTTTTCTCTAGTGCATTCTGAGAGAATTCTTGATTTCCATCTTTCCATTCACTAATAATTTAAATTCAGGTTATTTCATTGATAATATTGTAAGCTATAATGTGTTTTTTTTTTTTGCCTGGGAGCTGTCCCTCAGCTCTTCAGCTCAAGGCTAGCACTCTACCACTTGAGCCACAGTGCCACTTCTGGCTTTTTTCTTTTTGCTTATGTGGTGTTGAGGAATTGAAACCAGGGTCTCAGGCATGCAAGGCAAGTGCTTTACCACTGAGCCACCTTCCCAGCCTCTTTAATGTGTTTTTTAATGGATACAAAACTGTTATCACTAAGAGATTAATTCAGTTGAGTTTTATAGCTCCTTTGTTTTCTAGATGTTCAACAAATAATCAACCATTTTTGTTTTGTTCATTTCTGTATTTAAGATCTGGGCAATCTGTATGTAGTGGCATATGAATCTAATCCCAGCACTTGGGAAACCAAGATCTGAGGGTGAGGGCTGCTTGGGCCACATAGCAATACTATCACAAACAAAAATGTGCCTCAGCTGTGTTTGTTACTGTTTCCTACTCATGGAGAAGGCTTGGAACTTGTTATTGAGCTTGGTTACTGCAGCCTACCTAAGCAGAATTCCAGTTCTTCCTGTCCACAAGCCAATCATCTAACTGACACTACTGTGTTCACTATTTCCAGCTAAGACAGAGATGAGATTTCTATTTGCCTCCCCCAAAGAAAGCAGTAATGTGTCGATCCATATCTACATTGCTACTTTTTATGTGAAATCCCCAACTAATCTGTCTTACATCCTTATGTACCCTTGGTACCTTTCCTACTATTTTGATGCATGATTGAGGGTGAAGAGGTTTGCTGGATTTTGAACTCAGGACCTTGTACTTGCCAGATAGATGCTATATCATTTGATTCCTGCCCCTAGCCCCCCTTCCTTTTGTTATTTTTTTAACAGGGTCTATTTTGCATAGGCCAGTTTGGACCACAATCTTCCTATTTATGCTTCTTGCATAGCTCAGATGACAGATGTATACTAACATTCCCAGCTTTTATTTGTTGACTTGGATCTTGCTGACTTTCTGTCTGGCTGACCTAGAACCTGGATCCTCCTAATCCCTAATTCCTAAGTAGATAGGATTATAGACTTGAGCTATCTGCCAGGCCCATTCCAGTCTTTTCTAGCATTCAGCCTCAGTGAGTGGATTGATTTGCCTTCTGTCTTCTTCAAGATTCCAGTTCACTGAGAATATCCCTTATTATTTTCTGTCGTGATTATAGAATTCTTATGTCATTTCAAGAGTTTAGAAGAAGGGGGCTGCAGTATGTGCTAATTTGTCATCTTGTACCAGAGCTTTCAGTTTGGGTTTCCTAACTTTAATATATTAGGCAAATTGTTTTCTCTCTCTTAGTCTTTCACATTGAGAAAAAAAAAACTAAAGTTTACTTTAAAAATTAAAATAGTATATACTATTGGGCTGATAATGTAGCTTGCTGGTAGAGTACTCGCCTAGCATGCATGAAGCCCTGGGTTCAATTCCTCAATACCACATAAACAGAAAAGGCCGGACGTGGTGCTGTGGCTCAAGTGGTAGAGTACTAGCCTTGACCAAAAGAAGCCCAGGTACAGTGCCCAGGCCCAGAGTTCAAGCCCTAAGACTGTAAAAAAAAAAAAAGTATATACTATTAAGTGTCTAATATATGCACAATCCATAGAAGTACAATAAATCATATATTACTTCAATAATATTTTCTCTGTGTGCTATAATTATTGTCATTAATCATTAGTTGTCTGAAAGTTTCCTGTGCTGTCTCGGTCCCACTGTGTTTATTAGTAATGTTTAATAGCCTAGGTTTTGTGACTTTTTTTGTAGAATTCTGATTTCTAGGTTGGGTTGTAGCATTGGCTAGGAATCATATTAGAAATATTCCATAAACAATATTCAAAAGTTAAATTTTTGAGTTATTGATTTATTGGTTTGCATATAGTCATATCTTTTACTCATCTTACTTAACTGACAGTTTCTAATTAGAAGATAGTAAAAGCTTTACCTATGAATTGGTTAGGTTAAATGACAAAATCAGTTTTCTACTTTTCCAAACCCACATACAATTTGATATACTGACAGGCTTTGATATTGCTTAGTCCAGCTTTACCATAAAAATCATTTTTAAAAGTCTTATTTTTATGTTCCAGTATGTATAGTCAGACAAAAAGTAATAATCCTCCATCTCACTCTTGGATTTATCAAAAGCTCAAAATAAAATAGATCAGATCACTTTCAGAAACAAAATTACTTTATTAGTTTAGTAATAATTTGAGGTTACTTTAAAGATAAGAAGCAGCATTTGGGAGGAGATTCATTTCCTGCCTCTGGGCTTTATCTGCAAGAACTACATCTTAGTGTCAAGAGATTGTGTATTTGTAACAAAACTCTAATAAAGTCTGTACTGGGGACACTACACACCTGACTTGGTCATTGTGATTAAATATTAGGTGCCAAACTATTGCTTGTCTTTTGAGGGGAAAAAAATTACCAAATGTATTTCATTAAAATTTGGCCTCAGAAGGAAGGATTATAAGACCTTTGATTCTTTATTCTACGGATGTTGGTTGTTGGCCAACATGGGTAATTATGTTTCTTTTGAAAATAAATTTTTAACAAAATAAACTTACAGGATTTTTCTTCTTGTTGGTGAATTAAAGAATAATTAGAAGATCTGTTGTTTGTTTTTTTTTACCACTAGTTTTGGCTGATACAACACAAGATATTGAAACCATATGGCAAAGATTTTTTTTTAATCACTTATGACTGTTAAGAAAATGACTTTTTTCCCCTATAAGCAATTCCAAACTGCCCTTTTTATACATACCTATTATGCACCTTCCGTTTTTGCCATATCCTTCCATCTTACAACAGGCAGGTGAGATTCTTACTTTGGAATTATTTCTTTGAATACACACCCTTGTATGTCCATATAGAGACATCTGTTTGCTCTCTGGAACTAATATTGCTTCAGCAAAGGAGAAAACTAATACACATGAAGCATACTTCCTTTTTGAAACACATACAGAGTTGTTAAACTTCAAAGACTTTCCTTGTTTTACTAATTTTTCTCTTCAACCTTGATGTTCTCTTTTATCCCTTTCCCCTTTTCTGATGTTATTAGAGCCTTATGCTATGCCACTGGAGTCATGACTCTTGCCCGTTTTGTTTTACTTGTTAATGGTATGGGGTTCACATTTATGTTCAAGCTGTATTAGACTATGATCCTCCTATTTATCTTGTGTAGTTAGGATGGCAGGCATGCACCACTATGCCCAACTATTAGTTGAGATGGAGGTTATTGAAATTTTGTGCCCAGACTAGCTTCCAACTCTAATCCTCCCAGTCTTCATCTCTTGAGTAGCTAAGATTACAGGCATGAACCGCCACACTTGGCTTCTCATTCCCCTTGAAACATACTGTGATGATATATACATATATATATAAATATATATGTGTGTGTGTGTGTATATATATATATATATATGGGGGCATATATTTCTAAAATTATACTAAGTGGTTTTGAGCATGGGTATGTAAATATTACTGCATTATAGATTTCATTTTTTCTAGTTAACTGCATGATACTCCATGTATTTATTTGGTTCTGCAGCTGCTACCTAGTTGATGTGCTATAGCATGTACACCCAGTATTTTGTTTATCCTTTGAGATAAAGACTAATATCCTTAATATCTAATTAATATCTAACTAATATCCTAGCCACCTTGGTGGCTCATGCTGTAATCCTAGCTACTCAAAAGGCTGAAATCTAGAGGATCAGTGTTAGAGGTCAGCCTAGACAGAACAGTCTGTGAGACTTTCATCTTCAAAATAAGCAGCAAAAGGCTAGGCTGAATACATGGCTCAAGTGTTAGAATGCCGGCCCAGTAAGAGTCCCTGAGGTTAAAAATGGGGAGGAGGTGTTTATTGAGGATATGTATTCCAGAAGTAAACTTTCCAGATTATGGTGCTGGATATCTATATGTATACCTAGATATTACTTCACAATTAAAAGTAACTTTTATAGCCAGGTGCCAGTGGCTCATACCTGTAATCCTAACTACGCAAGAGTCTGAGATCTGAGGATGGAAGTTCAAAGCCAGCACTGTCAGGAAAGTCTGTCAGATTCTTCTCTCCAATAAATTAATAAAATACCAGAAGTGGAGCTGTGGTACAAGTGGTAGAGTGCTAGTCTTGAGCCAAAGTGAAGCTCAAGGATGAAACAAAAGTAATGATGATGATGATGACTTTTACAAGCCAGGAGCTAGTGGCTCGTGCCTGTAATTCTAGCTACTGAGGAGGCTGAGATTTGAATATCTAGCTTTGAAGCCAGCTTGGACAATAATGTCCATGAGACTTTTAAAATTTTTTTTGGTTTGAGGCTGGGACTTGAACTTAGAACCTGACACCTTTGCTTATTGGCTAGTGCTCCACCAACTGAGCCATTCCTTCAATTCCTGTCCAAGAGACTCTTATCTGTAACTAACCAGCAAAATGCTGGAAGTGGAAGTGATCCACCACTTGCTGAATATGGCTCAAGTTGGTAAGAGTACAAGCTTTGAGTAAAAGAGGGATAGTGCCTAGACCCTGAGTTGAAGCCCCAGTGTGTTGAGGGAGGATACAGCAACACAAATTTTACATATATATCTTTAGCCATGTGAGGTACACTTTTATACATGTCATGAAGTAGAACTCCAACGTTTTTTAGAATAACCAGTTTTTTATAATATTTCTAAATAATACATGCTTTTCCTACTAATTCGTGGGCTGCCTTTACCATAACATGTTTCTATATCTTCATCAATCAGCTGGTAAGCTATTTTTATTTTTTTTATATGTTGCAGGAGTTTTATTAATAAAACTGGCATTATTCTAGCTTTATGTAATTAATCTAATTTAGTAGTGTCTCTTACTATACATTTCTTTTTCAAATTTGAACAGTTAGTGGGTTTTTATTCTTCCAAAAGTATCTCTTGGGGCTTGATCTCAGGGCCTCATGTTCTCATGTTCTCATTCATTACTTGCTCATGCCTGTTACTCTTACCACTTGACCCATACCTCCAACCCAGCTTTTTCTTGGTTAAGTGGATACAGAGTCTCATGGAATTTTCTGTTGAGCTGGTTTTGAACATAGTTCTGTACGACTTAGCCTCCTGAATAGCTAGGATTGTAGGGGTAAGCCACGTGTCTGGCTTACATAGGTATCTCAAAGTAAGTTTGTGAAATTGCTTAAAAATTAAAGTTCTCGGGCTGGGACGGTAGCTCAATGGTAGAGTGCTTGCTTTGCATGCATGAGGCCCTGGGTTCGATTCCTCAGCACCACATTAGCAGAAAAAGCTGAAAGTGGTGCTGTGGCTCAAGTGGTAGAGCACTAGTCTTGAGCTGAACAGCTGAGGGACAGGACACAGGCCAGAGTTCAGGCCCCACGACCAGCAAAAAAAAAAATTAAAACTCTGGAATAGCCTTGTATGTATATATTAGATTACAATTCCTTAAGAAACCTTAACTCCTCCCCTCTGTACAGTATTTTCACAATAAAAAATAAATTAAAAAAAAGAAACCTTAACTCTTAAGTAATTTGTTATTCATTTAGACTTTTATGAGGTAATATTTTGCATCATTTTTAAGATTTTATGCTTACCTGTTTATTAGTTCCTAGCTATTTCGTACTTTTTTTTTTTTACTTTACAGCTGTTGTGGGCAGTACCTTATTTCCAAACATGTTTTTCAGTTGCCTGGTTTTTTTTTTTTTAATTATGAAAATACTGTACAGAGGGGTTACAATTACATGGGCAAGGTGATGAGTACATTTCTTATCAAGCATTGTTGCCTCCTCCTTTGTTTCCCCTTCCCATCTCCAACCTCCCCCCCCCCCCCCCCCCCCCCCCGCCAAAGTTGTAAAATTTGTTTTTCAACATAATGACTTGTACACCTCATTGTTGCAATGGGTCCACCTGTATCCCTATTTAAACAGTTTATTTTTGCCCTTCCCCTCCACAAATTATACCAACATCAAATACAATGAAGGCAGAGGTTATGCCGTGGGGGAGGGACATACAAAGCAACAAAAAAATCATAAATATGTTAGAAACAATCACAAGAAAGAAAAAATATTTGAATATTTACCTTAGGTTGCCTGTGGTTGAGTAGAGCAATGCTATTGATTTTTTTTTAAAGTTGATTCTGTATCTGGCAGTCTTTCTAATCTCATTTACTGTAATACTTTATTTGCTCCATCTATTCTAATGCTTATGCCTCTTCTTTTTCCTGTTTATCATATTATCAAAGTTATATCCACCCACCCTCAGTGGGTGTCCAGACTTACCTCTATCTAAAATGGGATACAAACCAGGCACCAAGGTACATGCTTGTAATCCCACAACTGGGAGGAGACTAAAGCAGGAGATCTCAAGTTCAAGGCCAACTTGGAATACATGTCTGTCTCCATAAGAGAGGGGAGGTGTGAGATGAGTTGTAGAGGCATGGTTCAAGTGGAAGGAAAGCTGCCTAGCAAATGGTAGGCCCTAAGTTCAAACTTGAGTCCACTAGATAGAAAGACAGATAAAATAGAGGGAGGGAGGTAGGCAGGCAGGCAGATGGGCAGGTGGGCGAGCAGACAGACAGATTGATGGATTGATGGATTTAATTAATTAATTGATTAATGAAATGGTTCTGATGTTTATATTGCAAACTTTCTGAAACTTCATGTTCCAAAGATATCTTTACTTTTTTCGGGGTGGGGGGGGTGGGGGAGATAGAGATTCCTTATATACCCTGGGCCGGCCTGTCACTTTTGATCTTTATCTTTCAGCCTTCTAAATGCTGGTATTACCAAGGTGGTCCACTATGCTTAGCACTGTCCTTACTTTTGATGATAGTTTATCTATATATGAACAGTTTCAAAGTTCTTTCCATCAACATTTGAAAATCATCCTATCCAGTAGTTTTAAGAATTAGTTATTCTTAAAACCAAGGTTGTTGATAAGTTATTTGTTCTATATCTACTCCTTTATAGGTGATCTACTTTGCCCCTGTTGGAAAATTTAAGATTTTCTTTTTTGAGTTTTTTTTTCTTTTGTTTTCCTATTGTTTTGCTTAAGACAGGTGTTCTCCCACTTGAGCCACAGTTCTACTCTGGATTTTTGGTGGTTAATTGAAGATTAGAATCTCACTGACTTTTCTGCCAGAGCTGGCTTTGAACCATGAGTCTCAGATCTCAGCATTCTGAGTGACTAGCATTATAGTTCAGTGTCTGGCTTGGTTTTTAAAATCTCAGTAGAGTTAGTATATGTGGTTTATCTCTTTCATCCTCTGCCATTCCTAACCTGTTCCATGTGATTTTTGAATGTTTTTTTTTTTTTTATCATTTAACATTTCTAATGTTCATTTAAGCATCTTAATGTGTACAAGACTCTAGTGGATATTTCTGGTAGTAAATAAAAGGCAAAAAAAGATCTCTGCTCCCAACAATTTTTTAATGTATTATGAAAATGAACGTGTAGGTAATGCAAGTTAAAACTAAATATTGTCATAGTACGTAGGTACACATTGTAGACACTTTGGAAAATTATACAACTTGAAGGCAGAGATAGAAGGGACACACTGGGGAAAGCAAAGGAAAGGGTAACATTGTCCAAAAAGAGATGTGCTCATAGCTGGGAGCTGGTGGCTCACACCTGTAATCCTAGCTACTCAGGAAGCTGAAATCTGAGGATCATGGTTCAAAGCCTGCCTGAGCAGTAAAGAGTCCTATTTCCAGTTAACCACCAGGAAGCCACAAGTGGCGCTGTGTTTCAAAGTGATAGAGCACTAGCTTTGAGCAAAAAGAGCTCAGGGACTGTGCCCAAGCCCAGACCTACAACCGACAAAAAAAGAAAAAGAAATATACTCATTTCCTGACTTATAAAACAGTAACCCCTCTGGACAGCACCTTAATAACAATGAAATTATTAAAAAATAAAATAACATTGTCACTCCTGAGAGAAGTTAGAATTTTAGAAACTACTAAGAGTCCTTTGTTAGAGTTAAGGCCACTACTTATTGAGTAACCAGAAATAAAAGAAAAATGGATCATACAGATTTACTTTGAAAAGAATTTATATGGAATCCTATTCTTGTGCACACCTTTGCTGCTTTTGGTCATTCTTTAGTCTGAACTGAACTATTTTTGGCTACACATACTAGATTCACCTATTTTTTGTTGCATTTTCTGTTCTTAGCCTTACACTGGAGTATCTGTTCATCTGTTGTACTAGAATTTGCTTTTGCTTCTAGATTCTTACCTCTGAATTTGTTCTGCACCTGTTCTTCATTTTTGGCTTCTGTTCCTCTATCTCTGTTCTTAAAGGTAATTTATTGGGCTTCCTTAAAACTGATTTTCCTCAGCATAGTCTGTCACTGGTTCAGACCCTCTCCTCTCCTTCCAAGTATATAAATTATGATAACTAAACTTTTTTAAATTATTGTTAAATAGTTTTTTTCTACTTTCTTTTTTCTTTGCTGGTCACGGGGCCTGAACTCTGGGCCTGGGCACTGTCCCCCAGCTGTTCAGCTCAAGGCTAACAGCGCAACTTCTGCTTATGTGGTGCTGAGGAATCAAACCCAGGGCCTAATAAATGCAAGACAAGCACTCTGCCACTGAGCCACCTTCCCAGCCCTTTTCTACTTTTTTTCCTCACAAAACTGGGGTTTTACCTCAGGGCCTTGAGCTTTCAAGGGTCTGCCACTTGGGCCATACCCTTTTGCTTTTTCTTTGCTTTATTTTTCAAATAGGTTCTCTTTTTGCCTGGGGCCAGCATGAACTCCCACCCTCTTAATATGTCTTCTATGTAGCTGAGATTCAAGGCTTGAATCATCACACGTGTATTATTTGTTGTGCTAGCATCTTGCTACTCCATTACTACCATCTAGTAGGTAGCTGGGATTATAGGTGTGCACAAACCATGCCTGCCTTTACCTCCTTTAAATTGCCTACCAGAGATAAATATTTCAGTATTCTTTGTTTGATTGTATCCATGTAACTAACCCAACCTGATTTTGAACTTGTGTCTATGTAGCCTAGGCTGGGATCTTCCTGCTGCAGCTTCCTGGGTGATAAGATTACAGATGTGCTTCACCACACCCTGCTATATTTTAACTTTTTTTTTTTTGTTGGTCATGGGGCTTGAACTCGGCCTGGGTGCTGTCCCTCAGCTGTTTAGCTCTACCACTTGAGACACAGCACCACTTCTGGTTTTCTGGTAGTTTGTTGGAGAGAAGAGTGTTACAGACTTTCCTGCCCAGGCTGGCTTTGAACTGTGATCCTTAGACCTCAGCCTCCTGAGTAGCTAGGATGACAGGCATGAGCCACCAGTACCTGGCTATATTTAACTTTATTTTTATTTTTGGCAGTTTGGGGGTAGAGTTTGAACACAGGTCCTCAAGCCTGCTAAGTTGGCATGATATTGCTAGCCACACCTTTATCCCCTTTATTTTACTTAACATTCATTTCTTTTCCAGATTGGGTTAACATTGAAATGTCTGGTAACACCTAGAATGTATTTCAGTGCTTGTTAAAAGGAATGAGGTAAAGGAAGAAATCAGGTTTGATTTCTTTTTTCTTTCTCCTCCAAAAGACTAGTTTAAAAGGAAGAAGGGAGGGTAGTTGAACAGGAGGCTGAAGTACAGCTTATTAACAAAGTTCTTGCTTATACATGTGTGAGGCCCAGGGCCTGGTTCCAGCACCACAAAAATAAAAACAATAAAAGGCTACACAGTTGTCTCCAAACTTTTAGTAAATATTCTACCATTTTTCTAACTATCGATAATGTCACTTTTTTATTATACTAGTTTTCTCTTTCATGAATGTACTTTGCACTGTATTCACACTATATTGGTTTCAAGTACTGTTATAATTCTTCTGATACTAGGAGAAAAATCAGCCTTTTTCCTTTTTTTCCTTTCAATAGTACTCAGGGTTGAATTTGGCCTTATGCAAGCCATGCCTTATACTTTGCCATTTGGGCCATGCCCCTAATCCTTTGCTTTAGTTTTGGAGCTTTATGCCCAAGCTAGCCTGGACTATGATCCTCTTATTTATACTTCTTGTGTAGCTAGACTGACAGGTGCACATCCTTGTGCCAGCTATTGTTAACTTTTCTCTGAGATGACCTTGAACCATCATCTCCCAAATAGCTGAGGTTATAGACATGAACCGTTGTGCCTCTCTGTTCTAGATAATTTGTTTCAAGTGAACAGGTTTTAGGTTATTTGTGAAATTTTCAAAATCTAAATATTTAAGGCCAGGAGTATAGCTCAGTGATAGATCACTTGCCTTTAGCATGTGCAAGGCCCTAGATTCAGTCTCTTGCAAAACAAAACATATAAAAACAGTTGTAGATAAAGTGTCCCCTTTTATAACATTTAAAAAAATTATATCTTCTCAATATAAGAGTGTATTTGGGCTGGGAAGGTGGCTCAGTGGTAGAGTGCTTGCCTTGCATACATGAGACCCTGAGTTCGCTTCCTCAGCACCACATAAGCAGAAAAAAAAAAAGGTCAGAAGTGGCGCAGTGGCTCGAGTGGTAGAGCACTTGCCTTGAGCTGAAGAGCTGAGGGACAGTGCCCAGGCCCAGAGTTCAGGCCCCACAACCTGACCCAAAGCAAAAAAAAAAAAAAAAAAGAGTGTATTTAAGCATACCTGTTATCCCAGCACTCAGGAGACAGGCAGGACTGGACTACTTAGTGAGACTTTGTCTTACCCCTTTCCCCACCCAAAAGAAATGTATCTACTTGGATAAATGTATATAAATGTATAAGTGTATCAAGATTGGATAAATACTTTTAAAATCTTTACCAGGTTAATAAGTGATAAAAGTTTCCTTTTTTTCCTTAGCTATTGGAAAAATAAAAAAATTCTTACAGTTTTTCCTTTTCTATTTTTTTCATAATACATTTTTTTTGTCATAGTGTTTATCTTAGACTGAGATGATGCAATACAGTTTTCACTTACTCTTTGAAACTCATACAGGCTTTTACGTGCAAAGAACAAACTCTTGTAGAAAAGTTGTGCCAATGTGAATAAATAAAGCCCATAATAGAGATTGCTGAGTTATAGGACCTTTAATAAATGATCTGTTGCTAAGTTTAAAAAAATAACAAAGAACAGGAAGTTCTCATCCCTTGAGTTCTCAGCACAACAGAAAATTGTAGCAGTAACCCATTTGAAGAAGGATTTTGTTGTTAGATAAGACCTTGCTTGGACAAGTGGAAGGTAAACCTTTCTCAAAAAAGAAAAGCTCCATATAATTTTTATTCATTGTGTTTTTGAAGTATGGAAAAGAATTAGTAGCAGTGGCTAGTAGCTGTAACTTTTTCCAGTCTGTTAGACTGAGTGTTGGTAAAGAAATTTCTGTAGTATTTACAGAGCTAATTTTATAGTACTCATCCCAATTCAGGAATCAACCCATCTAAATACATAGTATCAAAAGAAAGATGCACACTATGAGCTTTCTTTTCCATTTATCTGATCTAAATTTAAAAAAAATTAAGTTTCCCTTTAAGATAGGCCAAGTCTTAATGTTATTTGATACAGCAAACATTGGATTCTTTTTATTTTTAAATATAATTTTGTTATTATTATTAAGGTATTGTACAGAGGGGTTACCATTTCACAATTCAGGTAATAATGTGTAAATAATTTTTATTCTTGACACAGAGTAATGGGCACAGAAAAGACTAAAAACATTTTGAGTTCTAGTGTTTTTCTTAATTCTACATGATACCTACACTTCACTTTTTTTTTTAATTTAATTTTATTTGTGAACATACTGTACAGAGGGGTTACAATTACATGGGCAGGATAATGCGTACATTTCTTACCAAGCATTGCAGCCTCCTCCTTTGGTTTACCCTTCACATCCCTTCCCAGCCTCCCCCCTCCCCCCCAATCCCAATACACTTCACTTTTTTTTTCTTTTTCTTTTTTTTTTTTTTTTGCCAATCCTGAGGCTTGAACTCACGGCCTGGGCACTGCCCCTGAGTATCTCTTGCTCAAGGCTAGAACTCTCCATTTCAGCAATAGCACAACTTCTGTCTTTTTTTGTGGTAATGAGGAATCGAGCCCAGGGTTTCATGCATGTTAGGCAAGCAGTGTATCACTTGACCACATTCCTAGCCCCTCTCCCCCGCTTTTTTTTGACAGTTCTAGAGCTTGCACCCAGGGCCTGGCACTGTCCCTGGCTGCTTTTGCTGAAGGCTAGTACTCTACCACTTGTCACAGCACCACTTCTGGCTTTTTCTGTTTATGTGGTACTGAGGAATCAAACCCTGGGCTTCATGCATGCTAGACAAGCACTCTACCACTAAGCCACATTCCCAACCCCATATACAGGACATTTTGCTAAGCAAATGCTTTACTACTTGAGTAATTTAAATTTCCATATTTAATGTTAAGATTTTGCTAGAAGATACCATTCATGAAGGGTCTGTTAAGTTTTACTGTGAACTTGTCTTTAGACAGAATAATTATGTGCTAAATTGCAATTAATCAACTAATGACCTTGTTACATTGTTTAGTGACATTCAGCCTTAGGTTTTAGTCAATTATGTGTCTTTTTTTCCAAAATATGTCACCTTTGTCTTTTTTAAAAATATTTTTTCTTTAGGTTCTTAGACCAAGGGTACTTTGTGGCAATAAACAAAATATATTCCTTGAAAATAATTTTGAGTGAATGAAAAATCTAATCTCAAAAGGATATGTACAGGCTAGGAAGGTAGCTCAGTGGTAGAGCGCTTGCCTTGCATGCATGAGGCCCTGGGTTTGATTCCTCAGTACCACATAAGCAAAAAGAAAAAAGCCAGAAGTGGTGCTGTGGCTCAAGTGGTAGAGCACTAGCCTTGAGCTGAAGAGCTGAGGGACAGCGCCCAGGCCCAGAGTTCAAGCCCCACGACCGGACCCCCCCCCCCCAAAAAAAGGGGGGGTAGCACAGAGGAATCATATGATAGTGATAGAATTGAATATATTGAGGGCTGGGAAGATGACTCATTGGTTGAGCGCTTGCCTTGCATGCCTGAGGCCCTGGGTTCGGTTCCTCAGCACCACATAAGCAAAAAGAAAAAAGCCGGAAGCGGTGCTGTGGCTCAAGTGGTAGAACACTAGCCTTGAGCTGAAGAGCTGAGGGACAGCGCCCCAACCCAGAGTTCAGGCCCCACTACCGGACCCAAAAAAAAAAAAAAAAAAGAATTTAATATATTGAGTGCCATGGTTCCACAATTCAATGCCAGCATGGTCTACATAGCAAAAATAAATAACTATTTTCTCTCTCAGTGTCTCTCTAACATATGTGCACACATACACACATGGATTCACATGTGAGGGTGTATAGCTGGTAAAAATCCAAGTAACCTTTGAACCAGTATCAGTTTCCTTATGTTGATATTTTCTTTTTATGCACACTGTTATCATTGGGGAAGATTGGGCAAAGTGCATACAATACCTCCTTATGCATCCTTTCTTGGCATTTGTAATTATTTCAAATAAAGTTTAAAAAAATGCTATTAACAAAGCATGGTAGTGGATACTTGTAATCCTAACACTTGTGAGACTTGAGGCAGGAAGATCTTGGGCTTAAGACCAGCTTAGGACAGTTACATGGTGTGACTTGTTCTCAAAAACCAAAACCATTCAACTAACCAACCAAACAGAAAAATGCCACAACTTTAATGAACATTCCCCAGTAATTAAAAAAAAAGATTACTGTAAAGTTGATGTACAGAATGGTTATAGTTAACACAAGTCAGAAGAGTGCATTTCTTTTTTTTTTTTTGTCGGCATGGGGCTTGAACTCTGAGCTTGGGTGCTGTCTTGTGCTCTTCAGCTCAAGGTGAGCCTCTACCACTTGAGCCACAGCACCACTTCCGGTTTTCTAGTGCTTTATTGGAGATAAGAGTCTCACGGACCTTCCTGCCTGGGCTGGCTTTGAACCGTGATCCTCAGATCTCAGCCTCCTGAGTAGCTAGGATTACAGGCATGAGCCACCGGTGCCCAGCTGAGAGTACATTTCTTTTTGATCAGTGTCACCCCCTTATTTTCTCCCAGTTTTTTCTCTCCCTACTTCCCTTCTTCCTTCCTCCTATAGTTCATTTCCATCATAGTGTTTAGTGAGTATCACTGCTGAAACCTATGGTAATTATAAAAAGTAGTATCTGTTGAGTTGTCCTATTATGAGTTCTACCATCCAGTTATTATAGTAATTTAGACAGGTCCCTCAGAGAAGAGTTCTAAGTACTCATTCATCAGAGGCAACATATTTTCATTTATGACTAGCTACTAATAAAGCCCCTGTTATTTTTAGGAAACCCATGTTTAGTTACATTGAAGCTTCCATGACTAGTGGAATTTTGATGTATATAACCTACATTTTCTTTTCTTTGATGTATTGAATATAAAATTATACCATTTTTTGTTGTTGTTTTGTCTTTTTGGAAACAGGATCTCATGTTTCATCCCCCAGCTAGCCTGAAACTTAAGCCCCTTCTGCCTCCCATCCCAATGTTAGTATTAAAGGCATATACCATCACATCCAGCTAAGAATCTAACATGAAAGAAGACATGATAGACTTTTAAATATTAAACACACATTTCTATTTTAATAGATCCAATTAGAATCATACCTTTTATTGAGCACACTGATAAATATTCTATAAGTTAGAACATGATTTATGTGTTTTTCTGGTAAACAGTTTGGTTTAACAATAATGCTCCAAGAAAAAAAAGCTAATAGCTTCTATTTTTCCATACCTCTTTAGGGTTTTTGAAACAGAGTCTCATTTCGAAACCTAGGCAGACCTCTGAACTAAACTATTTCTATTTTAGCCTCTTCGTTGCTGAGATTATAAATTAATTTTCAATTGTTTAAATATATGCTTTTTTTTGTCAGTCATGGGGCTTAAACTCAGCCTGGGCGCTGTCCCTGAGCTCTTCAGCTCAAGGCTAGTGCTCTACCACTTGAGCCACACCACTACTTCTGGTTTTCTGTGGTTTATTGGAGATAAGAAGCTTACCAACTCTCCTGCCCAGGATGGCTTTGAACAACGATCCTCAGATCTTAGCCTTCTAAGTAGCTAGGATTACAGGCATGAACCACCAGTGTCCGACTAAATAAGCATATAAGTATTTTTAAACTGCGTGTTTTTAAACATGAACAGCCAAATATTAGCTAAGCCTAATTGATCACTTCTTTGACATGTTGAGTGCTTTTTGCATGCTATCTCATTTAGTCCTCAAAACAGCCCAGTACTATTAAATAGGTAAGGATACTGAAACAGGAAAATTCACTACCTGGAATAATACAACTAGTAAGATAAAACAGTTTGAGCTGGGTGCTAGTAGCTCATATCTGTAATCCTAGCTACTCAGGAGACTGAGATCTGAGCATCACAGTTCCAAGTCAGCCCTGGCAGGAAAGTCCTTGAGACTCTCACATCCAATTAATCACCAAAAAGCTGGAAGTGAAGCTGTAGCTCAAATGATAAAGGGCTTACCTTGAGCATGAAAGCATAGGAATAGTGCCCAGGCCCTGAGTTCAAGCCCCAGTACTGGCACCAAAAAAAAAAGTTTGAAACTCAGACTTCTTAACATACAGTGTACCTTTGTACTATACTTCTTTACACAATACAGTGTAGAAACTCTTTAAAGTTAAGAGCTAAGAATATATTGGTAGTTGGGATTGGAGGCATGGCTTTGGTGGTAGACTGCTAGCTAGTGAAAGTTAGGTACTGAGTTGGAGTGACAATCTTGGACCTAAAAAAAAAAAAATATATATATATATATATATATATATATATATGTAGTTATTATTATGTATCTTAGTTTCATTGTATGCATAAGGTATATATACCTGAAGCCCTTTCATCTCTAATTCAGTGCTTTCTTGCCTTATCTGAATTATGGCAAGAGAACCAAGATATATTTCATTTTCACTAATTAAAAAGGCAGGCATATAAAAATATATCAGAAGTAGTTATTACTATTAGTTTTCATGTTTAAAATTGGTATTCTAATGAAAGTGTCATATCACTATGGAGATTTGGGTGAAATAAGTATAATGTATTTGACAATATTCTGATAGTATTGTAACATACTGATTTCTTTTATCTAATTTATATACTAGCTGTACTATTGTATCTGCTGTACACTAGCTTATATTGTAGTTGTAAGTTTAATTATTTGGAACCTCCATAACTGCTTTCTGTGTTAGCTATTCTATACTGTTCATGCTGTATGTGAACTGTCTTTATAGCCCTAGCTGATTATAAAGTCATTGCTCTTCAAATCCCAATTCTTTTGCCTTCTGAATGTGTTACAGTTTGGAAGAGTTGATTTCTCATACGTTTAGTAGTTTTCTCTGCTCAGGATCCTAGAACCTTTTATCCCTTTTCTTATGCTTACCAGCTATGATATTGTTTCTTCCGATATCTGTGTTTTTGTCAGTCCTGGGGCTTGAACTCAGGGCCTGCATGCTGTCCCTGAGCCTCTTTGTTCTTAAGACTAGTACTCTACCACTTCAGCTACAGCACCATTTCTGGCTTTTTCTGAGTAGTTTATTGGAGATAAGAGTCTCACAGGGACTTTCCTGCCCAGGCTGGCTTTGAACTGCAGTCCTCAAATCTCAGCCTCCTGATTAGCTAGGATTACAGGCATAAGTTACCAACACCTGGCAATTGTCTTCCATATCATTTCTCTCTCAAGGACATTGACTGTTGATGCTTTCTACTATACTGAGGACCTAGAATAATGCCTGTCTGGTTTAGAAGGCTTTTTTAGTGCATAGCTTTATGAATGATCATAGCTACAGATAATTCTTTTTTTACTATATATTTTTATTGTAAAGATACTGTACAAAGGTGTGCAGTTACATGAGTAAGGTAATGTATCGAGTGTTGTTACCCCCTCCTTTGTTTTTCCCTTAACATCCTTTCCCTCCCCAACTTCTTCCTCCCCCCAGCTACAGATAATTCTCACTGCTTTTTGCATAAACTCTGCATAAACCAAAATGTCTTTTTGTTGCTGAGATTCAGAACACTTAATATTGAAAAGTGCTGAGATAATGTGCAGTTTTCCCCAGTGTAATGCATGCTCACATTCAATGAATACACAAAGCAATTGACATTCATAGAGGTAGAGTGACATGGACTAAAATCCCATGTTTCCTCAATTTTTTTGTTGTACTACCATTTTATTTTCTCTTGTCTATTGTGATGGAAACACTTTAGGTAACATCTTATTGTTAGTAATATCTCTCAACTTATTGTTAATAATATTCTCTCTGTACTTTTAACTGTAAGTAAGGGATCACTTGCCAACTAGAAAACTGAAAAGCAATTTGTATATTGTTTAAGCAGTGACATTTTCCTGTTCTGTAGACCTCCGTGAGTGAAAGCCTTCAGAGGGAAGCTGCTAAGAAGCAGGCCATGAAACAGGTAAGAGGGACAAGTGAGATAAGTGCATTTAGTTAAGTAAGTACTTGGGCTCATATTTTTAGGTATAAGTGGGGTTTTTTTGTTTTTTGTTTGTTTGTTTGTTTTCTGTCGGTCGTGGGGCCTGAACTCTGGGCCTTGGTGCTGTCCCTCAGCTCTTCACCTCAAGGCTAGCTTTCTACCACTTGAGCCACAGCACCACTCCAGCTTTTTCTGCTTATGTGGTGCTGAGGAATCGAACCCAGGGCCTCATGCATGTGAGGCAAACACTCTACCACTGAGGCACCTTCCCAGCCCAGGTATAAGTTTTTGTATCTAGGTGCTGAGACTTAAAACAGAGGACATATATAATGAATTATATTTTCTGGAAAGGTTTTGTTGGTACTGGAGTTTGAACTCAGCTCTTCACACATGCTATCCAGACACTGTACTTCTTGAACCTTATCTTCATTCCTAAACATTTTCTCTTGCTTTGTGTAGATTATAAATTTCTTCTATAAATTTTAAAGGAAAAAACAAGCTAAAATATGTAGACTTGATCTCAGAAAGTTATACACTGGAAATGGCACTGTAGCTCAAGTGGTAGAGCGCTTGCCTTGAGTTGAAGAGCTGAGGGACAACGCCGAGGCCCAGAGTTCAAGCCCCCACGACCAACAAAAAAAAAAAAAAAAAAAAAGAAAGTTATACACTGGAAGAAGAGACTTAAGATTTGTGAAGAAATAAAAAAGTGATAACATCAAAGAGATAAAAAATTAGACATTACAGTATAAAATGTTTCAAACAAAAGACATTACTGGAGGATAAAATCCTCAGAAATGGCCTTATTTAATATGTTAAAGCTAAAGCTACACACCTGTGGCTCACACTTACTGTAGCTACTCAGGAGCCTGAGATCTGAGGATCACAGTTTGAAGGCAGCTCCTCAGTCCAGGGGAAAATCCAGGCAAGAAAGTCTATGAGACTTTCACCTCCAGTTAACCACCAAAAAGCCAGAAATGGAGCTGTGTTTAAATGATAGAGCACTAGCCTTGAGCACAAAAACTCAAGGACATTACCTGGGCCCTGCGTAGCACGTGCGCAGTTCGAGCGCGCGCTCACACACACACACATACACACACACGCACAGACGTTGGGGCTGAGCTGGCCCTGATACTCTGAGATATTGATGCTCTGAAAAGGAAAAAAAATCAAAACAAAAAGGTCATGATAAAAGCAGAAGATTTTACATGACTAACACCACAAAACAACAACAATAAAACAAAACACTAAAAAGTGTCCCCATTTTGTTTTATTTCATTTTATTTTTACCTGTCCTGGGACTTGAACTCGTGGTATCTTTGAGCTTCTTTTGCTCAAGGATAGTACTCTATCACTTGAACCACAGTGCCACTTCCTGCTTTTTCTGTGATTAATTGGAGGTAGAGACTCTTGGACTTTCCTGCTATGGCAGGCTTTGAACTGCAGTCCTCAGATCTCAGTCTCCTAAGTAACTAGGATTACAGTCATAAGCCACTTCATCAGGCAAAAGTCCCCATGTTAATAGTATGTTGGGAACCATTTTTAATATTTGGAACATTTTAATTTTTTTATTTTTAGTGGTACTAGGGTTTGAACTCAGGGCCTCACATTTACAAAGCATGTACTTTTTTTTTTTTTTAAACCACTGAGCATGTCTGTAGCCTTTATTTTGCTCATTACTTTTGAACACTTCCTGCTAGGGCAAGCCCATCTGTTAAAAGCTTCTTGGTAACCAGAGTAAACACTGTGTCCAGCCCTTTTTTTTTTTTTGCCAGTCTTAGGGCTTGAACTCAGGGCCTGAGCACTGTCCCTAATGCTTCTTTTTGTTCAAGGCTTAGCACTCTACCACTTGAGCCACAGTATAACTTCCAGCTTTTTCTGTTTATGTGGTGCTGAGGAATCAAACCCAGGGCTTTGTGCATGCTAGGCAAGCATTCTACTGCTAAGCCACATTCCTAGTCTCAGCTCTTCATTCTTTTTTTTTTGTGTGTGTGTCCGGTCGTGGGGCCTGAACTCTGGGCCTGGGTGCTGTCCCTCAGCTCTTCAGCTCAAGGCTAGCGCTCTACCACTTGAGCCACAGCGCCACTTCCGGCTTTTTTCTTTTTGCTTATGTGGTGCTGAGGAATCAAACCCAGGGCCTCGAGCATGCAAGGTAAGCACTCTACCACTGAGCCACCTTCCCAGCCTCAGCTCTTCATTCTTGAAAAGGAGGTCTGTCGAATTTTTCTGCTCCAGCTGGCCTTGAACTTTGATCCCAACAATCTTAGTTAATCTCTTAGTAGCAAGGTACAGGCATTAGCCACCAGCATATAACTATTTCCTGTTGTTAAAAACTAAATTTTTTTTTGGAAATCCAAGTTATTAAAGGTGACATAAAGATTAATATATTAAATACAGGCATTTCAAAATGGGGCTAAGTGTTTCTGAGTCATACCTTTTGATATGGATAATTATATACAAATGAAGATACAGTGTTCATAATTAATATTGATTGAATACTTACTCCCTGCTTATTTTAGGTATCTTAAGTTCCTTGAATTACCATAACTTGGAAGGTAGATAAAAAATATTGTCCTCTTTTAATTTAGAAAAATAAGATACAAAAAGATTAAAGGAACTTACCCAAAGTTGAGTGGTAAGCATGTTGCCAGAATTCAAACTTACCTTGGTTGCAAAATTTACATGAATATTTTTTCTAAAATTGGATTTTTTCTTATATATATTTCCAATTTATGAATGTTTCTCTTTAAAAAATAGATTTTTGCTGATGGCTTATTTTTAACACCCTTTTTTTGTTGTTTTGAAGACTAAACTAGAAATACAGAAGGCTCTTGAAGAGGATTCCACGGTATATGAATATGATAGTATATATGATGAAATGCAGAAAAAAAAGGAGGAAAATAATCCCAAATTGCTTTTGGGAAAAGATCGAAAGGTTGGTACCGGATATGTGAAGTTTTTTTTTAATCTCTACTTGCATTTTGTGTCTTTATTTTATTTTGAGATAGAATGATCTTTAGCTAAAGTATGAAAAGTTCCTAGTTCAAGATTATAGATTTGATTTCTAGACCCCAGGAAACCTTGCAATATGTTATCCTAACTGGAATTGGTAAATTATCCAGCAATTTCATAATTTTTGTTACTTTAAAATCTTTAAGAATAATTTTTAAAAATTCCTTGGAAATTCTATGTATCTGCCAAGTTCGTACTGCTTCTGCCCTGATGTTTATTATCCTTTCTCCCCATCACCCTCTCCTTCTCTCCCCCTCATCCTTTTCCCTTCTCCCTCCCTCTCTCTCCTTGTCAGTTGTAAGGCTTGAATTTGGGACTTGGGCACTGTATCTGAGCTCTTTTTACCACTTTTGAGCCACTGCTCTACTTCCAGTTTTCTGGAAGTCTCATGTACTTTCCTGCCCAGGATGCCTTTGAACTGTAGTCCTCAGATCTCAGCCTCCTGAGTAGCTAGGATTACAGGCATGAGCCATAAGTGCTTGGCCTTTCTTTTTCTTTCTAGCTGCTAACTTATACATCTGCCTGTGCCTATCATAGTCATACTTAAAATTTGTTTTTAAAAAATCTATGAAATGTAAAAAGCTAAGAGGAACTTTTCTCATTCGTTTGTTGAATTAATAGTACCGAGTAGAACAGGAAAATATTCAGCTTATGATTTTTTTTTTTTAAAAGTTGCAGGGTGCAGGTGGCTCATGCCTATAATCCTAGCTACTCAGGAGGCTGAGATCTAAGGATCATGGTTCAAAGCCAGCCCGTGTAGGAAAGTTCGTGAGACTCTTATCTCCAGAAAACAGGAAGTGGTGCTTGGGCCCAAGTGGTAGAGCTGCTAGCCTTGAGCTGAAGAGCAGAGGGACAACACCAAGGCCCAGAGTTCAAGCCCCACGACTGGCAAAAAAAAAAGTAAAAGAATGCTATAAGTTCCTATTGCTGATATCCTTAAATTTTTATTGAAAACAATTTATTTTGTCTATTTCCTGAGTTTTTATGTGTGTTGCTGTAGATTAAACCCAAGGCTTTATGCATGATAGGCAAATGCTGTACCATTAAGATAACGTCCCATAGGGCTAGGAAAGTGGCTCAGTGGTAGAGTACTTGCCTTGGATGCATGAGACCCTGGATTCGATTCCTTAGCACCACATAAGAAAAAGCCAGAAGTGGCCCTGTGGCTCAAGTGGTAGAGTGCCAGCCTTGAGCTAAAGAGCTGAGGGACAGTGCCCAGGCCCAGAGTTCAGGCCCCATGACCGACAAAAAAAAAAAAAATACATCCCATCCCTTTTTTTTTGAGACAGGATCTTACTGTGTAGCCCAGGCTGGCACTGAATTCTTGATCCTCCTGTCACTGCCAAGTGCTAAGATAGCAGTTGTAGGCCACTATACCTGACAATTTCAATATTAATCTTGCTGCAAATACATATTAAGTTTTGAAGAGGATAATCCTAATTGAACTAGCTATTTTGATTTTAATCCATGATAAAAATTATAATAATAGTTATTTTCTTAGTTTTCTTTCTTTTTTTTTGGCCAGTCATGGGGCCTGAACTCTGGGCCTGGGCACTGTCCCTCACCTCTTCAGCTCAAGGCTAGTGCTCTACCACTGGAGCCATAGCGCCACTTCTGGGTTTTTCTGCTAATGTGGTGCTGAGGAATCAAACCCAGGGCCTCATGCATGCAAGGCAAGCAGTCTACCACTGAGCCACCTTCCCAGCCTTTCTTATGGTTTTCTAAATTATTTTTTTCTTAGCCCAAGTATATTCACAACTTACTAAAAGCAGTTGAGATCAGAAAAAAGGAACAGGAAAAAAGAATGGAAAAGAAAATACAGAGAGAACGAGAAATGGAAAAAGGAGAATTTGATGATAAAGAGTCATTTGTGACATCTGCATATAAAAAAAAACTGCAAGAGAGAGCTGAAGAAGAAGAAAGAGAAAAGAGGGCTGCTGCACTTGAAGGTAAAAATAAAACAGGGAAAAGCAGAGGAAGTTAGCAGAATATGCCCTATGGATACCTGCTTTATCAGTGAACTTTTGGATTATAATGTCATCATAATATATATATATGAAAGCAAAATATTATATACTAATATAAAGAGGTTATTGATAGATTAACTAAAAATGCAGTTGAGTTCTTCAGTAGCTGTTACTTATAGTTGATTTTTTTTTTCTTTTCTTTTTTTTTGGTCAGTTGTAGGGCTTGAACTCTGGGCTTGGGTACTGTCCCTGCACTCTTCAGCTCAAGGCAAGAGCTCTACCGCTTGAGCCACAGTGCCACTTCCGGTTTTCTAGTGGTTTATTGGAGATAAGAGTCTCATGGACTTTCCTGTCCAGGCTGACTTTGAACAGTGATCCTCAGATCTCAGCCTCCTGAGTAGCTAGGATTACAGGCATGAGCCTGGCTCTTTTTTTCTTTTCGTTTGTTGGTCGTGGGGCTTAAACTTTGGGCCTGGGCACTGTCCCTGCACTCATCGGCTCAAGGCTAGTGCTCTACCACTTGAGCCACAGCACCACTTCCAGTTTTCTGCTGGTTTATTGGAGATAAGAGTCTCACAGACTTTCCTGCTCTGGCTGGCTTTGAACCTGGATCCTCAGATCTCAGTTTCCTGAGGAGGTAGGATTACAGGCGTGAGCCACCTAGCCCAGCTGTAGTTGATTTTTTTTAACTTATTCTCATTACTATAAGTCACTTTCTTAGATCATGATTCCAAATGTAAAATTATTTTTCTTGTGTGTTTGCTGGTCCTGGGGCTTGAACTTGGGGCTGTCCCTGAACTTCTTTTTCTTCTTTTGCTCAAGACTAACACTCTACCACTTGAGCCACAGCTCAACTTCCAGATTTTTTTTGAGTAGTTAATTGGCTGGCTTTGAACTGTGATCCTCAGATCTCAGCCTCCTGAGTAGCTAGGATTAAAGGTTTGAGCCACTTGTGCCCATCATAAAACCATTTATTACAAAGTATAACAGTTAAATTTGTTAGAAACCATATAAATGTAACTTTTTAAACCTTTGTTTTATAAGTTGAGAAAATCTAGAGTTATACCATTCAGGGAGAATTATTGAAAAAGAGCATAGTATGCGGGGATTAAAAGAATATCTTAGGTCTTTCTACTCATGGCCATTTCTTTTAGATCCAAGTGGAATAGGTGCTTATAAATAATTAGTTGGCAAGTGCTCTTCAACTGTTTAATTTCAAATGAAAGAAAAAAACAAGCCGAGTGCCAGTGGCTTATACTTTAATCCTAGCTACTCAGGAGGCTGAGATCTGAGGATCACGGGTCAAAGCCAGCCTGGGCAGGAAAGTCTCTTATCTTCAATAAACCACCAGCAAACTGGAAGTGGCATTGTGACTCAAGTTGTAGAGCGCTAGCCTTGAGCTGAAGAGCTGAGGGACAGCGCCCAGGCCCAGAGTTCAAGCCCCTTTACCGACAAAAAAAAAAATCTGATTCTATCTAGCTTGAGGTCTGCCAAACAAGTGTGGAGTCCTGAGTTCAAACTACTATACCACATAAAGGAAAGAGAAAGATTCTGTCTAAGCATCTACTATGTTCATCTAAAGTATCGGGTAGCAAATATTAACCAGATATAATATTTTTGGCTTTTTGTATTCTGATCTCTGATGCAGCTAATCAACTGTCTTGTTTGAACAAAAGTTGATGAACAGTACAGAAACAAATAAACAGGTAAACCGAGCGCTGGTGGCTCACGCCTATAATCCTAGCTACTCAGGAGACTGAGATCTGAGGATCACTGTTCAAAGCCAGCCCGGGCAGGAAACTCCGTGAGACTCTTATCTCCAATAAACCACTAGAAAACTGGAAGTGGCGCTGTGGCTCAAGCAGTAGAGCACTCGCCTTGAGCTGAAAGAGCACAAGGACAGCGCCCAGGCCCAGAGTTCAAGCCCCACGACTGACCTAAAAAAAAGAAAAAGAAAAAGAAACAAATAAGCAGGTAGCAGGCCCGATTTGGCTTGTAGCCAAAAACTATATTCTGCCTTGTTGAATACTATATCTCTCTCACTTGGCTTTCCCCCTCTCTAGCATGTCTGGATGTAACGAAGCAGAAAGATCTCAGTGGATTTTACAGGCATCTGTTAAATCAAGCAGTTGGTGAAGAGGAAGTACCTAAATGCAGCTTTCGTGAAGCCAGGTGAGAAACAGAAGATGGAGAAGAAATGTACTCTATCTTTGATTGTGAATTTATGGGGTCATGTTAGCCCTCTGAAAGTTAAAGGGTACGGCACTATATGTGGTATTGTTAGCTAGTGTAACCTGATTGAATAAATGTCTACAAATTTGTATTTTGTGCATGTGTGCATGCTTATGTGTACAGTATTAAGGCTTGAACTTAGGGCGTGGTCTCTGTTCCTTAGCTTTTGCTCAAGGCTGGTACCCACCACTTGAACCACCCTCACTTTTGGCTTTTTTGTGTGGTAAATTAGAGAATGTCTCACTGGCTTTTCTGCCCAGGCCAGCTTTGAATCCCAATCCTCAGATCTCAGACTCCTGAGATGGAAGATAGTTACATGTGTGATCCACCAGGACCCAGCTCAAATTTGTACTTGCTAAATTTAAAAATCTGAAAATTTTGCTCATTATTTTTATTCTGGAGTTCAAAAGAATTAGTTTAGTTCTAAACACTTCATATGATTAAGTTTAGACTTGTATAAAAATTTGTGAATACCTAGTTTATAAGTGTTATAAATGACTTGAAAGAAGCTGAGTGCTGATGGCTTACATCTATAATCCTAGCTACTCAGGAAGCTGAGATCTGGAGGATTAACATTTTAAGCTAACCTAGAGCAGAAAAGTTTTCTAGTCTGGAAGCATGGCTCAAGTGGTAGAGCACCAGCCTATCAAGCTCAAGGTCTTGAGTGCAAACCCCAGTACTGCCAAAACAAAACAAATAAATGACCTGAGAGGAGAAGCAAACCAAATTGTTGTTACTTGGCTTTTTCACTCAAGGCTGGTGCTCCATCACTTGAGCTGCACTTCCACTTCAGCTTTTTACTAGAGGTACGTCTTTCAGCTTTGTCTGCCAAGGCTGATTTTGAACCATGATCCTCAGATCAGTCTCCTGAGTAGCAAACCATTATAGGCATGAGCCACGAGTGCCCAACAATGTTCTGATTTTTTTTTGGGGGGGGGGGGGGGTTGTGGGGCTTGAACTCTGAACTTGGGCACTGTCCCTGAACTCTTCAGCTCAAGGCGAGCACTCTACCACTTAAGCCACAGCACCACTTCCGGTTTTCTAGTGGTTTATTGGAGATAAGAGTCTCACGAACTTTCCTACCAGGCTGGCTTTAAACTGTAATCTTTAGATATCAGTCTCCTGAGTAGCTAGGATTACAGGCATGTGCCACCAGTGCCCAGCTCCTGATTATTTTTTAGATAGGGTCTTGATTTTTATCCAGGCTGGCCTAAGATCTATGTATGCTTCCCACCATAGCTGAGATGACAGGCATGTACCATCATGCCCAGCTTCTTCTGTTGAGATGTATGTAGTTCATAGTCAGGACTTGAATATGCTAATTGAGTTCTCTGTCACTCAGCTACATTCCTAGCTCCTAAATTTTCCCTATTACCTTCAAGTATAACTTAAATATTATCACCTTACAAATACTATAATATCCCATAATTTTATTTTAAAATCTTCCCATTCTTACTCTTATTAGTTATCTTTAAGCCATTGTATAAAAGAATTGCAACTCAATTCTTTGGGGGTTTTTTTGTTTGTTTGTTTTGTCCATTGTGGGGCCTGAACTCTGGGCCTGAACACTTCGGCTCTCTAGCTAGCACTCTACTACTTGAGCCACGGCACCACTTCTGGCCTTTTCTGCTTATGTGGTGCTGAGGAATCGAACCCAGGGCCTCATGCATGCTAGGCAAGCACTCTACCACTGAGCCACCTTTCTAGCCTCCAATTCTTTGTTTTCCAGAGCAGCAATGTTCAATAGAAATGGTTATATCTATATCTGGGTCTCCCATATGGCAATCATTAGCCAGATATGTGGCTACTGTGATTATATACTCTGATTAGCCTCTGATATTTGATCTGATATTTTATGGAGGCTGGGTTTCATTTGTGAAAATAAACTGCTTTCCATTTATAGACTATCTGGTCACATATGTTGAACTATATGACAATGAAGATTTTTTTTTTTTGGTCGGTCATAGGGCTTAAACTCTGGGCCTGGGCCCTGTCCCTCAGCTCTTCATCTCAAGGCTACCACTTGAGCCACAGGGGGACTTTCAGTTTTTTGGTGTTTTGGAGATAAGAGTTTCACGGACTTTCCTGCCTGGTCTGGCTTAGAACTGCGATCCTCAGATCTCAGCCTCCTTAGTAGTTAGGATAACAAGTGTGCACCACTGGTGCCCAGTGACAATGAACATGTTATACGGACCCTTCCTTAAGACTAGCAGTCTAATAGAAGCTGTTTTATGTTTTCCACCTGTACAAATATTAAAAATATTCTGAATTTTTTGAGAATAGTGATTTACAAAGTGAATAGAAATAAGCACTTTTCTTAAATTTGAGTGATCAGATAATATATGAGTAAGTTAATTGAATAAATTATTGAAAATTGCATAATTTATTTCTATAATAACAATAATAATTTCTACAATACATAATTCTTTTCAAGGTCTGAAATAAAAGAAGAGAAAGCCAGGGGTTACTCTGATGAAGTAAATTCAGAGAACAGAATACCACAACAAAACTGCATTCTCCAAACTGGTGTGAAGGATGAGGAAAACCCAGATGCTGACAGTGATTTTGATAGTAAAAGCAGTGAGGAGGATGAAATGGAGGAAAATAAAGTGAACTACAGAAAGGAAAAGGTCACAGAGACCTCCAAGAATTACTCCAAGCATCATAGGAATCAAACCCATTCACACTCATCTAGTGAAGAAAGAGGGCATGGTGCCAAACACCACACCACAAGTTCCAAATCAAGAGGGCATGAGAAAAGTGGAGATCAGCACCCAGTCAGACAATGCAGAGACCAGGAGAACCATTGCAGTGACCAAGACCACCGAAAAGAAAAGGATTCTTATAGGCACCGAGATACCAACCATAGAGATTCCCACTGGAAGAGGCAGGAGCATGAAGATAAACTGAGGAGAAGAGACCATAGAGAGAAAAGTGACAGAGAATGGCAAAGGGAGAAATGCTCAAGAGAACAAGAAAGAGATAGACAACGAAATGATCATGAGAGACACAGTGAGAAGGGAGAGAAGGAAGAGAAAGCTAAAAAAAAGGAAGATGGCATAAAAGGAAAGAAAGAAAGATATGAACAAATTGACAAATACAGAGATAGGGAAAAACGAGAAGTAAATGAATCTTCAGAAAGAAATCGAGATAGAAAGGAAAGTAGCCCAACTGTTAGGGCAAAAGATGAATTTCTTGACCAGCAAAAATCAAACAAAATGAAAGATAGGGAAAAGGATGAAGAAAGAAACCAAGAGAAACCCATCTCTAGTTCGGAGATGTCACTGGGAACTAAACACAGATTAACAGAGGAAAGGCAAGAAAAGGATAAGGAAGAAGAAACACTAAAGGCTGTGAGCAAGTTTGCCAAGCGGAATAATGAAGAAACGCTAATGTCAGCTAGAGACAGGTACTTGGCCAGGCAGATGGCACGGATTAATGCAAAGACTTACATTGAGAAAGAAGAGGATTAATAGCTACCACAGTTGAAAGATTTGTGGAAGCACAGAACATTGTTGCTCCTGGAATTGACTTTGTAAAAACTATGAAGGAGTATATGAACAGTACTTGGGAAGAAATTCATGTTTTTATTCAGTCCTAAATCAAAAGTCAGTCCTTTTATCTTGAGTATTTCTGTATATATTTCTATGTCAATAATACATTGTTAGTTGTATCAAAAAATCGTAAGTGTGTACTAAATCTGCAGGTACATGGGAAAATTGGCTCTACTTCAACTAACAAAAATAAACTACTTTTCTAATGATACAGCATTTGAGTTTTTTGTTTTGGAGTTTGGGGTTTGTTTGGGTTTTTTTTGTAATTATAGAGGTGATGTACAGAGGGGTTACAATTGTATAAGTCAGGTAATGAGTACATTTTACAGGAGGACAGTGTCACCCCTTCCCTCCCAGTTTTTCTCACCTGTTTCCATCTACAAGTTGTATAGCTCACTTTCAACATACTGTCTAGTGAGTACCACTTTTGAGGTGGTTGTTTTTGAGATGGAGTCTCTCTCCATATTGTCTAGTGAGTACCACTGTTGAGGTGGTTGTTTTTGAGATGGAGTCTCTCTCCAGACAGGTCTGGAGACAAGTGATCTTTCCTCTAAGCCTCCTCAGTACTAGAAAGAACTACACTGAGTGCCACCAGGCCTGGTTTGTAATTTTGCTCTTATTAACAGTTGTTTTGGGGTTTTTTTTATATAAATATTATTTCAAATAAAAATAAGTGATTTAAAAAGTCTTACCTTATGTTCTGAAGTTTGTATTAGGATGTAAAATGTGGATTGTGTAAAATATGGATCTGTTTAAAGAACATTTTAGGCCACACAATACTGAACTTATATGAAAATAAAAATATTGATATGTTTGCCCATTTAACTCATGTTTTTATTTTAAAAGTAATTTGGGGGCTCAGGTGGGTCATGGTTCAGTACCAGAATACTATCAGTACTAAAGTAATTGCACTCATTTATGACACAGTTCCTCTCTGTTTGTGATTCTTGGCAAGTTAGTAACTGGCTATCTTAAATCTATTAGCTAAGGACAAAAAGATAAGTATTAATGTCAATGAAGCTAGATTAAAATATAGGTTGCTATTTCTGAATTTGTCATGTGTTATATGTGCGTTTGTGCTAGTACCGAGGCTTATGCTCAGAGACTTGCATTCTTTGGCTTTTTCACTCAGGGCTAATACTTTACAACTTGAGCCACAGCACCACTTTGGGCATTTTGCTGATAATTGGAGATAAGAATCTCTCAGACTTGACTGCCTAGACTGGCTTCAAACTGATTCTCAGATGTCAGCCTCCAGAGTTGTGAATATGTCGTATTTTATTTTATGTACTCTAGAAAAGACAATGCAGCTTATTACAAATTCCATTTGTATATGTGAATAAAAAAATTTTTGCACCCATTGGGAATTATACTCTTTAAACTTATTCCACAGTAAAGGATGAATATTAAGAGAAAGTTCTCTAAAGTTCTATCCATTAAGAAAACACTTTTTTTTTTTTTGGTCGGTCGTGGGGTTTGAACTCTGGGCCTGAGCGCTGTCCCTCAGCTCTTCAGCTCAAGGCTAGCACTCTACCACTTGAGCTACAGTACTACTTCCAGTTGTCTGGTGGTTTATTGGCGATAAGAGCCTCGAGATCCTCAGACCTCGGCCTCCTGAGTAGCTAGGATTACAGGCTTGGGCCACTGGTGTCCGGCAAGAAAACACTTCTTATGCTGGGTGTCAGTGGCCCATGCCTATAATCTTAGCTCCTCAGGAGGCTGAGATCTGAGGATCACAGGTTGAAGCCAGCCTGAGCAGGAAAGTCCTTGAGACCCTTACCTCCAATTAACCACCAAAAAACTGGAAGTGGTGCTGTGGCTCAAAGTAGTAGAGCATTAGCCTTGTGCAGAAGCTCAGGGACAGCACCCAGGCTCTGAGTTCAAGCCCACGACAGGGAAAGCTTCCAAGCAAGTCCCGTGACAAAAGAAAAAACAAAAACATATCTCTAATGACCCTTTGTCATGAAGAGTTACTACTTTTTTTGTTTGTTTGTTTTTTGGGGGGTCCTGGGGCTTAAGCTCTGGACCTAGGCACTTGTCCCTTTCTTTTGCTCAAGGCGAGTGCTCTACCATTAGAGGCACAGTACCACTTCTGACTCACTCTTTCTTTCTTTCTTTCTTTCTTTCTTTCTTTCTTTCTTTCTTTCTTTCTTTCTTTCTTTCTTTCTTTCTTTCTTTCTTTCTTTCTTTCTTTTTGAGAAGAATCTCATGGGCAAGTGGCACTGTGGCTCAAGTGGTAGAGCACTTGCCTTGAGCTGAAGAGCGCAGGGACAGCGCCCAAGCACAGAGTTCAAGTCCCATGACAAACAAACAAAAAAAAGAGTCTTACAGTTTTGGGGCTGAGAAGGTGGCTCAGTGGTAGAGCACTTGCCTTGCATGCCTGAGGCCCTGGGTTCGATTCCTCAGCACTACATAAGCAGCCAGAAGTGGTGCTGTGGCTCAAGTGGTAGAGCACTAGCCTTGATCTGAAGAGCTGAGGGACAGTGCCCAGGCTCCACGACCGGACCAAAAAAAAAAAGAATCTCATGGGCTTTTCTTCACCAGGCTAGCTTTGAACCAGGATCCTCAGCTCTCAGCTTCCTGAATAGGATTACAGGCATGAGTCACCAAGGTCCAGCTTACCTCTTTAATTTAGAAGAATAAACTTAGTAAGAATGTTGACTTTTAGCTAGAAAAATGTATTTTAAGTCAGACTTAACATTCATAAATCATGTTGTATCTTTATAATCAAAAAGAAAAATAACTAGAAAACCAATGATAATCTCTGTCTAGCATATAAGATATGATACATCCTAATGCTATTAAGTAGATCAGTGACAAGTCTTGAAATGTATTGACTTATGGGGGTGGAGCACAGAAAGGTCGGCAGCAAAAGTATGGAAAGAAAGATAAGTTAGGGATGAGACATGATCTAAATATTTCCAACTTTGGTAGGGGATATGGTTCCTTTGTTAAGATTGCTTTATAACTAGAACCAAGCATTCAGAAAATTAATTTGGTTGTTGTATATAGTCAAAGGATTGTATCAGAGATATAAGAAACTCAATTTCCCTCTCTCAGAAGTTTAGTTCAAAGGAGCATGGATACACTGAATAGGAAAAGCTATAGATGCTTTTATTAATCTACTTGATGATGTAGATCAGTGTGAAATTGTCAATTAAGGATTTTCTTCTATCCCCTCAAATATACAGATGTTTTTGTTCCTCTCCCATTCATCCTCCCTTTTCCAATAATAGCATCTTGATTTTTCCTTAGGAAAATACTCTTTGATGCCTCTTAATCTTGAGGTGCAAATCATGCCAAATAGCCCCCAGGAAGAGATGTGTTTCAAGCCAGACTAATATTGTAACTATTGTTGGAACTTATTGAAATGTTTTCCCCTAGCATCACTGAGTTTGAAGATGAGGTAAGTCTAGAATTGGCATGGGAGTATGCCTGGTTGCCAGATGGATGAAAGCCTACACCAGACAAAGCAGAGGCAGACAAAGTGAGAGGCAGAGAGAAGGCCCAAGTGCTTGCTTTTGAACCCCTCACTCTAGCTTTTCTATTCTATTTTCTTTTAAGATATTTAGATCAATATTTTTCAGGCTGGTTTAAATTAGATTTTTGCCACTACAACCAGAGCCAGTGGTTCACATCTGTAATCCAACCTACCCAGGAGGCTGAGATCTGAAGGATCAAGGTTCAAAGCCAGTCTGCAGATTTCCAGCTCCATCCAAACAAGTACAAGGCCCTAAATTCAAGTTTCAGGGTCAGCCAAAATTTTTCTTTTTGAAAACAGTCTTGCTATATAGCCTAGGTTAGCTTCAAACTTACGGTCCTTGTGACTTGATTACAGGTATGTACTATAATACATGATTTTAAAACCCTATTTGGTAAAGGATCCTACTTTTATTTTGTGGTAGTACTAATGTTTGGCCTACCTTGCACTCACTGGGCAGGCACCCTGCCATTTTTGCCATGCCTCTAGCCTGGCTTCTCACTGGTTATTTTGGAGATGGAGTCTTGTGGACTTTTTGCCTCTAGTAGCTCCAAATCACATTCTCTGATCTTAGCCTCCTCAGTAACAAGGATTATAGGCATTGAGTCACTTGTACCCATATATATATGGAGATACATATATATATATTCATGCAATGTACTTTCACCATATTCCTCATCACCACCCTCTTTTTCTCTTCCCTCTTTCCCATGGATTCATACCTCAATAATCCATTTTTCATGTTCAGATAAAAATATTACAGAATGCTTTGCAGATTTACTTTTTATCCTTGCTCAAAGGCTTTGCTAATCTCTGTCATTCCAGTTTAGTATTCAAAATTTGAATGGAGTGAAAAGTCTTTATGTAAGGGAAGTAGCAATAGTAATGGAATATTGCTTACACATATATGGGTACTAATCAAATATATGAGGGATAATGGGAGCCAGGCTTCTTACTATCCTAGGAGGGGTTTTAATATAGAAAGGAAGAAAACCAAGCCGTAAAACTTTGTTGTGTTGGATTGTAATTGGAGATGTTGATGTGAACTCATGATTTTCAAAACAGATGAAGGAAATATAGATTGTAAATGTGTATGCAGACATTTGTCCAAATTCCTTAGTTTCATCTATAGAGAGCTTGAGGATCAGTAACACTTCAATAAAATGAACACAACTAGCACCAACGTCTCAGTGTCTAATACTCCCTTTACTAAAAGGAACCAGGCTTTCTTTGAGAAATAGATGAGTCCAGAGTTATAGTAGAGGAAAAACAACATGATCTGAAACATCTTACTCCAGAAACTTATAAGAATGATGAGGGTATGTTAAAAGGACACAGAAGGGGCTGGGAAGGTGGCTCAGTGGTAGAGCGCTTGCCTTGCATGCATGAGGCCCTGGGTTCGATTCCTCAGCACCACATAAGCAAAAAGAAAAAAGCCGGAAGTGGCGCTGTGGCTCAAGTGGTAGAGTGCTAGCCTTGAGCTGAAGAACTGAGGGACAGCGCCCAGGCCCAGAGTTCAGGCCCCACGACCGGACCCAAAAAATAAAAAATAAATAAAAAATAAAAGGGCACAGAAGGCAGCTTGAAGGAATGGCATGTCATTGGCTAAATATGGGATGTTCTGAGCATCAAAAAGTAATAGTGGATTAAAAAACATAACGTAGGAATCTATAAAAATGAACTCAGGCTGGGAAGATGCTCAGTGGTAGAGTGCTTGCCTTGCATGAATAAGGCCCTGGGTTCTATTCCTCAGCACCACATAAGCAGAAAAAGGCGGAAGGGGTGCTGTGGCTCAAATGATAGAGTGCTAGCCTTGAACTGAAGAGCTGAGGGACTGCCCAGGTCCAGAGTTCAGGCCCCATGACCAACATACACACAAAAAAAATAAAGTTTGATGAAAAGGATAATTGCCCTGGCTCAATATAATCCCTTGCAAAATATTAATTAAAAAAAGAAAAGAAACTTTATATGGAAACCTTAGCAGAGGCCACTTTAGTCAAGACTAGTGTTATCAGTAAGGGAACAAATCAAAATCATGCTGTACCAGATAAAATGTAATGAGAAAAATATAATAAAAATCTCTATTATATTTCTATTATATATAACATGATTCTAATAATTCTAATATTGAATCATCTATCAAATCTGATGGACATTGTGAAAAGTAGCCTATAAACTTAAAAAGCATTGTTTGTGAAATTCAAGGAAAGACTGGGGAAACTGTTTTAGGCAGAAGATAAAAATGAAACAATTAAAAAAAAAAATTGTCAGTACTAGAGTTTGAACATAGGGCTTCATGCCCACTCAGCTTGTTTGCTCTGCTGGTGCTCTTACCATTTCATCTATTCATCTAACCTGGCATTTGCTGGTTAACTAGAGATAGAGACTTATTCCCCCCAGCTGGCCTCAAACCACAATCCTCCAGATGTCCGCTTTTTAAGTAGCTAGAATTGTAGTGTGAGCCACCAGCACCCATAAGAGCCCAATTTGGGGCTGGTTATTTTGGAGATGGAGTCTCTCAGACTTTTCTGTACAGGATGGCTTCAAACCACAGCTGGACTGTATATTTTTGTCTTGAAGACATCACTGAATGAGGTCAGAATATAAGATTACAGAAAGGTAAGAATTTTACTTTCTTGGTTTTTATGCTTTACATAGAAGAATACTTACATAGAATACTTACTTTACATAGAAGAGTACTTGCCTCACATGCATGAGGCCCTGGGTTCGATTCCTCAGCACCACATAAGCAGAAAAAGCTGGAAGTGACTCTGTGGCTCAAGTGGTAGAGGGCTAGCCTTGAGCTGAGAGCTGAGAGCTGAGGGACATAGCCCAGGCCCAGAGTTCAGGCCCTACAACTGGCAAAAAAAAAAAAAAAAAAAGAATGTACTTGTCTAGGAAAAGAATATTATTTTCATATTGTAGTTAGGATCTGTGCTTTAAGATTTATTTCATGTTTTGATTAAGTCTACTAATTCAGATAACATACACACTATTCATCATTTTACATATTAAATTTTTAATTATTAAAACCATAAAAAATACTGGTAATCATCTCAAAATCCTAAGAGAACTTGGACGCTTGGCTAAGTTGTAGAGCATTTACCTAGTAAGCATGACACTCTAGGTCCAATTCCTAGTATAGAGGGGAAAAAAAAGATTCTTAGTGTAGTGATGTGATGAGACCCCAGAGAGAATCCTGTAATTGCAACATTACACACTTAATATTGGGATCAGATTTGTGGTACAGATTCTCAGGTTTCAGCCTGCTGAGGAGCTAGGATTATAGGCATGAACCTCTAGCATCAAGCTTTATAATTTAATTATTTCTAGAATGCTTTCTAGCAAACCTGAAGTCCTGAGTTCAGTCCCCAGTACAATAATTAATTTATTGCCATTGGAGAAATAATTGAAAGATAAAGTCCTTAACTTTATTTTTCAGATACCCATCTTTAACATTGCACTGTTTGTTTTTTTTCTTTGTCAGCCATGGGGCTTGAACTTGGGGCTTGGGCACTGTCCCTGAGCTCTTTAGCTCAAGACTAGCGCTCTAGCACTTTGAGCCACAGAACCGCTTCCAGTTTTCTGGTAGTTAATTGGAGATAAGGGTTTCATCAACTTTCCTGCCTGAACTGGCTGCAAACTGCCATCTTCAGATCTCAGCTTCCTGAGTAGCTAGGATTACAGATGTGAGCCACCAACACCCAGCAGCACTCAAGGAAAAGTACACTTTCAATTTTAGAGGGTAAAAGTAATGTTTCAAATACACTTCACTTATCGTTTAGCATAAAGATGTTATCCATAAATACTTGTCATTTAGATTGTCAGTGTTTATAAGTTAACTATAGTTATGAATTATCTACTATAAGTGGGGTAGAACTGAAGGACTGATAACATGTATTCTCTCCTGCAAATAAGTTTTTCTTAGTATACATTAAACTTTATTTCTGATGAGATAATCCACCAATTCACCATGTCTCCAAACTCTGATTGGCCAGTGAAGAAAATCTACTTTTGATGGCTTTTTAGGTAATAACTGGCATTGGTGGCAGAGCAGCTTGATACAGATTTTATGATGTGAGAATTTATGAGAAATTGTACCCAGCATTCTAATTGAAGTATATTGTGAATCATTTCTAACAAAAGAGCCTTTTAGAGATGTGTTCAGACTAACTTTTACCATATTACACCTCTGAAGTAGCTAGGAATTCCAGGTGTGAGCCACCACACACTGCTATAAGTTTCATTTTCAATATGCAAGCAAATTTTTTGGTGCTAGTCCTTGGGCTTGAACTCAGGAATTAGACTCTGTCCCTGAGCCTCTTTGTGCTCAAGGCTAGCATCCTACTACCTGAGCAATAGAACCACTTCTGGCTTTTTTTGAGTAGTTTATTGGAGAGAAGAGTCTCATAGACTTTTCTGTCCTGGCTAGCTTTGAGCTACAATCCTCAGATCTAAGACTCCTGAATAGCTAGGATTACAGGTGTGAGCCACCAGCGCTTGGCTTCTCAAACAATTTCTAAGCTCGTTTTCCTAGTTGATGGGCTTTCCTTTAATTCTTCTTGCACTTTAAGATACGTGAATGCAGGCTGGGAAGATGGCTTAGTGATAGAGTGCTTTCTTAGCATGCATGAAGCATTGGGTTCAATTCCTCAGCATCACAGAAACAAACAACAACAAAAAAAAAGCCAGAAGTGAAACTGTGATTTAAGTGGTACAGTGCTAGCCTTGAGCAACAGAAGCTCAAAGGAAGTGCCCAGGCCTTGAGTTCAAGCCCCAGGACTAGCAAGGAAAAAAAAAGATACGTGAACTCCATGATGAATTTAAAACATTCAAACTCTTCCTCAGCAAATGATTCTTTTTCTTTTATGTGTTGGTTTATGAATACAGAGACATGCTAATAAAGAAACCAGGGTACCACTGGGTTGCTGAGCACCAAATAATGTAAGGTAAGTCATTGATTGCATTCCACAATGTTAAGCTTTGCTTTGATGGTGCAACTGATAGTATGTTTAAGATTAATCTTTCCGGGCTGGGAAGGTGGCTCAGTGGTAGAGCACTTGCCTTGCATGCCTGAGGCCCTGGGTTCAATTCCTCAGCACCATATAAGAAAAAAGAAAAAAGCCGAAAGTGGTGCTGTGGCTCAAGTGGTAGAGCACTAGCCTTGAGCTGAAGAGCTGAGGGACAGCGCCCAAGCCCAGAGTTCAGGTCCCATGACCGGACCCAAAAAAAAAAAAAAAAAAAAAGGTTAATCTTTCCTACTTAGTAGAAAAAAAAATGATTCTAATTCCAGAAGAATATAGCCTCTCCTAAGAGAGGAAAGCAAGTTAAATGAGAAGTCATACACCAGCTTTGAGAATAAGAGGGTAACTTTTTACCTTCTTTAGTGATTCTATTACTTGATTTTGGAGTTTTGTTGAAGATGGTCTTGTCAAGATCTTTGCATTCATCTGCAGATGAGGAAGCCAGGACAGTGAATTTGGGCCATGTATTCTAGCTAAGTTTACCACGAGAGGATGAATTATTTTGACTGTGTTGTATATCAATAGAGGAAACAACCTCTTATAGCTGAATTGCCCAGGAGATACTTGGCTTGTAACTTTCCTGTTTCTTATTGGTTCCCTACATACCATGCTTGGGATTGAATCTAGAGCCACAGTTATACTCAGCAGTTTTGTACCACTGAGCTACTTCCCAAACTCATCTTTGTTAGGTATTACTCATAAAAACACAAGAAAAATTAACCTCTGAATTTCATAGTTCAATTCCATTTCTAGTTTTTAGGTGTATATAAATGATACATTAGATATAAAAATTTCAGAAGATTGTTTTGAGATCTGCTTTAAATCTCCTCTTAAATTAATCCTTAAAAACCCACAGTGGTATTGATAATTAGGTTCAAATAAATGTGAACTATACAGAACAAATAGATATTTTTTTCAATGTATAATTTTGGTATACTTAAACTTGCCTAGATCCTGAATTCAAACTCCAGTACTGCCAAAACAAACAAAAGGGAATCTTAGGCCATGTATAATGGTGGTACACACCTGTAATCCCAGCTACTTGAGAAGTGTATATACAAGGATGGAGGTTCAAGGTCAGTCTGGGAAAAAGTGAGACCTTATCTCAAATACAAGCTGGGAGTGGTAGTGCATGCCTGGAATCTTAAGATACTTGGGAGGTAGAGGTAGGAAGATCGTGGACTGAGGTTTACCAAGGCAAATGTGAGACTATCTGAGAAACTAAAAGAGAAAGGACTGGGACTTGGTGGCTCAAATGGTAGACTGCTTTCCTAGCAAGTATGAAGCCATGAACTCAAAACCCCAGTGCTAGGGTGGGGGGAAAGAATCTTGAAAGAATATAGTATATGAATGTTTATCAAGATAGTTCTATGTTTATATACTGCCATTGATACAGCTTCTCTTTTTAGCTTACTAAGCAAAGCCACAGGAAGGAAAGAACAAAGATAAAGTGATACGGTGCCAGATGATTTAGATCTTTTTTTTTGGGGGGGGGGGGGGGTCCGGTCATGGGGCCTGAACTCTGGGCCTGGGCGCTGTCCCTCAGCTCTTCAGCTCAAGGCTAGCGCTCTACCATGAGCCACAGCGCCACTTCCAGCTTTTTTCTTTTTGCTTATGTGGTGCTGAGGAATCGAACCCAGGGCCTCAGGCATGCAAGGCAAGCACTCTACCACTGAACCACCTTCCCAGCCTCAGATTAAGACCTTTTGTCTTTGAGTTTATTCTCTTTAAGAGTTTGACAAGTCTCACACTACAAGGTAAAATTTGCTTCTCTTACCTAAGCATCATAGTTACAAGCCAGCAAAGGCCAGATTTCCTTATCTGAATTCCTAAGGGCTTTACATGCAATGAATGGTCACTCATTTAATGGACCATTCTCAATAGCCTTACTTATGTTCAGTCTTGAAAATCATGACCACCAGGAAAAGGCAAAATGGAGGGAAGGTCATTTAAAGCTAACTCAAGGCATTCCAATTGAGACTCTTGGTTTTGGCTATCTACTGGATCTGTACACTTCAGTGCTAAGTGAAAACTGGATTTACCCTCTGCACAAAATATATTAACCTAAACAGTTAAACTCATTTGAGGTAGAGCTTAAACCAGACATCCAGCAAAACACTGAAGTTTCAGATGTTCACAATCCATCTTGAAAGGAGTTCACAGCCAAGCCAGATTTGCCTGTGGAATCTTATCCTGATGTTTAGGGGAAGGGAGAGGGAAAAAGGAAGCTGTGTGGGTTGAAGTAGTGCCACTGGCAAAGGAAAAGGTAGAATATAGTATGCTGTGGTTAATTGTCCTCTCCAGATAACACACATGCACATTTGAGTAGATAGAACTCATTAATGTAAGAAAAAATAGAGGAAATTCATCGTTTGTAATAGGCCCAAAGTAGTGGGATTGAAATAAGAACACACATACACAAAAGCTCACACATACACATTATTTTTTCAGTTTAGCTTTTTACATCTTTCCTGATTCCACAGCAGCACATGGGTTAGAAGGTTCTAATAGATTCCAGCTATAGTATTCTATGCTACTCAGAAAATATATGGCTAGCAAGACAACATCCCTGTTTTGTTTTGTTTTCATTTTTCTGTAGATAGTGAAGCAAATGGGTGGTAGGTAACAATGATCATACTAAAAAATGATACAGGAGACTGTCACTAAGTATTCTAAACTAATCTTAACTGATGAGTAGGTAGTTTTCATCACCTCCTTCCCCACCTCCTCACATATCCAGGCCAGTTCAGCTGGGTCACAGTCCAATATAGGAGTATGTCCAGCAGATTTCATGGAAGAAGTGGCTGAAAGCCACAAAAATCTGGGCACCATAGTCTTCTAGGACTGTGTCTCTTTGAAGAATGTCCTTTTATCATCAGGCTTTGCTGGAAACTTGTTCATTTAGGGAGGAGAAGACTGTACTCTTCAGAGCTGGACTGCTGTGTGTTACACAGCATTCAATCGGATGTCCCCACAGGGAATTTCTGTTGGTGTTTCTGGAGTAATACTTTTAATAATGCGCTGTTGGGAAGAAAATGCAATGTTACCAATATTAACTACAAAAATATTTCCACATTATGTTAAAGCTTAAATATTATTTTAATTACTTTTTGTGGTTCTGGGGATTTAACTTAGGACCTCAAACTTGCTAGGAATGTGCTGTACCACTTGAACCATGCTTCTAGTCTTTTTGCTTATAGTTTTTATTTTAGATAGGGTCTTACACTTTAGCTTGGACCAACCTCAGACCATGATCTTCCTACCTCTGCCTCCTGAGTAGCTGGGTTTCAGGTTGTTCCCAATGGCATTTAATTACAAGATGAGTAAAAATACCATATGATACTAATGGAAGGAAATTAGCCTTCAGTAGAACCTCTGCTGCCCTATAGCATGTCTTTGCTGTTTGAGAAAGAGCATTTTTTTTTCTAGATAAAGTAAGTAGGTTCCTCATGGTCACACAGGGCTTAGAAAACAGAGTAGATACTGGATTTTGTGCCCCACCTCTCTCAGTCTGATTCCTAGTGCCCTGATGCAAACTACAGCTACAGGACCCAGTGCCATTACAATGACCAGGATATTACTAATGCAATGAATCCTCCTATGAAGACTGCAGGAAGTTTGAAGAAAGATGCAACCATTTAAATCACCATTTCTGAAGCAGTCTCACACTGATGTAATACTATCACAGAGAAGCAGTTGAGATTTTTTTTTTTTTTTTTTGGTCAGTCGTGGGCCTGAACTCTGGGCCTGGGTGCTGTCCCTCAGCTCTTCAGCTCAAGGCTAGTGCTCTACCACTTGAACCACAGCACCACTTTGGCTTTTTCTGCTTATGTGGTACTGAGGAATCGAACCCAGGGCCTCATGCATGGGAGGCAAGCACTCTACCACTGAGCTACCTTCTCAGCCTGCAGTTGAGAATTTTTATTGGCAGAGTAGTATGAAGCAGCTCATGGATTTGGAGGAGGAAAAATAGCAGTTCCGCAGAGGCTTAGAAAAACCCTTACTAAACCGGGCGCCGGTGGCTCACTCCTGTAATCCTAGCTACTCAGGAGGCTGAGATCTGAGGATCATGATTCAAAACCCGGGCAGGAAAGTCTGTGACACTCTTATCTCCAATAAACCATTAGAAAACCGGAAGTGGTGCTGTGGCTCAAGCGGTAGAGTGCTCGCCTTGAGCTGAAGAGCACAGGGACAGCGCCCAAGCCCAGAGTTCAAGCCCCATGACCGACCAAAAAAAAAAACAAAACAGAAAAACCCTTACTAGGGCTGGAAAGGTGGCTCAGTGGTAGAGTGCTTGCCTTGCATGCATGAGGCCCTGGGTTTGATTCCTCAGCACCACATAAGCAGAAAAAAATGGAGCTGTGGCTCAAGTGGTAGAATGCTAGCCTTGAGCTGAAGAGCTGAGGGACAGCACCCAGGCCCAGAGTTCAAGCCCCATGACAGACACACACACAAAAAAATTTAAAAAGAAAAGAAAAGAAAAACTCTTACTAAAATCCTTTTTCTTTTTTCTTTTTGCTAGTACTGGGGTTTGAACTCGGGGCCTGGGTGCCATCCCTGAGTCTCTTTGTGCTCAAGGCTAGCACCCTACCACTTGAGCCACAGTGCCACTTCCAGCTTTTTTTTTTTTACTAGTTTATTGGAGATTTCATGGGGACTCTTCTTCCCAAGCTGGCTTTGAACCGAGATCCTCAGATCTCAGCCTCCTGATTGTTATAGGCTTTAGCCACTGGCATCTGGAGCTACTGTACTTTATATTCTGGATTGAAAACATTACATAGTACACTTCAAGTCTTTATGTCTATTTTATTTTTTCTGGGAATTTATTCCTTAAAAAATAGGGTCTGCCGGGCACCAGTGGCACATGCCTGTAATCCTTGCTACTCAGGAGGCTGAGATCTGAGGATCGCGATTCAAAGCCAGCCCAGGCAGGAAAGTCCATAAGACTCTTATCTCCAATTAACCACTAGAAAACCAGAAGTGCCACTGTGGCTCAAGCAGTAGAGCGCTTGCCTTGAGCTGAAGAGCACAGTGACAGCGCCCAAGCCCAGAGTTCAAGCCCCACGACTGACAAAAAATTGAATTCTATGGAATTCAATAGGTTCTATTTCCAAAGTTAATGAAATTCACAAAATTCTGCAATCTCATTTTGTGTTCCTGATAAGGATACCTGAGTACTAAATTTACATTAGACTGTAATGTTCATCTACTACCAGAGCATGCCAAATCATTAAAAGCATTTTCCAACCCTTTTCCCCCCTGCAGTATGAGCTGTTGATATTCTACTACCACTTTTACAACAGTCTTTAAGAGATCTGGCAGTCCAGTGAACACATTTTAAATATGAGGAGACCAAGGCCTAGAAGTGGAGAGTGACTCACCAAGGCTGACTGTGGCCTACCTTTAGTCCTCGTTGACAGGCAAAATCATTTCTGGTAACCCACTGCTCCCCATCTGGTGGCCAATGGTGAGCATGGTCCCACCCTCTTATCTCTACTGCCAAAATCTTGCAGCTCTGTTATTTAAAATACCTTTGGATAACAGTCCCTTGTTACCAACTGGAGGAATTTGCAAAAGCTGACTAAAGAATAGTGTCATAATTAACCTAATTAGAGTCCCACCTCAGACCCTGGACCCTGGACCATCTCAGCTGCCATAAAGTACAACTTGAAAGAAGGAATTTAGTAACTCTGGGTTTGAGAGTGAATTACAAGCAACACCAAGGCCCAGTGCTCTTTGTAAAGAACAAGGTCATGTTAGAAATTAGTGAGAGTTAATTCTTTCACTATTAACTCTTTTCAACTATTTGGAAAAAGAAATGAATACCATTGTTCTTATATTTCACAAAATGAGTAATATTAATGTAATTATCTCATGTCTGAGTTTTGCTTATTATACCCCACAGACTAGATCACCAGGATTTTCAGGCATTATAGAGTACCTTCTGAGCTCCTCTCCTACAAAAATACCCCACTACGGATTTCACAACTAGACAAGCCACATGAACCTTTTTTACTCTGTTAATGTGAAGGATAATACTGCTGTGAATCTAGTGGCTGAGCCACTAACTCTGGCAGCATGGAATGGAAAATGACTACTATTCTATCCCTGACCTTTTGCACCAATTTCTGTATGGCAAACTCTAGACATGAAGATTAGAAGGAAACTACTCTTGTGAAAAGAACACTGGGACAGCAAGTTCTGTAATGTGTTTTCTCAGACAAGTCACTGAATAAGGGCATTTTGAACAGGATTATTCCCAGCCTCAGGTCCCCATGTGCCTCACAAGGTATTTTAATAACAAATAAGATAATCTACAGGAAGATTCTTTGGAAAGGATGCACTTTTATACAAATTTTAAGGTCCTATTATTAAATTATTTATAAAAAACATTCATTACAGAAATGATCTTTTTATCCTGGCAAAAGATTTATTCCAATGTCTTGAACTAAAACTAAGTTATATGTAACATCTTTATTTTGTGATGGTTTTCAAAATAATATTTGTTGCAGTCAGCAAAGTGGCTGTCTGCTAAGTTTGCAAAGCTACACAGCCCAAACTGAATGCCTCAGCAAACCTAACAGATCAGCTCATTCTTTTGTCGCTGAATTTGGGAGATGCTTTAGATGATGGCTGGGGAAATGCTTTAAATGATGGCTGCACTAGTTGTATAGGTGAACAAAAATGTGTAAGTTTGAGAGTCTTCTGGTGAGTTTCATGTATGTTAATCTTTTGAATAGGACATAAAAGAATTGTCTGTGCCCAAAATACTTACCAGCATGAACACACACACACACATACCCATACATACTCTTACACTATAGCGACTAACTAGCACCTACCTCCTTAACTGTCCCTGGAGTGGTGATTAGCCGGTATGTTATGTATATGGGGACACAGATGACAGATGAGGTTCCTATGCAGTAACCCAGGATGACACTCCAGTGAGGATAATTATATTGGAAAAGTCGTAGCTGAGGTGGGCTCATCAAAAAACTGCAAATGATGAACTAAGACAGAAATTCCAAGAAACATTAAAAATCTTCACTACATCCATGCAGATACATACCATAAATAACATCTGCGAAAGCTGAGATACTATTGGCATACCTCCTAGATGATTCAGAATTATCAACATCTATACCAAGGTGCTTTTCTTGGTTTTCCTGTTGATCTCATACCTCAGGGCTTATAGCAAGGAGGTTAGAGCTAAAATCAGGGAAATGGCAGCACCCTCTTTAGCATTACCTCTGGCAAGGAGAGACTGGTATCCATTGGGGGATGGTCAGCAAAGGAATGAACTCTGTTGTATTCTTTTTTTTTTTTTTGTCAGTCGTGAGGCCTGAACTCTGGGCCTGGGTGTTGTCCCTGAGTTCTTCAGCTCAAGGCTAGCACTCTACCATGAGCCACAGTGCTATTTCCAGCTTTTTCTGCTTATGTGGTACTGAGGAATTGAACCCAGGGCCTCATGCATGCAAGGCAAGCACTCTACCACTGAGCCATCTTCTCAGCCCCAACTCTGTTGTTTTCATATCTCTGTTGTTTTCATATTTCTGCATTTCTCAATTGTGACTGGCTTTGGTCAGATGGAAGGTGCTTTATATCCAAGAGTGATAATAAGGTTCTTCAAATCCCAGGAGGACTCAAGCTCCTGAGAATGTCTCTTCCCCTCTTTACTTTCTACACTTAGCACCTTAGCCTGGGATTTCAACAAGGATGGCCTACAAAGAAGCATCTGAGCAAGGACCTTCTGTCTGTCCACATGAAAGGAATTATGGAAGGAAAAAAAAAGCAGCTTGATAGACTTTTCATGTGAAATTTTTGATGAAGAAAAATTTTACAATGTGTTCTCAACACCCAATTTGTGAGTTTCAGTTTGGTTTCCAGAGATTGTAAATATCAGCTTTTTGCCTAGTTACCACTGTGCTAAAGTCATTATTGATTTAATTTTATTATTTCATGGGCATAAAAAAAGACAGTAATGTAAATTAACTGTGTGGTTAAACATCTATTTATATCTTTTTTTTCTTTGTCTGCAGGTAATAAAATGGGAAATGGTTCAATACACATTCATATTCTGAGCAGAGTTATCCTACTAAGTCTGGAAGGAGGCCTTGGAAACAGGAGTTGGGTCAATAGTCAGCTGTTCTCCTGCCCAGTCTCATCTACTAAGGAAGGTAGTGTGGGAACAAAGAACAATAGAGTGTGGTTAGGAGCCAGCCTCACCAGAACTTAGTTCCTCTTGATGTCAAGTGTGCAAAATCCAATTTCCTCAAGGAGGGATCAAACTTCAGAAACCCCCTTCATCCACTCACATAGCCCAGCCTCTCCTTGCTCATACACAATATTTTCTGTTTTTGTAACTTGGCTTCAGTGAAAAAGAATATTTTTAGCAAGTTACACATTGTTTACCTAAAGCAGCCTTAAAAAGCCCAGAGCAAGGGATCTGTTATATAAATGTGGAGGGGAGTAAAGCAAACATCATGGGAATTATGAGCAATGTCCCGATACCCAAATCCATATATGGGTCCTGCTAGGTAAAGGGGCTCTTGGACAATGCACTATTAGAAATGAAAATGCCCAAAACCACGGGACTAGAATGTAGGAGAGGCAGGTAAATGAAACCTCAGAAACAATATGTAAGAGAAGTCAAAATTTCAGAAACTAAGGTAATACCTAAGTACAATCGATAAGAGATGGATCTGACAGGGCTAGATTACTGGGAGACAAGAGACAACTGGCCCTGTACAGGGTCAGTTCCTGTATTTGGTAAAATACTGTTCATCAAGAATCTTTTACTTTTTTAAGAAGTGGAGATTTGGGGATCATAGTTTGAAACTCGTGCAGACATGTAAGTTCTTAAGACTCCATCTCACTAATGGCTGAGCCCAGGAGCATAAAGCCTGTTATTCCAGCAACAGGGAAAACAGTATGGCTATATGGCTATATATACTCTCACTGAGATAACAGGCACACACAGGGAAGCACCAATGGGAGAATGGCAGCTTAGGCTGGCCTGGCACAAAGCAAGACTCTGCTTTGAAGATAGCCAAGACAAAAAAAAAAAAAAGGTGTGGATCAAGTGGTTATGGGGTCTATTGTGCAAACTCAAGGCTCTGAGTTTAACCCTCAGTACCACACATACACACAGTTTTTTGGCACTTTTTTTTGTGCCAGTCCTGGGGTTTGAACTCAGGGCCTGGGCGCTGTCCCTAAGCTTTTTTTTTCCTGAGTGAGTGCCTTACTTGTCTCATCCCACTCTGTGCCCTGGACACCATTCTCTCAGTGTAAGGACTGCAAAAGTAAACAAACATGCTTCTACCCTCAAGGAATTAATCCAGCTCCCTTCTTCCTTTGAAAAACAAATGAAAGAGTTTAAGTAGATTATCAAGAAGCACTGCTTTTAATATGAAATAATAACCTGTTTATGTCAGGACTTTGGCTTCTGGCAATGGTAGCCAGGCAATTCAGTTCAAAGCTCTTGCTGAAACTTGTAGATCAAATAGATAGATAGATAGATAGATAGACAGATAGATAGACAGATAGATAGACAGATAGATAGACAGATAGATCGATAGAGCCAGGCAAGGGAAACTGAGGTAGAAGGATTGCCTGGGCTCGAGTTCAAGACCAGCACAGGCAACACAGACCCCACCCAACAGTGCACCCCACTGCAAGCTGCTAAAGTACCAGACCAAGATTTAAGGAAATTCTGGAGCCTAGTGTTTACACCTGTGCCCTGGGAATGCGTCTTGCTTGGTGCATATATTGGTTTGGTTTTGAAAGCCTCTTAAGTCTAGGAAAATGGAAGTCAGGAGGAGTTTCTGGGTAGAGAGAGACATGAATTGTCACAGACATGAGAAGAAATGTGAGTACACAAAGATACGAAAAATATAAAGGGCTGTCTCAAAATCAAAATACAATGCAAATGGCTCTTTTGAAAGGAAGAAGGGGTAGCCGTATGGTAAAAAGAGGTCCTGACACAAAGTGGGATGTTCTCACAAGCTTCCTGGTTCTAAAAGATCAACATCCCCCCAAAAAAGAATTACGGATAAATGAAACAACTGAAGAGTTTTCCCTGTTGATGCATACAATGTGGGTTTTCCAGGATACCTTAGTGCACACTGTCAGCCAGCAAGCATTATTCATCTTTGGACAAAGGCCTCTCCATGTGGATACCAGGTAAGATAAAGTGAATATTAAACACACCTTGACAAATGGACTAACCCAGGTCCAGGTCCTTTGGCAACAGGTGGATTCTCCTTTTGATTTGGACCTATGCTTGAGGGGCCTCTTCAAGGAGACGCATACAGTATGCATGGAAATGTCTCAGTGAAACCCCCTTGAATAACTAATGGATGCTAATAAAAGCATGTATGTGAAAATAAAACATGAAATTGCTAAGACTCTTCTTGGGAGCAGCATAATCTCTCCTTTATCTTAGTTCTTTCTTGCTATGTGACTTTAATGTCACTAAGCCTCAATTTCCTTAAATGTAAAATCAGAGTATTAGCATTGTAACTACTTCACAGAATTATCATAAGGATTAAAAGAGCAGTACATTTAAAGCAAAGTCCACCCTCGTAGTGTTCAATAAATTGTATTTATCATTATTATGCAATAAGTGATGATGTACTAATGTGACTGAAGCCAAGACTGTTCTGAGGTATTAGATGTCAGAAGAGGAGTTTCTGAAGTGCTGACCTGTTTCTGTTTCTTGACATGGTTTGGACTACATAGTAGTACTTATTTTATAAAATATCTTTGAGATCTATACTTATGAAAGGGAGGTGCTCTGTAGTTGTTCACCCAAGAGTTCCTGCAGTTCTTAGGGCAGGTCTGTATATATGTTCTGTATGTATGTTATATATGATACATTTTTTAAAATGTGTCTGGAGGCAATTATTTCCCTAGACCACAAAGGAGTTAAGAATTAACTCACCAGTAGAAACAGAGGGCTGATGGCTACCCAACAGATCCTCCAGAACCATCCAGGGCTGAAACCAAGCATTTCTTTCACGTCATTGCAGAACTGAGTGATGCCTAAAATCATCCCAAAGAGGCACTGATTAAGTGATATTCTCCCCCACTTCTCAGAGCTAGTCAGAATCACTGGGATCAGCACTGGGAATGACTAGGAGGAAGACAGTTGAAATTCCTGACCTGAACATGTATAATAGCTCTAAAATGTCTTCACCTGAGTGGTTCAAGGACACATAGCTGTGTACTTTTATAGCAAGCAAAGCTCATGGTGGACATTTGGAAAGAGACTTGAAGTTCCCCCCACCTCCCATTGTGCCTACACTGTCTTAAGATCTCAGCATAGACTTGATTTTACTGCTATTACAGGAAAGAGTTGAATTTTATTTAGGAATGATGAACCAGCCCAGCAGATATCAACTTTGACCCTACTCTGTAAACTTTCAAGGGAAATTTTTAACCACAATATTGTCTGTTCATATACCAGATCAAGGTTCTTCTATAAAAAGTTACTGTCCCAGAAGTGAGAACTTCCACCAACAGACACGAAACTGCAAAAGAGAAAGTGCTCTGTGGTTGTTTCCCTGACAGTCCCCGGGGCTTCTAGGGGCAAATCTGCTGTGCATTTTGTACTTTGAACTTTGTTCTCTGAACTGCTGACCAGGTAAGGATTTCTTTTTAAAAAAACTAGGCCCATGTGCAATTCACACGGGCCCTTTCCTCTTGTTCATGTGTAATAACTACTACATTAAAGCTGTTTTATTATCCTAGAAAATGGGAAAACAAATTCATTTTTAGAATGAGCTAATTGATTTTTCTTTTCCTAGCACTGGGGAATGAGCCCAGGCCCTTGAGCTTGCTAGACTAGTGCTCTGCCACTTGGCCTCACCCATTGGAGAGATATATCTCTGAACTGGAGATCTTTGTTTTAATGATCTCTTTCCTCCCCTATCCACACCAACAGGGTCTTGGCACCTCATTCAGTGGGCCCACATCTGCTTACTTCCTGTACACCTGGTGGTTTCATCTTCATCAAAGCTCATTCCAGGACTAGAGGCATGAATTGGGGAATTTACTGACAGATAACACTAAGACTAAGCTCTGGAGGGAGCTCTTACTTGACATATTTAACAATAGGATATTGTACCTCAAGATGCATTCACTGTTCACTAATTCCGTATTGTCTCTGATTCTTAGAGCCCATCTGGATCTTAAAACACTACTGTAGATAATCTAAACAAACTACATTAGCTGCTCCTACTGGGTAAGCATTCATCTTCAGACCTGAAAGAAGTGTCTTTCCCCCAGAGCACAGGCAACCTACTCTATGGAGCACAGAGAAAAAGAAGATAATTCTGAAGAAAGTACTCAGCTGGCATTTTACATGGCTCATCAGGAAGTTCAGGAGGTCCACTGCCCTTTCCTTCTGTCTGAGAAATTAGTCCTTCTCTCTGTAAAAGCTGCAGGTAGGATAGAAAGATCTCCACTGGCAGGAGACAGAACTTACCATAGAACCAGGACACAGCGACTGCTTCTATAAGCGCGACAGTGAGTACCGCAGGCCCTGTGGCATACTCCTCCAGCAGCTTCACCACGTAGGCCCCTCCCTGGGAACCACATCACAGATTTGGTTATGGACCCTCTAAGGCACTGCCTCTACTTGCCACAGAGGCTGCAAAAGCTTCTGAACCGAGAGTAATGCTAGGAAATTATCAGCTTGGACCCAGTCTTATGTTCTCTACTGCCTGCCTCTTGGAGTGGCCTTTGAAAGTGGGCTAGGTTTCGCCTCACCAGACTCCTTTGCTTGTCCTATGGAGCACTTTTTAATTTTTTTAGTGGTGCTAAGGATGGGACCCAGGGCCTGGTACACATGAAGCAAGTGCTCCACCACTGAGCAACTCAGCCCCAGAGCACATCTTTCTTTTTTCCTCTTCCCAAGTTTTAAGAGGCATACTCCAAAGGGCCTCTGGATCTATTTTCAACTTTGTAAAATTAGTGACCACCATCACTGTGGAGAACTCCCACCTATAAACACTAAATCTGGGAGAGCCCATGATGCCAGACACATTGACTGCCTTGATCATAGTTTTGCCTTCTATCCCAACTCCTGTTGGGTTCTACACAGCCCCTAGTCGACTCTGCTGACACTCCAGAGCCATGGGATCATGGTTTAAAGAGGTCTATCTGCAAAATCTGCCTGAGTTAGGACATAAGCCTAGGAGCTCAGTGGATACTATCTGATACATACTTTCCCATATTTGCCTCAGCTATCAAAAAAGAAAAAAAATGGCTGGAGAAGGTCTGACTTCTTTATCATTGAAAGTTCTAGAGGAGACTAGGTAGCATTACCCACATAAGATGCCAGCCTCAGCCAGGTGCCAATGGATCATCCTGTAATCCTAGCTACTCAGGAGGCTGAGATCTGAGGATCTTGGTTTGAAGTCAGCCCGGGCAGGAAAGTCCATGAGATTCTTAGCTCCAATAAACTACTGAGGAAAAGCTCAATATGGCACTGTGGGTCAAATAGAAAAGCACTAGCCTTGAGAAAAACAATCTCAGGGACAATGTCCAGGACCTTAGTTCAAGCCCCAGAAGCAGCACACGCACACAAAAAAATAAGTCAGCCTTCAAATGTTCTGCAAATCAAAACATCAGGGCAACATACTGAAAGCAGTCCTAAAGAATGGAAATAGACTGGAAATGTAAGTCCTAGTTTTTCTCCAAGCATTTTGCCAAGCCTGAAATATAATTGGATCTATATTAAAATGTTAAGAGTCCAGATACCATACATAGATTCTACAAATGGATGCTATCAGAAACAACTTGTCTTCTCCTTGGTGATGAACTTTCTTTATCCCCAGTGCTGGGGATTCAACTCTACCACTTAGAGACATCCCCCAGCCCATGACAAATTTCATAATGCCAACAGCAATCTCCCCACACACTTCTTTAGGTCCAAACAAGGGCACTCTGTGATGACAGAAGGAAAACATTTTTTAGCATGGTCTTGACTTTGAGGCCAAGTCAAAGCCAAGGGCGCTGGTACTTACAAAAGTTAAGGTCATTAAAGATCCAAAGAAACACGTTATGACCACAATGAGCACAAACCACTCCCGGCGCTTGGCCCAGATGTGTGGAAACTCATCCAGCACAGCTGTGATCACCCCCTCCAAGCCTGCAAACTGAGAATACATGCCAACAGTTACAGTGGAAGCTTTAGGACAAGTCTCTGCCTCAGACAGTAAACAGAAGGAAAGGAAAGATTGCTGAGTGATCAGTCAAGCTGATCATCCCTAGTTCTGCTATTCATGAACACATCTGAAAGCACTAAGGATATCTAGGGAAGAAAACATAGCACAGGGACAGAACTTTAGTGTATAAGGTCTCTTGGGGAGACTGGTTCTGCTAGAAAAGTCAACACCTAGTTTCTCCACACAAATAAGTACAAGGCATTGAGCTGAGTACTGGCCAGAGCATAAAGTGCCATCACCTGGTCAAGGGTTAACACAATGAGGAATTCACAATACTGAACCCTTCACCTGTGCCAGGAATTTCCCCTGCATTTTCCTAATAGTGACACTCTGCTGTCCTAGGGGAAATAGGTGCCATTGCCCAGGAGTGCACCAGAGTGTGGGAAGCAGCAAGAAGGAGCAGCCAACACTGCCTGAGAGGGCCAGAGTAGGAGAGATCAGTCCGTCTTCCTCCTCCTCCTCCTTCCAGAAGCCAGTTTCCCTCCATTCACTCACCGTGCTGTCCAAGCCCAGTGTGATTAACATGAGGAAGAAGATGATGGCAAAGAATGTAGCTGCTGGCATGTTGGCTATGGCCTCTGCATATGTGATGAAGAGGAGGCTGGGACCTGAGACATAGAAGAGGGGGAGGCAGTTGCTAAGATCTTTCCTACAAAGATGTTAAAGAATAAAACAACTACACCAAAAACTGCAGTCCTCTTCACATGACCTTCACCATGAATTGAAATTTGATGGCTACTAAGCACTTTCTCACCTCATCATCCTGGAAGGGAAGAATGAAAATGGCGTGTTCCTAGCCAGGTGCCGGTGGCTCACACCTGTAATCCTAGCTACTCAGGAGGCTGAGATCTGAAGATCGTGCTTCAAAGCCAGCCCGGGCAGGAAAGTCCGTGAAACTCTTATCTCCAATAAACCACCAGAAAACCAGAAGTGGTGCTATAGCTCAAGTGGTAGAGCACTAGCCTTGAGCTGAAGAGCTGAGGGACAACACTCAGGCCCAGAGTTCAAGCTCCATGACCAACAAAAAAAAAAAAAAAGAAAGAAAATGGTGTGCCCTTGGTTAACATGAGGAATGGGAACAAAATCCTGAGACTAGCAAAGCAGTACAAAGTTTCTACTATGTGACAATTTGGTAACTTAGTTTCAGGGCCAGGATTGTAATGTCCCACAGCTTTTTTTTTTTTGGGGGGGGGGGGGGTGGGGGTCAGTCGTGGGGCCTGAACCCTGGGCCTGGGTACTATCCGTCAACTATTCAGCTCAAGGCTAGCACTCTACCATTTGAGCCATGGTGCCACTTCCAGCTTTTACTGCTTATGTGGTGCTGAGGAATTGAACCCAGGGTCTCATGCATGCAAGGCAAGCACTCTACCAATGAGCCACCTTCCCAGCCCTGTCCCATAGCTTTTTAAGTCCCTGCTAATGTTGTCCCTGCTCTAAAACAGTAGGAAAGGGAATAAATGTCCTTTATTTTCAAGTTCCTTTGTGAATGACAAGTTTTCAACCTATCATGGGTTAGGTAGTGATGCCTTGGAGTATGGTGTTGATCAAAACAGGCCAAACCAGGCATCTGCGCCACATGCCTGTAATCCTAGCTACTCAAGGGGCTGAGTAGCCTGGGAAGGAAAGTCCATGAGACTCTTACAGACAATTAATCACCAAAAAGCCAGAAGGGAGTTGTAGCTTAAGCACTAGTCTTGAGCACAAAATCTCAGGGACAGCATGCAGGCCCTGATTTCAAATCCTAGGATCAGGACCCGATTTTTTTTAAAAATCAAGCTAAATCCACAAGTATATTCATGAGAAAGTGCTGGAACGCCACTAGATCTTTTCAACGGGTATCATGCTTTTTATTTATATATGAAAACCTACAATAAATAGGTGGCCACATCAAGCCGGGCGCTGGTGGCTCACGCCTGTAATCCTAGCTACTCAGGAGGCTGAGATCTGAGGATCGCGGTTCAAAGCCAGCCCGGGCAGGAGAGACCGTGAGACTCCTATCTCCAATAAACCACCAGAAAACCGGAAGTGGCGCTGTAGCTCAAGTGGTAGAGCGCTCGCCTTGAGCTGAAGAGCTGAAGGACAGTGCCCAGGCCCAGAGTTCAAGCCCCACGACCGACAAAAAAAAAAAAAAAAAAAAAAAAATAGGTGGCCACATCAGCAATGGGCAGTATTCAGGATTAGTGATTACTTGTCTAAAAGACTGGACCATCACAAGATTATCACAGCACCCACTCTGTTTTTGTTTGTTGTGCTGGTTCTGGGGCTGGAATTTGGGGCCTGAGGTTTTGTGCTCAAGCCTAGCACTCTACCACTTAGCCACAACCCTATTTCTGGCTCTTTAGTGGTTAAATGGAGATAAGAGTCTCACAAACTTTTCTGCCAGGGCTGGCTTCAAACTGTGATGCTCAGATCTCAGCCTCCTGAATAGCTAGGATTATAGGCATGAGCCACTTGCACCTTGTTACATTCTCACTGGTTTTAAAGCCATCATCAAAGTCATTTTCAAGTCCATCATGTGTTGAAGGCCCCAGAACTGGTCTCAAGGGAACTACCCTATTCAACACATGGAAAAGGTTGAGATCTCTAAGCCATCAAGTTTCTCCCAAATATGAAAATTTAAAGGGTCAATTAGAAATGATTCAGAAGCTAGATATTTCTAGAGACACCAAACATAGCAATTCAGTAAACAGAGCCTGAGCCCTACCTGCATCTTTGGCCACCTCAGATACATCTTCATTCCTCATCTCAGCCATATATCCGAGCACCGTGAAGATGACAAATCCCGAAACAAAACTGGTCATGCAGTTTACCATACTGGTCACCAGGGCATCTCTAAAGCAGAAAACCCAAGAAGTCTGAAACAGTTTTGGGATGGAGATTCTAAGTACCTGTCTGCCTGCCCTGTTGAAGACAGACTTCCATGGCTCAAAGGAACCTCTAGTCTGCTCTGATACTCTTCTTTCTCAAACAAAAAAAAAAATTCCCCAAGGCTTGAAGCACAAATGCTATGACCACCATCCATTGTGTGAGGAGAGTATCAGGTACAAGGGTTTTAGGAGGCATGAAACAACATAGAACAGATTGTTCTAGGGCAGACAGGTGAGGCACTGCTCCGGAGTAGTGTGCAGGCTGGAGTGGGGGCCAGGACCAGGCCTTGGCATCACATTTGTGAAGTCTTCGGTTTTAGATTTGAACATCTACTGATCAAGTTACAGGATGCCCATGCAGATACTCTGACACTGTGTGTGTGTGTGGGGGGGGGGGGTGGTGAGGCTTGGTTTCAGGGCTTTCTCACTCAAAGCTGAAATTCTAGCACTTGAGCCACAGTCCATCTACTGATCAAGTTACAGGATGCCCATGCAGATACTCTGACACTGTGTGTGTGTGTGGGGGGGGGGGGGTGGTGAGGCTTGGTTTCAGGGCTTTCTCACTCAAAGCTGAAATTCTAGCACTTGAGCCACAGTCCATCTACTGATCAAGTTACAGGGTGCCCATGCAGATACTCTGACACTCTGTGTGTGTGTGTGTGTGTGTGTGTGTGTGTGTGTGTGTGTGTGTGTGTGTGTGTGTGTGTGTGTGTGTGTGTGTGTGTGTGTGTGTGTGTGTGTGTGTGTGTGTGTGTGTGTGTGTGTGTGTGTGTGTGTGTGTGGTGAGGCTTAGTTTCAGGGCTTTCTCACTCAAAGCTGAAACTCTAGCACTTGAGCCACAGTCCACTTCCAGCTTTTGCTGGTTAATTGGAGATCAAGAGTTTCACAGACTTCTCAGTCTGGATTTGAATCTTGATCCTCAGATAGCCTCTTAAATAGCTAGGATTATAGGCAGGAGCCAGTGGTGCCTGCCCTGCCTCCATTTTTTAAAAATAATTCTCAGGCTGGAGATGGGTCTCAAGTGGTAGAGCACCCATCTAGCAAGTACAAGGCTCTGAGTCCAATCAGAACTGCAAAAAAAATAGCACAAATGAATAGCACAAATGAATAGCACAAAGTGAGTATTGGACATCACCATCTATGATAGGACACTAACGTCTAAAGGTGATGAGTAACACGTCATTATTGGAACAGCGTTCGTTAAAATACCTTCAGAACCAGGTGCTGGTGGCTCACACCTATAATCCTAGCTACTCAAGAGGCTGAGATCTGAGGATTGGGGTTCAAAGTAAGCCTGAACAGAAAAGTCTGTGAGATTCATGTCCAATTAACAACAGAAGTGGCACTGTGGCTCAAAGCTGTGGTAGAGCACTAGCCTTGAGCTGAAAAAGCTCAGAGATAGCACCCAGGCCCTGAGTTCAAGCCCTATGACCACCACCACCACAACTACCAATAATAATAATCTTAAGTGTAGCGGTGGCTCACACCTGTCACCCTAGCTACTCAGGAGGCTGAGATCCGAGGATTACAGTTTGAAGCCAGCCTAGGGAAGGAAAGTCTGCATTACTCTTATTTCCAGTAAACTTCAAAAAGCTGGGAATGGTGCTATGGCTCAAGTGATAGAGTGCTAGCCTTGAGCAAAAAAGCTCAGTGAAAGCTGGGCGCCAGTGGCTCATGCCTGTAATCCTAGCTACTCAGGAGGCTGAGATCTGAGGATCACGGTTCAAAGCCAGCCTGGGCAGAAAAGTCCGTGAAACTCTGATCTCCAATAAACCACTAGAAAACCGGAAGTGGCGCTGTGGCTCAAGAGGTAGAGTGCTCGCCTTGAGCTGAAGAGCTGAGGGACAGCGCCAAGGCCCAGAGTTCAAGCCCCATGACTGACAAAAAAAAAGCTCAGTGACAGAGCTCAGGCCTAGATTTCAAGCCTTAGGACTAGCACCAATCAGAAGCATGATTTTTCTAATTATGACATGTTAGCTGAAATAATTCAATCATACTTTTTTTGTTGTTGTTGTTGGTTGTGGTGCTTGAAGTCTGGGCTTGGGCACTGTCCCTGTGCTCTTCAGCTCAAGGCGAACACTCTACCACTTGAGCTACAGTGCCACTTCCGGTTTTCTAGTGGTTTATTGGAGATAAGAGTCTCATGGACTTTCTTGCCCGGGCTGGGTTTGAACCACAATCCTCAGATCTCAGACTCCTGGGTAGCTAGGATTACAGGCATGAGCCACTGGCACCCGGCTCAATCACACTTTTGTATAAACAAATCAACACATAATTTTGTAAACATATTAACTCATTACGCTTAAATATTTAGTTCTATGTTGTAATATTTATAAACCTACTGTAGAATTTTTAATTAGGGGGGCTGGAAGGTGGCTCAGTGGTAGATTGCTTGCCTCACATGCATGAGGCCCTGGGTTTGATTCCTCAGTACCACATAAACACAAAAAGGCTGGAAGTGGCACTGTGGCTCAAGTGGTAGAGCATTAGCCTTAAGCTGAAGAGCTCAGGGACAGTGCCTAGGACCAACCAAAAGAGAAAAAAAAAAGAATTTTTAATTAGCATCAATGAGTTGTATGAGAGTATGCCATTTAACATGTCCATTTATGCATATAATATATCTTGATCAGTCATTCTCACTATCATTCTCTCTTCTTTCCTCTTGCTCTTTCCAAATCAGTCTCATTGAGTTTACTTACCTATGTGTCTACTACATAAAGTTGTTATGTGTATATTCACCCTCCTTCCCCCACTGTTACCTGCCATCTCCCACTAGGACCCAGAATTCTTTAATTACTAGTTTTACAGATTGGGACCCTTACAAAACAGAAGTGGCCTGGGACCTCTATTAGTGGCCTGTGTTAAGGCTTGAGTGAGCTCTATGGCCATGGGTGAATAACCAGGGGCTGGTAGCACCCCCGGGGGTGAACCTGGTTGACCAGAACCCAGCCAGGTTTAAGGCTGTCGGTTTAATCACTTTCTCCCAAACTAGCTGGCTTTTGCTTGCTCCACTTCCAAACTTCGGTTGGGGGCCTCAGATACTCACTGATAACAGTTGTTGTTGAACTTGTTGTAACTGGCAAAAGCTAGGAGGACCCCAAAGCCTGGCCCAAGAGAGAAGAAGATCTGAGCAGCAGCATCCACCCATACCTGGAACACAGCAGAGCAAAGGACATGAGGGCAAGGGACGAGAGCCCGACCAGCACTGGGCACCAGCAGGCCAGTACCTCTCATGTCTCCATGTGACAAAATATAGGACAAACCCCATCTTTTCAAGACTCATTCTAGAGATAGACAACATAGCCAGTGAAATATACGTAATTTCTCTATCTTTTAGACATAAGTCCATCCAGTAGCCTCCAGTGTATTTTTATTGTTGGTTGTGGATCTTGAACTCAGAGCATGGGCACTGTCCCCGAGCTGCTTTTGCTCAAGGCTAGCACTCTACCACTTGAGCACCATTTCTGGCTTTTTCTGTTTATGTAGAACTGAGGAATTGAACCCAAGGCTTTATGAATGCTAGGCAAGCATTCTACCACTACGCCACATTCCCAACCGTGTGTGTGTGTGTGTGTGTGTGTGTGTGTGTGTGTGTGTGTGTGTGTGTGTGTGTGTGTGTGTGTGTGTGTGTGTGTGTGTGTGTGTGTGTGTGTGTGTGTGTGTGTGTGTGTGTGTGTGTGTGTGTCTCCGGTCATGAGGCCTGAACTCTGAGCTCTACCACTGAGTCACCTTCCCAGCCGCTCAATTATACTTTTTGTGTGTGTGTTCTGGTTCTAGAGTTTGAATTCAGGGCTGTCATGATTAATTGGTTTGTTTGCTCACAGCTAGAGTTTCCCAACTTGAGCCATGCCTTTAGTCTGGCATTTTGCTAGTTAACTGGAGATGGAATCCTGACTTTTCTGGCCAGTCCTGGCTTCAAATCATGATCCTCCAGGTCTCAGCCTGTTGACTTACTGGCATTACAAGCATAAGGAACTTGCACCCTGCGCAACTATACTTTTCATGCTTATATTTGTAGTTAAAGTATCATTACAGACTTCACAGTGAATTTCAGTTGTTCCTACCGTCCTCTTTGAAGGAGAAAGAGCTAGCTCATCTAGTAAATGCCAGGTGCATGCAGTTTCCTTCAATATCTTACCCCTGTCTCTAGGAGTTTCTGCCAATTGGGTTTCAAGTAGAAGACAACACCCCTCCAGGCTCCAGGAAGGGTGGCACCCCTCACCAGAAGGACAGAAAGAATGATGTAAGGGAAGGTGGCTGTCACCCACACCACCTGTAAGGAGGTAGAAGGGAAACACAGGTTATTACCATACTATTCCCAGGACATCAAGGAAGGGAAATGGGTATATGTAGAGGCTTCTACTCCTGAAGACCTCTGGGAAAGAACTACACTTTATTTTTCTTCCCCCAGTCATTTTAGGAGGAAATATGTGGCAGAAAGTTAACTGGCTTCAGAATCACATGGATAGGAATCTGATTTAACCAGTACTACCTTCCTCTAAGCCAAGACAGCCTGGCTTACATGTGTAAGGTAGGGACAGTTAAGTAGCAGGAAGTACGTTAGCCAATATAGATCAAGCATGGGCATGGCCCACAATGGTTTCTCAGAAAATTACTGCCACTGTTAGTAACTGTGACTCTACCAGTAGGTTAAAGGGATTTTTAACAACAACAAAAGTTACATAAGTTTTTAAATGTAAAGTTGCTGTGTCATACCCCTTACTTACATGCCCATACAAGTAAATGGGATTGGCCCATTTCTAAGATCTTCAAACAGATGTAGAGGAAGAGTATGTTTAGTGTTGATGAAAACAATCCCCTGACTAGTATCTGTATAGATACTGGGTTCTGAGTTAGAGCTCTCCCATGGGGCCCTTGGGCAGGCCTGGATCAGCAGCCAGAGTCCTCACCTTGCCAGATGTTTTGACACCTTTCCAGATGCTGAAGTAGATAATAGTGAAGATGAGCATGATGCAGAGGGCCAGCTGCCAGCTGATGCCCCCTAGGTCCTGGAGTCCCTTAGAGCGGTGGATCTGCAGGACATGGCGTCTAGAGTGACAAAGGAAAGCCCATGAGAGAATCTGGACAGGGACCTGAGCACATCTGATATGTGACACCTCCAGCAGGTTTGCCAAGAAAGAAGGGCACACTGCTGCAACAAAAGCGGTCACTAATCCTCAACAAGGGCTACAGTGGGCCCCACTGACCCTGAAGGGGAAAGCAGTGCATTCAGCCAACAACCTCAGAAGTGCACCCAGCCCAAAGGCTGACTTCCTGCTTCCACCTGTGTCGCTTAGCACCTGAATGTGATGACCAACATGACTGCCTTTCAGGTACATGAGGACATTGTGGGGGGGGGGGGGGGGGGGAGGAGGGGAGGAGGAGTACTGGGGCTTGAACTCAGGGCCTCATGTACTCTTTGAGCTTTTTCAATCAAGGCTGACACTCTACCACTTGAGCCACAGCTCCACTTCCAGCTTTTTGCTGGTTAATTGGAGATAAGAGTCTCTTGGCCTTTTCAGCTCAGGCTTTCAAACCATGGTTGTCAGAGCTTAGCCTCTGAGTAGCTAGAATTACAGATGTGAACCATCAGCACCTGGTATATATGATGACTTATTTGGGCCTCTTCCCTCACATCAAAGTAGCTCTGTCTTTAGGCTACCATTGCCTAAAATTCCTGCATTAAAAAGATTACTAGTGGGGCTGGGAAGGTGGTTCAGTGGTAGATTGCTTGCCTTGCATGCATGAGACCCTGGGTTTGGTTCCTCAGTACCACATAAACAGAAAAAGCCAGAAGTGGTACTGTGGCTCAAGTGGTAGAGCAAGAGCTTTGAACTGAAGAGCTGAGGGTCAGAGTTCAGGTCCCAGAACCGACCAAAAAAAAAAAAAAAAATACTACTGGTGCCAGGCACCCGTGGCTCACGCCTGCAATCCTAGCTACTCAGGAGGCTGAGATCTGAGTATCATAGTTCAAAGCCAGCCCAGGCAGGAAAGTCTGAGACTCCAATTAACCACCAGAAAACCGCAAATGGCACTTAGCTCAAGTGGTAAAGCATGTACCTTTAGCTGAAGAGCTTAAGAGCTTAGGGACAGTGCCCAGGCCCAGAGTTCAAGCCCCACAACTGACAAAAAAAAAAAATACTACTGGCAAGCTGGGTGCTGATGGCTCGTGCCTATAATCCTAGCTACTTAGGAGGTTGAGACCTGAGGTTCATGGTTTGAAGCCAGTCCAGGCAGGAAAGTCTGTGAATCTCTTATTTCCAATTAACCAAGAGAAAATCAGAAGTGGAGCTGTGACTCAAAGTGCTAGAGCACTAGCTTTGAGCAAAAAAACTCAGGCATTGGGGCTGGGAAGGTGGCTCAGTGGTAGAGTGCTTGCCTTGGGTTCAATTCCTCAGCACCACATAAGCAGGAAAAAAAAAGCTGGAAGTGGCGCTGTGGCTCAAGTGATAGAGTGCTAGCCTTGAGCTGAATTGCTGAGGAACAGCGCCCAGGCCCAGAGTTCAGGCCTGACGACCAGACCCAAAAAGAAAAAACCAAAAAACAAAAAAAAATCAAAACTCAGGCACAGTGTCCAGGCCAAGTTCAAGCCCCACGACTGACCAAACAAAAAATAAAACAGCCATTCAATCTATTGGCCCCTAGGGAGGAATATTGATCCACTTACTCAAAGGGATGATAATATAAAACTATCAAAAGCCATACTTTTGACAAGCATTTGTGTCCATCTAAAACAGTTGGCATTTCAGAAAAGAAACTACTGGCCAGGGGGTTGTAGCTCAGTGGTAGAGTGCCCCCCTAGCATGTGCAAGATGCTGGGACAGATCTGTAGCATGGTAACCTGTCTGCACACATGTGTACTGTGTACATGTATGCACAAGGGCCTTTATTGTACACATACACGTGCATGTGTGTACATGTTTTGGATTATTGTAGAAGCAGTTGGCTCGGAGGAGAAGCAGGATGAAGGGTAGACTTGATAGAGGAGAGGTATTTTGGAAAGTGAAGGTAAGGGTTTGGTAGGACATGGTGCAGCAGCCTGGCCTGGCACACGTAGAGGAGGCTAGTAGTACACAAGGGCTAGATCAGAGACTATTCAAGGTAGTTTCCCAACTCCAGAACCTGCAGGGCCAGCTCTGCCACCTCCTCATTCATATTTGCTCCCCCATCCCTAACAACTTCATTATTATTATTATTATTATTGTTATTATTATTATTTTGTGGATTGTGGGGCCTGAACTCTGGTCCTGGGCACTGTCCCTCAGCTCTTCAGCTCAAGGCTAGTGCTCTACCACTTGAGCTACAGTGCCACTTCCGGTTTTTTCTGCTTATGTGGTGCTGAGGAATTGAACCCGGGGCCTCATGCATGTAAGGCAAGCGTCTACCACTGAGCCACCTTCCCAGCCCACAACTTCATTATTTCCGAAACCCACCAGCAGAGATGTGAAGACCTTAGCCCCTGCCTCCTTCCTAAGACGGCAATCCCCAAAGGTATGGCTGTCCCTTAACAGACCACCCCCTTTCCTCACATGCACTTACGTGTAAAATTCTTCGGCGGGGGATGTGGAATGGAGTGTCCAGGTGATGTTGTCCTCCGAGAAGTAGTTGGTGCAGTTGCCAGTGTTCCAGGAGTTCTTGCAGCTGGTCCAGGGTAGCTGGTCCGTGAAGGAGGAGATGAGGTAGTAGAGTGCCCAGGCCATGATGGTATTGTAGTAGGAGGCAATGTAGAAGGCAATGATGCAGATGGCATAGCCAATTCCTAGGCAGGGAGTGAGAGGGGCCAAGTTCAAAGGGCAGCCCAATAGCGAAAGGCCACCAGAAAACTCATAGCCCAGGTAAGGGGCAAAACTGGTTACTGTTGCTGGGTATAGTTGCTCAAGCCAAAAATCCTTAGCAGGCAGAGATGTGAGGATGTTTTGCAGTTCAAGGCCAGTCCAAGTCAGCAATTGGGGGAAGAATGTCCTCAAGACTCTGGGTGAGGTGGTGTGTGCCTGTCATCACAGCAACACAGGGAAGCATGAATAGACGATCCTGCTATGGACTGACTCAGGCATAAAGCACAACTTGGCACCAGTGGCTCAAGCTACTCAAGAAGCTAAGATCTGAGGATCACAGTTCAAAGCTAGCCTGGGCAGGAAAGTGCATGGAACTCATCTACAGTAAACTACCAGAAAACTGGAAGTGGCGCTGTGGCTCAAGAGGTACAGCACTAGCCTTGAGCTGAAGAGCTGAGGGACAGTGCCCAGGCCCAGAGTTCAAGCCCTATGACAGACAATAAATAAATAAATAAATAACCATCACTGAGCTGAGCACCAGTGGATCATGTTTGTAATTCTACTCAGGAGGCTGAGTACTGAGGTAGAGGTTTGAAGCAAGACTGAACAGGAAACTCCATGAGATTCTTTTTTTTTTTTTTTTGGTCGGTCATGGGGCTTTAACTCTGGGCCTGAGCGCTGTCCCTCAGCTCTTCAGCTCAAGGCTAATGCTCTACCACTTGAGCTATATCGTCACTTCCACCCATGAGATTCTTATCTCTGATTAACTAGCAAGAAGCCAGAAGTGGAGATGTGGCTCAAGCAGTAGATTACTAATCTTGAGCAAAAAGGTCAAAGATAGCTGGGCACTGTTGGCTCATACCTGTAATCCTAGCTACTCAGGAGGCTGAGATCTGAGGATCACAGTTCAAAGCCAGCCCAGGCAGGAAAATGTGAGACTCTTATCTCCAATTAACCACCAGAAAACCAGAAGTGGTGCTGTGGCTCATGCGGTAGAGTGCTCACCTTGAGCTGAAGAGCTGAGAGACAGTGCCCAAGCCCCATGACCAAAAAAAAAAAAAAAAAGAAAAGAAAAAAAGGCTCAAAGACAGCACCTACGTCCTGAGATCCAGTCCCAGCATGGCACACACAAAAAGGGGCTGGTAGAGTGACTCAAGTAGTAGAGTGTCTGTGTAGAAAGCATAGGCCTCTGAGCTCAAACATCAGTACATTAAAAAAAAAAGATGGTTATTGCTATGCATTTAATTCCCCAAGGGCTTTAATAGGGACATGGAGAGTGCCAATGCAGGTTACTCATATGTATATTTATAAATATTTAAGTTGCATGAGTGTTTTGATGCTTTACACTTTTAAATTGCTATTTGTTCACTTATTCTATGTCTTAACAATTTCATATCATGTGAGTAGTCAAAAACTCAAGTTATCCAGGTGTCAGTGGCTCACACCTGTAATCCGAGCTATTCAGGAGGCTGAGATCTGAGGATCCTGGTTTGAAGCCAGCCTGGGCAGACAAGTCTGAGAAAGATTTATCTCCAATTAACCAGGAAGTGGAGGTGTGGCTCAAGTGACAGAGCACCAGCCTTAAGCAAAAAAGCTAAGGGAGAGCATAAGGTCTAGTACTGGCCCCAGTACTGGCACAAAAGAAAGAAGAAGAAGAAAAGACTCAAAACTGGGAGCTGGTGGCTCATGCCTGTAATCCTAGCTACTCAGGAGGCTGAGATCTGAAGATTGAGGTTCAAAGCCAGCCTGGGCAGGAAAGACTGAGAGACTCCTATCTCCAATAAACCATGAGAAAACCGGAAGTGGCACGGTAGCTCAAGTGGTAGAGCGCTCGCCTTGAGCTGAAGAGCTGAGGGACAGCACACAGGCCCAGAGTTCAAGCCCCATGACCGACAAAAAAAAAAGAAAAGAAAAGAAAGACTCAAGTTATTGCCCAGAGATACCAAAGAGATCCCAGCTCCCACCATAGATGAGCATCCCCTCCTCATCCACCCAAACCCTTCAGTTACCTTTGAAAATTGGGCAGATTTTCCTCCATATAGAAATGCATCCATTTCGGTGGTACTGGCCCAGTGCAAGCTCCATGTAAAACAGTGGGATCCCCCCGAAAATCGCCATGATGGTATAGGGGAGGAGGAATGCCCCTGAGGTAGATGAAAAACAATTTTACTTCCTGCCCATGTTGTTCTGCAGGTCACCCCAACTGATCCTGGGCATGAGGAATTACACAGAGAACCACAGAGCCACCTGACATGCAAGCATCACATGGCCACCCTGTGCTATGTGACGACACTCTGTCCCTGGTCTCAGTGCTTTGCTCAGAAGTCACAGTAGACAGAGCTCCACAGGGAAATCAAGGTTTCACAGGGACTGCAAGCAAATGGAAAGAGCTGGAAGAAAACAGCACAAGCACTGGCATCATCACCCTTTCTGGCCACTTGGAAAAGCCTGGGCTACTTCCCCTTGAACCTTGACTTCCTTTCCTATCAGATAATCTCTGAGGAAAGCTGAGATTCCTAAACCTAGCCACATGTTACAACCACTGGTGAGCCTAGAAACTCATCCCAGGTTCCAGGTTCTACTGCAGATCATCCAGGAACAAATGCACTGCAAGCTAATTTTTAGGCTCCTGAGTGATCCTGATAGAATTGGTACAGAACATTGAGCACAGATCACCTGCAATGATCTACACAGCTGAGGCCTGCTATGAGTCATGGAGCTGGATCTCCACATATTAGTACTGACTCCCAGACATTTGATCACCGATACTTGCCTATGTGTCCATAATGCCACTGAGCCAGAAATGACCCCTCACATGCTATCTTTGGGAACATGGCTGAAACAAGAAAGCACAAAGCAGCTGGGCACTGGTGGCTTACACCTGTAATCCTAGCTATTCAGGAGTTTGAGAGCTGAGGATCGCGTTTCAATGTCAGCCCAGGCAAGAAAGTCCGTGATACTCTCCAAATAATCATCAGAAACTTGGGCACTGTGGCTCAAGTGGTAGAGCACTGGCCTTGAGCTGAAGAGCTTGAGGGACAACACCCAGGCCCTGAGTTCAGCCCCATGACTGGAAGAAAAAAAAAAAGCACAAAGCTATTAAATAGCTGAAAATGCTGAAGTCTTCTGGCCCTTGGCTGAGGAGAATCTGAAAATGTTAGGCTGAGGACTAATTACCTACAGCTGAGTTTTAGCACCAAGAGAGTTTCCCTCCTATACAATGCTTTTGGTCTTAAAAAAGTTAAAAGTCAGTATGACTGGGAAAGGTCCACACAAAATTTAATTGCCTTGGGCACACATGGCTTGAGAATTAGACCTTATGTTTCTGTGGTAGCCTTTATGAAAACCAACTAGCGCTACCAGCTTTATAGTAGGGAATAGCACCACAGACTTAATGCGTAGGGCTAAAGGTGAGTCCTATAGAGCTAAGGGGAAATGACTTCTGCATTTCTTGGGCAGGAAGTCCTTTGCAACCACAAAAACAGATGTACTTAAGATATAGCAAACCAGCTAGGTGCTGGCAGCTTATGCCTGTACTCCTCATTACTCAGGAGGCTGAGATCTAAGGATCATGGTTCAAAGCCAGCCCAGGCGCAAGAAAGGCAGTGAGACTCTTCAATTACCTACTAGAAAACCAGAAGTGGAGATGTAGCTCAAAGTGGCAGAGCAATAGCCTTGAGAGAAAGAGCTCAAGGACAGCACCCAGGCCCTGAGTTCAAACCCTACAACAACAACAATAACAACACAAAAAAAGGATACTGCAAACCTGGACAACTGTCAGTCCATGGAAGAAAGAATGACACAAGTGATTTGAAAATCATTTCTTCATGACCTTTTCTTGTTCTAATAACTAACCCAATATCAACCCAGAGAGACAAGAGAGAGGGTCCACATATTCTCCTTCCTCTCCCTGCTTCCCATGCTCATACCTACAGTCTGCTATGGTTTTTTAACATCTTTAGGGTTACAAGAAGGATCTAAGTATAGTCTCTGACCTCAAAAGTCTAATTCTCAACTGGGTACTGGTGGCTGTAATCCTAGCTACTCAGGAGGCTGAGATCTGAGGAGCGAGGTTCAAAGCCAGCCCAGGCAGAAAAGTCCGTGAGACTCCTATCTCTAATAAACCACTAGAAAACTGGAAGTGGTGCTATGGCTCAAGTGGTAGAGTGCTCACCTTGAGCTAAAGAGCACCGGGATAGTGCCCAAGCCCAGAGTTCAAGTCCCACGACCAACAAAAAATAAATTCTCATAGGAGATATGAGTATATCCAAGTATGTTTGGGGGTTGGCATTAATTGTACCAGCCTATTAACTTAAAAGATTCCGGACCTAAGTTGACATCATTCTTTGATCTCACATAATCCAAATGCCCAAGAAGATCTGGAGCCCTAGAGCCACCTCCTAATAGTTCCTTATGCAAACCTGACCTTCCAGACTCTTTTTTTTTTTTTTTTGGTCAGTTGTGGTGCCTGAACTCAGGGCCTGGGTGCTGTTCCTCAAGTCTTCAGCTCAAGGCTAGCAGCGCTCTACCACTTGAGCCACAGTGCCATTTCTGGCTTTTTCTGCTTATGTGGTGCTGAGGAATCAAACCCTCATGCATGCAAGACAAGAACTCTACCACTGAGCCAACTTCCCAGCCCGACCTTCCAGACTCTTGTGGGCAGAAGCTGCCATTAGGAATGAAGGCGCTCTCAGCCCAGTGCAGTGGCTGGCCATTCCCTGGCTTCTGGCTCAGTGGCAGATGGAGTGTGGAAGGGGAAGGATGAGAAGGAGGCCCTCCAGCAAATCAAACACTAATGGTGCTGGTAACCTGAATGAGCCTGGGAGGGCTCCCATCCAGTTCAAACCAGAAAGCCTCAGACATGTTGATCTAAGCTTTGGACTTACTGGAGATCTGCCTCTTAGCTTAATGTAGAAAGTCTAAGCAGTCACATTCCTACACTTATCTAGGATAACAAAGATTTTAATTGTCTTTTGGCCTCCCACAAGGATCTACAGCCCAGCCCCAGGTCAGAGCCCCCACACTACACATGGCCCGTGATACTGACCCCCTCCATTCTGGTAACATATGTAAGGAAAGCGCCAGATGTTGCCTAGGTCCACAGCATAGCCGATGACAGAGAGGAGGAAATCCATCTTCTTGCCCCAGGTCTCCCTTTCTCCTTGATGAACCTCGGCCACTAGGGTGGTGGTGGCAGCTGGGATCGAGTGCCGAGTGTCATCACCTGCACTGGGGTTGGGAACTGCTGAATACCCATTAGATATTTGGCTGGACTCTGCTTGGTTCCCTGGGGTAGGGATACCTTTCTGTAGAACACCGTTTTCCTGACAATCCTCTCCATCCTTGCAAGCTGACAGCACCTTCTGAGAATTCAAGGGTGTGGTCTCCATCCTGCTGGCTAAGATGCCAAGGACCTAGACTAGTCCTTGGTGCTTGGCTTTGAGGATCTCCTTCGAGATTTAGGGTACTGGATCAAGAACTCTGTTAGAAAGGGACCAAGAAATATATCAACTCATCACACATCTTTGCTGACATTAATTATAAATGTACCTGTTATATTTGAGCCAGCCTATTTGCTGGAGTAAAAAAAAAATCAATTGAATCTTTCACCTAAACCATGTGTAAAAACACACCCAAGGGGGGCTGGAAAAGTGGCTCAGTGGTAAAGCGCTTGCCTTGCATGCCTGAGGCCCTGGGTTCGATTCCTCAGCACCATATAAGCAAAAGAAAAAAAGAAAAAAAAGCCGGAAGTGGCACTGTGGCTCAAGTGGTAGAGTGTTAGCCTTGAGCTGAAGAGCTGAGGGGCAGCGCCCAGGCCCAGAGTTCAGGCCCCACGACTGGACCCAAAAAAAAAAAAACCACTCAAGGGGACTGAGAAGGTGGCTCAGTGGTAGAGTGCTTGCCTAGCATGCATAAAGCCCTGGGCTTGATTCCTCCATACCACATAAACAGAAAAAGCTGAAAGTGGCGCTGTGGCTCAAGTGGTAGAGTGCTAGCCTTGAGCAAAAGAAGCTCAGGGATAGTTCCCAGGCCCTGAGTTCAAAAACAAAAACAAGAACAATAACACACTAAAGTAATTTGGAAAGAAAACAATAAAACAAAAATAGACTGCAGCTCACCAAGTTGTACAAACTACTGAAGAACAAGTACTTGCTTAAGAGTACATTGAGAAGCTCCCTTCAGAGACTCTCAGGGCAGTGTCACCACACAAGAGCCCCAGAACTTCCTGCCCTCAACACTGAACTGGGAAAACAAGTTTCTTATGGCTACAGTCTTCTCTCTGTCATTTAACCTGAACCCCCAAGTTAGAGTTTACATAAATGACAGTTATGGTCTAAAAAGGATAGGAACAGAGGTTAGAAGTGAAAGCCCCCCTCACTGTCCCAGGACACCCTCCTAGCTGCCCCCAGATGTGTCCAGTCTACATGTACCCTCCTCTGCAGACCTCACCTACTATAACCATCACCACTCCCCACCAGCTGCTTCTGTGGGAAGCCACTGGTTACCGTGCTGGAGATGGTCCAGGGGCACTCATCTGGAGAGCTGTGAGAAGAGTGTGGGCCACTGCCTGGTGACCCTGTCCTACATGTCCCCACGGGGAAGGCTGGGCTCCAGTTGCAGGGCTCTCATTTCATGGTCCCAGACTCCAGTACAGAGAAGCCTGCTCTGCTCTCTGGATGGAGCGCTGAGATTTCTACACGTGGAGAAGAAATCTGAGCCCTTTCGGACTTTAAACCTATGACCTGATGTCATAAACTTGCAAGCAAAGACTTTCCAGCTCAGTTCTTCTGGGCCTAAAGTTTTCAAACTTCTGAAAACAGTGAAAGAGTTGCTTCTCCTTAGTTAAGATCACGGTAAACACTACTTACAATGGCAAAGACCTCACCGCAGACAGCTCTTCAGCCCCAACAGCAGGCAGGCTCATGTCCCCTGCCTACTTGGGGTTTTCAGGGACTTGAACTTAACTCTTTACATACAGCAATGTGAAAACAAACACAAGTTTAGGGATTGAGGATGTGGCTCAGCATTTGCTGAGCTTCTGTGAAACCCTGGGTTAGATCCTTCCCCAGCACCTCACAAACAAAAACAAAAGCAAGACTGAGTGGTAAAACCAGAATACAAAAATGGAAGCTTCACACTAATGACCATGAATGTAAATATTGGCCAGGATTGGACAGGAACACCAGGAGATGACAGGAATGAGGGTTTGGTGTTCATTAGGTTCTTTTCTCCTGTAAAGTGGAAATAAAAACTTTAAAAGGATTGATGCCAAAAAATATCTGCAACCACAAGACATAAATCAGCTCTATGTCACACACACACACACACACACACACACACACACACACACACACACACACACACACACCTTCCCTGACAGCCTGATTTGTGTACGTGTGTGTGTGTGTGTGACAGGTTCTGGGTTCTACCTTGCCCAGCTGTGTGGCCCCCAACATCTGCAAACTCAAGAATACAAACACAAGTGAGGAGATGAGTTTGTGACTCAGAAATGTAGTTCTCACCTGGGAGCAGTCCTCTAGCTTCTCCCTACTCCCTACTTCCTTGGTACCTCAGCTTCTTCCTTCACTCCCTTCCCTTCAGTGCTGTTGACTGAACCAAGAGCTTGCCCGTGCAGCCAAGTGCTCTCCCACTGAGCTGAACCCTGCGTAGTAGGCTTTTAAAACCACCCGTATTCTTGTCCCAGCAAGTTACAATTTATCAGGCCAAGGGATTTTTTTTATAGAAAGAGAGGAAGACAAAGGATGAGAAAGGGAGAGAGCGTGAGACACCAACAAGAAGAGTTGGGAGAGGGAGAATGAGCGAGCAAGAGAAAGAGACGGGAGAAGCCAGCAGGTCAGTACATTTAAATACAGAAACTAAGCTAAACCTGAATGTGGCAGTCTGTGGTTGTGCTGTGAGATGCTGTACTCCCTCTGGCTGAAATACTGAACACTGAAGAACAGAAGACCACAGTTTGTAGGGACAGTGACCTTCCCAGACAGCCTGCCTAGGACCTAGCCCCTTCATTGGCTCTTTCTCCCTCTCCCGGAAGGTCCTGTGAGACGTTTCTCACGTTCCCCACTGCCACGTTCCTCTCACACTGGGAGGGAAAAAGTGAACCATCCCCTAAGCTCCAGCCCCAGGGAGAGGAGGAAAGTCAGCCACAGCCTGACTCATTCCCCTCCCCTCAGTAGCTGAACCATTGTTCTAGATTTCATTTATTTTCTCTCCTGGGGCGTCCAGCAGAGAGGAAGAAAACAAGTATGAGTTGGTGGATTAGGGGGTGGGAGAGCAATGTGTATTTCCCACAGTTCTCTGAGTTTCAGGACCCCCCCTCTTCCCCCTACCTGATCTCCATTTCCTGGCAACTGAGTGGCTCCTGAATAGTAGCTCCTACTATTCTCTATTTTTGTTCTGAGCCATTACTAAAGTCTGGTTTCTTAAAATATCCCGCAGCACTTTTCACCTTTATTTAAATTTATTTTATGTAGTTATTTATTTATTTTTGCCAGTTGTGGGGCCTGAACTCTGGGCCTGGGTGCTGTCCCTCAGCTCTTCAGCTCAAGGCTAGTGCTCTACCACTTGAGCCACAGCGCCACTTGCTGCTTTTTCTGCATATGTGGTGCTCAGGAATCGAACCCAGGACCTCAAGCATGCAAGGCAAGCGCTCTACCACTGAGCCACCTTCCCAGCCTGATTTAAATTTTTTTTTTTTTTGGTCCAGTCGTGGGGCCTGAACTCTGGGCTTGGGTGCTGTCCCTCAGCTCTTCAGCTCAAGGCTAGCGCTCTACCACTTGAGCCACAGCACCACTTCCGGCTTTTTTCTTTTTGCTTATGTGGTGCTGAGGAATCGAACCCAGGGCCTCAGGCATGCAAGGCAAGCGCTCTACCACTGAGCCACCTTCCCAGCCCCCCGATTTAAATTTATTTATTTTAATTTTTATTTTATTTTTGCTGGGTGCTGGGTGGCTCACGCTTGTAATCCTAGCTAATCAGGAGGCTGAGGTCTGAGAATTGAAAGTTCAAAGCCAGCCTAAGGCAGGAAGTCTATGAGACTCACATCACCAATTAATTAGGGAAAAGCTAAAGGTGGAGCTGTTTCACAAGTGATGAAGTGATAGCCTTGAGTGAAAAAGCATAGGGACAGTGCTCAGGTGTTGAGTTCAAGCCCCAGGACCAGCACAAAACATTAACTCAATTAAATTATACTAGTATCCCTCAGGTAACCCATATTAGGTTGCTTCTCCCCAAGATTTGATCTCTTTCTGTGCCTTGTCCTTGGTTACAGCCTCTCAAAACCACTGAACAGGTTGTCTTTCTCCAATTCACTCTTCTGCCCCTCCCAGTGAAAGGAAATCTCCTCCCAGTTATGAATCTGCAGGGCGGGCGCGGCTGGGCTCCTTTCTGCCTTCAGGGTCTTACCTGACACCCTGACTCCTTTCCCACTTTCCTGATTCTACAGGGTTCTCCCTGGGATTTTCCACGGAGCTCAGCAAGCTGGAGAGCAAGCTGGCCCAAGCACGCACAAGTACACGTTGTTAAGGTGGATTTCTGAGCATTCTCTCTTGAAACCTTTCTTCTTGCAGTTATTTTTATCCCGCTGGGTAGAAAGATGACAACGAGGTCAATTTTACAACTGTCACCTTCCCTAGGCAGTCTTTGAGTTTGTCTAGGGGAAAAAAAAAACACAAAAGAACCTGGAAGCCTTTCTTTGCACCTTGTGTGTTGTTGCAGGCTGAGCAGGTGATAGGAGTGTGTCATGTCATGTACCTACCCCAGCTCTGCTGGGGGGTGACAGCTGGAAATCTCCCAATATCCCACACCTGAGGGGCTGCATGGAGGTAGAGTTGTCATCTCACTCCTATCTCTGGTCTAATTCTTTCCACTGCCACTCCCCTAGTAAAAAACAGAATTGTTTGGGGGCAGGGATCTAGGATCTAGTTCAGGGTAGGGAAATGGTCTCATGTGTGATCCATCCTCATGCTGTTAAAAAAAAAAGAAAAAGAAAGAAAGAAAAAGGAAAGGAAAAAGAAGAAAAAAATGTTTCTATTTAAACTTCTGGTCAAATCTCCATTCCTCTTTCCACAAAACTGTCTCTGTAGCCAGGGGAACCAGAATCTGAAGCAAGAAGTAATTACGACAATTAGTCACAAAACCACATGGCTGTTTGGAAATGCCCCTGACTCTACTTGTCTGTGTGATGCCGATTAGCACATTTCTAAGTAAAAACACTACTGAACCATGGGTACTTTGACACCAGGTGTCAAGATCAAAGTGACTTCACTTTTCAAGTCACCCCATTTCCACTTTCCAAAACAAAACAAAACCTCAGCATGTATTAGTGCTTGAGCACCGAGTTAAGATTAATTACAGGTCATCAAGCCTATAATTTGCATTCTCTGTGCAGAAGCAAGAGTCTAAATTTCCCCCAACACGAACCAAGGATGATAAGAATGCTGGAACTCCAGTACAATAATCTTGGTGCCGTCATCTTCATCGAAGCTGATAGCCCACCGAGGCACAAACTCCAGGCACAAAGCTATGTCATGTCCTCTGCCTTAAAGACAGGATCCATCCTGCTGCCTCTGTGGAGTTCACAGCTCAAGGCCAAAACCTGAGGCATATTCAAGCAAGGAGGCCATGCTTGGGCACTACCACACAGGACCTGGTTGTGTGTGGGGTTCTCACTAACCCATCACGTATTCTCATCCACCCATCCCTTAATGATTCGGTGGCACAGAACAGGTCACAGGTTCAAGAGTTGACTTGATCATCCCTCCTAGGCACCACTGTGAAACATGCTGGCTGGCATCAGCTGAGCTGCCCGCTATGGGGACCTTCGTTTGCCTCTCAGAGCCATGGGGGACTTGGGATACAAACAAGAGGGATAGAGTCTCACTTCGGTTTTAGACACGGATGGTGTGCATCAACCCCACTCTGACAGCCATCCCCTTATGCAAAGGATTCCTTGGGTGAGAGAAACTGATTTAGGGAGAAGAAAATTGTATAGGATTAAAAGTGCTGGGTAGTTTGGGCCAGTAACTGAGAGAAAGAAAAAAAAAATCTCAGTTCACAACTTTCCCAGCCAGCTTCTCTTGTGCAGAGTGCAAGCTGGAGGAGTAGCAGCCCAGATGGGTCCAGATCACGCCCAAAGCTGGCAAAAGTACAATGGATTATTTAAACCTTCATAAAAAGAAATGGATTTGGCATAAACAGGCATGAGTAGTCCTCATCCAGGGAGAATGAACAGCCAAGCCTATACTACAAGAGTTCTGGGCTATTTGGGGAAGGTTGTTTAACATCTCTTGAGCCTCCATTTCTACCTGTTGAAGAGCAAATCATGGGGCTGGGAATGTGGCTCAGTGGTAGAGTGCTTCCCAGCATGCATGAAGTCCTGGGTTTGATTCCTCAGTACCACGTACACAGAAAAAACTGGAAGTGGCGCTGTGACACAAGTGGTAGAGTGTTAACCTTGAGCAAAAGAAGCTCAGGGACAGTGACCAGGTCCTGAATTCAAGCCCCAGGACTGGCAGAAAGAAAAAAAAAAAAAGAGCCTCTTGTGGGAGTTAAATAAGAGCCTGCCAAATGCTTAACTCAAAATGTTGAGCACATGGAAAACACCAATAAAATAGCACAAGTAGCATGAGTCGCTTCAATTCCACCACACATGCTGCCAATCCTGAGCACATGGAAAACACCAATAAAATAGCATGAGTCGCTTCAATCCCAACACACATGCTGCCAATCCTGCCTCCTACATCACCCTACAGGCAGGAAACTGAGGCCCACAGGACTTGCAACTTAAGTGACTCAGCTGGGGCCTCACTGGCTTTATGCCTTTCAAACAGGGGATTGAGTTTACCAGGAAACCATAGACCCCTGGGTTTATTCTCCCAGGGATTCAAATTCAAGATCCATGAGGAGCCCAGACATCAGCTTTTTCTTGGTGGGGAGAGGGGGTGTGCTAGAGTTAGAACTCATGGCCTCAGCCTGCTACCTAGGCATTCTTACTACTGAACCATGCCTCCATTCCTATTTTTGCTGGTTATCTTTGAGACAAGTTTTCACTTCCTGCCTGGGATAAGAAGCTTGTGCTGGGGCTGGGAAGTTGGCTCAGTGGTAGAGCGCTTGCCTTGCATGCCTGAGGCCCTGGGTTCGATTCCTCAGCACCACATAAGCACAAAGAAAAAAGCCGGAAGTGGTGCTGTGGCTCAAGTGGTAGAGTGCTAGCCTTGAGCTGAAGAGCTGAGGGACAGTGCCCAGGCCCAGAGTTCAGGCCCCACGACCGGACCCAAAAACAAAACAAAACAAAAAAGAAGCTTGTGCTGCTAGGCACCGGTGGCTCACGCCTATAATCCTAGCTACTCAGGAGGCTGAGATCTGAGGATTGTGGTTCAAAGCCAGCCCGGGTAGGAAAGTCCATAAGACTCTTATCTCCAATAAACCACCAGAAAACTTGAAGTGGTGCTGTGGCTCAAGTGATAGAGCACTCACCTTGAGCTGAAGAGCTCAGGGACAGCATCCAGGCCCAAAGTTCAAGCCCCATGACTGACAAGAAGAAGGAAGAAGAAGGAAGTAGCAGAAGAAGAAGAAGCAGAAGAAGCAGCAGCAGCAGCATGTGCCACCTTGTCCGGCTCTCCCTTGAGAAGAGGGGCATGCAAACTTTTCTGCCCAGGCTGGCCTTCAACTGCAACACTCTCAATATCAGCCTGCCAAGTGGCTAGGATTACAGGTATGAACCTTGGGTACCTAATTGGGCCTCCACTTTTCAACAAGCACTCCAGGGCAAGTGGAGAATGTGCTACAACATGCTAGAACATTCCCACTTTACATCCTCTGAGGCCTGTCTTAAGTTCCTCTTACCAGCACAGCCCTGGAGGAATCTTCCTATGCAAGATAGAATTACATGTCTCACATCACTGATTTTCACCTGTCCCTAGTTATCCTCCTATGAATATCTGCTTCATGTCATCCTGGATACAGGGGCCATGGCTTATACATCTCTGTGTACCAGTTGTTTTGTTTTTGTTTTTTGTCCGTCATGGGGCTTGAACTCAGGGCCTGGGATCTGCTTCTGAGCTCTTTTGCTCAAGGCTAGCACTCAATCACTTTGAGCCACAGCGCCACTTCTGGTTTTCTGGTGGTTTCTGGTGGTGTCATGAACTTTCCTGCTTGGGCTGGCTTTGAACAGTGATCCTCAGATCTCAGCCTCTTGAGTAGTTAGGATTACAAGAGTGAGCCACCGGCACCACTGTGAATTGGTTCTTGCAGCTTGGCATATATGCTTCACTGCCTGTCCCAGGTTGAGCCTAGGATCAGTCTTTTCCTGTCAATCAACTCTAGCCCAGGTGAGGAGCTTCTTCCTCCCTCAGGTATGTCAGAGAGGCCAGGGGCCATCCTAAGGATGCACCACCCCATCAGGAAGATGGGGAGGGGTGGAGGGGTTAGGGTTAGGTGATTTCAACAGATTATGGGCTGGAAAAACCTGACAGGTTGAGGATTAAAAAACAAACCCAGGTTAGGTGCTGGTGGTTCACGCCTGTAATCCTAGCTACTCAAGAGGATCGGGGTTTGAAGCCAGTCCAGGTAGGAACAGAAAAGTCCATGAGACTCATCTCTAATTAACCACCAAAAAAGCTAGAGGTAGAGCTGTGGCTTAAGTGCTAGAGCATCAATCTTGTGCATAAAAAAAGCTTAGGTTCTGGGTTCAAGTCCCAGAACATGCCTAGAAAAAAAGAGAGAAAGAGAAAAGAAAGGGAGAGGAGAGAAAGGAAGGAGAGGGAGAGGAGAGAGAAGGAAGGAAGGGAGGAAGGAAGGAAGGGAAGGAAAGAAGGAAGGGAGGAAGGGAGGAAGGGAGGAAGGAAGAAAGGGAGGGAGGGAGGGAGAGAGGGAGACAAAATTACCCCTCTGGGTGAAGGAACCTTCCAGCATCCAGTCGGATGCAGGGCAGTGGGGCTGTTCCTGGAACATGGGTTGGGGTAGACTAGGTGGGGGTTATGAATTGGTAGCAGGAAGTCCACAGGCATTTTTGAAATTGCACACCTGGCCTGGAGTTGATGTCACCCCCACCTGACCTCTGCCTTCCTGATTAGTGTGTGTGTGTGTGTGTGTGTGTGTGTGTATTTAACCAGTTTGTATTAAACCCAAAGTTGCCTTGCTCAGATCCGAACTTCTTTCTGGAACTAGCCTGGTTCAGGTCACCAGCAATAAACTAATTTATTCTCTCTGTAAAAAGTGGTCTGGGTCTTTGCTGGTCTGCACTGCTGTAACAGGAAGGGAAGGGAAGGAAAGACAGGAAGGGAAGGGAGACTAGCCCAGGCTGTCTTTAAACTGTGAGACAAGTACAGGCTCGCCCTTCCATAGTCTGTGTTCCCAATGTCCACGCATGTCAGCTGTGTGTGAGTGGGAATATATTTACTACCCCCACAAGTAAATACATGAAAGTAAATAAATGAAAGCATATCTTTTACCTTTTTTTTTTTTTTTTTTTGCCAGTCCCTGAGCTTCATTTGCTCAAGGCTAGCACTCTACCACTTGAGCCACAGCACCACTTCCAGCTTTTTTTGTGTTTGTGATACTAAGGAATTGAACTCAGGGCCTTGCACAGGCTAGATGAACACTGTCACTGAGCCCCATACCCCAGCCATGGCTGTTGTCTTGTGAACACTCCTTTATTGTTGTGATAATGTGATGCTTTAAACAGGTAAATACAAAACATAAGGGGGCATTCTGAAACATAGCTGCTTACCCAGTGCGGTGAGTTATGCCTGTAATCCCAGCACTCAGGAATCAGGAGTTCAAGGCCAGCTTGGGCAAATGAGTCCCTACCTTAAAACAAAAAAGAAACAGTGTTTTCTTAACTATGAGTACATTATGAGAGTAATTCTTTGTGAACCAGTCATGATTAGATACACAGATGGACCCAACAAAGGAAGAAAAGGAATGGAAAAGAAAACCTGTTCCTAGGGCCAGGCATTGGTGGCTCATGCCTGTAATCCTAGCCTGAGGATTACAGTTCAAAGCCAGCCAAAGCAGGAAAGTCTAGGAGACTCATCTCCAGAAAACCAGAAGTAGTAGTACTGTGGTTCAAGTGGTAGAGTGCTTATCTAGGCCCTGAGTTCAAGCCCTAGGACTGACAAGAAAGAAAGAAAAAAAAAGCAAGCAAACAAGCAAAGAGAAAGAAAGAATACCCAGGACAGGGGGGGAGAATTGCTTGCCTGTGGCCCCTGAACAAGGAGGATCAGAGACACAGGAGGAAGGGATGTGAAGTGAGTCTGGGGGCATTAGTCACAATCTAGGTGTGGCAGGAAGTAGAGAAAAAAAAGAGAAAACCACTTACTAGAAGAGAGGGTCCCTTCAGAGTGAAGGGCTATGGAGACCACCTGGGGCCACCTCTTTAGCCACTCAGTGCATGATGATTGCAATGTTGTTGCTTAGCCAGTGGAGGTTGATAGCAGGAGGATCAGAGTTTGAGGCCAGCTAGGGAAAAAACTTCCTGAGATTCCATTTCAACAAGAAGCTGGGCATGGCGGTGTGTACCTGCCGTCCAAGCTATGAGGGAGGTGTCCATAGGAGGCTCATACTCCAGCCACATAAAAAGTGAGACCCTTTTTGAAAAATAATGAAAGCAGAAAGGGCTGGAGGGGAGTGCCTAGCAAGCACGAGGACCTGAGTTCAAATCCCAATGCTGCCAATAAATTAAAGTGAAAAAGAAATTCTGAAATGCATCTTAGTGAGCCATACCGTTAAGGGAACATTGGCAAAAACTCAGCTCGCCCTCACCTGGCACCCACCAAGTTGTCAGTGCCATCCTCTTGCACAAGAGGCATGGCTGACCCCTAAGACTCGACAGTTTCAGAAAGTAACCCCAATAGAGCTTGCCTAGTATAGCTGAGATATTGAGTTCCATCCCCACCACCACAAAAACAGTAACTCCATCAGTGGAAGAAGACATGGCCCCAGAGAGCAAGTTTGACATGAGTTCATATTGGATCATGGCGGTCACATCCCCAGAGTACTAATAGGCAGTGGTGATAGAGGACACCCCTATTCTTAGGAGGCACAAGGGGAATGTCCACGCTTCTGCCAAAAAAAAAACACATACACTGACATACATTGTATAATCACACTCATGACCTCATCTGTAACAACTGATCGGTCACCTTTTATTTGTTCCATCTGCAAGCCTTCGATGTGTGTATAATTCATTTATCAAAAAATCCTGGCATTGATGGCTTACACCTGTAATCCTCACTACTCAGGAAGAGGAGCTCGAAGGATCATGGCTCAAAACCAGTCGAGGGCAGGAAAAGTCTGTGAGATTCTGATTGCCAATTAACCAGCAAAAAAAACTGGAAGTGGAGCTGTGGCCCAAGCGTTAGAGCATCAGCTTTGAGTAAAAAAGCAAAGGGGCCTAAACCCTGACTTCAATCCCCTGTACAACGCGTGTGTGTGTGTGCACATGCACGCACGCACGCACACACACACACACAACATGGAGAAGAAACGTAATTTAGACAAATACTGGAAAACCTCTGATCAGTCTGATTCCTGGTGACTCCCCAGAACAGCTTAACTTGTGGTCTCCCTGTTCCTCTCCCACCAATCCATCTCCTTTCCTCTGAACAAGGGGACAGTTTTAAAGCTGTCAGGACCACCACAAGCCAGGGGAGAGAAAAGTTCTCAAGGGCAGGAACACCAAATTATAGACCCTGCTGTGACCTGAGACTCATGGGAAAACTAGATAGAGCAAGCCACCATGCTCCAGCTCCAGACCTCCATGATCCTTCCAGTCTCCCAGTCCCTGATTCTAGGGCATTTCATTGAAAGGGGGAAAATTCCCTTAAAGAAATACATTTAGGAGCTGGGAAGGTGACTCAGTGGTAGAGCACTTGCCTTGCATGCTCGAGGCCCTGGGTTCAATTCCTCAGCACCACATAAGCAAAAAGAAAAAAGCCGGAAGTGGTGCTGTGGCTCAAGCAGTAGAGTGCTAGCCTTGAGCTGAAGAGCTGAGGGACAGCGCCCAGGCCCAGAGTTCAAGCCCCATGACTGACAAAAATAAATAAATAAATAAATAAATTTAAAAAAATACATCTATGTAGGTACTGGTGGCTCATGTAATCCTAATCAGAAGGCTAGGATCTAAGGATCATAATTCAAAGCCAGTCTGTGCAGGAAAGCCTGTGAGACTTTTTTTTTTTGTCAGTCGTGGGGCTTGAACTCTGGGCCTGGGTGCTGTCCCTCAGCTCTTCAGCTCAAGGCGAGCACTCTACCACTTGAGCTACAGCGCCACTTCCGGTTTTCTGGTGGTTTATTGGAGATAGGAGTCTCGCGGTCTTTCCTGCCAGGGCTGGCTTTGAACCGAGATCCTCAGATCTCAGCCTCCTGAGTAGCTAGGATTACAGGAGTGAGCCACCAGCGCCCCGCAACCTGTGAGACTCTTTATCTCCAATAAACCACCAGAAAACCAGAGGTGAAGCTGTGGTTCAAAGTGGTAGAGTACTAGCATTGAGCAAAAAAGCTCAGGAATAGTGCCCAGGCCTGCAGTCCAAGCAAGCCCTAAGACTGACGAAACAAAAACCAAAGATATTTAGTTAGCATGGACACATGAAAATATAAAATTCTCCCTCTCTCTCCAGAAAATGCCCCAAAAGGTCACACAAAAACCTAACGGAGGGCCGGGCGCTGGTGGCTCACGCCTGTAATCCTAGCTACTCAGGAGGCTGAGATCTGAGGATCTCGGTTCAAAGCCAGCCCGGGCAGGAGAGACCGTGAGACTCCTATCTCCAATAAACCACCAGAAAACCGGAAGTGGCGCTGTAGCTCAAGTGGTAGAGTGCTCGCCTTGAGCTGAAGAGCTGAGGGACAGCGCCCAGGCCCAGAGTTCAAGCCCCACGACCGACAAAAAAAAAAAAAAAACTAAGGGAGCCAGGCATTGGTGGCTCACGCCTGTAATCCTAGCTACTCAGGAGGCTGAGATCTGAAGACTGCAGTTCAAAACCAGCCCAGGTAGGAAAGTCTATGAGACTTTTTTTTTTTGGGGGGGGGGTCCGGTTGTGGGGCCCAAATTGTGGGCCTGGGCGCTGTCCCTCAGCTCTTCAGCTCAAGGCTAGCACTCTAGCACTTGAGCCACAGCGCCACTTCTGGCTTTTTTCTTTTTGCTTATGTGGTGCTGAGGAATCGAACTCAGGGCCTCATGCATGCAAGGCATGCTCTGGCCTGGGCGCTGTCCCTCAGCAATTCAGCTCAAGGCTAGCGCTCTACCACTGAGCCACCTTTCCAGCCCCTTTATGAGACTCTTATCTCCAATAAACCACCAGAAAACCAGAAGTGGCGCTGTGGCTCAAATGGTAGAGCGCTAGCCTTGAGCTGAAGACCTGAGGGACAGCGCCTAGCCCTGAGTTCAAGCCCATCATGACCACAAAAAATAAAATAAAACAAAATAATCCTAAGGGACAAAGGCTCCCTGACTTGGCTCCTGCTGGCTGCCCACCCAGCAGAACATCCAGCTGGCTCTTTACTGAGCAGGCTGTGAAATGCCTTCAGACAAATAATGTCATGAAGAACTGGACCTCAGGACCCCATGTGTCCTTTGTCAGTGCCTGGGGCCCTGGGGCCTCACCTCCATGCTGACCAGGGTGCAGTCCAGGAGCATCTGGGATTGATGGAGGTCCATTCAGTCATGAAGCCAAATAGTCTATGGCTTTTATACTACTGAGACAATCCTTTGGTGCCCTTGGGTGAAAGCAAGGGAGCCACCACCCTGACAGGTCCCAGGGGAGCCGAGGGATCCAAAGGCCGTGGAAAGGGCCCCCCTCCCCCCACTGTCCTTGTCTCTAGTCATTCAGTCACCTTGTTAAGACACAGGGCTGCAAAAACACTTGCTCAGTGTAAGAGTGTGTTTGTAACATTCAACAAATGTTCATTCATCTTCCCAGTCACCAGAGCTAAAAAAAAAAAAAAAAAAGAAAAAAAGAAAAAGGCTAACTGAAGAGAATGTCTCCTGCAGGGACATACTCACAGACTGATATTTTGGAACACAAAGTCACAAGGAGGTCTGCCTAGAAATACAGGGGCCATGCTGGCCCTTGTGGGCCTGTGCCCACCCTCGTGATGATTCTCACTGCTCTGACAGAAGCAGTGATTCCAGGTCTCTTTCAAAGCTTAGTTTCATTCACTTTCTTAGAAAGATGTTCCTTTCTTAGGATACAACTGATGGCAATGAATAAGGAGCTGAGAAGGGAACTGAGCTGCATCTGAGCTCCTACAGAGCACCAAGAGACTGGGGACAAGCTGGGTTGCTGTTGGCTGGGTGTGGATGAAGCACAGGGTTTAACTCACACGTGTCTGAGGGTGCAGCAGAAGACCCTGCAGAGTCCAAGCCCTCAGGCATGTCAGCACCATCATTACAGCTTGGGTAAAAGTTTCATGAACTTTTCTGCTTGGGCTAGCTTTCAACTGCAGTCCCGAAATCTCAGCCTCCTGAGTAGCTAGGATTACAGGCGTGAGCTACTACCCCTCCTCTCCTCCCCCCTGCCCCCATCAGCTTGGATTTTCTTAAAACGGAGAGGTCAGGAACACCACCATCACAAGGTGAGTTGGAGAGAGCTTGGACATGTTATGTAGGCTGCCCCTCCTCCCCCTCTTTGCAACTGAGGATGATGGTACCCAGAGGACTTGGTAGGTTACTTTGAGTAGTTAAGGTCCCTGTTACCCTCTCAAAATAAAATAATTGGCCATGGGACATCTTGAAGAAAGGAGTCCAGTCATTACCACATCCTGTTGATTCAGGGGGCCAAGGGAAAGCTCAACTTCTGCAGGAATGCCTGTCCCCTGTGGCTCTCTAACTGTACAACTCCAGACCGAGAAGAGATGGCCGCGAATTGGCCTCACTTGTGGAATTAGTCTATGTTCCTCTTGGGAGAGGGCATCCACAGGAGCTTCCAAGCCTGATTTAGAGAGAGCCCAACCCATGCTCCTCCCTCCCTCCCTCCAAGCAGCCACAGGGTCCATCGGGGAAACTTGCCCATGCCCCGCCAAGTGCCAAGTTTTGTCAAAATGCTGGGATGACTCTTAAAAAATCCCCCAAAGTGGCATTATTTCTGAGGACTTGCAGATGCCACTAAAACATCAACATTATTCTAGCCCTTGCCCTTCCTTCCTTCCCTTTCTCTTTCTTTGTCTTGGGGCCTGAACTCTGGGCCTGGGCACTGTCTCTCAGCTCTTCAGCTCAAGGCTAGCACTCTACCACTTGAACCACAGTACCACTTCCGGTTTTCTGAGTGGCTTATTGGAGATAAGAGTCTCACAGTCTTTCTTGCATGGGTTGGCTTTGAACCGTGATCCTCAGATCTCAGCCTCCTGAGTAGCTAGGATTACAGGCATGAGCCACCAGCGCTCGGCTGCCCTTTCTTTCTTAACTAGGTGCCCGGGATGGAAAGAAAAGGGTTTACATCTGGGCTGGGTGCTTTCTCTCAGGGAAAGGGGGAGGGAGAGAGAAAGAGAGGGAGGGAGAAAGAGAAAGGGAGGGAGAGAGGGAGGGGAGGGAAAGAGAAGGGAAGAGAGAGGGAGAGAGGGGGAAGAGGGGGCAGAGAGAGAGAGAGAGGGAGAGAGAGGGAGGAAGAGGGAGAGAGAGGGAGGCAGAAGGAGAGAGAGGAAGAGAGAGGGAGGGAGGGGGGAGAGGGGGAGAGTCTGGAGCTTAAACTCAGGGCCTGGTGGTTTCTTTGCTTTTTTTGGTCCCCTCCCTTCTGAGGCAGGCATTCTACCATTTGAGCCACACCTCTACTTCCAGCTTGCTGTTGGAAGAGTCTCAGATTTTCCTTGGGGCTGGCTCCAAACTGTACTCTTAACTCTTCAGTAGTTAGGATTACAGGCCTGAGCCACCAGCACCTGGCTGCTTGTGGGCCTTTTGACTCACTGAGAAGGATTGCCACAGGCTCTTCTCACGTTTCATGGAAAGGAAGGGAAAAACTACTCTCCAGTCAGTGGTGGGTGTGTTCTTGGTATTCACAAGGCCTTACGTTAAATCCCACAATTTCCAAAGCAAAAACCAGTAAAGGTACTCGAACTGCAGGAGACCCCGCCTGTCCTCCCCGTTGGAAAAGCTGGACCTCTGGCCAGCAGGAACTCACAACAGCAAGTGGGAGACAGGAGACAGAGTCTCCTCACACCACTCACCCAGACTGGAAAGGCCTCTGAGCTCCTCCTGCTTCATTAAACACAAATCCCAATGTTGCCTTCCTAAGACATTTTTCCTATGTAACTGAAGGCAAAATACATTAAATATTTGATCCCGTCTTACTCTGATGAGTTAGAAGGCTCATAAATAATCTATTGACCTGGTTCACTTTTTTCCTGGACAAAATTGATCATAAAAATACATACACACAAGCGTCTGTGAGTGTCTGCCTCTTAGAAATTCCTTAGACCATCTCCCCCCCGCCCCCCCAAACAGGAAAAGACAAGGTTCACTGTGCAAACGCCACGGCGCACAACGCGATGGCTTTTCAGGCTGGCCCGCTCCGGAGGGCGGCTGCCGGACCCGCACGCGGGAGCCGCCGCGCATCCACTCGGAATGGGCTGCGGGTATTCGCGACACTCCCAGCGCACGGAGTCTCGGCCCACTTACGATCTCTCTAGATAACCTGGGTATTTGTGTCAACCCGAATTCTCCCTGCTTGCACGAAGCCACCGGGCGCGCGAAGCCAGCACCACACACACCCTGCACCGGCTCCAAAGCAACTTTTGCCCAAGTGCAACGCAACACTCGATCGAAGCCTCTCGAAACCGAGTCCTCCTCCCTCTAGTCCTGGCGGGATGGGAAGGGGGTGAGGGTGGACTCTGGCAAAGCTCCCCCATCCTTACCTCCAGGCAACTAAAAGGAACCCTTCAAAGCACGCCAGCACCGCAGAGCCCCCCAACCTCCGACCCTTGTACGCTCCCCAGCCGCCGCGGGGCTGCCGTGGCACCGGCTCTTTACGGCGGGCGGCGCAGCCCCGGCTGCCGGGTGAGAGAGGAAAGAGGGGAAGGCCAGGAGGGCTGGGACCTGCAAAGACGCGGGGGGTTAGACGCGCGCAGGACGCGGACCCACCTGCGGGGGGGGGGGGGCTGGGCAGGCGCCCGCACCCTCGCGCCCTCGAGGCACCCGGGCGGCCGCTGCGTGCGCGGAGCCGGCGCCCGCCCGCCCGCGCCGCACTATTTGTACTCTCGGCCCCTCACATGGTCTGATCTCTAGATAGCCGCCGCCGCCAAAGAGCTCTTCAAGAATTTTTTGCGTCACTCGGGTCCAATAAACTTTAGTTTCCGTACGCCGGCAGCGCGGGGCGTTCCGTGGGGCGCGGGAGGGGGCGGTGGAGCAGGGGCGTGGGGGAGGGACACGCGCACCCGGTGTGGTGGAAGCCCCCCGCCCGCCCCCCCGCGCGCGCACACACACACACACACGCACGACACGGTGCAGCTGCAAACCGGCCGGACAGGGCACGGGCAGGGCGCAGGATCCAACTTCTCTGCTCTTGACCCGGGGGTGGGGCGGGGAGAGGCTCCCCCACACTGACCGGTGACTCCCCACCCGGGACACCCCACCACCACCGCGTGCACCCCGCCTTGTATTCAGATCCTGCTCAATCACCTCCCCCAGGCGATCGCTACGGATCGCTTTGGACCACAGACCACCACCCTCCACCTCCCACCCCCGCCTTCACCCTGGTCCCCACCCACCCTGCCTTCTTTCCTCCCCGGCCCGGGTCTCCACCGAGCCCGGCCTGCCACCGGGTTGTGTGACTCCGCCGCGGGGAGCCACAGGGCCGGGTCCCATCCCTCCACTTCCGCGTCCTCGTCCTCCGAGCCTCCCGCAGCTGCACACCGTAATCGGGGAAGAATGAATGAATGGAGGACGCTCTCATTTTGTTCCCCGGCCCGGGTGCACGCCGAGTTTACGCGGCTCTCCGCGTGCGGATCTGCGGAAACGCTCAAGCCCTGGCGGCGCCCGGAAACCAAGCTCCAGCCCCAGGGCCCAAACATCTCCAGGGCTTCCTTCTGACCCCATTGTTTTGAACCTAGTGCGTCGTGTTGTCTGGCTCGTTTCTTTAGGAGCTAACAACGGGATGTAATGTTAGGAAGTTCGGTGTTCTCTGAAAGGCCAGGATTACAAAGAAAAGTGAAAGAGAATATTGATGGAGTCTTTGCATTAGGCTGTCGCTGAGGTCAGGGCCTGGGCTGACCCAGTCTGCTTCTCTTCACAGGTGTCCGGGGAAGAGGGTGATAGCCCACTTGAGGCTTAGAAAGGAAGGAGCGAGGACCCAGTTGGCAGCTCCTTTTGTTAGTACCTGGGGCAGTGGAAACCGGAGGGCAGCCCTGAGCCGAGCTGGCGCCCGCGCGGGGACTGAGCTGGGGAACTGGCCGCAGGTGTGGGCGGTGCCCCGCGGGAGGGATCGGTGCGGGGTTTGGGCGCCACCTAGTCGCCAGGGCGGGAACTGCAAGAAGAGCCGGGAAGCATCCCGGGAGCGCGCAGGTGCCGGGAGAGCCAAGAGAGGCTGAGATCCCGGGCAGGCTTGGGTATTGCATGCCTGGCCCAAAGCCTGGGGCAGGGGAGGGGAGGAACAGAGCCCTGGCCGGGGATGGGGTGGGGTGGGGACGGCAGAGCCCTCGCTGGAAGCCTCCTTCTCAGATCAGATCAACACATCTTTCAGTGGTTGTGTAGACCCGGGGACTGCACACATCCAAGGCAGTTTGGAAGAGGGGCAGGGGCGAGGGGAGCGCGAGACATCGGGGATGAGTGACTTTGGCACCAGCCTGGGCCTTTCTATGCTCTTTGTCCTCCTGTGCTGCTGCCCAGGTCCTCCTGACACCGCCCTCCTGGGTGGGCACTGTGCGACTGGATGGGACAATCTCTCCTGAGTGGGTTTGCGCGCTCACAACCCCAGCCCCCAGCCTTCCGTTTGGGGACCTTTCTGCCAGATAGCTGCTAACAATGTTTCCCTCTGCTGATTGTGGGAAAGGGTCCCTCCCATGCTCCTTTCAGCTGGGACACCCAGGTCACCTCCTCTCCTTTTGCTTACTGGCTGAGGGGCTCAGAAATACATCTCACAGATGCACCCTTCTTTTCTTCCCTGCTGCCACCCTGACCAGTGAGCACAAAATTGATCCAGGTGGCTATCCTTTCCAAGTGTCATCCCTTCCTCCTGCCCCTAACACTAGCTCCTTCCGCCAGCACCGTGCTCCCGTGATGGTCCAGATTCCCGTGGCCACAGTGCCCTGCCCAACCGCAGCATCCTCTCCCCATCATGAGATCCCCTCTTCTCAGGTCTGTCCTGGCACCTGATCCTGCTGCCCAGAGAGCTTCACTGGATGGCTTTGGAAGTCTGCCCTGTGTCTATGCAGCCCCTTCCTGGCCTGAGCACAACTGCAGCTAAGCCCCAAGGAGACAAGCAGGCAGCCAGAGGGAGAGGCAGGAGGAAAGGTGTTTCCAGGACAGGATGTACAGCTGCGACAAGCACCGACAAGCACGGGCTGTGCGTACCAAGGGAGCCGAGATGCATGCCAGAAACCCGGTGAGGAAGGGCATGGCCTGACACAGAGTGTGGGTGTGTGGGGAAGGTGATGGAGAGGTCTAAGGTGCTGATGGGCCCAGGATGGTGGGAGGAGGAGTTCAGGGGACCTTGGTGAGGAGTGCTTCTGCTCCCCAGCTCCAGTGCAGAGACAGTAGAGCTGAGGGCCTTGCGGTGTGATTGCAGAATTCAGAGCTTGTGGAAATGTGCTTATGCTCTGCCTCCACTGTTTGTATTATCCCCACCTTTGGTCCTCAGCTCCACTCAGACTTGAGCTCCTCCCAGCCCTGGAGTTCCTGCCATACAGCTGACCCCTCCTTCTCTCCGCCCAGATCCACCTGAGCTCCCATCTACCTCACTTCCTGCCCCCAGACTCTCCTGCTACCTGGATCGTGAAGGGTGCTTTGTGCTCCCTCTTGGAAGAAAGATGGCTCTTATAATAAGCCTTATAATAATCTTTCTCCTGTGCCTGCCTGCCTCTGCGTGGTCCCCTGGGATGGATGTGAGGGATCCTTCATCCACCACCACCCAAACCTAGCTAACTTAAAACTCTCTGCACTCAGTGATGATGACCACAGAAACTCAACCAGGCTGAAGCCACTTGAATGTGAGCCTCCCCCTCTGGAAGTCCTCCATGCCATCTGTCTGTCCAGCCTCTGCTGTTTGCATAGTGACAGAAGACCAAAGCCTCCACGTTCTTGTGGTCCTCTTGGGCCCAGCAAGGAGCAGTGGCATCTCATCTTTACAAGGATCTCCTTGAGCCATCCCCACTCCCACTTTCCCCTAGACAAGGGTGGCTGTGGTCCCTGCATGCAACCATGTTCACAGGCCCTTTGAGTCCTGATTGATTGCCCTGGGAACCCTGGGCTCATCCCTACTGGAGTCCCTGTAGCAATGGCCTCTGGCAGGCCCCCTGGTCCAGATGAAGACTTGTAAAGGGATTCTGGGGAAGGGTCCCTTGGGAGTGCTGGCAGGATGGGTGGCCATGCTGGGGTGTGGGAAAGGAACACAAAGATCAGGGTCAGCCCCAAGGAAGGCAGGAAACACTTGGTAGAGAAATTTTGTCTTGGTCAGCTTTGCTGAAGGGAAGGAAGGAGGAAGGAAGGGAGGGAGGAAGATAGGGAAGGAGGAAGAAAAGATTTTTTAAAAAAGGAATGAGAGATCCCATGCCTCCCACAAACCAGGGAATATCTCCAGAGAAGTCCTGGGCCCAGCTTTACTTATATTGCAGACAAGTTTCCTTCCCGAATGAGGCCAAATAACTCATCACCCGTGTCATTTTTATCTTCACTGCTCACATAAAACATATTTAGAGGCCAGGCATTGGTGGCTCACGCCTGTAATTCTAGCTACTCAGGAAGCTGAGATCTGAGGGTCACACTTCAAAGCCAGCTGGGAAAGGAAGTCCTTGAGCCTCTTCTCTACAATTAACTAACTAAAAACCGGAAGTGGAGTTGTGGTTCAAAGTGGTAGAGCACTAGCCTTGAGCAGAAGAGCTCAGGACCAGCACCCAGGCTTGACTATGTATATATATATATATATATATATATATATATATATATATATATATATATATATATGTTTTTTTCATATCTAGTAAGGATGCTTTGAGATGAGGTTAAATCCAGTGCTCTGCCGGGCACTGGGCACTGGTGGCTCACACCTGTTTGTAATCCTAGCTACTTAGGATGCTGAGATCTTTGCAGTTCAAAGCCAGCCAGGAAAGCCTATGAGACTCTTATCTCCAATTAACCACCAGAAAATCGGAAGTGGTACTGTGGCTCAAGTGGTAGAGTGCTTACCTTGAGCTGAAGAGCTGAGGGACAGTGCCCAGACCCAGAGTTCAAGCCCCACGACCGACCAAAAGTAAAAAAAAAAAAAAAAAAATCCAGTAATCTGCTCAGATTCCATGTGTTGAAAGCTGTAGGCCTTTGCTCCAGCTTTGAAGATCATTTTCTCCTCTATCCAATTTCCATTTTCTTTTCTTTTCCTTTTTGTCGGTTTTGGGGCCTGAACTCTCGGCCTGGGCACTGTCCCTCAGCTCTTCAGCTCAAGGCTAGCGCTCTACCACTTGAGCCAAGCACCACTTCCGGCTTTTTCTGCTTACGTGGTGCTGAGGAATCGAACCCAGGGCCTCGAGCATGCAAGGCAAGCGCTCTACCACTGAGCCACCTTCCCAGCCTTCTTTTGTCTTTTATCTTTATCCTTTGTATATATGTATGTTTGTATGGATGGATGTACGGATATGTCACAATGAAATCCTCCTCACTGTACCACTATTAAATGCTAAAAAGAAAACAGATTTGGGGGCTGGGGATGTGCCTGCTTCCTAGCAAGGTCCTATGTTCAAACTCCAACACAAAAGGAAGAAAGGAAAAAAAAAAAAAAAGGAAGGACAGAGGAAGTTGGGAAGGATAAGGCTTAGCAAAGTGTGGTAGTGTTTGCCTGTAATCTCAGGTACTTGGTGCTCCAGCAGGGGGCTGGGAAGGTGGCTTAGTGGTAGAGTGCTTGCCTAACATGTATGAAGCCCTGGGTTGGATTCCTCAGTACCACATAAACAGAAAAAGCTGGAAGTGGAAAAGAAGCTCAGAGATAGTGCCAATGCCCTGAGTTCAAGTCCCAGGACTGGCAAAACAAAACAAAAGCCGGGTGTCTGTGGCTCATGCCTGTAATCTTAGCTACTTAGGAGGCTGAGATCTGAGGATCACAGTTCAAAGCCAGCCATGGCATGAAAGTCCGTGAGACTCTTATCTCCAACAAATCACCAGAAAACCAGAAATGGTGCTGTGGCCCAAGTGGTAGAGCGCTCACCTTGAGCTGAAAAGCGCAGGGACAGCGCCCAACCCAGCGCCCAAGCCTCACAACTGACCAAAAAAGAAAAAAAAGAGAGAGAAGAAAAACAACAGATGTGACTAAGTAGTAGACTAAACTGCCTAGAGTTCAACCCCTAGCACCACACAGACACAAAAAAGAACCAAACAAACAGAAACTAAGAAAAGGGATTCAAGTAGTGAGAAAGCAAAGTAGACCCTGGGTACTTTTCTCCCCGCCTCCTCTTCTCTGCTTTATAGAACCAGAAGATCCACAGGGATGTTATTTTTGTTCCACTTAGCTCTACCAAGCCACTGTCACGGAAGCAGACTTTGGAACGATGTATAAACTTTCAATTGATTACAGCTGTCAGCAGGTTGGACACATTCAATCAGTCAGCCTCCCAATATTTACTGCAAGCCAGGCACAGGGGATCCCCAGGGTGGGGCGGGGTGGGGAGCCAGAGTTCCTGCCTGTGGGGAGCTGGCATGGAGTGCTCACTTGGGAGATAGGAGGTAAGAAACATATCCATGCCTAATTCCAGAAAGCCAGAGGGCTGTGAAGAAAATGGACTCCAGTAAGGAGGGGAAGGAAGTGGGAATTAGGGAGGAAACTGGCTACTTAGATCAGGTGATCAGCATGGCAAGAAGCACGTGGAGGAGGGCTTCCCTCCCTAACTCTTATTCCACATAACTGCAGCCTTAGGGGCTGTGTTCTGAATGAAAACCAAGAAACTCTCTGATCAGTTTATGCCTCCTTTCCACAGGCCCCAAGGAGCAAGAGACATCTTGCAATTAAAGTTCTGAACAAGTTGTCCTAAATGAGAGAGCTTGTCTGGAGTTATTTTCAAAACACCCAATTTAAATGACTAACAGCTGCAGTTGGCAGCCACGGTCACCCCACCAAAGAACAGGAATTACATGGCCTGTTGCTGCCACGATGACCCTGAACGTGGGTTCCACTATCTAGCTTTGGCTTTGGGACATACAGTCAGCATGACTGTACGTGTCTCAAGAGAAGGCCCAGGGCTTGGGACCTTCCAGACCTGAGTCACCAACTTTGCCTTCAGGTTACACTGTAAGGAGAGAATTCCGTGCCTTTCACTTCCCAGCTCACCTGACTTCCAGGAGTCGCAGCACCATTCAGTGTCTCCTCCTTGGATGCAGATTGTGGAGTTTTGTCTTTTTCATTCTTTTGAGAAGGATTCTCACCACATAGCAAAGGCTAGTCTCCACTGCCTTGGAATACTGGGTTTATGTACTACCATGTCCGGCTGGATCCTGATTTTGTTTGAAAAATGCCTTTTCTCTTATGTGCACGTGCACACTGATCTCCACAAAAAACCCGGTGCTGAACTCAGGGCGGCTCACACTTGCTGAGCTTTTTTTGTTCAAGGCTGGTTCTCGTAACATTTGAGCCACACCTCCACTTCCAACTTTTTGCTGATTAGTTTCTCAGATTTGTCTGCTAGGGCTGGCTCTGAACCATAATCCTCAGATCTCAATCTCCTGAGTAGCTAGAATAATGAGTGTGAGCCACCAGAACCTGGCTTGAAAAATGACTTCTATTAAGTATTTTTATTTACCAAGATTATCTATCTATCTATATCTATCACTGGATTTGGTTTAAGACTTTTCTATCCCTGCTTATGGGTGAGATCTGCTTTTTTTCCCCCCACTAGCCTTATGAAAGTTGTTTGAAATTTATATAAATTTTTTTTGGGGGGGTCTGGTCGTGGGGCCTGAACTCTGAGCCTGGGTGCTGTCCCTCAGCTCTTCAGCTCAAGGCTAGCACTCCACCACTTGAGCCACAGCACCACTTCCGGCTTTTTTCTTATGTGGTGCTGAGGAATCGAACCCAGGACCTCAAGCATGCAAGGCAAGTGCTCTACCACTGAGCCACCTTCCCAGCCCCTATATAAGAATTCTTTAGGCCATAATTTTTTTTTTTTAGGTCTGGTTGTGGGGCTTGAACTCTGGGCCTGGGCACTGTCCCTCAGCTCTTCAGCTCAAGGCTAGCGCTCTAACACTTGAGCCACAGCGCCACTTCCGGCTTTTTTCTTTTTGCTTATGTGGTGCTGAGGAATCGAACCCAGGGCCTCAGGCATGCAAGGCAAGCGCTCTACCGCTGAGCCACCTTCCCAGCCCCTAGGCCATAATTTTTTTTAAGTATTTCTTCTTAGGCTAATCAAGTATTTTTCTTTTTTTGGTCCAGTTGTAGGGCCTGAACTCTGGGCCTGGGCGCTGTCCCTCAGCTCTTCAGCTCAAGGCCAGCGCTCTACCACTTGAGCCACAGCGCCACTTCCAGCTTTTTTCTTTTTTCTTTTTGTTTATGTGGTGCTGAGGAATCAAACCCAGGGCCTCATGCATGCAAGGCAAGTGCTCTACCACTGAGCCACCTTCCCAGCCCTCAAGTTTCTTTCATGAAAGAAACTGAATCTCCTCTCAGGGTCTAGGGGTCCCGCATGGCTGAGCGCATTCAGGATGTGCATGCGCAGTTCCCTGAGGCTCTCAGGTGTGGCCTCTCTTCCCAACCTCTACATCATAACCTGAAGCTTGCTCGGACTCCCAAGACATGTCTCACGTAGGTTGATGTGTGTGTAAGAGGTACCACCCCTCGGCCCAGGGGAGAAAAGGTCCTAACAGATGTTCACGTTTTCAGGGACTTTTTTTTTTCTTTTGTAGGTCATATGGCTTGAACTTAAGAGCCCGGGTGCTGTCCCTGAGCTTTCTTGCTCAAAAGTAGTGCTCTACACTTTGAGCCATAACTCATTTTCTGGTGGTTAATTTGAGATAAAAGAGTCTCATGGACTTTCTTGCCTGAGCTGGCTTCAAACCTTGATCCTCATATCTCAGCCTCCTGAGTAGCTAGTCCACATACTAGACAAAATATATTGATGTAGCCAGGCACTGGTGGCTCACTCCTGTAATCCTAGATACTCAGGAGGCTGAGATCTGAGGATCACAATTCAAAGCCAGCCCAGGCAGGAAAGTCTGTGAAACTTTTTTGTTGTTGTTGGTCGTGGGGCTTGGGTGCTGTCCCTCAGCTCTTGAGCTCAAGGCAAGCACTCTACCGCTTGTACAGCACCACTCTGGTTTTCTAGTGGTTTTAAAGAGTCTCATGGACTTTCCTGCCCTGGCTGACTTTGAACCTCAATCCTCAGATCTCAGCCTCCCTAAGTAGCTAGGATAATAGGCGTGAGCCACTGGGGCCCAGCTTTGTGAGACTCTTATCCAGAAAACCGAAAGTGGTGCTCTGGCAAGTGGTAGAGCGCTAGCCTTCAGATGAAGAGCACTGGGACAGTGCCCAGGACCAGAGTTCAAGACCCATAATTGACTCCCCCCACCCCCCAAACATATTGATGTGATAATATAAATGTGTTTATCTTCTTCCTGAATGACACAGGGAACTTAGGATGGTAATTCAAATCACCGAATCTCACATATTTATTTTAGTAATCTTCTGAGCTCAGCAAGGCTTATTGAGTCACTTTTTTATAGATCCTACTCACCCCACTCTTTGCTGTGTCAATACATTTCAAACCCCTCCATATTGGATCATTTCCCTTTTTTGGGGCAAACTAATTTTTTTCTGAAAGCATCTTTTGTTTCACTCTTGTTCTGGAAAGGTGGTTTTGTTAGTATACAATTTTGTTGAGTATACAATTTTAGTTGTTTTTTTTTTCTCCTTGACTGGTACCAGAACTTGAACTCAGGGCCTCATGCTCACTCTGTTTGCTTTCTAGGTTGGTTTGCTATCATTTGTGCCTCAGCCTTTTTGCTGGTTGTTTTGGAGATGGGAGTCTTGTGGACTTCTCTGCCCAGGCTGGCTTCCAACTGTGATCCTCTGGATATTAGCCGCCTGAGAAGCTAGAATTAGAGGAATGAGCTCCAAGAGCCAGCTTCTTTCTCATAGCACTTTAAAGATATATTTCATTGTCTTCTGGTATGTATAGTTACTGGTGGAAAGTTAGCTGTCAATCTATTTGTCTTCACTTTGGGGATAATTAGTCTTTTCTGAATGTATTTATGGTCTGTGATCTTCACCATGATGTGTCCAGAAATGGAGAAATGGATTTATCTTGCTTAGAACAAGATTACTTGAATATAAACACTTTGCTGAAAGACTGAACCTTCATCTTGGAAAGTGCCATGAGAAAATATGCCTTGCAGGACTGGGGAGATACCTTGGAAGTCAGAGTAGCAGGGGGCAAGGGCACCAATGGAAATGCTCCTTAGGAACTCTGCTTATTTGTGTTCAATGGGTTGGAGACCAGTCTCAGTAGAATCCATGCTCTCCAAGCCCATCCTAAGGGGAGGCCCAACTGAGCCTCACCTAACACACCTGTGAGGACCTGGGGTCTGGGAAGAAGAATCCAGTGGAATGGCAGGCCCCAGGCCCTCTGAGATTTGGTGCCTGAAAGTCCTTGGCAGAAGCCAGTGAGGACCAGTGTAGGCTGGGAAGGATGAGATGCCCTACAGAGGAGCTAAAACAGGTAAGCCCTGAACCTCCCTGCTGAACTCCTGCTACCGGGTTGTTCTCATCTGTTGCTAAACACTTCTCAGATAGATCAAATAAGCCAATGTATTCTCATTTAGCAAAGTGTTTTATTCAAAAGCTTCTCAGCACCATCTAGTTGTCAGAAAGAATGAGTATCACCTTCTCCTGCACACCCAACCCCAAAGCAGAGGCAGAGGTTAAGCCACTTGGCGAGAGCCCCATGATTATAACTGAGACCGTGATAAGGTTTTGGTTTTCTCTCACCCACTTTCTCTAAGCCTCTATTTAACTTGCAAGCAAAGCTGCGCCCCACAGTTCAGAGCAACAGGAAGGAATCATGTCAGACCTGATCAACCTCCCATTCTTGGGTTACCAGAGGCACATGAAATTACCTTGAAAAAACTGAATTTAGTGACTGCCATCTAGGAAGGACAGCGATCTGTGAGGAAGCATGCAGTTTTCGAGAGCTAAATCTTAGCCAACCCTCTCCCACACTACTCTAGGAACAGAGCACGAAGTCCATTTTCTCTCCATACTCCTCAATTGCTCATCTTTTTCTGTCTTATTACAATAGACACCGATGACCCTTTTGACAGTTAGAACAAACAATTACATCTGATTAAACGCTAAGAGATCCTGAGCTGTTGGAGATGAGTAGATAATATTGACCTGATCTTTCCCTTTTTTTCCTTTATGAATATTTTGTTTCACTGTAAAGTACTCTTCCCCGAAGAGGTTCCTGGAGGAGACTGGAAATCCAAGAGTCTGACGGTGTTTTTGGGCACACACTGCCACTCATGACACTTTGGCTTCAGTCCCTGGATCTGTCCTCGGCAGCTATGTCAGGCCCCAGGGGAGGAGGGAAGAGCCGGAGGCAGTATCACTCCGCCAAAGCCCCCATCGGGTCCCACGCCGGCAAGACAATGGGCTCCTGTTCTAACACAGCTAGCACCTCTTCAGGGACGTGCTTCTTGTCCACCACCACCTCGTAGACAAACTCCGAGAACCACTCATCAGTCATGCACAGGTAACCTGAAGAAGAGAACAGAGGCCTTGTGAGTCCAGAGAACGTGGCGTCCTTTGTGAGAGTGCATCTGTACAGCTTCCCACCTGTTAATATCATTTAATCCAAGGCTTCTGGGCAATTCTGTGACGCACACAGGACAGACATAGCTCTATTTTTGGCAAGTAGGCTCACAATACTAAGTGAACTCAGGTCACCCAGAGCAAGTTCACAGCAGACGTGTGGCTTGTTCACACAGCCACCCCTGAGAGATAACAGGCATGCTTGCTGGTCCCTGTTGCCCTGCCCACCCTTGGTATAACTGCTGCTCTCTTCCTCTGTTGTACTCCCACAGCAACCAGCTAAGCTGGGGCCATGCCACTTTCCCAGGTAGCCATGCATTTGCAGCTGCTACTGTGTGTGTCAGAGGTCACCCCGTCCTCACTGTGTCTCGCAGACAGCTTTTCTTCCATCCTTCTCAGGAAGGCTCTAGGATGTAGAGATTCCTCCAGAGGGAGAAACTGTGCCATGTGTTATACACTTGGCCACTCTTCTCTGAAAGGGTTTGTGTAAACCAGAGTCTGAGCTGTGCATTTCCTACTGCCCCAGAGGGCTGCCCTGGAGCACCACAGCCCACACATTCACACTCTTAAAATTATTAAAGATCCCAAAGGCTGTTTATGTGTGTTACAACTATTGATATTTATCATATTAGGAATTAAGGGTGGCCGGGTGCTAGTGGAAAGCCAGCCTGGGCAGTAAAGTTCATGAGACTCTTAGCTCCAATTAACTAGTAATAAAAGCTGGAATTAGAGCTGTTACTAAAGTGTTAGAGTACTGGCCTTGAGCAAAAAAGAGCTCAAAGACAGCACCTGGGCCCCAAGTTTAAGCCCCCAAACCAGCATTAAAAAGACCAACATTAAAAAAAGAAAGAAAGGGGCTGGGAAGGTGGCTCAGTGGTAGAGCACTTGCCTTGCATGCCTGAGGCCCTGGGTTTGATTCCTCAGCACCACATAGGCAAAAAGAAAAAAGCTGGAAGTGGCGCTGTGGCTCAAGTGGTGGTGCGTTAGCTTTGAGCTGAAGAGCTGAGGGACAGTGCCCAGGCCCAGAGTTCAGGTCCCACGACTGGACCAAAAAAATAAATAAAATAAAAAGAAAAGAAAAGAAAAAAAGGAAGAAAAATTAAAGAAATTAAGAGTTAAAAATAAAAGGGTTGGGAACATGGCTAAAGTAGTTAAAGAAGCTTGCCCATTAAAGCACCAAGTCCTAAGTTCAACCCTAGTACTGTACCCCCTCCCCAAATTAAAAATCAACTTGCTTTAGAATAAGATTAATACAAATAGTATGCATGTGTATGTGGGTGTGTTGTGTGTGCACACCGGTCCTGAGATTTGAACTCAATGCTCTAGGTGAGGTCTCTGAGCTTTTTATTTATGCTCAAGGCTAGTGCTCTAACACTTAGAAACAGCTCCACTTACAGCTTATTTTTAGTAATTAAGCGGAGTTAAGAGTCTCCTGGACTTTCCTTTGGGCTGGCACTTGAGCCACAGCTTCACTTCTGGCTTTTGGGGGGGTAGTTAATTGGATAAGTCACTTGACTTTCCTGCCCAGGCTGGCCTCGAACCATGATCCTCCAATCTTAGCCTCCTGAGTAGCAAGGATTACAGGCATGAGCCCCTGGCATCCAACCCACAAATAGTATGGTTTTTTTTTTTGGGGGGGGGAGGGGAATGGGATATTACAGTCTCTAAAAAAAAAAATCTGTGTTTCAGTGAAGTAGACAAAGAACATCTGTTTACATAGGTATGTTGTTAGTGAAAGGAAAACCCTGCATAACCTGTAAAAAGGTACTGGGGATCCACAGGAGTCCTCAGTCTACACTTTGGAAACTGCTACTCTTAAGAATGATTTAAATAATTAAAAGGCAACATGGTGGTAAGTCTACTTTTGTAAGACACATGGCATGACTGGACATAATTTAACATGAAGACACAACTGCTTCACAGGGGCCATGTATGCTCAACCTGCCTTTTGCCTCTGACAGCTCATCTTAACGACAATACATGTGTCTTCAAGACAAAATGCCATGACAAGCATTCAAGTGCAACCAGGCACACAGTTCAGCAGTGGGACACCTGCACGGCATGCAGCAGGAGACCCTAGGTCCCATCTCAGTACCACAAGGGTGAGCAGTGCCACAGGGCTCTGACCACATCTTGTTGCCTCCTGTGCCAGTGCTCCTTTCAGAGGTGGACTCAGGAAGCAAAGAACAGGGCAGTGTTGGCCTATGCTACTTCAGGGCTGTCTATGGTTTTGCTTGGGTCACTTAACCTGAACGTCACCTATACCAGTGCCACAGTTGTGCAATTCTAGCCACCGAAGCTTTGTCATCTGAAGGGCTAACTAGTATCATTTCTTGCTGCACTTTTTCAAAAGGAGGTGTGAGCGAGCAGGAGCCCAAACTGTTCCTCCTCATGCTTTCTGAGTTTCAGTCCTCACCACAACGTAGTGGTAAATGCCTTCATCCCAGAGCAACTCTGGGCAGTAAGGCAGGGAGTGGACAGAGGCAGACTCATGTAATAAAGTTCTGTGTCCTTATAACAATACTATCACCATGCAATCAAATGAGTCTTCAGAGAAGGCTCAGAGAAAATGGACAATAACTATATCTACACTATCTTGTTCTAAAAGCAGATCAGATTAAGTCCTCACAAATTAAATCTCCTATCAATTGTAATCCACCCTTTCCATGTCCCTGCCAAGAGGACCTGCCTTGATTAGTGTCTCTCTTCAGGATATGAGTTCTTTGGGGCCCACAAAAACCTCACAATCTAGTTGGCTGGCGAGTAATTGTACTCTGAGCACATAATGGGCTGTGGCTCTGTAAGTGTTGACATGATGTCTGGGAGTCTGACTGGGAAGATTGGGATCAGTGTGTCTGAAAGTCAGGAGGGCAGTGGAGGCGGGCCAGGGCGCCCTCACAGCCAGCACACTGGCAGCCATTGGGATTAACGGAAAGCTGCAACTCTAGGGCCCTAAGCTCTCTCGCCACTAGAGACAAGCCAGAAGGAAAAGAAAATAAATGTAAAAACAGATAGTTAGAAAGTCAGCGTTAGAAAACAAAGTGAAGTCTGGTACCGGTAGCTCATGCCTGTAGTCCTAACTATTCAGGAGGCTGACATCTGTAAGTCAAGGTTCAAAGCTAGCAGTGACAGGAAAGCCTATGAAACTTATCTTCAATAAACTACCAGAAAGAACTGGAAGTGGAGCTGTGGCTCAAGTGATAGAGCACTAGCTTTGAGTAAAAAAAAGTTCAGAGAGAGCGCCCAGGCTCTCAGTTCAAGCCCAGGACTTGCACCAAACAGAAGTGAAAGAGCAGAAATTGCCTGTACTGAGAGACCAGTGTCTGTGGACTCAGCTGTGGACGGCGAGGCGGGGCCCTCAGAAGAGCTGCCAGTGTAAGAGAAGGAAGAGCTTCCCTGAGTTTTCTGAAAATTTGCCAAAGATCTGAGATTTAAACCTCTCAGACTATGGTGACAAATATTATCATTTATTATTTGGAAGTATTTTATATTTTTGTTGTCTTTGTTTTATGAGGTATTTCATCTCACTTCTGATTTGTGGGTAATTATTTTATTTTCAAATCTGTATGACAAAAATATTGTCATGTTGACCATGATGGTATCCCAGCACTCAGGAAGCTAAGGATGGAGGATTGTGAGTTGGAGGACAGCTTGGGCTATATGTAGTAAGACCTTGCCTCAGAAAGGCCTTAAAAGATCTTAAAAGAAAAGACCAAGTTATCTGTCCTGTCTGGGAAATCTGTTTAGCAGCTCAGACCTAAAGAAGCTGGACTGACAGACTTCATTAAGACACCACCAATCTTTCACGAATGCCCTAACTCAGGGTTCAGAAAGGCTCCCAGAAAGAAAAAACCTCGGTTGTCTCATGTTCCAAACTTTCTTTCTTTTTTTTTTTGGGGGGGGGGGGGGTCAGGTCATGGGGCTTGAACTCTGGGCCTGGGTGCTGTCCCTCAGCTCTTCAGCTCAAGGCTAGTGCTCTACCACTTGAGCCACAGCGCCACTTCCGGCTTTTTTCTTTTTGCTTATGTGGTGCTGAGGAATCGAAACCAGGGCCTCATGCATGCAAGGCAAGCACTCTACCACTGAGCCACCTTCCCAGCCCTCATGCTCTAAACTTTCTATTACACACAGAAAACATCTCAAAGAGCATGAGTCAGTGACATAAGACAAAGCTGCAAAAATATGTAGCAATGTGCAAAAGTGTAGCTGATGGCTCATGCCTGTAATCCTATCTCCCCAGGAGGCTGAGATCTGAGGATCAAGGTTTGAAGACAGCCCAGATAGAAAAATCTAAGAGACTTGCCAGGCACTGGGTGGCTTACGCTTATAATCCTAGCTACTCAGGAGGCTGAGGGTTGAGGTTCAAAGCCAGCCTGGGCAGGAAAGTCCATGAGACTCTTATTTCCAATAAACCACCAGAAAACCAGAAGTGGTGCCGTGGCTCAAGTAGTAGAGTGCTAACCTTGAGCTGAAGAGCTGAGGGACAGCACTCAAGCCCAGAGTTCAAGCCCCAGGACTGACATAACAAAAAAAACAACAACAAGCCGGGCGCCAGTGGCTCACGCCTGTAATCCTAGCTACTCAGGAGGTTGAGATCTGAGAATCGCGGTTCCAAGCCAGCCCGGGCAGGAAAGACCGTGAGACTCCTATCTCCAATAAACCACTAGAAAACTGGAAGTGGCGCTGTAGCTCAAGTGGTAGAGCGCTCGCCTTGAGCTGAAGAGCTGAGGGACAGCGCCCAGGCCCAGAGTTCAAGCCCCATGACTGACAAAAAAAAACAAAACAACAAAACAAAAACAAAAACTAAGATTCAAGGTAGCTCAAGTGGTAGAACACTAGTCATGAGCAAAAAGGTTCTGAGTTCAAGCACCAGTACCAGCGTGCAAGTGCATATGCATACACACACACAACCACACACTAACAAATACTCTATAATTGCAACTGATACAAATGCAGATGCACATGAAGAAGTACTAAAAGCAATCACAAAATGGTAATTTTATGCTAGGGGGTATATAGTTTTCTCCCCCAAATTTCTGAAATTTTACATTGCTTTTTGATTACTTATTACCCTAATTAAAAAATTACCCAAATGAATCATGCTTATTATAAAGTATTTTAGAAACATGGTAGGAGGAAGAAAAGACAAATATAAATTTGGAAATTATCTACAATCCACCATTGGGATAAACCTTGTTCCAACTTTACATATATGCTTTGCAAAGTTTTACATGTATGTTTAAAAAAAACACAGGGCCAGGTGCTGGTGGCTCATGCCTGTAATCCTAGCTACTCAGGAGGCTCAGATCTGAGGATCTCGGTTCTAAGCTAGCCCGGGCAGGAAAGTCTGTGAGACTCTTATCTCCAATAAACCACTCGAAAACTGGAAGTAGCGCTGTGGCTCAAGCAGTAGAGCGCTGGCCTTGAGCTGAAAAGTGCAAGGACAGAGCCCAAGCCCAGAGTTCAGGCCCCATGGCCAACCAAAAAAACTCCCACAAGGCTGTGAAGGTGGCTCAGTGATAAAGTGCTTGCCTTGCATGCATGAAGCCCTGGGTTTGATTCCTCAGCACCACATAAGCAGAAAAAGCCGGAAGTGGCGCCATGGCTCAAGTGGTAGAGCCCTAGTCTATAGCTGAAGAGATGAGGAACAGCGCCCAGGTCCAGAGTTCAGGACCCACAACTGACAAAACCACAAAACAAAGCAAAACAAAGAAAACACAACAAGCTGGGTACCGGTTGCTCAAGCCTGTAATCCTAAATACTCAGGAGGCTGAGATATGAGGATCATAGCTCAAAGCCAGCCTGGGAGGCCATTCCATGAGACTTTTTTTTTTTGGTCGGTCATGGGGCTTGAACTTTGGTCTTGCGCGCTGTCCTTGCACTCTTCAGCTCAAGGTGAGTGCTCTACTGCTTGAGCCACAGCGCCACTTCTGGTTTTTGAGTGGTTTATTGGAGATAAGAGTCTCACGGACTTTCCTGCCCGGGCTGACTTTGAACTGCGATTCTCAGATCTGAGCCTCCTCAGTAGCTAGGATTACAGGCATGAGCTAACAGCGCCCAGCTCCATGAGACTCTTATCTCCAATTAACCACCAGAAAACCGGAAGTGGCGCTGTAACTCAAGAGTAATTTTGCCTTGAGCTGAAGTGCTGAGGGACAGCACCCAGGCCCATAGTTCAAGCCCCACGACCGACCAAAAAACAAAAACAAAAACAGAAACAAAAAAACAACCAAAAACAACGCCCCCCCCCCCCAAAAAAATTCCCACAACAATGCACCATACACACTTTCATCACTAAGTACCACACATGCTGCTTTTCCAATTATTCTTTCCATTTTGATTTTTAAAAAAAATCATAGATGGAAGGCACAGGTCAAGTGGGAAGGCATAAGCCATGAGCAAGAAAGTGTGACAGTGTGAGAGTTCAACCCAGTATTAGTATGCACACATACACATGCGTACACCCACACGCTATATGCATCTACACACATATATACGTGTGTGTGTGTACATATGTGCAGAGTGGCTCAGTGGTATATCACCTGTCACTATCAAACATGGAGCCATGAGTTCAAACCCCAGAACCTCCAAGGGAAAAAAAAAGCAACACAGCTCATCAGAGGGTAAGAAGGGTATATGACTGTCCCATCTATGGGCACTCTGTGTTAGGTAAACACAGTCACCTTTCCAGCTGAACTGATCCTATCTTACGATACACACCTCTTAAATTTTCATATTTGGCAGAGAGTGTGTATGAAGAACACTTCATGTGACAGACAAAAAGCACTCTGAATCCTGGGCTCATCCACATCTGTTCTAGTGTATTTATTATAAGCATTATTGTAAGACACTCATTCATGCAGTATATTAGAAGGCGATAAGTGATATTGGAAGGAATGACGTAGCAGTGTTACCATTGAGTGCTATGGGTGATATTCAGTGTTAAATACAGTAGCCACGAGATCTTCACTGAGAAGATGACACTGGAACAAAAACAACACTGCTGAGAAGGTGAGCCACGGGGAAGCTGGTGAGAAAGCATTCTAAACAGAAAGAACAGTAGGCCTTGCAGTTTATGAACTGCAAGCAGGCTTATAACTTTATATAATTATAATTTTAAACAAAACAGACCAATTAAAATAATCAAGTTCATGCCGTAAGTACAGAATCAAGGATCAGGAGAGCAGCAGCATGATATAAATAGAAGTAGTTAATATATACATAGTGTTAATAATAGTGTACACACACACACACACACACACACACACACACACAAACACACTCACTCACAACTGTACTCTGGTCACTGAGACCCAAACTCAGGATCACAAGCTTGGTATACCATTCAAGCCATACCTTCAACCCGTTATGCTCTTTATTAATTTTTGATAGGGTCTTACTTTTTTGCCCCTGCACCTGAACTAAGATCCTTCTATTTTATACTATGTCATAGCTGGGATGACAGGCATATACCATCACACCCAGCTTTTTTTTTTGGTCAGTCATGGGACTTGAACTCTGGGCCTGGGCGCTGTCCCTCAGCTCTTCAGCTCAAGGACAGCGCTCTACCACTTGAGACACTTCCTGTTTTCTGAGTGGTTTATTGGGGATAAGAGTCTCACAGAGTTTCTTGCCGGGGCTTGCTTTGAACCGTGATCCTCAGATCTCAGCCTTCTGTGTAGCTATGATTACAAGCGTGAGCCACCAACGCCTAGCCAGGTTCCCTTTTTCTTTTTTTTTTTTTTTGGTTGGTCATGGGGCTTGGGTGCTGTCCCTGTGCTCTTCAGCGCAAGGCAAGTGCTCTACCACTTGAGCTATATTGTTACTTCCGGTTTTCTGGTGGTTTACTGGAGATAAGAGTTTCACGGACTTTCCTGCCCGGGCTGGCTTTGAACCTCAATCCTCAGATCTTAGCCTCCTGTGTAGCTAGGATTACAGGTGTGAGTTACCAGCACCCGGCCCAACATCATTTTATAATGTGTACATGTGTTGACTTACTGCAATACCGTAATAACAAAGAACTGGAAATAATCCAAGTTCTGTTGGTAAGGGGACTGTTTAAATAAACTGGTACATCCAAACAATGGAAGATAAGTCAGTGTAGTAACACGGACACACACTCATTAGGAAATCCTCCAAGTCAGGCTGTTAAATGAGGTGAGAGAGAGGCAGTGCAGGGTATCAAGTATGCCACAGCTGGCAGGGGAAAAGAAGGAAATAGGAATTTGTATGCATAATTCTACTTTTTTTTCCAGAATGATACAGCAGAAATCAATAGCAATAGTAACTGAAAGAAGAAAGGAGGGAAGCTTGACACAGAAACCACATCCATTCTCTCCACACCTTTTAGTATTTTTTTTTTTTTTGTCAGTTGTAGGCATTGAACTCTGGGCCTGAGCTCTTCAGAAGGCAATTACTCTACCACTTGAGCCACAGCACCACTTCTAGTTTTCTGGTGGTTAACTGGAGATAAGAGTCTCAGACATTCCTCCTAGGGCTGGCTTTAAACCATGATCCTCAGGTCTCAGCCTCCTAAGTAGCTAGGACTATAGGTGTGAGCCACTGGCGCCTGGCTTCTTTTGGCATTTTGATTTTAACACGATATAATGGTGTTTTTTAAAAAAATGTTTTTATCTATGAAGAGAACTATACTTTAAGCAGTGTGCCTGTGGCTCATACCTCAAAGCCAGCCTGGACAGGAAAGTCCCTAAGACTCTTATCTCCAATTAGTCACATAAAAAGCTGCAAGTGGCACTGCGGCTCAAGTGTAGAGCACTGGCCTTGAACAAAAGGAGCTCAGGCACAGCATCTAAGCCCCAGAGTTCTGGGGTGGGGGAGAAGAAAAAGAATTATACTTTAGAAAACATATGTACCAAAGAGGAATAAAACACAGAACAAAACCCTTCACAACACATTATCACGTATTTTCCCTCACTCTGATTTTAAACCTCATAACACTTTGGGCATGCAGAGTAGGCTTTAGTTGTCTAAGTCCTACGGCCAGTAAGCTAAGCATACAAGAATCTAGGTCTTAACCAACAAATTGGATCTTTTTACAGGGCTCAGCTTCCTCCAACAGAGGTCTCAGCAACAAGCCTTGGCTGCCAGGCAGGCAGTCTGGCAGGTAGTTACGGCCTCAGCAATAGGTAGCAGCAAGGAATCCAGCTCTGGCACCTGACTAGAACCGTTCTTGCCTCTCACAAATCCCACAACAGCAGTCAGGAACCCAGTTTCTTTTTTTTTGGGTCCGGTCATGGGGCCTGAACTCTGGGCTTGGGCGCTGTCCCTCAGCTCTTCAGCTCAAGGCTAGCGCTCTACCACTTGAGCCACAGCACCACTTCCGGCTTTTTTCTTTTTTGCTTATGTGGTGCTGAGGAATCGAACCCAGGGCCTCATGCATGCAAGGCAAGCACTCTACCACTGAGCCACCTTCCCAGCCCAGGAACCCAGTTTCTGTGGTGTCTCTTTATGAGCTATTTTGTCTCTTTAAATCAGAGATGCTATTTGTTCTTGGTGCCTGTATTTAAAGACTGGAAAATAGGATGGGCTGGATATTTTAAAAAAGCAAGTCAGAGGAAGGGAACTAAAACAAACACTTGGAATTGTGTGCCATTTGGACAGTGATCTGAGATGAGGCTGCTCCCCACTCCAGAGTAAACAGAAATGTCTGGCTGCAGAGTGAGGGCACATTTATGTTCCTGAACTTTTGCTGATAAAAGAAGAGATACTCAGAGAGCCGGATATTACTGGTGGCCTCTCAGAAACAAAGGCTACAGAAGGTACTATTTCCCTGGTGAAGACACCAGGGAAAATGAGACGTGGTGAGACGGAAAGTTTGGACAGAAGAGGGGTTGTTTGGGTTTCTGTTTTGTATTTTTTTAAGCCACCAAACTAACTCCAATCAAGTTCAGTGAGCAGAAGTGTATCCACCCTGAGAAAATGCCTGCAACTAAGGAACCCAGAAGTTACCTGCTCACCTCGGGGCTGGTCTCCTTCCCCTAATGGGGAGTGCAAGTCAGGCAAGTCTAGAGCATGAGTACACAACCAGACCAGGAGAGGAAAAGTACACATGCATGTGCTATCTAAGGGTCTATTTTCCCAAGCAACTCAACGATTTCCCTCTGACCCCAACCATCACAACTCCTATTTTCTTTAGGCCTCAGAAGCACCATGACTGGCAGACCATATTATTTCTTGGCCTCACTGCTCTGACTTGTTCAAAAGCACCCTCCCATGCCAAGAGTTGCCCTTCTCAGTTATCATTTTCCTGGCTGGCCACAGCTGACAGGAAGCACCAAAGCGAACTCACCCCATAGAAGGGTGAGGTGACTTGCCATCGGCCTGCTTGTCATCCCATGGGTATTCTGCACTCACTCCTACGTTATGTTTCACGCATTCAATGGAGACTTGCAGCCTCAACATCCCAGCTTCAACTTCCTGCCCCCACTCTACCAAGCACTTAAAGGAACTAAGTACTAAATGCTGTTGAAATAATACAACAGGACTGTTGGGGTCCCTTCACCCCTCCCAAAGTTTTCCCAAACCAGAAATCCAAGCTGATGCCTTCTCCTTTGACACCACTTCTGCCTACTCTGCCACTATACCCCTCATGTCCCACATTCTCCCTGACACCACAGAGACCTGTGTCTTCTGAGGAGCTTCCTCTATTCCTCACCCTTCTCAATAATTTTGTCTTCAATGTCTCCTTGTCTTCAATGTCTCCCCACTGAAGGGCTCTCTTTGGTTCTTTCTAGCTACATGCCTTCTTTCTTGGATAAATCATCCCTTCCTTGCATTTCTCGGTCTATTTATCCTTTATCTTACAGTCTGAGGAGCACACCATGAATGCCACGTCTGCCACATAACAGCCCTCTTCAGATCCCTTCCTGTGTCCCAGAAGATTAAGTGTAAATTCCTCTGAGGGTCAAGACACTCCTTCCACCATGGCCTGTGCATGGTTCCCTGCATCCCATCAATAAATGTGAGCTGATGGTACTGCTAATGGTTTCTGCTCAGCATCAGGTTTATTCACCTCCACTGCTTTCTCTCACGAAACTGAGCCCACACTACGGGGTGGGCATCCATCGGTAGCTGTGGAGCAGCACAATGGTCATGGCCAGGTCTGTATGAATTCTTAGAGAGCCTGAGTTAGAACAATGGGGCAGTCCTCCTCTGTGTGTGGCGGGGAGGGGAGGGGAGGGGAGGGAAGTCCAGTTTTGTATCACCTTGCCCTCATTAGCCTAGAACATCAGCAACAGAAGCAAGAACAGCTAGTATTTTGAGAACTTCTTATGTGTCCAGCAGATACAATCATTATGTATGGTACAAATAAAAAAGCTAGACTCAGATCAATAAAATAGCACAGCCAAGGTGAGAAAGCAGGAGAAATTCCCAGGCAGTCTGGCTCCAGATTCTATGTGTAACCCTATCTTTCTTAAACCAATGCAAACATTCCTTGGAGGTAATCTGGTAAAAAACAAAAACAAAACACAGATTCACAGATTCTCCTATAGGTGAAATGCACACAAAACAATCAGACACAAAGGAAGGCCTAAGGAATTGGTCACCAATATAGCACTTATTCTAGCAAGCACAAGGCTTGCAGTTCCGTCTCCAGTACCACAAGCAAACAAACAGTACCATTTGAGAATTCTCCCTGAAGCTGATGCCTGACTATAGGTAATCTCAATAGTGAGTTCCCATCCTCACAATGGTGGCATGGTGGCCTTCTCCAGTTACACTTGAAGGAAGTCCTACTGAAGTAGAAACCATATGCCTCCTCTATTGTACTCTCATGTTCTATTTTTGCATGAGTCATGTGGGCTATTTGGTAAATAAAGATGGACAATGAAAAGTCCTTCTATAGAAGAACTCAGATATCCACAGTGACATTGTACCCAAGCTTGGAGAGACATGAAAACTCTTTAGGGATAAGGTAACAAGTTTGTATCTTGCTCTCTTCCCAGAAATCAGACACCTCAGCCTTCAGGCTCAATTACATTGCCTGTAATTTACATTATTTGAGCTAGAAATCCAGAAATAAACCTCAAACAGATCCACAGGTAATCGTCCTTTGTAAGTCACTTATGCTTTTAAGGAAGCTATGAGATCTTAATTCCTCCCCTATCCCTGATCCTGCCTAAGCCAAGGAAGTGAAAACCTCTCAGTAAGTTTCCATTTCTTCACACCAGCACAGGTATAGCATTGTTCATAGACTATGTTCTATATTTTGAAGTTGAGGGGAGAAATAAATGCACACACTGACATACCTTAGCATTCTTTTGATGTAAGATGCTATGTAACACAAGATCTTGAGCATCTCTGACAGAAAAGGACATATGCACTGAGCTCCTTAAATTTCTAAAACAGCACACAGTCTGAACAATGCTTTCACATCGCATTTGACAGCCTTGGAGAGACTAACTATGAGCTCTCAGAAAGATGGAGAAACATGAAAGTATGGTGTTAAACTACTTGTCTCTCTATAGGTGCTTCTACACTATAAAGCCACAGAAAGAATATGGTGAGTTTTGTGCTAAGACACACTGGCACTTGAGTGTTGGCTTTTCTGATTTGTCTATTTGAGTTTCTTTCCCCATTAATAGCTAATGTGCCCAAGTTTTTCTAACTTCACTAAAAGGTTTCTGTCATAGGAGGAAGTTTATAAATCTTACTAAGATTAAATCAGGAACAAGCAGACTCATTGGTGAGAAAAGATAGAAAATATGACTTAAAAATAATTTCAAGCCAGGCACTGGTGGCTCACACCTGTAATCCTAGCTATTCGGGAGGCTGAGATCTGAGGATTGTGGTTCAAAGCCAGCCTGGGCAGTAAAGTCCATGAGACTCATCTCTAATTAACCACTAGAAAACTGGAAGTAGCGCTGTGTTTCAAGTGGTAGAGCATTCCCTTGAGCTGAAGAGTTCAAGAACAGCACCCAGGGTCAGAGTTCAAGCCCCACCACTGACAAAAAAAATAATAATTTCAAGCCAGCTGCTGGTGGCTCATGCTTATGATCATAGCTTCTCAGGAGGCTGAGATCTGAGTATCATGGTTTAAGCCAGCCTGGTCAGGAAAGCCAATGAGACTTTTATCTCCAACTAATCACTAGAAAATTAGAAGTAGTGCTGTGGCTCAAAGTGATAGGGCACTAGCATTGAACGAAAAAGCTCAGGGATAGTGCATAGGCCCTGAGTTCAAGCCTCATGACCTAAATAAACAAACAAATAAATAATTTCAAAAGTTCAGATATCTGAAAGATGTAAAAGAAATTTGCAAAATAAAAAATTCAAAATGAAAAAATGCAAGTTTTTAATAGAAAATATGGTCTCACCCTTATGTAAAAGATTTGTGTTACTTAGCACACTGAGAATGTAGCCTGAACGGCACTGAAAATGACATTATGACAATTCTACACCCAGAGCTATGCTGTACCCAGCTTACAGCAGGAATACAATCTCAGGACTAGTAAACTAATAACAAAGAAAAGAAAAAGTTCCATATTCAGATTTGTTATTAGATAGACCAACCTGGAATTTAATTTACTGACCATGAACACTACTGACATATGTTCTAAAGTATATTAGCAAGTTCTATGCGAGGGAACTTCCTTAAAACCTTGTTTATGGGGCTGGGAAGGTGGCTCAGTGGTAGAGCGCTTGCCTTGCATGCTTGAGGCCCTGGGTTCGATTCTTCAGCACCATATAAGCAGAAAAAAAAAAGCCGGAAGTGGCACTGTGGCTCAAGTGGTAGAGTGCTAGCCTTGAGCTGAAGAGCTGAGGGACAGCGCCCAGGCCCAGAGTTCAGGCCCCACAACTGGATCCCACCTCCCCCTCAAAAAAAGAACCTTGTTTACTTAGGATATATTTTAAATTGTTTGTGAGAAGGTTAAGAAAAACCAAAAACCTTGTTAGGAAGAAACACAGAAAAAAATATTTCAGGGGGCTGGGAAGGTGGCTCAGTGGCAGAGCGCTTGCCTTGTATGCCTGAGGCCCTGGGTTCGATTCCTCAGCACCACATAAGCAAAAAGAAAAAAAGCCGGAAGTAGTGCTGTGGCTCAAGTGGTAGAGCGCTAGCCTTGAGCTGAGGGATAGCGCCCAGGCCCAGAGTTCAGACCCCACGACCAGACCCCCCCAAAAAATTTCAGGAAATCTGGGGGCGACTGCACACAGTTTGTTACCTCCAACCTTATAATGTGCTAATGTTTGGTGCAAACCTTCACAAGAGGCTGCTTGCCCTATATCCAGATTCCTAGACACAATCGATGCCCTAGGAGCCTGATTAGACCTTTTATAAAATTTTATGTCCCACCAGCCCCTGTTTCTGATTAACAAGGATCATGAATTGACTTACTATTTCCATGAACGGGCCAGGTGCTTCCAGAAGAGAAAAGCTGAGAGAAAACAGTTTAGCAGTAAGGAAACTTGCTCTGGTTGTAATTCTGGCTCACTATGATTAGCCAAAAGTGCAAATTACTCTGGCTTAAAGATTATGCTTTTCTTAGATGAATTCCTGACTCAGAGGAACCAAAGGTAATTTCCTCTCATTTAAACTGGGTCTTGAACTCAGGGCCTGGACAGTGATTCTGAGCTTCTTTTGCTCAAGGCTACCACTTGAGCCACAGCATCACTTCTGGCTTTTTCTGTTGATATGGTACTGAGGAAATGAACCCAGAGCTTCATGAATGCTATGCAAGCAATCTACCACTGAGCCACATTCTCAGACCTCATTTAAATTCTTAAATACCAATGGGTGCCAGTGTCTCATGCCTATAATCCTAATTACTCAGGAGGCTGAGATCTGAGAATCAGAAACTTGAAGCCAGTAGGGCAGCAAAGTCTTAGAGGCTCTTATGTCCAATTAACCACTAAAAAGTTTGAAGTGGAGCTGTGGCTCATGTGGTAGAACACTAGCCTTGAATGGAAATATTTAGGGATTGCATTCAGGCTCTAAGTTCAAACTCCAGGTCTATACAAACAGGCTTTTTGTTCTCTCTCTCTCTCTCTCCTTCGCCAGTTCTAGGGCTTAAACTCTGGGCCTGGCTGGGCTCTGTCCCTGAGCTTCATTTACTCAAGACTAGCATTCTACCACTTGACCTACACAGTGCCACTTCTGGCTTTTCTGAGTAGTTTATTGGAAACAGGAATCCCAACGGACTTTCCTGCCCAGGCTGGCTTCAAACTGCAATCCTCAGATCTCAGCCTCCCGAGTAGCTAGGATTATAGGCATGATCTACTGGTGCCCAGCTCAAACACACATTTTAAATATCCTACAAAATATAGTACCAACTTGGTAAAGGGAAAGATAATTTAACAGATCTCAAGTTCATTTCCTCATGGATTTCCTGATATAATCCATAAACAAGGTATATTTCAAAAAGCAGAGTTGGAAAACACAACACACTGGGGTATAAGCTCAGTGTGCATTCAATTTCCAGTCTGGATGATTATGAATTCTTGAATTTACCAACAGAAGCAATCCAACTGGCTTAACAAGGCAAGTACTAATTCTCTCTCTGTCTCTTCTGGTCAGAAGGAATCTCTATCTTGTGAAATAGTCAGTATGTCTGACTTACCTAACAGTGTCTGGATAAGAAAGGCCATGAATGTGACCAAGAGGGAATACCAAAGGTAGTACTCAGCAGAAGGCAAGGGCAGATAGGCCAGGTAGCTTTGTTGTTTACCTCCAGCTTGTATTATCAATTGTTTTTTAGCAACATCAATCTTAACAGCAGAAATCCCAAAGAGAATAGTAACAAACTGTTAACAATGTTATCTAAAGAAACAAAATCCCAGCAAGCTGCTAAAGTGTCATGTCTCCTGAGAGAACATAGTGATCCTGCCGCAGCCATGCCAACCAATGCCCATCAGGAAGACAGACAGGTGGGTCTTGCTGCAGTAAACACATGTAAGCAAAGTATCACAGTAGGCACTGTCTGAAGGTTAGACCAAGTGTGCTAACCAAATACTGGAATGACTATGAGAAGCAACCCGTGCCTTGCACAGTAAAGAGGTACAGAAGAGAGCGGAAGAATTAGCAAATGGCCTATAATGCTGAGAGCAGTGTAATATAAAAAACAGTAACACACGGGCTGGTAAGATGGCTCAGTGGTAGAGCGCTTACCTTGCATGCATGAGGCCCTGGGTTCAATTCCCCAGCACCACATAAGAAAAAAAGCCAGAAGTGGCGCTATAGCTCAAGTGGTAGAGCGCTAGCCTTGAGCTGAAGAGCTGAGGGACAGTGCCCAGGCCCAGAGTTCATGCCCCACGACCGGACCCCCCCAAAAAACAACAACAAAAAAAAACAGTAACACACTATATACAACACAGATATTGGGGTGGGAAGGTGGCTCAGTGGTAGAGTGTTTGCCTTTTATGCAAGAGGCCCTGGGTTCAATTCCTCAGCACCACATAAGCAGAAAAAGCCAGAAGTTGCACTGTGGTTCAAGTGGTAGAGCACTAGCCTTGAGCAGAAGAGCTCAAGGACAGTTCCCAGGCTCAGAGCTCAGGCCCCACAACTGACAAAACAACAACAACAAAAAACAACAACAACCCCCCCCCAAAAAAAACAAACCACAGATATTTTCCTTGCTTTACAATATTTAACCTTCTTCCTTCTCCCTCTTCCTATCACTCTCTCCAGAGTTTGACTTAGGATCTAGCATTTGGTTGGGCTTGCTTGTTCAGCTGGTGCTCTACTACTACTTGAGCCACAAAGTTACCCTAGCTTTTTGCTGGTTATTTTGGAGATGGACTCGAAGACTTTTCTGCTGCCCAGGATAACTTTAAAAAGTGATCCTCTCTATCTCAGTCATCTAAGTAGCAAGGATTATAGGGATGAACCATTGGAACTTAGCTGTTTATATTCCTGTAAATTGGTATCACTACTAAAACCGAGTGATTACTAGAAATGGAAAGTATATAGATGAAGGCAAGGCAGGCTGGGCACCGGTGGCTCACACCTGTAATCCTAGCTACTCAGAAGGCTAAGATCTGAGAATCACAGTTCAAAGCCAGGCAGGGCAGGAAAGTCCCCTAGAGACTCTTATCACCAATTAACCACCAGAAAACCAGAAGTGGCGCTGTGGCTCAAGTGGTAGAGGGCTAACTTTGAGCTGAAAAGCACACAGACAGCACCCAAGCCCAGAGTTCAAGCCCCATGACCGACCAAAAATAGCCAATAGTCCAGCCAGGTCTAGACAAGGCATAACTTTAGTCCTAACCTATATGATAACTAACATATAACAATCCCAATTACAAGAACCAAATCAACCCAGAGAAGAAACAGGAGAAACAGGCATTTATCTGAATCAAGAGAAAAACAACTTTAACCATATAGCTAAGGTTTGCTACATGTAATCAAATCTTTCTAATTTCAGACAGGCATCCATTTCTTTTTTTTTTTTTTTTTTAATTGAATTTGACTTTACTATCATTTTTAAAATCTCTCCTCTCAAGAAGAGTGATAGAAGAAATAGCCATTTGTTAAAATTGCAGATAAAATCTTTTTTGGGGGGGGGGTTCGGTCGTGGGGCCCGAACTCTGGGCCTGGGCACTGTCCCTCAGTTCTTTAGCTCAAGCTAGTGCGCTACAACTTGAGCCACAGCGCCACTTCGGGCTTTTTTCTTTTTGCTTATGTGGTGCTGAGGAATCAAACCAAGGGCCTCATGCATGCAAGGCAAGTGCTCTACCACTGAGCCACCTTCCCAGCCCCTGATAAAATCTTTTAAAATCATCTGGCTTCAATAAAACATTTTTACCTGCAGAAGGCTGTTACAGTGTAGGCATATTTCCATTTCCCGTTGAAGAGAAAATGGGACATGGGATAAACAATGACCTATAGGCACTTCCTGAAGACTGATGGATAAGAGCATATTCTCAAGACCAACTCAATGGTAAATATGGCAATGCATTAAGTACTCAATTTTTGAGTTCTGGTAAATGTATGCTGGGTCAACCAGTACTTAGAACTTTTTGTTTTAAAAATCTTGCTGTCTTCTACCCCAGAACACTGAATAATATTAAGAAACTGATATTCCAAGTGCCTTAATGTTTTACCAGTCTTGATGGATAGAGGAGGAACTATTGTAGCCTCTATGTGAAGGAAGACATGCCAAACAGTGTTGTAGAACTCTTATGTTTATAGGTGAAGCCATGTGGTAAAGCCAACTTAAGTCTTTAATGAAAGGTACAATCTGTAAGGAAGAGTGGGGTTTCTCGAAAGCACATGTGATTGGTATGAATCCTTTCCTTGGTGTTGTTTTTGAGATAAATGTTACTACAGTACTAAAACTAATCTTCCCGTTTACAACCAGCGAGTTAACAATGACATCAGCCCAGGGGAAGTACACTGGACCACAACCTCTGCTGATTCGCCATTTCCAAACAAAGTCACAGGGCAAAGAGAAGGTAGAAAACTAATTGCATGGCAGACTTCATGATGACAGACCAAAAGCAACCACTTCAGGATGCAGAAGATAGGCATCCTTTTTTTTTTTTGGTTGGTCATGGGGCTTGAACTCTGGGCCTGGGCACTGTCCCTCAGCTTTTTAGCTCAAGGATAGTGCTCTACCACTTGAGCCACAGTGCCACTTCTGGCCTTTTCTATTTAGGTGGTGCTGAGAAAACGAACCCAGGGTCTCATGCATGGGAAGCAAGCACTCTACCACTGAGCCTCCTAGATGCCGCTAGGCATCTTTTTTTGTTGTTGTTGTTGGTCGTGGGGCTTGAACTCTGGGCCTGAGTGCTGTCTCTCAGCTCTTCAGCTCAAGGCTACCGCTCTACCACTTGAGCTATAGTGCCACTTCCCATTTTTGGTGGTTTATCGGAGATAAGAATTTCACCGGCTTTCCTGCCTGGGCTGGCTTTGAACCATGATCTTCAGATCTCAGTCTCCTGAGTAGGATTACAAGCATGAGCCACCGGTGTGCCCAGTACTAGGCATCCATTTTTTAAGCACTATCAATTTATAGATTTAACTAAGCTGTAAGTTATTTTTAATCTTTAACAACCACAAAACAATTACAGATATCACAGAAAGGGGACATGCAATAACCTAATATTGCAGAGAATGCAGTAAGAGCATTCCTATTTGTTTAAATAAACACTGAGCTGCTGAGTTTCATAGCAGCTCCTGGGGACAATTAGCCAAAATCTACTAATAATCGTTTTCATGTGATTTGGAATGATGTATTCAACAACCTTCAGATTTGAGGCATCACACGCAACTGCTCAATCAGCATAACAAAATCCTGTCAAATCCCAAGCTTGGGTTAATAGGCTCTTCTTAGTACATTTCAAATATGAATGACAAGAAGTCTTATCTGATTATTTCCAAGCTCCCATACCACATAACCCATTTCACTTTTTTGCTCTTCGTATGCCTATGGTTCACTGAGGAATGTGGTTAGAAAAATCACTATTCTAAACATAAAGGCATGACTATAGTGGTAGAGAGCTTATCTAGCAAACAAGAAGCCCTGGGTTCAATCCTCAGAACCAAAATGACAGACAGACAGATGGGACGGGTGGTGGATGGATGAATGAACAAATGGATAGAGCTGCTAAAATCTCCTTTTCTTCTCTCTCTCTTGAAAATATCTGCTAATTCCTATTGAGTGAGATAAATGCTGAAGATTAGTTTTCCAAGTATCTGTGTACCTTTCTTTTTTTTTTTTTGGTAGGTTGTAGGGCTTGAATTCTGGACCTGGGCGCAGTCCCTCAGCTCTTCAGCTCAAGGCTAGAGCTCTACCACTTGAGCCACAGTGCCACTTCCGGCTTTTCTGTTTAGTGGTGCTGAGGAATCAAACCCAGGACCTCATAAATGCAAGGCAAGCACTCTACCACTGATACACCTTCCCAGCCCTGTCTGTTCATCTTATTTTTCTAGTTTTCCTACTTAGACTTTCAGTCTTATACTCAGTTTAGTAAACTTTAGGGTTTACCAGACTCTTCAGAAAGAGCTTGCTATAAAATGTCACCGACACATAGGTGTTAATATCACATATGTGTTGGCAGCTGCCACTTTTGCTTTGAAACACTGAAAATTAAAGCATAAAAACTTCCCTTAGTAGCTTATACTTATAACCCTAGCTACTCAGGAGGCTGAGATCAGAGAAATACAGTTTGAAGCCAGCATATGCAGGAAAGCCCATGAGACTACAAAAAATGGTAGAAGTGGGGCTTCCTTCAGGACAGTCCTCAAGCCCTGAGTTCATGCCTCAGGACAGTCACCAAACAAAACAAATCAAAAACTTCCTTTTAGAAAGGCCTTCTCTACTATTAAAAACAATGTTCAAAAGTATTGTCTCAAAGTTTTTTAACAACATATCCTAAGCTTTTAATCAGTAACAATTTTTTTTAAAGCCAGTAACGGGATTTGAACTTAGGGCCCTGCACTTACTTCTTGGCTTGCTTGCTGGCATTCCATCACATTTAAGCCATTTCTCTAATACAAGCATTGTGTTGGTTAGCTGGAGACAGAGCCTCCTGCTCTTTTTTTCTGCCTAGGCTGTCTTAAAACCAGGATTTCCCACTTTCTGAGCAGCTAGGATTACAAGCATGAGTCACTGATCTCACTGGTGTCTGGCTCAATAGTGATCTTTAGGTTGGCTGGATTATTAAAAAAATTTTTCATTTTCTTCTTATTGTTAACCATATTTAAAATTTTTCCTACAACTCACATATTTAATGTTATTTTGTTTAGCCAACTAATTATTTTTGTGTGTGTATATGCACTGCTCTTTGGGCTTGAACCAATTTATAACTTATTCATTATAACTTACTCATGACTTCTGGCAGGGTTTTAACTGGCTAATACTAAAAAAATTCTAAAATGGCAACTGAAGTTCTGGTTCTTCTTTAGGTTTCCCAACTTCCAAGGAATCTTAAATTCCTGAAGAGATGAGCATACTGGCTGGAGCTTCTAATCCTATTTGGTAAGCAGAGAATGGAGATTGTGGTTCAAGGCCAGGCTGGGCATAAAAGTTTCCAACACTCCATCTCTACCAAACCAATTTCTGGATACAATGGTACCCACTTGTTATCCCAGCCCAGGACAGCTGGAGCATAACCAACACATCTATCTAAAAAATAACCAGCATGAGAAGAAGCTAGAAGTGTGGCACAAGTGATAAATTGCCTGCTTGTAGGTATAAGGGCCTCAGTCCAATCCCCCAGGACCGAAAAAAGAGCCCAAAGACAATCTATTTTTGCCAGTGCACTTTCCCACTGGGAAGGCTTCTTTCTAAAGCACTTATACAACACATGAAAATATACCAAATGGTAAATCACAAGTGTCTTGGCAAAAGATGTTCAACCTTCTCATTAACTAAGAGGGTCTGTTAAAAGTCTAGTAGAACGCCGGGCGCTGGTGGCTCACGCCTGTAATCCTAGCTACTCAGGAGGCTGAGATCTGAGGATCGTGGTTCAAAGCCAGCTCGGGCAGGAGAGACCGTGAGACTCTTATCTCCAATAATCCACCAGAAAACTGGAAGTGGCGCTGTAGCTCAAGTGGTAGAGTGCTCTCCTTGAGCTGAAGAGCTGAGGGACAGCACCCAGGCCCAGAGTTCAAGCCCCACGACCAACCAAAAAAAAAAAAAAGTCTAGTAGAGTCAATGTTAATCAGTCTGAGTCAACCTAGGGGTTCAAGCATGCCATGTGGCCATAGTAACCGGTGGCCAACCACATGCTTCTATCTTTCTGTAGAATAGTTTAGTCAATAGGTCAAATACTGAAGAATCTTCTGTACTGGAGTAGCCTCTCCTCCAGGGAAGTAGAGCTGTGCAGACCTCAATTACCTAGAGATAGTAATTCAACATGAAGCTTACCTTTGTGGCCATGGTCTTCACCCCATGAATTCTCCACTCTCCATTTCACAAAAGCACCATCCTGATCATCCTATAAGAAAGTAGATGAGAGGGTCCAGTCTAAAACTAGAATCCTCCTGCCTTGGTGTCACATAATTTTAGCTCTTCTGCAGTCACCCAACAGCTTGCTCTATAACCAGGATATAAATGATCAAGGCTATATCCTTCCTACTGTGGTAAAAGTACAACAAAACTAACAAGCCTTTCTTCTTTATATTCTGCTCTATACAGAAAATAGACAAGTAAAAATGCTAATTGAATAATGCTAAGGGAAACAAAAATCTATTAAATTACTAAAAGCAGTGTGTACTATCTGAAGTCAAGGATTCCCATTTTTAGTCAATCAGATTCTTCAAAAAGCATCACACTGCATTATTTTAGAGATGATTCAAAGACCTGAGCAGAGTTTTTTTTTGTTTTTGTTTTACAAACAAAATAAAAATATTCTTATCATATGTTTGATTTTCTGCTCATGGAAACCAAGTAATAGTACTCTGCAAATATGTTTTTACTGATTCAGAAACACAAATATTGAACTTAATACAAAAGAGACTGAACAGCAAAGCAAAATAAATTTTCATAAACCTCAGGCAACAAACAAACCCCCTCCTTTTATCTTCATTATTAAAATAAACTCAATTTTCACATTTTTAAAGACACTGATATGTGTACAGTGATACCATGACAAACTTCATTTAGAGTCTGTTATGATAGAGAGAACAAAAGAAGGCTCCATTTGAGCAAAGGTTTTTCTCTCTTGTATTTATTCAGGGCATTTGTTGATGTCAAAACAGCTTAAATCTTTGTAGCAAGAAGAAAGCACTGACCCTTGTATCATCTCCTCATGAATTCACCTGTCAGCTCCCACTGTGTCTCACTGCATGAAGAGTCTTCATCCATGTGAGACCTGATTCCCCCCTTTAGCTTTGCTGACATGAACACTCTACTCTAGTCTTCGATCTTAGTAATGTCAGTTTCCGTAACTCAGCCAACAAGCCAACCCACAAGTTTCAAACACTAACCTGTATTAAAGTAAGTAAGAAACCATACATTCTCACGTTTGAATTATAAACAAAACACAAAATTAATAGTTTTAAATTTTCATTTAGCTATTTTTGTACTGGTACTGGGCACTGTCCCTTAGCTTCTGTGCTCAAGGCTAGCACTCTACTACTTGAGCCATAGCTCCACTTCTGACTTTTGGGTGGTTAAGATTAAGAGTCTCATGGACTTTCCTGCCAGAGCTGGCTTCGGACCATAATCCTCAGATCTCAGCCTCCTAAGTAGTTAGGAATGCAGGTGTGAGCTAGTCATGCCCACCTTATGTTTCTATGATTATAAATCTACTGGGCAGGGTAGCAAAAAAAAATTCCTTATTAAGTTAGTTTCTAAAAAACTTATAGTCTGTGACTTTCTCTCCAGTATGCTAGAAGGAGAACATAATTACTTGTAAGGGTAAAGAGTTAAAAGTTCCAAGTCTCCTTTTCTTTATGGTCCTGAGAATAGGGACTAAACTAATCATTCTACAGCTTAGAAGTGAGGAAGCTAATTTGTGAAAGATGAATTTTCAGCTATTGTTTCCAACATTAAGTCCTAGAAATAGTGATATTTACTAGGCATAGTTCTTCACAGTAAGTGCGAAATACTTCACATCCAACTTCCTACAGCTAAGTATTAGGCTTGGTGGTTACAAATTACTGTTATTTACATCTTGCTACAGAAGCATCTTAATCACAAATGAAAGGTAGGTAAAAAGTCTGAACATAGTTCAATGAAGACATGAACACTTTAGGGGCACATTTTGAATTCTTTGTGAAATTGAAATTATTTCCTAAGTGCCTTTGCAGACCTCTCTTTACACTAAGACCTTCCAAAGTTACAGAGAAGCAGTTACTTTCTTACTCTTTGCTGATCCAAATTCTGCTATTCATGGAAATTTCCTATTTTTATTACCCTCTGAGCATGTAGCCAAACCTAAGTGACATAGGTACAATGTCTTACACAGAAGCTAACTTTCAACAGAAATCATGTAATATACCATGAATGTAGCTCTGCTAAACACTCAGCAGAAAACTGTGGATCCATCTGTGTAAACATGGCAGCAGGTATGCTGTGGGTCCTACCTTCTCTGAGAAAGCAGTGAAGGTCATGGCGTGGGTCATAAGTGACTCACCAAAAGCCAACCTCTCAGCCTTATTCATGTTCTTCAAGGAGACACCAAACACTAACTCATGGTCATAGCTGGAAAAAGAATGACAGCACAAGATAAAGGGAAGACAACAATTGCTTGACTATAAAAGGAGCCAAGAAGACAGTGTGAGTTCTAGCTGCAGCTCTTTAGAGAATATGGCACACACAGAACTTAGTCTGTCATGTGTCACAAAATTAGTCAAGAAAAAGTGTAATGACTAAACAGTAATTCCTCCATCAAATGCTGACAAGATCAGTTTACTGTATTATTTTGGCAATAAAACTTTTATTTCAATTATTTTTTGTTTGTTTAGGCTTGAACTCAGAGCCTCATGTTCTCCCTTAACTTTTTCACTTAATATTGGCACCCTACCACTTGAGCCATATCTCTGCTTCTAGCTTTTTGCTGTTTAGTTGGGAGTTCAGAGTCTCATGGACTTTTCTTGCCCTGGCTGTCTATGATCCTGATCCCAGATCTCAGCATCCTGAATAGCTAGGATTATAAACATGAGCCACCAGTGCCCAGCTACTAGGAACTTTTAAAAAGTTGAAAAAAGCCTTTGAAGTAACATTTTACAAAATGGGCCCTTTCAGGATGGTAGAACCTCTTGGTTTCTGAATTCATTTAGACTGCTGATAGTGAAATTTAAATACACAATGCCCAAAATATTGGATATTGTTTAAAAAATAAGCCACTAATCCTTTCTTTAGGAGACTTTTCTTTTTTCTTGTTAACTATCAAGATATTTACTCAAACCTGAGCATGGTCGTGCATCTCCGTAATTCTAGCACCTGAAGGCAAGAGCAGGAGGATTCAGAGCTCAAGGTAGCCTGAGCTACTTGGCTAGTTCCAGGCCAGCCTGTACCACATCATAGTGAGACCCTGTCTCAAAAAAGGAAAAAAAAAAATCAAGAAAGATGGAATACAATGCAACTATGTATTTAAAAAAATCAAATCAAACTACTATAAAAAAATATGCCAGGTGTCAGCGGCTCATGCCTGTAATCCTAGCTACTCAGGAGGTTGATATCTGAGGATCTCAGTTTGAAGCTGGCTGGGGCAGAAAAGTCCCTGTGAGACTCTTATCTCCAATTAACTACTCAAAAACTGGAAGTGGCACTGTGGCTCAAAGTGGTAGAATGCTAGTGTTGAGCACAAAGAGGCTCAGGGACAGTGCCCAAGCCCTGAGTTCAAGCCCCACAACCAACCAAAACAAAACAAAACAAAACAAAACAAAAACAAAGGCAATTCAAACTGCTCAGAAGGTAGAGACTGGGAGGATCCTGGTTTGAGGTCAGGGCAAGCAAAAGTTAGCAGACCCCACCTCATGCAGTAAGTTAGGCCTGATAGTGTACACCTGTCATCAGAGCTATGCAGGAGGCATGAATAAGACATTTGAGGACAAGGCTAGTCCAAGCAAAAACTCCAAACCGTATTTGAAAAATAACTAAAATAAAAGGGCTGGGGTGTGGCTCAAGTGGTAAGAGTACCTGAGGTTAAATCCTAGTACCATTTAAAAAAATGCACTTACTCAATTTCTTACCACTAACAATAAGTAACTCTAAAATGGTATACTTTAACAGTCAAAGAATATTGTATGATTTTAGTCTGTAAATGGATCTTCAATATCATGAAAGACAAGAAAGTTTTAAGGTATGCCAACAAATTACAAAATACTTAAGATATCAAGGTGAGCAGTTTAAGATGGTTCAAATAGCAAACACGAGGTCCAGAAAGCCTTTCATCACATTCCCAAAAGTGCACTGAGCAGATTTATATGGGAATCAGTTGTGTTTTTAGGGTTTTCTAATACAAGATGGTTTTTTAGGAACACCCATGATTTATGCTCAAGTATGATCTTGAGTTACTGGCTAATACAGTCAGATATGTGAAGTTTTTGCTATAAGACCTAATATGCTACAGGATGTAAAGAAAGAGACCCACTCTTAGACCAATTTTAATCTTGGGATGAACCTCAGCAGAGTCATTAAAGATCAAGAGTACTCTCAACACCAACAACTCACAAATGACTTTTCTATTTTCAGTTTCTTGTACTCACACATTCATGTCACTGAGTCCCAGCTTGCCATTGAAGTGTTTTCCAACGTCACAGCCAAACCACACAGCCTACAGATAAAGCAAAGAGGAAGTCAGCATAAACTCTATCTTAGTATTATACTTAGTATACTTAGTATTATTTTTTTTTTCAAGCAGGATACTTAGTATTATTTTAACCCCAGTGTGAGAAAGAAAAACAATACTGACCTCTCCATCTTTGATGGAAGCAGCAACCATTTTTTTCAAGAAGTCAATGGGCTGGTTATTATATAGAGTTTTTCTTCCTCCAACCATATTGCTCAAGTAGTCTACGGTGTAAAGTTTGTTGTACTTGTGCTGGGGCCTTGGGTCATTCACAAAACAAATCTTTTGAGATCAAGAACATGCCGATTAGAGCACAAAACCAGGAATGTCAAGCAAGACACACACTTCTCCTCAAGGTTCCTATGTTTGCATCAAGCTCATCATCTCTACCTACAAAAATAAATATGACAGCCTCAATGTAAAATAACTACGAAAGAAAAAGTAGTAAAACACATGTGAGAAAGGTCCTTGCAAATTCTAATTAGTGCAAGGGACACATATGGAAGCTGCATCTGACTTTTCTATTGGTAAGGACTGCCCCAAAACTAATTGTGAAAAAATGCACGTGTGGAGTAAGACAAATTGGGACAGCCTATCACTGTAAAGCTCCCTGATCAAGTTATAAGACAGGATTCACCCAGAAATCTACTTTGCTTGCAAGAGGATCAAGGAAAGAAGCTCTGGTAATCTTGCTAGGCAGATGAGGAAGACCTAAGGGACAGGAAGGACTAGGAAAAGCAATGCTTCCTCTAAAAAGGAAGTTCCCAGAGGAGGCAGGAGATGGTGGTTCCCACCTATAATCTTAGCTACTCAGGAAGTGAAGACCAGGAGGAGTTTTGCTTAAGATTAGCCTGGAAAAATGTTTATGAGACCCCATCTCAACCAATAAAGAGCTCAACACAGTGGAATACACTTGTCATTCCAGTTATGTGAAAAGCATAAATAGGAGAATCACCATCTAAGTTGACCAAGGTATAAATGTAAGACCCTACTCAAAAAATAACTCAAGATCGGGCTGGGAAGGTAGCTCAGTGGTAGAGTGCTTGCCTTGCATGCATGAGGCCCTGGGTTCGATCCCTCAGCACCACAGCCAGAAGTGGCACTGTGGCTCAAGTGGTAGAGCACTAGCCTTGAGCTGAAGAGCTGAGGGACAGTACCCAGGCCCAGAGTTCAGGCCCCACGACTGGCAAAAAAAAAGAAAAGAAAAAATAACTCAAGGTAAACATAAGGTTCTCAATTTAAACCCAAGTACCACCCAAAGAAAAATAAGGTTCCTAGAGGGGCCCATAGTATGGAGGTGCACTAAGTCCATGGTAAGAAATATCTCATTTATATAGTCTTTGCAGAATAACTGTGGGCCCAAACCAGGGGCATATGGGAGTTAACCTGAGTGTTGTCACAGTCAGAAAAGTCTTAAGGGAACACTGGGAAAGGTAATACATCCTGGCTTGGCTTGACTAACTAGGCATAAGAATTTCTTCAGAGAAAGAAAAATAAAAAGTTTGTTTAGTATCAAATTTGATGATCATGCACATTAACTCAACATTCTTCTACTCTTTCTCATAGTCAACAGGTATTTCAAAATAAACAGCCAGCGGCTGCCAGTGCCAGTCTCCAACCTTATCTTCCATATTGAAGAGTGGCTTGACATGTTCTCTGTAAAACTCCAAGGGTGAAATGGGGCCAATCTTATGATAATTCTTATCTTTATCTCGATACTCCCAGGTGAATGTCTCTGGAGGATTACCCAAACAGATGCACACCACTCTGAAAATCTGCAAAAGAGAACAGATAAGCAATAGCTAAGGATGAAGTGTTATTTTCAACTTCTCCATTTTCCTTAAGCTTGGGCAAAGTAAGAAATTAGTGGCTAAATTCAAGCCACGGCTGGGAAGGTGGCTCAGTGGTAGAGTGCTTGCCTTGCATGCATGAGGCCCTGGGTTCAATTCCTCAGCACCACATAAGCAGAAAAAGCCAGGAGTGGCGCTGTGGCTCAAGTGGTAGAGCACTAGCCTTGAGCTGAAGAGCTGAAGGACAGCGCCCAGGCCCAGAGTTCAGGCCCACGACTGACAAAAAAAAAAAAAAAAATTCAAGCCAGAAGTTTCAACCAGAAATCTAATACTGCTCCAAAAATTTGTAAGATTGATGCTTGTGGCTTGATTATCAGTCAACTCCAAGTTCTCAAATAAACACTCTACACAATGAAATTTCAAAATGTTAATGTCTCGTGCTTAGTACTCATCCTGCAAATTAAACTTCCTTAGCAAAGAAACTTGCCCACCATTGATAACCAGCAATGTTGCTGCTCTCCTGATATGTCAAGTGACAATGACATAAATTATAAACAAATTTCCTTTCCTTTATGCATTGAGGTTTTCCTTTGATTGTGATGGTGGTCTCTATTCATAGAACAGTCACTAACTGAATTTTCGGCTGGAGCTTGGATGGTGATGCTTATTAAAAGTTATTATTTGAAAAATAAGCAACTTTTAGTAATATGATACCATATTTTTTTAAGATTGCAAGACAGTAATGTATTATTTGAGGGGGGAGGCAGGAGCAGAACTGGGGATTGAACCCAGGGCCTCAAAAGTGATACAAGTATTCTACCACTAAGTGACATCACAATCCTTAAATAACAAATTTCCTAATGATGTCCTTACATCTTCAAGTTAGCCTCAATATAATCTGAAGATACATTTACACTGTTTTCATTTTATAGAATAGCAAAAATAGAAAAATAAAGAAAAACCTTATAAAAGTCAGAATATATAAAGTACTTCCTTTTCTATCTTAATTCTCATATTTTTTTAAAAAACATAATGCTGTAATTTACGTCTTCTTTTCTGCCCAATCACCACATTGATCAAACTCCATCTCTCATATGCCTACACTGTTTGTACCAAATAAATCCAAATTCCCACGAACTCATTTACTTATATACATTCAGTAAGTATAACATGCATTGCTCCTAAGTGTACACAACTCAATTCATTATTTCTTATGTCCTAGGGCTTGAAATCAGACCATAGACGCCATCCCTGAGCATTTTTGCTCAAGGCTAGTGCTCTACACTTGAGCCACAGCTCTAAGCTCTTTTTTTGTTGGCTGTGGGGCTTGAACTCTGGGCCTAGGCACTGTCCCTGAGCTCTTCAGCTCCAGGTGAACACTCTACCTCTTGACTCACAGCGCCACTTCTGGTTTTCTGGTGTTTAATTGGTGATAAGAGTCTCACAGACTTTCCTGCCAGGCTGGCTTTGAACTGCAATCCTCAGGTATCAGTCTCCAGAGTAGCTAGGATTACAGGTATGAGCCACCAGTGCCTGGCCATACTGACATTTTTGGTGCATAATTGAATATAAGAGTCTCTCAGAGGGCTGGGAAGGTGGCTCAGTGGTAGAGCGCTTACCTTGCATGCATGAGGCCCTGGGTTTGATTCCTCAGCACCACATAAGCAAAAAGAAAAAAGCCGGAAGTGGCGCTGTGGCTCCAGTGGTAGAGCACTAGCCTTGAGCTGAAGAGCTGAGGGACAGCGCCCAGGCCCAGAGTTCAGGCCCCATGACCGCCCCCCCCGCCCCCCCCCAAAAAAAGAGTCTCTCAGACTTTCCTGCCTGGGCTGGCTTCAAACTACAATCCTCAGATCTGTCTCCCCTGAGTAGCTAGGATAACAGGAGTGAGCCACCAATATCCAGCCAATTCATTTGATTTTAGCACATTTAAATACTGATGTGTCAATTATAGAACACCTAAAAAAGCTTTATTTGACTTCTTTACAGTAAATAATCCACAACTGCTTATATAGGTAACTCCATTTTGACTTCTACAGCTAAGGATCAGTTTTGCCTATTCATTAATTTCATATAAATAGAATCACAGGGCATATTCATGTTCCTGTACGAATAAGCATTTTGTTCTTTGTGTGTGTGTGCTGGTCCCAGGGCTTGAACTCAGGGCCTGAATGATGTTTTTGAGCTTTTATGCTCAAGGCTAGCAATCCACCTCTTGGACCACAGCTCCACTTCTGGCTTTTTGGGTAGTTAACTGGAGGCAAGAGTCTCATGGACTTCCTGGGCTGGCTTTGAACTGTGGTCATCTTCCTGAGCAGCTAGGATTATAGGTGTGAGCTACTGGCAGCTGGCTACAATTTGTTCTTTATTGCTATAGTGCTACTAATTTTACAGAAGTACATTAACTTACAAAAGAGGTCATGCTTGTCTTTATGTCATTTTGTTGTGCTTTCCACTAGAGAGCCTTCCTATATTAGGATTTACTGTGCATTTTATGAACCTGAACTGCTGGTCTTGAACCACTTCTCTTTAATGTTAAATTATGTTCAGGTTGGTAGTTCTAGCACAGAAAAGGTGGGGAGAGTAGGACAACACATAAGCAAAAGGAATTGAGTTACTCTAGCTATGGATTCACACAGACTAGAGTCATTATGTACTTGCTTAGCACCAAGGCCACAATGGCAACTTCAGGAAACTGTTACCACAAGAACATTACCACTACTAACTATGGTCAGAACAAAGATAGGGAAGATGTACAGCTAGATACATATTTATATTAAGAAGGTTTTATAGACAGAAACCAGGGTATATTCAATGATTAAATGCTGTAAGTATATGCAAGAGTGAAACCATTTTGATTAATTCTGTTATCCATGGGCAGTGAATCCAGTTCAGTTAAGCTCTGGACAACAAAAAGGGAACATAGGACTGGGCCTGATGAAGGTTAGGGTGACTAAGTGAATTTCTGTTTACTTTTTTTTTGGGGGGGGTCCAGTTGTGGGGCCTGAACTCTGGGCCTGGGCGCTGTCCCTCAGCTCTTCAGCTCAAGGCTAGCGCTCTACCACTTGAGCCACAGCGCCACTTTCGGCTTTTTTTCTTTTTGCTTATGTGGTGCTGGGGAATCAAACCCAGGGCCTCAGGCATGTAAGGCAAGCGCTCTACCACTGAGCCACCTTCCCAGCCCTTCTGTTTACTTTTATACATACTTTAAAGGTAGGTATGAATGTTGTGCAATATAATTTGCACAGTATTTTATTGTGCATGACTCCCTACCTAAAGTAAAAAATATTAAGTTATCCCCTCCTTTTCCCCAAAAATGCATCACTGAAGCTCAGGATGTTAGTAGACTGCTTGCCTATCATATGCAAGGCATATTATATATTAGAAGTAATCTGCATTTCAACTATCTAAATGAAGTCTATGGTGAACTTTTTGCAAGACAGTATTCATGGCCCATTACATATATTTTATAAATAAGAATTTTTTATCAAAAATACATTTAATCTGATGTGGAAGAAATAGTTGTATTGTTAAAACTCATAGAATTCACAAACATTATAGACCATGATAATGACAATTTGCCTTGTGAAGGTTAAAATGTGTTTGTGACTTCAAGTATCACTATCTCACAATACTGTGTGTGAAATGTGTGAAATGTATGTAATCACTTAATCTCAAAAAATCATTAAAAATAATATATGAATATTTAAGATATAAATGTGGATAAGGATGACAACTCTTCTTCCTTGATTCCAGTGAAGCTCTGTAAATTGAGCCCTATGGCTTTTATACTATTTGTTTACCAGGACTATAAATTACCCAAAGTCATTCACATTTAAGTTAGCTTGTAACGCTTTAATAAATAGTTGAGTGAACTCTAATTTAAAAAACAAATTTTGCACAATATAATCTCCAAGGTCCATGATACTGTATTTTTTTTTGTGGGGGGGAGTCTGGTCCTGGGGCCTGAACTCTGGGCCTGGGCACTGTCCCTCAGTTCTTCAGCTAAAGGCTAGCGTTCTACCACTTGAGCCACAGTGCCACTTCAGGCTTTTTCTTTCTGCTTATATGGTGCTGAGGAATCAAGCCCAGGGCCTCATGCATGCAAGGCAAGCGCTCTACCACTGAGCCACCTTCCCAGACCCAAAACTGTATTTTCTTGATAAGAGACTGCTCTTGTGAAGTAAGGTCCCCTGTTCTCAAATGTACAAAACTGGAGGTGAGCTTTGGACCAAGTCTGCTCTCTAGTGGGCAAAGCAGGAGGGTCATCTGCTTCTCACAAAATTTATCCAGCATTCAGGACAAAGAAAAAATACTAGTGAACACAAATCACTATTTAGCAAACTAAATAAATGATGTGCACTCATATTCCTCAGAATAGAGTTACAAATTTCTTCTTCATACTACTTACTTTCTGGTATATATACATATATGTATATATGCACATGGGTGTACATTATACATATATGTGTATATATATATGTATAAAGTTTGCCTTTCCTAATAGAATGCAAACTATGAAAAGGTAGGGATTCTTACCCATTGGCTCACTGCTGAATACCCAATGCCTTATAACAGTGTCAGGTATGTCTATTAAAAATTTAATGTCTTTCACAGTATGTCTGGTGATATTAGCTAGCAGTTACTCTCCTGTTTCTAATGGGAAAGCAGTGGAAAGTAGGTGTCTCTTTCCAATAAATTCATGTTCAGTTTTCTCTCACACACAAAACACAGGACTGTGAAACTTTAGTAACATAGCTGAAACAATCTACTGTAGAGACTGAATCTATTTGATTTTCTGTGATTGCGACCTGTTTACTAGTTTTACGGTAGAGATCTTTTCAAAGGGGAAAGAAGCTGCTGGTGGTTTTGGTTCTCCTGACAGCAACTCAACACCATCCAAGGATCTAGGGATCTTCACACTACCCCAAGAATTGGGTGAGAAGTACGTCTGAAGGATAAGCACGTTCAGTAGTAACTGTGACAAAACCTGACAAGGAGGGAGTGTATGCACTAACCAGAGCAGCCTGTCTGTCTCCAACAGTCATTTCATTTTGAAGACATGTGGCACACCATGCTCTTACTGAAAGCACTGTTTCCTCTGGTGAAGCTTGCTGGGGATTACAGTGAGTCTGACTGAATTCACAGCTTCTTTTATTCTCATAAGAATTTCATGAAGCCTTCTCGGCATGGGTACCCACTCTGGAGGTTCTTAATGCAATTCTGCCAACTAGAGCAGTGGATCACAGGGATATATGAGTTCTGACTGTTAGTACTTGTATACTCTGGAGTTCCCAGACAGTCAGGCAGCCAGATCAAACTCTGGAAATTCTGATGAGTGAATGAACTTGGCTCAGCAATTATGGACCAATTCTTTGTATAAGAAGGTGTTATTGCAAAGGATGTCACTTGTGAGAATGGAAATCATGATATGATACCAAGTTCTGTCATTATTACTACATTGCTCAATCTCTGTACCAATTATAATGATTACAATTTTATCTTTATCAGCACAGATGATTGAGAAAAAAAATTTTTTAAGCACAAAGAGAAAACACATAAAGGAGCTGGTTTCTAGAAGGAGATAGAGGGCCTTCCATAGCCACTACCTGTAGTCGCAGAAAGCCCAGATGTAATGATAGTACAATCGTTTTGAAGTGTATGCATTATTATAACAAAGGATTAGTTATCTTTCATGAAGTCTCTTCTCTGTGCTTAGGTATTATATGCCATTCTTGTTATGAAATTGAAGTTCATGTAGGAAAACAAACTTTTTATTACATAAAACTTTACAACACTTATGAAATCAACTTGGCTTGTACACATGTACTATTTCTGCAGGAATTGTCCAAAATTCTCCACAGACATAGCCTTCATTCTCATTAGGCGCTGGCTTCAGCCTAACCATCTGGGACTGTTCTATTAAATTACTGCCAGATTTATGCATCCTTCTCTTTCTAGTAAATATCTCTGCTAATGTACTGACTGCATTCTACTTCAGTTTTTTTGCAATAGCAATCTGAGTTTTTATTCCACACAAAAGAAGTATTTACTGAACATATACTTATAATTGTGATTTCAGCAAACATAAATGTTAGGACCAACCTGATAAAAATTTATTGAAATAGAATCAAGTGGCTAGACTAAGGGAGTATACACCTTCCAAAATGCTAGAAAGCTAAAGGCAGAGAGATGTTTGGCATAGTGGCACCTGGAACTGATTCTGCAATTCTCCAACTCTGTAGCCCAATAATTATTACTTTTGATTTTTTTTAAATACACACACAAGTTAGTGTTTGCAATTATTCCTTCCAATATAAATTACTGGAGAAAGTTCTAAGTTTTTTGATCCACTAAGATATCCTTTGAGTCCTTGGAAGGGAAGAGCTAGGGGAAGCCATACTGGGATACACTGAATTTACACTCACTTCTTGGGGCCATCTGGCTTCTGATTAAGGCTTTATATCCTTGCTAATTAAATTGGGAATTTAAACTAATCTTCCTATGTGGATATGTATAATTCCCGTCTAACAATCTATGGCCCATCAGAAAAGCTACATTTGGTGTCAGGAAGGTCCAGTTAAATGTATCTCATAATAAGGCAGGTCTCATGAGAAGGTCTAGTTAAATATGTATCAGAAGGCAAAGTATAAATTGGAAAGCGCTTGCAAATCTGAATTTATAAAGGAGTGCAACTGTACTTGGTCTCTTAAAAGTACTTTTTTCTAGAGAAGAATTCTATTTTAAATGACTTGCTGAAATCAATGGTGAATAACAGAATCAGCATAAGGAAAGGAAAAAGAAAAAACAACACAGAAAGCCTGAGACATAGAACATGGAGGAAAACGTACAGATGCCAACTTTAAAACAAATGAATAGTATTGAGTCAATTCCTACACCATGGATTAATCTGGAAGAAAAGTCAGTTATGTGAGAGGGGGAAGGATCTAACAGGTGAGAACCAGTCATGAATATTCAGAAGGATGAGAACCTTCTGTCTAAATCCAGCTATAAGCAGGCACAAATGGCAGGAAGGTGAAGAGAAGGTAGTTCAACCAAGTTGTTTGTACAGAGGCAAAACTGGTAAGCCTAAGAAAGATTTCACTAGCCAAGCTAGTGCAAACATGGCAGGATCATAGAATCTTCAATTCTACTGCCAGTATTGAGTTGAGAGTATGCACATCAAAATCTAAAGGACTGTATAAATATTAATAAAATGCAAAGCTACAATGTTTTTGTTTGAGACACAGTCTCACTATGTAGTCCAGGCCAACCTTGAAGTCCCTATGCAGTCCAAGCTGGCCCAAACTTGGGATCCTCCTTCCACAATCTTCTGAGTGCAGTGTCCACCACCACACCCAGCTTGCTATAATGCTCTTAAATCATTTACCTTAATTAGTCTTACTCATAGAAAAACTAGGTTCACAGGCAAAATGATCTTTTGTTCATGCATACTGGCTATAAGTATCCTCATAAAGAGCTGAACTTTGAAGGCAATTCAAACTGCCTTCAATGAGGGCAATGAGCTTATTGTAAGAGAGGAATAAGGGAATGTGCTACAAAGAGAAATGGAAAAGAAAGGAAAGATAGCTCTCTACTGCTTTCTAGTGGAGAATGGAAGAAGGGCAAGCATCTGTTTAAAAACAACAAAACAGAAGCTACTTGATCAGGCACACAAGTAAAATAACTTCTAGAGGCATTAAATGTATATTCAGACCGAGAAAGACATATAAAAGTATACCTAGAAGTTACATGATTTAGATACAGATAACTAGTAATCAAATAATGATATTGAGATTGCTTCTAGAGTGATGTTTGAACCAAAGAAAGGAAATATAAATGCAGATTCTCTTACCCCACTTCAGACCTACTCAATTTGCATTTAATAAAATCCTCGGTTAGTCACATGTACTTTAGGGTTTAAAGCTTTAGACCAGATCGATCTGTCCCTCCTACAAAACCTTGCTTCTTCATTTCTGACTTTTCTCCTTCACACATCATCCCTTTCTGCACACTCTCTACCCTACTGCCCTAACTTCCAAACACCCTTCTCTCATATAGGCGAGATCTCATCAGAAGACACCAAGATATCACCTGGATACTACACTTTTCTTGTCCTTCACAAATGACTCATCAGCAAGCCTCAACAGGATCACTCCCAATATCTACCCTGAAATTGATGTATTCCTCTTCACTCTTACCAACCTTGCCCAAACCATTATAATCTCTAATCTATGTGACCACAATTAGCTTCCCATTGTGTCTCCCCTCTTTTCCTGCTGATTTATAGCTGGTATAAAACATCCAGAGGGAGGGTTTTTATTTGGTTTGGGTTTGTTGTTGTTGTTTTTTTTAGATAAAATCTCACTATGTAGCCAGGCTAGCCTGGAAGTTTTTTTTTTTTTTTTTGTCGGTCGTGGGGCTTGAACTCTGGGCCTGGGCGCTGTCCCTCAGCTCTTCAGCTCAAGGCGAGCGCTCTAACACTTGAGCTACAGTGCCACTTCCGGTTTTCTGGTGGTTTATTGGAGATAGGAGTCTCACGGTTTCTCCTGCCCGGGCTGGCTTTGAACCACGATCCTCAGATCTCAGCCTCCTGAGTAGCTAGGATTCCAGGCGTGAGCCACCAGCGCCCGGCTAGCCTGGAAGTTTTGATCCTCCTGCCTCAGTTGCCCAGTTTTACTAGGGTTGCAGGCATGCACCACCATGTCCAACTTCGTAGTAAACGTTTTGTCTCCTTCCCCCTACCCTGGAAGCTTGAATTCAAGGCTTGGGTTCTATCCCTGGGCTTTTGTGCTCAAGGCTAGCACTCTGACACTTTGAGCCACAGCTCCATTTCTGGCTTTTTGGTAGTTAACTGGAGGTAAGACTTTTATGGACTTTCTTGCCCGTGCTGTCTTTGAACCATGATCCTCAGATCTCAGCCTCCCAAGTAGCTAAGATTACAGGCATGAGCCACCTGTATCTGGGCAGAGTAAAGGTTTTGTTTTTTTTTTAGGGGGGGGGGTCTAGTCGTGAGGCCCGAACTCTGGGCCTGGTGCTGTCCCTCAGCTCTTCAGCTCAAGGCTAGTGCTCCACCACTTGAGCCACAGCACCACTTCTGGCTTTTTTCTTTTTGCTTATGTGGTGCTGAAGAATCAAACCCAGGGCCTTAGGCATGCAAGGCAAGTGCTCTACCACTAAGCCACCTTCCTAGCCCCAGAGTAAAGGTTTTAAAACAAAAGTATGTCATTTAAATAAAATGCAAGCTGTACTATGGTCTGTAGGTCCTATATAAGCCAATTCCCATTTCCTCTATAAGATCTGTTTCAATGACTCCCACCTTTGCTTTCCAAGTTCAAACCACAATACCTTCTTCTTTTTTTTTTTTGGCCAGTCCTGGGGCTTGAACTCAGTGCTTGGGCACTGTCTCTGAGCTTCTTTTGCTCAAGGCTAGTACTCTAAACTGAGTGCTGGTGGGGGCTTAGGCCTATAATCCTACCTACTCAGGAGGTTGAGATCTGAGGACTGCAACTCAAAGCTAGCTCAGGCAGGAAAGTCAGTGGGACTCTTGTCTCCAATTAACCACCAGAAAACTGGAAATGGTGCTATGGCTCAAGTGGTACAGTGCTCACCTTGAGCTGAAGAGCTCAGGGACAGTGCCCAAGTCCAGAGTTCAAGTCCTACGAACCCCCCCCCTCCCCGCCCCCCCTGCCCCCCCCACACAAAGCTAGCACTCTACCACTTGAGCCATAGTACCACTTCTGGCTTTTTCTGTTTATGTGGTACTGAGGAATTAAACCCAGGGCTTCATGCATACTAGGCAAGCACTCTACTACTAAGCCACATTCCCAGCCCCATATCTTTTTAGCTCTCAAAAATACCATCTTTTTTTTCTATCTCAGAGCATTTGTACCTGCTGTCTTGTGTGGGATGTTCTTCTTTACCCCCATTTCAGATCAGATCTGAACTTAGAAAGACTTGTCCCCTCTACTAATTATCATATTTTATGGTCCTCATAGCATGTATCACTCTTAGATTACTTATTATTCATTTACTTCTGAAGGCTGGAATGCAACTTAGTGGTAGTGTCTGCCTGCCTCCTATGCAGGAGGTACTGGGTTCATTGTCCAGAATGACCTAGAGGAAAGTGGGGACCACGACACCACAGAAAGAAATTAGTAAAAGGTTAAGAAGAAAAATAGATAAAGGATACAAATAGAGAGTTCACAGAAATGGTGTTCATTCTCCAGATTAAAAAAAATATAAAATTACAGTGAGATAGTATTATTTAACCTATCAGATTGGCAAAAATTGAATTGTTTACTTTATAAAACTAAAGGGAAACAAGTTCTATCAGACACTGATGCGAAAACTCCAGGATGATTTGGCATAACATATCAAAAATACAAACACATTTTCCTTCGTTTCCCTCCTCCCTCTCCCCTCCTTCTTTCCATTTTTGTAGCACTAGGATTAAACTCAAGGCCTGAAGTTTTTTGTTTTTTTGGGGTCCTGTTGTGGGGCCTGAACTCTGGGCCTGGACGCTGTCCCTCAGCTCTTCAGCTCAAGGCTAGCGCTCTACCACTTGAGCCACAGCACCACTTCTGGCTTTTTTCTTATGTGGTGCTGAGGAATCAAACCCAGGGCCTCGTGCATGCAAGGCAAGCACTCTACCACTGAGCCACCTTCTGAGCCACAGCACCACTTCTGGCTTTTTTCTTTTTGCTTATGTGGTGCCGAGGAATCGAACCCAGGGCCTTGTGCATGCAAGGCAAGTGCTCTACCACTGAGCCACCTTCCCAGCCCGGGCCTGAAGTTTTATAAGGCAAACACTCTACTACTGGGCTACATCACTAGTCCTGTGTTGTTCTTAAGAACTGAGGACTATGCTATATACTTTCCTAAATCAATTAAAATATCTTTCTGTCCCTTTTCTGGCATTTACTTATGAATTTGTTGATAAAAGACAAGATTTTGGTAGGAATGCAACAATCCTAAAAGGATCCCGCTAGAAGAGTGGATACAAGGAGAAAACATTGTTACAGAGGTGGCTATACATCTCCAAAACAGATCTGCCTTTATAAGCAACCTGTACTTCTCTCAGAAAAACTGTCTTTAGCCTAAACACATGCCATTCAAAGCTTTCTGAGCTACATGGTGGTTCATTTAAGTCATCATTTTGACTTGCCCATAATCCCAGGCAAATCTTAAGTACTAATTTGTGGCTTTATATGAAGTTAGAACCTTTATTACCAAAGAGTCAGTTTCAATAAAGAGTAGTCATTTAGAGAATTATAAAAATTTAAAAACCTACCACATAGAAGTCTTTGATGAACAGTTCAGGTAGAATCATTATGTAAATACCTATACTTGGGACTTAAAGTGGTGCCTTACTATTTCTTCAAGTAAAGGTAGGAAAGGTAAAACAAAACATTTGAAAAATGTATCTGCCCTATATATTTCCCCCTGTACTGCAAAGCATTTTTTAGTGCTAGGGATTGAACTGGGGGCCTTGGCTTTGCAAGGTGGATGCTCTACCACTTAAACCACACCTTCAACCCTCTGCTCTAATTCTTATCAGCCAATTACTTTCCTCCAGCAATCTTATGATTAGGACATGGATCTTACAACATAGTAATCCAATGATCATTAAAGTAAACATCACAAGCCAAGATGATACTTAGGTCTCTAAGAAGCAGTATTCGGACCTTTTCCATAAAGGTAGAATCTCCATCCTGCCACACCCCCACTATCTTAACCTAATCATAAATGAAGGCAAATTATGCAGAAGGGATGGCCTCTGTCACTTTATTTCAAGCAATGAGGAAGAAAACTAACAGTTACTGGACTGTGCTCCATGCAAGATACTTACTACTTCACATTCTTGTATTTAATTCCTTACTTTTTTCTCAAAAAAAAAAAAAAAAAAAAAAATTCAATAAGGAAATTACCTTAAATCCCAAACTGAATCTCAAGTGATCTACCCAAGATTACAGGATATTAATAGAACCAGAATCTAAATCTCTGTGGTTTTTTTCCTTCTACAGTAAAATATCTCACTTTAATAGAAACATTTAAGAAGTACAGAAAGATAAATATGAGATAATTCAAATGTGTTTTAAATGAAACTTCTGAATTCATCTACAACAAATATGTGAGAAACAGGTACTGTGTTAAACATAAGACTTTATGCTAGGTACCAGTGGCTCATGCTGTAATCCTAGCTACTCGTGAGGCCAAGATCTGAAGATTATGATTCAAAGCCAACTTCAGCAGAAAGTCCAACTAATTACCAAGAAGCCAAAATGAAGCTGTGGCTCAAGTGGTAGAGGGCCAGCCTTGAGTGAGAAAGCAAAGGGAGATCATAAGGTCCTGAGTTCAAGCCCCAGTAGGGGTACAAAAGAAAGAAACAAACAAACATACAAACTGAGACTTTAGACAGGCTGGGCACTGTGGTTCACGTCTAAAAACTAGCTACTCAAGAGATTAAGATCTGAGGATCATGGTTCAAAGCCAGCCCAGGCAGGAAAGTTCATGAGACTCTTATCTCTCTTAAGCACTGAAAGAGCCAGTAGAGGAGCTGTGGCTGAAGTGGTAGAGTACTAACCTTGAGCGAAAAAGCTCAAGGGCAGAGCTTAGGCCCCAAGCTCAAGCCCCAAGTCCAACACACATACACACAAAAGAAGCTAAGACATTGTCCTATGTTACATGTCAGTTAAGTAAAGAGAAGGCTAGACCTCACACAGGCCGAATCCACAGACCACTTTATATTGCCATTCTTTTTGTTGTTGATGTTGGTCGTGGGCTTGAACTCTGTGCATGGGTGCTGTTCCTCAGCTCTTCAGTTCAAGGCTAGAGCTCTACCACTTGAGCCACAACACCACTTCCAGTTTTCTGAGTGGTTTATTGGAGATAAGAGTCTCACAGACTTTCGTGCTTCGGGTGGCTTTGAACCCTGATCCTCAGATCTCAGCTTCCTGAGTAGCTAGGATTACAGGCATGAGCCACCGGTACCTGCCTATATTGCCATTCTTAAAATATGAAGACAAACACAAGTTAAGCATTAGAAACACTAAAATGAAACACATTGAAAAACTCAGCCATTTTAACTTCACAATCTTGAAATGAGAACTACTAATGAGCTCAATGTCAGAAAAGATAATGCTTGTTCTTTTCTCAAAGTAAGTTCACAGTTTTATGAATATTTACTCTAGATTATAAACTGTATTAAGTAATAAAGATTCTTATCTGCTTCAATAATAAATACTCTTTTTTTTTTTTTTTTTTTTTTGGGGTCCAGTCATGGGGCCCGAACTCTGGGCCTGGACACTGTCCCTCAGCTCTTCAGCTCAAGGCTAGTGCTCTACCACTTGAGCCACAGCACCACTTCTGGCTTTTTTTTCTTTTTTTTGCTTATGTGGTGCTGAGGAATCAAACCCAGGGCCTCATGCATGCAAGGCAAGCGCTCTACCACTAAGCCACCTTCCCAGCCCAATAATAAATACTCTTACAACTTGATATGTGTTTGGTGCTTTTTAAGTTTTCTAAAATGTTTCCACACATACTATTTTAACAATATAACACCAGCAGCTCATCATCTTTACTCTTACTGAATAAAACTAAAAGTCCTGACATCTGTCTAGGATCTCTTACATCTAATGCTAGTATACAAACACACTCCCTTTACCAGAGAAACCTTCTATATTAGACACCTGGTAAATTCCTACTGCTCTTTCAGGAGCTAGCTCAGATATCTTCCCTATTACTGAATTAGTCATTCCCCACCATGACCACAAAATCCTGTAAGGATTTATTATCATTATTCATGTGTTTTGCCAGCAGAGACTAGTTTTCTTTTTTCTTTTTTTTTTGGAGTCTGGTCGTGGGGCCTGAACTCTGGGCCTGGGCGCTGTCCCTCAGCTCTTCAGCTCAAGGCTAGCACTCTACCATTTGAGCCACAACGCCACTTCCGGCTTTTTTCTTTTTTGCTTATGTGGTGCTGAGGAATTGAACCCAGGGCCTCAGGCATGCAAGGCAAGCGCTCTACCACTGAGCCACCTTCCCTAGTTTTCTTATCTTTGTTTCTCTTTAGTGTCAAACTTGCAGAAAGTATTCAATGTTTACAAAATGCATAAATGAACAAATTATACATAGGCTACTAAACCCAAAATCTGAGTATGAATCCTGTATTAAAATGCAAAGGAAAGTTAAACCTCAGATTTTTATTTGTTCAGCTACAATAAGTCATTTTCACTTAATTAAAATATTAATTGCAATGGCTACACTTCCAAACCAGGTTAACAGACGGAATATTCTAAGAATTCTTTAGAAGAGTTACCAAAAATCCAAACGATTCTTATTACCTCTTCCATCATGGTGTCCTGGGTAGCTGAGATTTCTCCTTTAGTTGCTCCACTGTGTACCAGGTTCCGTAGTCGTATACAGAATTCTCTCATCTATGAGAGAAACTTAGTTAGTACTCCAATAGTTATACAAACTGCAAATAAAACTAACAGATTAATGCCAGTTATACTTTGAAGACCCAAGGAGTTTATAGACACAAATGTTTTTCTCCAGCTAGTATACATATACACACAGCAAAAATATATTGTCCATCAGGAGATAAGATATGGATTATCCCCAAAGAATACTAAACAGAACTGTTCCTGCTCTACAACTAATTATCTGTATGTGCGTGGAAAAAATATCTGATTCAATAATGCCAATCGCCCTTAAAAAGCAAGCAAACAAACAGGAAATAAGCTGATTAGAGTGCTAAGCCACTCTAAAGGATTTTTATCTGGAATGTGATTATTCAATTTTCCTTCTCTACCAAATCACTACAACAATGGGGATATCAACTCTCAATATAGTTCTCATTTTTTGTTGCTTTCAATACTAAGAAATGCTCAAAATAAAGTCAAATCTGAAAATAAACTCCAATGCTGAAGAGAATCTTGTTCCCTCTCAAAACTGAATCCAAAGCTGTACTATTAATGAAACTTTAGTTTTTGAATAAGAATTCTCAGTTTCCTGGGTGAAAATATAGCCTACTTCTAATATTGAGTAAAATACATTTGTATTTACTTTAAACTGTAATCTTTGTTCCCAGGGCTGACAGATCCAATTTCAGCCTTGTAGATAAGGATAGCAGATTTCTGCAACTCCCAGTTCTCAAAAAAGATGTTTGGCTAGCAGAGCAGCATCCTTATAGGATTTAAAGTCCTCCTTGGGAAAATGGGTTATGCAGAGAAGAGAAAATGATTCACTAAGATAACTTAAGCAACAAACAGTTCAGTGACTACATCAATCCTTCTGTGGGTGGATAAACCACACTGATGTGGTCTGGAGAAGTTTATGAACTCAGAATACTCTTTAATACTTTACAGGCTCATGCCTGTAATCCTAGCTATTCAGGAGGCTGAGATCTGAGGACTGCGGTTTAAGGCAAGCCTGGGCAGAAAAGTCCCTGTGAGACTCTTCAATTAATCAAAAACTGCTTGAGTTACATTATCTCAAGCAGTAGAGCACTAGCCTTGAGGACAAAGAGGCTCAGGGACAGCACCCAGCCCTAAGTTCAAGCCCCACACCTACAAAAAAAAAAAAGGAAATAAGAAAGCTTTATAGTTATTTTGTTGGTATGTAAAACAGCCTCAGCCCAACTCCATTAGAACCAAGTGAAGAGCACCATGTGGCCTATACTAACTAAACACTGTGTTTTTTCTGTTGAGTACTCAAAAGGCAACATTTAGGGGAAAAAAATATCAACAGAAATAAAATGAGAAACATTTTAAGAGGAAAAAAATTAAATTATTTTAAAAGTTAATACATTACTTTTGATAGACCCTGACATCAGTGGCTATGGTGTCCCTTTAAAAAGGCAAACAAATTTTTTTTTTTTTTTTTTTTGTCGGTCGTGGGGCTTGAACTCTGGGTCTGGGCGCTGTCCCTCAGCTCTTCAGCTCAAGGCGAGCACTCTACCACTTGAGCTACAGCGCCACTTCCGGTTTTCTGGTGGTTTATTGGAGATAGGAGTCTCACGGTCTTTCCTGCCCAGGCTGGCTTTGAACCGCAATCCTCAGATCTCAGCCTCCTGAGTAGCTAGGATTACAGGCGTGAGCCACCAGCGCCCGGCTTGCCAAACAAGTTTTAAGATGGGTATGCTAAAGTCAATGCCACCCTGTTCCATACACTGTACCTTGTGATTCAGAATATCATTCATTCTTCTGCTTGCCTCTGTTGTATGAGATTCAGGGAAGCATTTCTTAGGGACAACGCCGTATTTTTCTAAAAGAAAGCAAATTGTAGTGTATGATAAGGCAAAAATATACCCTAGTATTAGAAACCCTGTAAAAAGATATACTGCTTCTAAAAATAGGCTGTATTTTGCTCATTTAATTCAGAAAAATCTTATGTTTTGTATTATTAAATGGGTTTTTAAGAACATATTTATCTACTATTTTAAAACACATTTTATCCTTTTTGCCTATCATACTGTGAAAAGTGCTCAGCACATGGTCTCCTCATGAAAATGTTAAAAAATTAAGAAAATGTTATGAATGTAGACATTTTCAAACAGTTACAAATTTTTAGGCTTTTGCTTTTTGTATGTGGTGTGTCTGCTTTTTTTGTTTGTGGTGCTAGGGATCAAACCCAAGGCCTTCACATAGTAAGCAAGCACTCTACAACTGACCTATATCTCCAGCCCAAATACTTGCAGTTTTAATGTTCTTGATTAACTCTTTTACATACACACACACACACACACAAATGATGCCTCATAGTTAACTATGTAGCCGTCTGGAGATCAAATTTCTTTGTACAAAGAAATGGCCTATTCCTAACTATGGTACTCTGTTCAATTATATGGAATTTCAATTCTATTAGAGAAAGTCTCTTACCAATGATATTGACAAGCATATCCCATTGCCCGCCATCATTTGTAGGGTTTGTAAGCAGATACTGAACCAGCCTCCCATCCTCAGGCTCCTTTTTCTGAGCTGTGTCCACAAAAGCATTCAAGAAGAAATAACAGCGCTCAACCTAGAATAGAGGAAGTTGAGGTTCAGTAACATACAAGTCTTAGACCTCTCATGAACTCAACATTTTAAAACCAAAGTTAAAACTAGGTGCCAATGGCACACACCTGTAATCATAGCTACTCAGGAGGCTGAGATCTGAAGAACATGGTTTGAAGCCAGCCCAGACAGGAAAGTCCATGAGACTCATATCCAACAAAACTAACAAAAAAGCCAAAAGTGGAGCTATAGTTCAAGTGGTAGAGCACTAACTTTGAGCAAAAGAAGCTCAGAGACAACACCCAGACCTTAAGTTCAAGCCCCAGGATCAGCAAATAAGTAAATAAATTAAACAAAACCAAGCTTGCTAATTAAATATTAGTATCTAGTTTCATAAGAATATTTGAAGTTTCTTCTATGTACATGTATTTCATTATACTGCGTAAATGTGCACTGTATACATATTCTAATATTTAAATAAATCCTGATTATTTAGTCTTCAATCAATAAACATCTACTAGACACTTACACATGTGTTAAAGATATTTAAGTGAAACATATATTTTCTACTTTTTCAGACAACTACCAGTAAAGGAGGAACTAGGTCCTTAAAACAGGAGATAACCTAAGATGCTAAAAATGTAATTATTGAAAATGAAGTTAAGAGGGGAAAGGGAGTCAGGGGAGAGGAAAGTGGGAGAAATCGAGGGAAGGCGTAATGCTGTTTGAAAAGAAATGTACTCATTACCTTACTTATGTAACTGTGACCCCTCTGTACATCCCCTTTACAATAAATTTTTTTTTAAAAAGTTAAAAATTTTACATAAAAAAATAATAAATAGAGGGGCTGGGAAGATGGCTCAGTGGTAGAGCGCTTGCCTTGCATGCCTGAGGCCCTGGGTTCGATTCCTCAGCACCACATAAGCAAAAAAGAAAAAAGCCGGAAGTGGCGGTGTGGCTCAAGTGGTAGAGTGCTAGCCTTGAGCTGAAGAGCTGAGGGACAGCGCCCAGGCCCAGAGTTCAGGCCCCACGACCGGACCCCCCCCCCCCAAAAAAAAATAATAATAATAATAAGTAGAGGGCTGGGAATGTGGCTTAGTGGTAGAGTGCTTGCCTAGCATGCATAAAGCCCTGAGTTCAATACCTCAGTACCACATAAACAGAAAAAGCCAGAAGTGGCACTGTGGCTCAAGTGGCAGAGTGCTAGCCTTGAGCAAAAGAGACAGTGCCAGACCCTGAGTTCAAGCCCCAGGATTGGCAAGAAAATAAAATAAAGTAATAAGCAGGCTGGGAGTGTGGCTTAGTGCTTGTCTTAGCATGCATGAGGTCCTGGGTTTAATTCCTTAGTACCACATAAACAAATAATAGTTTAAAAAAATTAAATAAATAATAAGCAGTAAGTTAGTAAACTTGTTATTTCATTGCAACTTACCAACCAAAAAGTTACAGCTCTGCTCACTAGTACCATGCAAAAGGCACTGAGTTTGATCCCCAGCATATAAAAAAGAAAGCCTTTGAAAAAAGTCAATTTTTGATACTCTGGAATTCAAAATAAATTGATATTTCATCTATAGTAGAAGGGTAAGCTGTAACTGGAAAAGCAAGAAATGAACAGGCAGTCTTTACTTGGGTTGTTATTAAAACAAAAAGAATTATGCAAGACCAGTCCCATACCTTGTCCCAGAAAAACACGTAAGACTGACTAAACTCAAATTCTTCAATATTAAATTTTTTCATGAATGGAAGTCTCATAACATTCAGACAAGAAAAGATCCAGCATCGCCCTAAAACAAGCAAAACAAGAAATTATGATGAGTATTCATAAAGACTTCAATACTACAACTCTTTTAATGAACCCATAAGATTCGAACATTAGCACTAAATCAGAAAGAACAAAAACATTACAACAAAGGCAAAACGAAAGGCAGGTAGGAATAACTATATGAGACCTCTATGTAAAGGTTTGGTGTATTTAACACTTCAATTTTTACTTATATACATAAAAGCCATTACAGAATTGAAGATGTAGCTCAGTGTAGAGCATCTGCCTAACATGTGCAAGATGCTAGGTTTGATCCCCAGTACTGAAAAAAAAAAAAAATCCCATTATCATTTAAGTAAACCACATCAGAAGAAGAAACACAATCAACAAAATGAATAGACATTGGGTGTAATTTTAGTTACTCAAGAGATTGAGATCTGATTATTCTAGTTCAGAGCCAGCCTGGACAGACAAACCTGAGACTCTTATCTCCAACTAACCAGCAAAAAGCTGGAAGGAAAGGTGTGGTTCAAGAGGTAGAGTACCTTTTTCATTCCCTTGAATGAAAAAGCCAACCAGAGCTTGAGGTCCTAAGCCCACAAAAAAAAAAAAAAAGTTTTAAAAATAAATCAACAATGAACCAAAGTGGAATGATAACTGGCTAACTGGATTATATACACAAATGATAGTTTGGAGGGCTGAGGCAGGAGGATCACTTGAGCCAAGAGTCTAAGGCCAATCCGGGCAAAACAAGGAGACTGTGACTCAATAATAGTAATAATAATAAACTTTAAAAAATTAAGACATAGATGAAACAGTAAATTACCTGTTAAAAGTCATGTTAACATGTTTATTTAGAAAGTTTCCTGTTTTCCCACTTCATTTTCACAGATTCAGATTTTTTACCTGCACCTTGGCATCAGTGCCATTGCCATCACTAGACCCACTCTTTCCATCAAAACACCTCATCTTTTGTCAACTTAGTATGTTTTAGATTAATCTATTCATGATGCTGTCCCTGAAAGTTTTATACTAAGTCTCAGCCTCTTCATTATTCAGAACCTCCACAATGTCACTCCTTCCTGTGTTGACTTAAGGTCTTTATGGGTAATATACAAAAAGTGGATAAATAATGTGTAAAGTATGAGATCATATTATGCATACACAGACTATAGACTTGATGGACACCCACAAAAAATTATTCTTCTATTGGTCCTTAATTTTCTATACTGACCAAGAATAATTCCATAACAAGAAAAAAAATTAGTGCTTTTGAAAGTCACCAATTCCTTAAAAGTAGCTCATGGTTACCTTAGGTTTAGCTGTATACCACTTCTTTTCTAAATACTACATGATTCCAGTAGAGGGGAATCTGAAGCATAAAAACAGGCTGCATGGCTTATGTTATTTGAATATTTTGTAAATAAAAGTGGCAGAACATGTAAGATCTGACTTGCTTTGATGAGTATTTCCAAACTTTTTCTGAAAGATGACTGGAACCTAAACTAGGTAACACTGATCACCAGAACATCACTAACTGGATCATTTGCAGCTTGACAGTTCACTTTCTACTATACTTTCTGCTACAGCAAAACATTAGTACAAAGCTAAGATTTTTTTCCTTTAAAACTAAAAAAGTCCATTTTATTGAAATAGAATGTACATACAATACCTATGGTCAAGTGGCACACTATATGAGTTTTGATGCTTTCTTTCAGTATGGATAGACCAAGAGTCATTTCTAAATGGAGAGAGACTTCTAAAAAATCCTTTTGGCACAATTTTGATTCTGAGAATGTTTCTCTTACTTAGATTTCTGGATGACCAATCTTTCACTCTAGATGTTATTTTTGGTTTGGGTTTTTTTTTTGTGTGTGTGTTATTGTTGTTTCACTGACAGAGGTGCTAGCTTGTAAATAGTAAAACAAGAACTCTCAATCAGCCAAACACAAGAACTTAATTTTAGGATTACAAACTTGTCCACTGGTGGAAACTGAGCCTATGAGCACAGGAACAGCTGCAACCAAAAAGCATACTTTAAAAAAAAAAAAAAAAAGGACTTCTTTTGATGTAATTACATAGGGTTTTTTTTTCTCTTTCATGTATTTATATATTATGGTTCTCAGGGCAATTCTGCGCAGTCCTCGAGGACATGAACGTTTTTGCATGGTGTGTGTGTGTGTGTGTGTGTGTGTGTGTGATCAAGAGCACAGACTAGACCTACCAAACATGGGGTTGCAAACACTTAACATCAAGACACAATACAGTAAATTGCACAAGCTGGACTCGATACTTTATAGTCCTCAAATGAAATATGCCAACAGGCCTGCTTATTCTCTAGTGATGTACTACTGTTAAGTTCTGGCAGTGCAAACCCTCCAAAATGGGGTGCTGTCGGAAGAAGTCCAGTAATAACGTTTAAGGAGTGGAAGCCCCTCACCTGAGCTCTTCTGGTTGGTGACGGGCTTGCCCTCCTGAGGTACCACGTGCTGGAATACGTGCTGGGCGCCCTGTACCGTGGCCCTCTTCAGACAGATGTCCAGTAGGTCGTGGGTGGTCCCGACATTCTGGGCCAGTACGAACTGGGGGTCGGAATTCAACCTCTGAATCAGAGCTGCTACCTTCTCGGAATCCAGTCCTGCCGGAAGAGCAGATGCGATTACAAGGCCCCTCAGAAGCGGGGGGCCGGGGGTGAGGGTCGGGGGGAGACCCCGGATTCGGGGCTCCCAGCATCCCAGCTGGGACTTCGGGGCCGCCCTTGGCGGGCGTCCTCCCCCTTAGGCCGCTCGGGCCTCCCGGCTACCGCACCGCCGCCGCCACCTCCGCCCCGGGGCGCAGCCGCCCCCCGGCCCTCCGCGCCGCCGGGCCTCCCCGAGCCCCTCACAAGAGGACCCGTGGCCGGGGAGGTAGGAGGGCGAGCCCTCGGCGGGAAGAGCGGCGCCTCACCCGCGTTGCTCATGGCGCCCACGCTGCCGCTCACGGGGTAATATCAATTCTGGGGGTCTTCCGTCGCGTGCCGGGGTTACCCCGAAGTCCACCGCCTGAGTGGCCGCGACTTGGCTCTCGCACCCGGAGCGCCGGAAAAAGGAAACCGGCAGGCTGGTGGAGAGACTGAGGTCCGGAGAAACGGGGTCCGCGGAGGGACAAAACTCCCCCCTCGCGTTGCTGAGTCAGCGCCGTCGGAGCTGGCCCCGCCCGGGGGGAGGAGGGCCGGCGGGGGCGGTCGCGGTGACGCGCCACACCGGCTCCCGGGCCCCGGCCCTCCATGCTCCCCTGCTCCCAGGCCCCGCCCCCCGCCCCCACTCCCCACGTCCCTCCGCGCCCGCCCTCGCCAGCCCCAGGCCTGCCGCCAGCTGGGGCGGCGCCCGCGGCCATTTGTGATCCCGCCTCCTGACCGCCAGGGGCGCCACTCCAGGATCTGTGGGTTCCAACCCGCGCCCGGGTCCCCAGGAATGGGCCGCCCTCCCCCAAAAGTGTCCTGAAAAAAAACGGAAGGAGGCTCGGGGCGGTGGGAGAAAAAATGAGGAGCGTCAAATTAGAGCCCTCATCAGGGCTTAGGATGGGTTGACAAGGCTCCAGAAACCCCACCCACGGGCTTTTCCTATAGCGCTCGGCTTGATCGATCTGTGTCTTTGCAATGGCATCGTGTTGCTCGGATTCCAGATCGAACCACGTCCTCGTATTTGAGAGGAAATGGGAAGCGAGCTCTTTCCCACACAACCCAGAAACTACTACCACGGTTCTACAAATATAAACCTGCTCATTTAAAGGCAACTACAAAGCTGAGGGCGTTGCTTAGTGATGGAGTGGATTGACTAGCCTGTGCAAGGGCTCTGGGTCTCATTCCTAGCCTCGGAAGAGGAAGGGGGAACAAAAGCGTTTGAGACTTAACGAAGCCCAGGGTTGGCTTTTGGTCTCAGCATGGAGTGCAAAGACAAGAGGTCAGTCTTACACGTCAGTACTGTCTTGTCAATCTCTCTACGAAACCTCGCAATGATACACCCTTCCCCTCAAGATAATTTAGCAGTTTTCCATGGTTTGGGGGGGAGACGTTCCCACAGGAGCTAAAACAACTAAATATATACTTAACATTGAACTTTGCTATTCAAAACAAAGAGAGTTTTTGGTAGAGCTTGGCATCTAAGTCTTAGGATGAAAACCATCCCTAAGGAATAATGCTACCTGGAAAAATCCATATACAGACTGTCATTTGAGAACTCACAATCTCTGTGTCCCTGGAGAGACTTGGGAATATGACATAGCAACTATCTCCAAGGACTCTATCCTGTTCTGAGATTCCTTCCAGTATCTGAAGAAAAGGAACAAACTAAAATTATGCCGAAAGAAACAAACCCTTTTACAAAATGGTTGAACTTCCTGGATGACTCAAATCATAATTGTTATTCCATATCTACCAAATGCTTGACACTGGGCAAGCTGCTGATGGTAGGAAGATGAAAAATTTTAATCTTTCCCTTAAGAAACATGATATACAGAAAAGAGATGCAAAGCAACTTCTTGATAATCTATATTGGCCTGCCAATAAGTTAGAAGCAATTTGACAGCTGTTAATTACAACCAAGGGTAACTGAGTGCATGCACACACACATGTGCACGCACGCACACATACACACACACACACATACAAAGGTGACCAGACTAGGAGTGTAATTCAGAGATAAGCATTCATGGTAAGACCCTGGTTTTGATTCCTAGCACTATATACATACATTCACACAGAGACAAGGTAACAAATGAACATAATCTTAAGGAGTGGACGGGACCTTACAGGGCCAAGAATAAAGGAAAGGCATTGAGGCACCAAGAAGGACATAGATTTATTAAAGCACATGGTAAAGTCATGTTCAAGCCACAGTGCATCATAACCTGATGTGGTAAGGAGCAAACTACATGTGGAGAGCAGGGGCAAGGTGCAGGACTGGAAAAGTAGGTTTGGGCCAGGATATAAAGGGTTTTATATGTCGCACCTGAGCATCTGGACTTTATCTCATGCTTAATTAGAAGCCAAAGTGGGTTTTTAAACAAAGGAGTAATACACTCAGATCAGTATAAAGAAGAGTCTGTAGGCAGTGGGAGAGAGAGATTCTGGAGACAAAGAAGTTACTATTGGAGTAGTATACCTGGGAGACAATAAAAGCCTTAAACCATGGAAAGGGAAGAGACATAGACACCTTGATGTTTTCAGTTGAATGGTGGAACGTAAGTTGGTGTCATTAACCAAGAGAGGGAATAGAAAAAAATAGCATAACGAGGAGCTGTAGATCTGAATTTAGCATGAACTTGGCAGGTGAGAGGTGACTACAGGTATCCCAAGAAGGGAAGTCCAGGAAGCACATGGAAAGGTCTAGAAATGAAGTATAGGTTAGAACTGAAACAAGAAGCAGCAGGAAAGAGGATAGTGCGAGCGAGCGAGCGAGCGAGAGAGAGAGAGAGCGCACCAAGGATAGCACCAGGTTGAGTGTGGTAAGCAGGGGCTGAAATCCTTCCTATCCAAGTTTTACTGGCCAAATCTCATACCCTGGCCCAGAGCTGTATCCAGTCCAGGTATGTGTGCCTTGTACTTCTCCTAAGATACCACAGGGGAAAGCCACATTGACTCTAGAAGTATTAACATTTAAGGCATAGGTAACAGAGAAGCCAGTAAGAAAAAAAAAGACTTTAAGAATAGTCACAACATTTGAAGATCTGGAAACCTATGTCCTGGAATCCTAGAAAGGCAAGGAGAAGATAGTGATAATCCACAAGCTTTGGAAATGTCTAGCAAGAATTGATTTGGCCACTGGGTCAGAGAAAACCTTAGAGAAGGCAGCAGTAGCAGAAAGAGCAGGACAAGCAGAAGATATAATGTAGTAAATCGAGCGGGAGATAAATATTAGAGAAACTCTTTTGGAAGAAAGGAAAACTTTATGTCTACTGGAGAATGTGAGGAAAGAATCAGTACAAGAGGTGATCTAGGCAATGGTGGCTCATGCCTCTGTGGTCCTAGCTGCTTAGGAGGCTGAGCTCTAAGGATCATAGAAGCTAGCCCTGGCTGAAAAGTCTGTGAGACTCTTCTCTCCAATTCACCACCACAAAGCTGGAAGTAGAGCTGCAGCTAAAGTAGTAAACACCAGCCTTGACCAAAAAAGCTAAGAGAAAGGGCCCAAGCCACAAGTTCAAGCCCCAGAATATCAGCATACACACACATGAGATGAGGTCAAATGTGTGCCCCCTGCTACTAGAAGAGCTCAGGTATAGAGGAGATAGAATCACTGGGGAAGGTGGAGGGGACTTGTTTTACAGCTACTGCCACCCTTTTCAGGCCAGTGATTATATTTTCCCCACCCTGTACCCAGAGATACCTATTGTCATCTCTGTCTGATCTGCTCTGCCCTCATTGCTAGGGTGTTACCCTAAGTACCAACTTTCCACCCAACAATTCACACCCATACACTCAACCCTCATGTGTGCATGAAGAGGAGATACAGGATAAAACTGGTTTGCCAGTGGGTCCACCCCAAAGACCCACCTCAGAAAAATATTTCCAGGAGAATAGAAGGCTTAGGAACTACTCCTCTAACTCCAGCCAGAGAGAGGAACTGTGGGACAATAACACTTCATGAAGCAAAGCAGTGAGGAACAAAATTCTAGTATGATATTTATAACACTAGAAAAAGAAAAGCTTTATAATAAATCATATGCAGTGGTACCCTCTGCCATTGAAGATAGGACTTCTGCCCACTATGGGAGTCCAAGCAGTTAAAGCACACAGGATCCATCTCAAGGCAAGCATTTTCCATCTTGTGGTCTCTTCTTTGCTGTCAGTCTTTGACTTGAGTTGACCAACAGCTTCTACTTTGGTGGAAATGATTAAACTTTTATGCTGGATGGGATGTTGGACTAGATTCTAACACACACATTTTGCAATTCTGTGAAACTCATTTATAATTAAGTATTGAACCAGTAATTCTGATGTTCTACCAGACATTATAGTAAATATCAGTGTCCACTCATTGGTAGCCTACTGAACTAAATTCAGCTCTTAGATGTTTTGTATGATCTACACAGCAATTATTTATTTATTTTTAGTTGTTTGAGGTAGTGTCTCATTAGGTAGCCTTGGATGGCCTGAAACTTACTATATATGTAGCTCAGACTAACTGTGATCTCATGATCCTCCTGCCTTTACTACCTGAGCACTAGGATTATAGGCATATGACCTCATACCTCGTGGGATTTAAATTTTTTGGGTCAACTGGGCACCTGGGGCCCACATCTTTAATACTAGCTACTCAGGAGGCTGAGATATGGAGGATTGCAGTTTTTGTCTTTTTTTTTTTATGCTAGTACTGGTGCTTAAATTCAGGGTCTGACCACCATCCTTGAGCTATTTTTGCTCAAAGCTGAAGCTCTACTACTTGAGCTGCAGAGCCACTTCTGGTTTTGTTTTGTTTTTAAGAAATAAGAGTCTCTCAGATTTGTCTCAACCTGGGCTGGCTTCAAACCCTCAGATCTCAGCCTCCTGAGTAGCTAAGAATACAGGTGTGAGCCACTCATACCTGGCAAGTTCTACCTTTGGCTATGACATTTCTGTTAGTCATTGTTATAGGTGCTTGCATTTCAGAGTACTCCAGAGAGAGGAAATGGCCAGTACAGAGACAGAGGTATGAATGGACTTGGGTATGGTTCAGAAAAATGAGAAAATCTGGTCTTGGTTTTTCTTTTCTTTTCTTTTTTCTTTTTTGCCAGTTGTGGAGCTTGAACTTTGGGTCTGGGCACTGTCACTCAGATCTTCAGCTCAAGCCTAGTGCTCTACCACTTGAACCGCAGCACTTTTTCTGTTTATGTGGGGCTGAGGAATCAAACCCAGGGCCGTATGCATGCAAGGCAAACACTCTACTACTAAGCCACCTTCCCAGCCCTCTGGTCTAGTTTTATGAATACAGTTATCCTCTGTATATACCAGGGATTAATTTTAGAACCCTCTGAAGATGCTCAATTCCCTAATATAAAATTGCACAGCATTTGCATGTAACCTATTTAATCCTGCTGTCTAAGTCATCTCTAGATCACTTACAATGCCTAATGCAAAGCAGATAGTGTGTAAATGGTTGTTACATTGTATTGTTTAGAGACTATTAACAAGAAAAAAAAAAACCTCTGTAAGTGTATAGATGCATTTTTCCCAAATACTTTCAACTGGAAGCTGGTTTTGCATAATCTATGGATATGAGACCCATGATATGGCAAGCCAACAGTATCTGAATTAGGAAAAATTGAAATCATTTATGATAAACCATCAGAAATTCATCACTACATGCACAAGACTCAAAGCAATGCGAAGCTCTCACAATAGTCAACACTTATCAGCAATTGTATTCTTTCACTATTGGTAGTGATCAAAAGTATATTTATGCTATTACCACATGGTGGAGACATTTTAAGTGTAAAAATAAGCATCTTCTCTTTTATAAATGTATATGCTTGTTATGAGATGGTCTTGGGGGGGACAGTCCTGTTGCTTGAACTCTGGGCTTGGGCTCTATCTCTTAACTTTTTTACTCAATACTATTATTCTACCACTTAAGCCACATTTCTACTTCCAGCTTTTTTGAGGGGCTTGAACTCAGGGCCTGGGCACTGTCCCTGAGCTTTTTTTTTTTGCTCAGGATTAGTACTCTACCACTTCAACCACTTCCAGCTTTTTTGGTAGTTAATTGGAGATAAGAATTTCACTGACATTCCTGCCTGGGCTGGCTTTGAGCTGAGATTTCCCATCTCAGCCTCCTAAGGAGCTAAGATTACAGGCATGAGCCATCAGCTAGTCAGGAGGCAGAGATCTGAAAAATTATGGTTTAAGGCAAGCCTGGACAAAATAAAATATTAGCAAGATGCCATCTCAACAAATAAGCAGTAACACAGATGTAAGGCCAGCTACAAGTGAGGCATAGGTATAAGGATCATGGTCCAAGGCCAGCAATAGGCAAAAATATGAGAGCCTATCAAAAAAATAAAAATAAAGCAAAAGGGAACTGGGGGAGTGGCTGGAGTAGTACAGTACCTATCCAGCAAGCACAATGCCCTGAAATGAAATGTCATTTCATATCTACATAAGCAAAAAATTGAAGACAGAAATTAAAAATATTAATTCTTTTTTTTTTTTTTTTAGCAGTACTGGAGCTTAAACTCAAGGGCCCTTGCTCACTAGGCAGTTACTCTACTTCTTGAGCAATTTCCTATCCCTGTTTGCTTTAGTTTTTTGCTGTTATTTTGAACTCAAGACCTCCTCCGCATTGGCCCTGAGCTTTTCTGCTTAAGGCTAGAGCTCTACCACTTGAGCCACAGCTACACTTCCAGTTTTCTGGTGGTTAATTGGAAATAAGAGTCTCACTGACTTTCCTGCCTGGGCTAGCTTTGAACAGTGATCCTCAGATCTCAGCCTCCCCAGTAGCTAGGATTACAGGCATGAACCATCAACAACGGGCTCCTGCTTTGGTTATTTTTTATTTTTGCATTTTTTTGCTGGAGAGTCCTTGATCCTCCGACCTCCACCTCCTGAGCAATTGGAATTACATACTGGTGACAGTATAAATTCATATTACCAGGTTAAAAAACATTTGTGCATACAGTCATGTACTGCTTAATACTAGGAGGACAATCTGAGAAATGTGTTATTAGTTAATGTCGTTGTTATGCAGAGTGACTAAGATAAGATGGCATTAGCCAATCATTTGATGTTCTATCTTGAAACAATCAAGAGATATGGTTAAGTTGAGACATTGAGATTGGTGATGACATAACAACCTATTATTCTAGAGTAGTCTTTTTAAATATATATATGTATATACACACACATATATAAATAGAATGAATATACTCTAAGTGAACAATAAAAAATATAATACAATAAAGATTTAAACCAGGGGCTGAGGAGGTGGCTCAGTGGTAGAGTGCTTGCCTTGCATGCATGAGGTCCTGGGTTCGATTTCTTAGCACCACATAAGCAGAAAAGGCTGGAAGTGGTGCTGTGGCTCAAGCAGTAGAGCACTAGCTTTGAGCTGAAGAGCTGAGGGACAGCACCAGAGTTCAGGCCCATGACTGACAAAAAAAAAAAAATGTAACACCAAAGCTAGGTCCCAGTGGCTCATATCAGTAGTCATTGCAATTTATGAGGCTGAAATCTGAGTATCATAGTTGAAGCCAGCCCAGGTAGAAAAGCCCATGAGAGTTTTTTTATCACCAATTAACTAACAAAAAGCCAGAAGGGAGGAGTGGCTCAAGTCATACAGCATGAGCTGAGTGAAAAAGCCAAGAAAGAGCACAAGGCCCCAAGTTCAAGCCCCAGTACACACATGATAAAAAAGATATAAACCAGTAATGATCATTTATACTACATATTGTATACTGTACATAATAGTGCTGCCACATAGTAATACTGCAGTAGGCTTATACCAATATCAGCACATACAATCATGTGTTGTACTATGACATCAGAACACAAGGTCACTAGGCCACAGTAATTTTCCAGGTACATTATAATCCTGTAGAACCACAGTCTTACATCAGTCCATACTGGCTGAAACATCTTATGCAGCACGTAACTGTATTTTGTCAAGTTGAAGTTGCACACATTCCATAACCCAACAACTCTATTCCAGAGCTACTGGACCAATATGGTAGCCACTAGCTGCATCTGTCTATACATATTTAAGTTAATTAAAATATAAAATGTAGAATGGGAAGGTATATTGGTAGTAGTATGCCTCATATGTGTAAGGCTCTGAACAAAAAAATTAGTTTTTCAATCACAGTTTAAAGAGTTGGAAGCTACTAAATTGGACAGCAGAGATAGAGTATTTTTGTCATTTAGTACATGTTATTGAACAGTATGTCCCTAGAAAAATTTCTTTCATGTGTGCACTAAGAATCATGGCCAAGAATGTTTATTTTAGTTGGACACCAATGGATCACACCTGTAATCTTAATTACTCAGGAGTCTGAGATCTGAGAATCTTGGTTCAAAGCCAGCCCAGAAAGAAAAGTCTGTGATACTCTTCTCGTTAATTAACCAGCAAAGGGCCAGAAGTGGAAGGGTGGCTCAAGTAGTAAGTCACTAGCTTTGAGCAAAAAAAGCTAAGCAAGTGTGTGAGGCTCTGATTTGGCCCTGATTTCAAGTCCTAAGATCACACACACAAAAAAAAGTTCTTTTTTTCTTGCCAGTTCTGGGGCTTAACCTCAGGGCTAGGCACTGTCTCTAGGCTTTTTTGCTCAAGGCTAGCACTCTACTACTTGACATACAGTGCCACTTCCAGCCTTTTCTGTTTATGTGGTGTTGAGGAATCGAACCTAGGGCTTCATGCATGTTAGGCAAACATTCTACCACTAAGCCACATTATCAGCCCAAAAAAGTTTATTTTTACTGGTGATTGTGTGGAACCTCAAAGAAATCTAGTAGTTCATCCATAGGTATTTTCATGAAATAGGTACTGTGATATATTCATGAGTGAATACTGCATAGAAATGAAAATGTACTTGGATAAATTTTGAAATCATGTTTAGTACAAAAGGCAAACAGCATGTAGTCATCTGTCAAAAGTTCAAAAGCAAGCAAAGTTAAACCATATAGTATTTAGTCATAGGTAGAGACATAATGGTAATATATATATATATATGTATATAATTTTGTTTTGTTTTGTTTTGGTTATGGGGCTTGAATTCTGGGTCTGGGCCCTGTTCCTGAGCTCTTCAGCTCAAAGCAAATGCTCTACAGCATTTTGAGTCACAGCATCTTGAAAACTTCCAGTTTTCTGGTGATTAATTGGAGATAAGAGTCTCACCAACTTTCCTGCCCCGGCTGGCTTAGAACTGCAACCTTCAGATCTCAGCCTCCTGAATAGCTAGGATTACAGGTGTGAGCCACCAGCACCTGGCTAAAATATACTTTTAAATAAATAGAATAAAAGATCTCTTGGAACTTACAGGGTTATAACACATGGTAGAACTTGATTACACCCACTGTGGAATGAATCATTATTCTTAAAGATGTCCTGGAACCACCTTCATTTTAATATCCATCTGCCAAGGAGAGATCTTCATGGAAAACAACTAAATAATGCACCAATTCTCAGTGCTGGGGGACAAACGCTCTTCATTGTGTTAATTCGCCTCACAAAATACGGACCTACAGTCACCAACAACTAAATTTTGTTAAAAGTTCAGTAAAGTTGAGATGAAGATAAAAGGAAAAGAAGGGCAAATAGAAACTGTGAAACAAGAGAAATTGGACCGGAGGGAAAAGAGTTAAATAGCACTGGAGACCACAGGCCCTGATTTCCTTTTTGGAATGCTGTTAGACTGGCTTTACAAAATCAGAACTTTCCTTCATTCTCCTTCCTGCTATCCAAAGTGGATAGTTCAGTATAAAATTGTAGTGTTACTGTCCTCTTCCTTTTCTTGAGATAGAAGTGGTTATATTCATTCTTCGTATGATTTTCTCCAGTTTCCGTTCTTGACTCTCACCTTATTCTTCTTTTGCTTAATCTTCTTTCTTCCTTGTTCCAGGAGGAATGTTTCATCAGATAGAAAGAAAATTGAACACATTCACAGCTCATTTTTTTTTTAAAGGCTGTGTGTGTGTGGCTAAAGTGGTTAGACCACCTGCCTAGCAAGCACAGGGGCCCTGAATTCAACCTAGAGAATGGCAAAAGAGATAACATGCATTTCACTCCAAAAGTGGATGGAAAAAAGTTTCTCTTTTGAAAACTAAAAAAAAAGTGTTCCTTAAAAGCCCTCCATTAGAAAACTTGATTTGAGCTAGGGATGTAGCTCAGTGGTACAGTACTTATTTAACATACCCAAATCCTTGTCCCTTGATTGTTTTGCTCCAGGCTGGCACTCTACAACTTGAGCCATACCTCCACTTCTGTCTTTCTGCTGTTTAATTGGTGATACGAATCTCATGGGTTTTCTGTTCAGGCTGGCTTAGAATTGTGATTCTTAGATCTCAGTCTCCTGAGTAACTAGGATTACAGGAATTAGTCATTGGTGTCTAGCTATTATTTTTTGTTTTGCCAGTATTGGGGCTTGGACTCAGGGCCTGGGCACTGTCCCTGTACTTCTTTTACTCAAGGTTAGCACTGTACCACTTGAGACACAGTACCACTTCCGGTTTTTTCTGTTTATGTGGTACTGAGGAATCAAACCCAGGAATTCATGCATGATAGGCAAGCACTCCACCACTAAGCCACATCCCTAGCCTGGCTATTATCTTTTTAAGACAGAAGAAAGTCTGATTTCTTATATTAAATAAAAAAAATTCCGGGGCTGGGAAGGTGGCTCAGTGGTAGAGCGTTTGCCTTGCATGCATGAGGCCCTGGGTTTGATTCTTCAGCACCACATAAGCAAAAAGAAAAAAGCGGGAAGTGGCTCTGTGGCTCAAGTGGTAGAGTGCTAGCCTTGAGCTGAAGAGCTGAGGGACAGTGTCCAGGCCCAGTGTTCAGGCCCCATGACCGGACCCCCGCCCCCCCCAAAAAAGAAGAAATTCCTCTGCACATCACCTTTACAAGAGAAAGAAAAAGAAGAAATCCAGCATGAATATCTGGGCATGGTGATGTGCATCTGTAATCTCTGCACTCCAGAGGCTGAAGCAGGAGAAGGTCAAGGCCAGCCTGGATTGTATATGAGACCCTATATTGAAAAGGAAAAGGAAAAAAATACAATATATATTTAGGAAAAGAAGCCAAAGTTTGAAGACCATCAGACATGGCTTTAAGTCCTAGTTCTACTCTTTGTAGATGTGTATATCCATTTAAACTGTGAAACTGTTTCCTCTCTCAAAATGTACCAATTGTAATTTCAGCTATAATTACTAGGATGTACTGAGTGTTTACTACAGTACAGGCATTGTTCAGCAAGTCTTAGCTCGTTTAATCCTCATAAGAACCTTAAGTCAGAAAGTATCCACATTTTACAGATGAGGAAATAAATATAAGCACAGAAAAGTTAGGTAACTTGCACATCATTACACAGTTAATAAAGGGTAGGAGTAATATGATTCCAGTCTAAGAACTTAAGCTCTCTAAGCCTAAAGATCAAAAGATAGAATGTAAGAAAAAGCACCCTGAAATTCAACCACTTTAGATCTGCTGGCTTTAATAGTAAGCCTATAGGTTTATGAATTGCTGAGTATGTTGTATGTCCCTTTTCAATTTTTTTTTTGGGGGGTCCGGTCATGGGGCCTGAACTCTGGGCCTGGGCGCTGTCCCTCAGCTCTTCAACTCAAGGCCAGCGCTCTGCCACTTGAGCCACAGCGCCACTTCTGGCTTTTTTCTTTTTGCTTATGTGGTGCTGAGGAATCGAACCCAGGGCCTCATGCATGCAAAGCAAACGCTCTACCACTGAGCCACCTTCCCAGTCCTCCTTTTTCAATTTTTTACAAAAGAAACATTTCTAGATGACTTAGGTTTATTGTGCTTCTACTCCAGGCTTTAACAAATGAGGAGTTTCATCACAAAGATTTTCTTAGACACATATATCTGCATCTGTTAAGTTTTCCCATTGGTGCATTTTAATTTGTCTGAAATAGTACCAAAAAAAAAAAAAAAAAAAAGATGGCCAGATGCCAGTGGCTCACATCTGTAATCCTAGAAACTCAGGAGGCTGAGAATAGTCTTAGCAAGAAAGGCCCTAAGACTCTTCTCTCCAATTAACCAGTAAAAATGGTAGAACAAGCCAGGCACCGGTGGCTCACGCTTGTAATCCTAGCTACTCAGGAGACTGAGATCTGAGGATCGCTGTTCAAAGCCAGCCTGGGCAGGAAACTCCGTGAAACTCTTATCTCCAATAAACCACCAGAAAACTAGAAGTGGCACTGTAGCTCAAGTGATAGAGCACTAGCCTTGATCTGAAGAGCTGAGAGACAGTGCTCAGGCCCAGAGTTCAAGGCCCACAGCCCACAAAAAAAAAAAAAAGGTAGAACACCAGGCTTGAGAAAAAAAAAAAAAAGCCTACACCCTGAACTCAACTCCCAGCATTGGCACAAAAATAAATTAATAAAATGATGTCAAATAGAAATCAACTATAGAAACATTAATTCAAAAATTTTTATCATGGGCTGGGAAGGTGGCTCAGTGGTAGAGTGCTTGCCTTGCATGCCTGAGGCCCTGGGTTTGATTCCTCAGAACCACATAAACAAAAAGAAAAAAACCAGAAGTGGCGCTGTGGCTCAAATGGTAGAGCGCTAGCCTTGAGCTGAAGAGCTGAGGGACAGCTCCCAGGCCCAGAGTTCAGGCCCCATGACCGGAATCCCCCCCCCCAAAAAAAGAATTCTTATCATTGTCTTTACATTTAGATTATTCAAAAGAAATTATAAATCTTTCACAGAAATGTAAACAGGGAGCCAGCATTGTAGTGGCTCACACCTGTAATACTAGTTACTCAGGAGGTTGAGATTTAAGGCTCATGGTTCAAAGTCATCTGGGGCAGGAAAGACTGTGAGACTTTTATCTCTAATAAAGTACTCAGAAAAAGCTGAATTGGCATGGTGGCTCAAGTTATAGAGCACTAGCCTTGAGCAAAAGAAGCTCAGGCACAGTGCCCAGGCCCTGAGTTCAGGCCCCAGGACCAGAAAAAAAAAAGTAAGCATGGTAATAGATCATTAAATGTTTTCTTAAAAATGAATATGACCCAGATCTCACTGGAGCAAAGTCCTTAAGACTAGTGATTTCCAAGTGAGCCATGTTATTACACACTTTTATGAAGTGCCATAACTATAAAATTGTTTCAAGAATTCAAGGCTAGGATTCCTTAGCAGAACAAAGTTTATATCCTCTTTGGTGAGGCTATTTAATGATACCCTTGAGCTGCCTGTCAGATATAAAGAACAACTGTAGTGAACATGACCTGTTTTAAGCTGCAACTTTAAAAGAAAGAAACATACAGCTTGGTAGTGGCTCGTGTCTATAACCCTTAGCTACGTAGGAGGCTGAGATTGGGAGGATCATGGTTTGAGGCCAGTTGGGGCAAAAGGCATACTTGTCATCCCAGGTACCCAGGAGATGTAAGTGGGAATATCAAAGTCGAATGCCAGCCTAGGTAGACACACACATGCATATATACACACACATTTACATACATATACATATATGTATATGCATATACATGCATGTATTTATTTATGTATGTATACATGTATGTAATGTATGTATTTTGGTGCCCATCTTGGGGCTTGAACTCAGGGCTTAGGTGCTGTCCCTGAAATTTTTTTTTCCCTCAAGAATAGGACTCTATTGCTTGTACCATACCTCTACTCCTCAATTTTTGGTAGGTAATTGGAGATAATAGTCTCATAGACTTTCCTGTCTGGGCTAGATCTGAAATGTGATCTCAGATCTCAGCCTCCAGAGTAGCTAAGATTATAAGTATGAACCATGATCTGGCTATTAAATATATTTTAAAATGTCAAATCATATATGAGGGCTCACAGGATCTGATATTTTCTGGTCTGGTCCCTCAGTCTTAAATCTATCAAAGATCTGTGGCTTTCAGCCAAGTTTTTGGAAGCAACTGTTCATGTATCAGACAGTTTCCTGTATGTCTGGCAGACACACCTTTTCCATGAGCAATGTTGAATGTACACAGCAATGGAGCAGCAGGAACCTGGCCACTCACTTCAGCTCTGAGTGCTTACAGATACAAGTGGAGCTATGGCTTAATCAAGGACAAGGTTCCAAACTTAAACCACCATTGATGACTGTGACATTTTCCTTGCAAATCTGGGGAAGAGTGTTAGGCACTGTTACAGAATATCTGAGATAATCAACTTACTAAGGGAAAAAGATTGATTTTTGGCTCATAGTGTTTAGAAGTTTCAGCACAGGGCTGCTTGGCCCTGTTGTTTGAGGCCTGGGGATGTGCAGGACACCATGACAAGAGTGTGTCTCAGTAGCTGCTCAGCTCCAGTCAGCCAAGAAGCAAAAGAGAAGAAACTGGTGTCCCACAATTCCCTTTGAGGACACACACCCATTGACCTAAGACTTCCTTTAGGCTCTACTTCCCAGCAGCACCCAAGCTGACCACTCAGCCTTTTAATGCAAGGGTTTGGTAGACACATATGAAATCCAAATTATAGCATAACATAGTGGAAGAAATGGTTGTTTCATTGGTTGAAAACCAAATGAAGGCAGTCATCAGGCAGTCACATCTATGATCCTTGATACTCAGGAGGTTGAGATAAAAGGATTTAGGCTTGAAGCCAGCCCAGGAAGACAAATTTGAGAGATTCTTGCCACCAATTACCAGCAAAAAGCCAGAAGTGGAAGCTTGGCTCAAGTTGTGGAATACCAGCCTTGGGTGAAAAAGATAAGCAAGAGTTCAAGGCCTTTTAGTTCAAGCTCCAGCAAAGAGTGTGTGTTTGGGGGGGAGTGGAGTGAAGGAAGGGAGGAAAGAAAGAAAAAAAGAAAAGGATAAAAGAAAGAGAGAAAGAGAGGGAAGAAGAGGGATGGAAGGAGAGGAAGAAAGAAAGAAGGAAAGGAGGAAGGGAAGGAAGAAGGAAGTAAGGCAGGCAAGCAAGTGGGGTGCTGGTGGCTCACACCTGGCATCCTACCTACTCAGGAGGCTGAGATCTGAGGATTATGGTTTGAAGTCAGCTGGGGTAGGAAAGTCTGTGAGACTCTTATCTGCAATTAACCAGCAGAAAACTAGAAGTGGAGCTGTGGCTCAAAGTGGTAGAATGCTAGCCTTGAGCAAAAGCGCTCAGGGACAGTGCCCAGGCCCTGAGTTCAAGCCTCATGACCAACTGGAGTGAGAGGGAGAGAGAGAAACCAAAAGACAGAAAGGAAGGAAAGAAGGAAGGAAGGAAGGAAGGAGAGAAAGAAAGAGAATGGAAACCAAGTAAGGTAGTTGACAGTGGCCATGTGATAAGAAAATGCAATTAAAGGAGTGGGGTTGGAGTTCCAGCATAGAGCTTCATGCATACTGAGAAGTACTCTACAACTGAGCTACACTTTAGTTCCCCACATCCCAAATGTGAATACTTGAACACTAGACTCATACTTACTTCATGAGGTGCTTATACTGGGAGAGCCATGAGGAAACTAAGACTCATACTTCTCTCTCTGCTCCTTCCTTTGCACTCAAGCTAGGGCTGTGTTCTACGAGAGAAATGGCAGGCCTCATCACTGGCACTTGTCTCTCTCTCTCTTTCGGTCCCTTCCCTACTTTCCTCCATCCCCTTTCCCGTTCTTTATATACATCTGTTTTCTATTGAATGTTAAAGTGTCAGTGATGGAGACCACATATGTGTGGTCTGGCCAAATTATTCATGCTTAATGAAGGAGGCATTTGCAACACTTATCTAAAGAAGCATCATCTATATTAAAGCTCCTGCTTTGCCTTGGCTGAGCAGAACACCATGACTGCAGAGGTAGAATGCTGTAGGTCAGGATCCAAGATAGTCTTGAGTTATTAGTCCTTTTTTTTTTTTTCCCCTCAGTTGTGGTGCTTGAACTCTGGGCCTGGGCACTGTCCCTCAGCTCTTCAGCTCAAGGCGAGTGCTCTACCACTTGAGCCACAGCTCCACTTCCAGTTTTCTGATGGTTTATTGGAGATAAGAGTCTCACAGACTTTGCTATCCAGGCTGGCTTTGAACCTCGATCCTCAGATCTCAGCCTCCTGAGTAGCTAGGATTACAGGTGTGAGCCACCAGTGCCTGGCTCTTAGCCCTTTAATAAGCCATTTATGTAAACTTTTGTAACAGTCTTAACATCCTCCTGATGAGAAGGGAGAGGAGGGGACTGTTAAGTAGATAGGGATGAAAAATAGTGGACCAGAGCTGGGCACTGGTGGATCATACCTGTAATCCTAGATACTCAGGAGGCTGAGTTATGAGGATTGAGGTTCAAAGCCAGCCCAGGCAGAAAAGTCTGTGAAACTCTAATCTCCAGCTAGTCAGCAGAAAGCCAGACGTGGAGCAGTAGCTCAAGTGGTAGAGTGCTGTTAGAAAAAAAATAAAAAGAGGGCGGGGGTGGTGGGGTGGGGTGGGGAACAGCACCCGAGTTCAGGCCCCATGACCACCACCAACAACCAAAAAAACCCACCCAAAAAACAAAATCAAAAATCCTCAGGAGCAGTGTTCAGGGTTCAAGCTGGTGTATGGACAGACAGACAGACAGACAGACAGACACACACACACACACACACACACACACACACACACACACACTTTTTGTTACCATAGTTCCACTAGCTCAAAGATTTCGGCTCCTCCATTATGTAGAGTTTCTGCCCAAATGCTTCATCCCATAATGCCCTGGATGACCATTCAACCAATGAAAAAGAGCCAGGGCTAGTGCCCACACAAATCATCATCAACCAGCACAAAACCCAGGGGAGGAGATATGGGAGGAGGCCTGTACTATAATAACCACCCTCTGAGAGGATTCCTTTGGACTCCCCTTTGGGTCCAGTCTCTGAGTGGTGAGTTTAATTTTCTTTCACAGCTTTCCTTCTACTTTCACATAAACTTACTCTGTTTATCTGAAACACTTTGCTGGTTTTTGGTGTTTTGTTTTCTTTTAACTATTTAATCGGTAGGGAAAACAAATGCATTCCCCTAAATTGTATCACTGATATATTGTAAACTTCTCAGAATTTATCACTAAGCTAAACAGACCTCTAGTCACCACCAACTGGAAAGCTAAGAAAGCTATAAACTCTGATGTAGTTGGTGAACATATTGATTTGTGACTTTCTGTGTCTGTGACTATAAAAGTTTACATACCCTCTTCCATGGTGGAGCATGTCATTCAGGTAACTCGAATCCTTGTTTCTAGGCCATCATCATTACTGTTTGGCTTAGGAAAAACGATTATTTTCTTTAGTCATTTTATTTATTTATTTATTTGTTTGTTTGTTTTGGGGGAGGGATCTGGTCGTGAACTCTGGGCCTGGGTGCTGTCCTTCAGCTCTTCAGCTCAAGGCTAGCGCTCTACCACTTGAGCCACAGTGCCACTTCCAGCTTTTTTCTTTTTGCTTATGTGGTGCTGAGGAATCAAACCCAGGGCCTCATGCATGCAAGGCAAGCGCTCTACCACTGAGCCACCTTCCCAGCCCCTCTTTAGTCATTTTAGTTCTGGCACAATTTAGCCTAATGGTTAAGGACCAAGGAGTCATACTATCACTAATAAGTTATGTGACCCAGCACACACGACTTCAGTCCCCTGTTTCCTTCACTATAAATGTAAAATTTTTTAAAAAATTAGGACCCATGTTCTGTGAGGTTTAAGTGAGCTCCATTTAAAATGCTTAACCAAGGAATATAAGTATTCTTATGTGACAACACTGTATTGTAGGTAACTCAGAGAATTCAATTTTGACAATTCTTCCTGATAACTCAAAGGAAACAGCTGCTCTTTATATGTGATAGTTTAATTTTTCATCTTCTGTCTCCATTCTTCCTGTTATACAGCCCTAAAGCAAATGGGCCAAATGATTGTCCTGTGAAACTGAGAGCAACTATCATATAACTACTTAGGGCCAAAAGGCAGAGTGATGAGCAGAGTGACTCCTCTCACTTGCTATGTGGCCTTGGACAGACAGATCACTTAACTTTCCTGAACTTTAGCATCTCCAATAGCAAATCATAAATATCAGCTTTTCCTGTCTCACTAAGTGGCTGTGTGATCAAGAAGACCTGGATAGATATTTTTTTGTGGCTGGGCACTGGTGGCTCATGCCTGTAATCCTCGCTTCTCAGGAGGCTGAGATCTGAGGATCAAGGTTCAAAGCCAGCCCTGGAAGAAAAGTCTGTGAGAGTCTATCTCTACCCACCAGAAAGCTAGAAGTGGTGGTGTGGCTCAAAGTGGTAGAGTGCTAGCATTGAGAAAAAGAGCCTAGGCACTGAGTTCAAACCCCACAACTGACAAAAATGTTTATGAAGTCTGTATCCAGGGAAAACATCACACTTATGCAATTACATACAATTGTATATATGCATAACTGTAAAATGAATATATACTAACAACACATAATAAAGTCTGGACGCTCATGGCTCATGCCTGTAATGCAGAAGGCTGAAATCTGAGGATCATGATTCAAATCCCAGGTAGGAAGGTCTATGAGATTCTTATCTCTAACTACCAAAAAAACTGGAAGTAGAACTGTGGCCCAAGTGGTAGAGCACTAGCCATGAGTAAAAGTGCTCAGGGATAGTGCCCAGGCCCTGTGGTCAAGCCCCAGGACTGGCACACACACACACACACACACACACACACACACACACACACACACACACACACACACACAATGTTTACAGTTTGTGTTCCAAAACATGATAATGTAAGATACTGTTATCTCTAATGTATTTAAAGAGGGGCTCTTGCTATTATTATCAAAAGTATCAGAAGGAACTGGGCACCAGTGGCTCATGCTTATAGTGCTAGTTTCTTACAAGGCTGAAATGTGAAGATCAAGGTTCAAAGCCAGCTGGGCAAACAAATCTGAAGCTGTCATATTCTAATGAAACAACAAAATGCTGGAAGTAGAGATGTGACTCAACTGTTAGAGTGCCAGCCTTGAGTTGCAAAAAAAAAAAAATCTAAGCAATACCATAAGGTCCTGAATTCAAATCCTCACAACCAACTCACAAAAACAGTGTCAGAAGAAATAACAATGAAATAAAGTCATAAGTGTGCACAGGAATATTCAGGAAAATGTTGGCAGAAGCTCCAGATTTCTAATTCTTTTCTTTATATACATATCCATATAACGTTCTCTGATAACTCTGTGTGTGTGTGTGTGTGTGTGTGTGTGTGTGTGTGTGTGTGTGAATTCTCAATGGAGTCCTCTACATTTTGGGATTATGTAAGAGAAAAAAAATCCATGATGAAAGTTGTTTGCTGCATTAACCACCCCAATGCTGCACAGAGAGTGTCTAACACATTTGTGATTGATGGATAGCTTTTGCTTATAGTCACCCACCTGAGTATAATTTAGATTTTTATCCTCATGGAATGAGACAAATTCCTTAATTTGATTCTTGTTTTCATTCTTAAAGTCTTACTTCCTCAAACATGTGTTATTAATAGATGGGAATCTATTCAAAGAGCAAAACATAATTTTGCTGCCCCCTAGTCAATGAGAAGTGGTGCTGTGGCTCAAAGTGGTAGAATGCGAGCCTTGAACAAAAAGATCTCAGGGACAGTGCCCAGACCCCAAGTTCAAGCTCCATCACCACTGCCACAAACAACAAAAAAAGGAAGTTCACATTGGCAAGTAGATATCAATGATAAGTCTTTCTTTTCCTTTCTATTCTTTTTTTCTTTTGTCAGTTGTGGGGCTTGAACTCTGGGCCTGGGTGCTGTGCCTCAGTTCTTCAGCAGTGCTCTACCACTTGAGCCACAGTACACTTCAGGCTTTTTCTGCTTATGTGGTGCTGAGGAATCGAACCCAGGGCCTCATGAATGCGAAGCAAGCACTCTACCAATGATAAGTGTTTCTAAAATTACACAGGTTATTATGAGTTAATAAATTAAAATTGCTTAATATACCAACTCTATAAAAAACAAAGAGGACTAGTGATCTAGGTCTGTTAGGTATGAGAACCTAGATTTGGTCCTCAACGCTGCAAAGAGGAGAAGAAGAAGAAGAAGAAGAAGAAGAAGAAGAAGAAGAAGAAGAAGAAGAAGAAGAAGAAGAAGAAGAAGAAGAAGAAGAAGAAGAAGAAGAAGAAGAAGAAGAAGAAGAAGAAGAAGAAGAAGAAGAAGAAGAAGAAGAAGAAGAAGAAGAAGAAGAAGAAGAAGAAGAAGAAGAAGAAGAAGAAGAAGAAGAAGAAGAAGAAGAAGAAGAAGAAGAAGAAGAAGAAGAAGAAGAAGAAGAAGAAGAAGAAGAAGAAGAAGAAGAAGAAGAAGAAGAAGAAAGAAGAAGAAGAGAAGAAGAAGGAAGAAGAAGGAAGAGAAAAGGAAAAAGAAAGAAAGAGAAAAATGAGGGCTCTAAAGAAGAACATCATCATCATCATCATCATAATCGTCATCATAATTTGTTGTTGTTGTTGTTAGTGTGAAGACTGAAAAGGGAGCTGGATGCTGGTGGTTCACACCGGTAATCCTAGCTACTCAGGAGGCTGAGATCTGAAGGTTGCAGTTCTAAGCCAGCCCGGGCAGGAAAGTCCATGAGGCTCTTATCTCCAATTAACCACCAGAAAACCAGAAGGAGTGCTGTGGCTCAAGTGATAGAGCATTTGCCTTGAGCTGAAGAGCTGAGGGACAACACTGAGGCACAGAGTTCAAGCCCCATGAATGACAAATATATGGTGACCATTGGCTCTGTCACTTTTCCACTAAGATTTTTTTTGGGTGGGGGGTCGGTCGTGGGGCTTGAATTCTGGGCCTGGGCGCTGTCCCTCAGCTCTTCAGCTCAAGGCGAGCGCTCTACCACTTGAGCTACAGTGCATCTTCTGGTTTTCTGAGTGTTTATTGATAGAGATAAGATTTTCACAGACTTTCCTGCTCAGGCTGGCTTTGAACCATGGTCCTCAGATCTCAGCCTTTTGAGTAGCTAGGATTACAGGCATGAGCCACTGGCGCTCAGCTCCACTAAGATTTTTTGCTAAGGTCAAAACCAGAAGGATGAAGCTGAATGGTGGTGGCTCACGCCTGTAATCCTAGCTACTAAGGAGGCTGAGATCTGAGGATCGCAGTTCAAAGCCAGACAGGACAAGAAAAATAAGTCCATGAGACTCTTATCTCCAATTAACCACCAGAAAACTGGAAGTGGTGCTGTGGCTCAAGTGGTAGAGTACTAGCCTTGAGCAAGAGAGCTCAGGGACAGCACCTAGACCCAGAGTTCAAGCCTAATAACTGACAAAAAAAAAACAACAACAAAACAACAAAACAAAAGCAAACAAACTCCAGAAGGATGTCTGTTGGGAGCGCAGGTATCTCACAATGAGGGGGGCAGGGGAACTAATAGGGTCATCTTTTTGAGTCCTGGAATTTCACATCTTTCTAAAAGAAGCTCATTAAAAAAAATTAACAAGAAACAAAAGGTTTTTTTTTTTTTTACATAATTTTTAATAAGGCTGTTTTTATTTTCTAAGCTAAAAAGGTATTCGAGGGCTGGGAATGTGGCTTAGTAGTAGAGTGCTTGCCTAGCATGCATGAAGCCCTGGGTTTGATTCCTTAGTACCACACAAACAGAAAAAGCCGGAAGTGGCACTGTGGCTCAAGTGGTAGAGTGCTAGCCTTGAGCAAAAGAAGTTCAGGGACGGTGCCCAGGCCCTGAGTTCAAGTCCCAGGACTGGGAAAAGAAAAAAAGCTATTCGAGATGCAGTGACTATTTACAATATTGTTGTGCTGTGTTAAAATGACTTGATGTTCCTTGTCCATGTCAGTGTGCAAGGCCACTATTTTATGCAGGTGAAGAAACTCTTTGCTGATGACCTGTAATGCTCAAGGGTTGTTATATGTGCTAGAACAAAGCTGATTCATAATTCTGCTAGGTAGGGCAAAGGTATTATACACTCAGCTTCCTTGTCAGATCCTTCCCACATTTAACTAAACTAGGTGAGAACCTTTTTTTTGAAACTCAGATTAGTTAGATTAACATAGGCTTTAAGGCTCTCTTAACCCAATCTCCTAATTTCCTATAAAGGACTGCCCTAGGTTAGTCCAAATCTAGAACTCAGGTCCTGATTCAAGTCCATTGTCCTATATAAATTTTTGTTTCTTTCTTTTTTTTTTTTTTTAATTCTTTTAACTGTCCCAACATGTCATTGCCTGAGATAATTTTTTTGGGGGGTGGTCCGGTCATGGGGCCTGTACTCTGGGCCTGGGTGCTGTCCCTCAGCTCTTCAGCTCAAGGCTAGCTCTCTACCACTTGAGCCACAGCGCCACTTCCGGCTTTTTTCTTTTTGCTTATGTGGTGCTGAGGAATCGAACCCAGGGCCTCAGGCATGCAAGGCAAGTGCTCTACCACTGAGCCACCTTCCCAGCCCTGCCTGAGATATTTGTCTTTACAGTCTATAGGCTTCTACTTAATCATCTAAGTTTTTAGATTTTTTTTCTCACCACAGTCCTGCTTATCCAGGTGTGGTAGTATCCATCTGTAATCCCAGTACTCAGGAGGCTGCGGCTGAGGAACTTCCAGTCTGAGGCCAGTCTAGGCTACTTACTTATCTCAAAAAACCAAACAAAACAAAATTCTAGAGCTAAGTATGTAACTTAGTGGTAGAGCTCTTGCTTACCATGCATAAGGCCCTAGGTTTGGCCCACTAACCCAGGGAATAAAACAAGCCTCCTTATAGCACTGGAGATGGTAGCTTTCAGCAAAGGAAGTGCTCATGACTTACCTTATGAAACAGTAACACCTCTGTTCAATACCTTAATAATAACTGTAACATTATATTTTTAAAAGAAGATTGTAGTTTTTAGTTCAAGTACAACTTGTATAAATACAAACATCCAGATTGTACTTTGAGGATATCCTGAATGAGAGATCGAATCTTGAGGTTTCCCCATAAAACCTTGTTAGGGCCAAAAGAAGATAGACCAATTGGCAAACTCCAGTCTCAGAGGTCTGTCTCTTTGCCCATTCCAGGCTGAAGTTTCCAAGGAAGCAAGCAGAAACTAAAAGGAGGATTTGTCTGTTCTTTTTTAGAAACAAGTCTGTTGAGATTTCATACATTCTGCTCATTTTTTTTCTTTTTTTGCTTCTATGTCAGCAAGGGATTTTTTTTTCCCATTTGACTGAGAACAGCTCTATTTCTCTGTGAACAGCTCTCTCTCTCTCTCTCTCTCTCTCTCTCTCTCTTTTTCTCTCTGTGTGTCTTTGTTATCTTTTCCACCCACAGGTAGTACATTTAGCTGCTGTCATGCTGCTGGATGAACCAAATTTGGGGTGAGGAAGCTAGGGCTGTAGCTCAGTGGTAAGGTGCTTGACTAGTTTATATGCAAGGCCCTGAGCTTAATAACTAGACTTGAAAAAGAAATAAAAGAGAGAGAGAGGTAGAAAGAAGAATGGGAAGGGAAGGAGGGAGTGAAGAGCAGGAAAGGGACAAGTAGGGGAGGTGAGGATAGAGGAGCAGGGAAAAGGAGGGAAAGATGTGTGTGTGTTTGTGTGTGTGTGTGTGTGTGTGTGTGTTTCAGAATAGAAGTGGAACATATCAGAGGCAGAAAAGGAAGTTCCAATCATCTCTGCCTCTTTTTGCTTCACCCCACTTACATGGAAAAGAAAAACACAGATTCTTTTGTTTTTGTTTATGCCAGTCCTGAGGCTTGAAATAGGGGTCTGGGCACTGTCCTTGAGCTCTTTTGCTCAAGGCACTCTACCACTTGAGCCACAGCACCACTTCCTAAAACACAGATTCTTATAGGAGAAAACATGAAGAAAAACAAAAAAGAATGGAGGTGTGATCATCAAGATGTAATTGAGATGAATATAGGCTGAGTCATAATTAATACAGAGCTCTATGCAAATGACTATGAAAAAAGAGGCAAAGAATACCAGTTCGTTCGGACCCTGCCACCTGCGCCCACCCTGGCACCCTTCCCTGATTCTCACACAGTCATCACCACATAGAAGTCCCAGAGTTTGTGACCATGCCAACCTTGGTAAGCTGAGAAAAATAAAGATATACTGAAATGTTTGTGCTACTAAATTTATTCCATTTAAAACAGTGTCTCATGTTCTGAGACTATATCCTTCCGTCTTTATTTTTTTAATCAAATGATGCTGAAAGCAGATGTTAATTGGTATTTTTATGTGTTTTTCTTGGCAACTTAAAAAAATTGACCTCTATGTGTTGTTTCTTGTTTATTTATTTTTTCATTCATTCATTTAACACATTGATTTATGAGACCCAAATGTCTGCTAATCTCTTTCTCAGGGAGGAAAAAAAAAATCAAATAACAAATGGTTACCAATCTATTTGGAACAAATGTCAATTAACTAACCTATACGTCTAGAAGAAGATTTAACAAAAATCTCACTTTTGTTCTAAACAACTCCGTCTCTAAAATGGTTCCATAAGCATATCAAATGAGTCATAAGAACTACTGCTTGGTGATTAAAGAAGCATTTCTTTACAAGCTCTGACAATTTAACAGGGGTGGGGGAGGAGGAAGAATGTAATAATAGCAATAAATACAGATGGGACTACATAAATTGAAGCTGTCCTGCTCCAAAACTCTTGTTAGATTAGCTGGCATCCCAGCTTTCTCATCTGAAATGAAGCAAGAAATTAATTATAACAATGATCATAGCAAGAAGCAAAGAAACAATCAAAACAAAATCCATCCTCTCTGACAGCTTGCCTTTGTTCTTGTCACCCCTGCTCACTTTATGTGTGTTGAAGCAACACACTAACCAAAGAGAAGACAGTATTGAAGAGGGCCATGGCCTGGCCTTGGGAAAGACTAAGCTCCCCCACCCAGGGCAGGCCTTCTCAACTTGCTTTGTTGGCAATGAATGCAATTGCACAAGCACAGGTTAAACCTGCTCAGAGAGTGGGTGTTCTCAGTTCTAAGCAACCTTTCTACCTGTCTTCCTCTGCCTCCTATTTCCTTCTGAACCCCATCACCTTCCAGCTCCTTCCATCTCTGGAGGAGTTTGCCTGATGTAACCATCCATCTCTGGAGGAGTTTGCCTGATGTAACCACTACTGCCCACTGCTTTTTTTTTTTAATGGCCCCATCCCAGAGCACTTACAAAGCTGTGTCTGTGTGAGGGTCTCTCTTCTTTATGCAGAGCTGAAAGCAAACACGAAGAGAGTCATCAGTTTGCTTGCTTTTCTAAAAGCTTGTAGAGAAACATTTTGAATGCAACAAAGTAACAATGGCTTGGGGATAGATGCTATAGAAATATGGCCTTCCTCTACACTGGGTCAAGTCTCATTTTGGAATACTATTTATTGAAATTTGAGAAGATGTAACTCATTCAGGATGCTTCCAGGGTTCCAAATGGCTGGCCATTCTTTCATTTTCTTTTCTTCTCTTTTTTTAATGGTGGAAAGAACTACATTGGATTGCAATGGGGGAGGGGGGGTGGGCAGGGGAAGGGATGAACTGTTTGAACTGTTTCTCTGGAAACATTGTTGCCCTAAATAACACTCAGTGAAGTGTTGCAAGTAGAATGCCCCTTGCTGACTAGTACAGGTTGGCTTTTCCTTAGAGGCTTTTTGCCATGTCTGCCCTTTTTGGCATGAATTACTGGTAGAGTCAAATGCATGGCATTAACCTGTGCATGCATGTTCTTTGAGTCATATAAAACAATGAGGTAAACCAGTGGGCAATTCAAACCCAGTCCATTCCCCCCCCCCCAGGCTATGTGTTGTATTTGAGATGCAAATTTGAATCCAGAGCAGATATTACTTTGTGTTTATTTATCATACCACAGGCACCATAGCAACAATAAAGGGACCTTAAAAATATATTTATCTGGGTTTTTTTTTGGGGGGGGGGAAATCAGGGTCTCTCTTTGACCTCAAACTTGGAATCCTCTTGCCTCAGCTTCCTGAGTGCTGGGTGACAGCTGTGGGCCCCAAACCCATCAGGGAAAACTCAAAAGCAAGAAAAATGAATCCCAAATCTACTCCTAACACCACAGCTGTTTGTCCATATACACTTTTGTTCTTTATAAAGTTACATTAATACCCTATGTACAGCTTTTCTTCCATCCCACAACTTTAACATTTTAAGTTTATTGTTTTGGTGCTACTTTGAACTCAAGGTTTTATTTTTTTTTTGTTTGTTTGTTTGTTTGGGTCCTGTCGTGGGGCCTGAACTGGGCCTGGGTGCTGTCCCTCAGCTCTTCAGCTCAAGACTAGCATTCTAACACTTGAGCCACAGCGCCACTTCCGGCTTTTTTCTTTTTGCTTATGTGGTGCTGAGGATTGAACCCAGGGCCTCATGCGTGCAACGCAAGCGCTCTACCACTGAGCTACCTTCTCAGCCCTGAACTCAAGGTTTTTATCTGTTAGGCTAGTGGTCTGCTCCTTGAACACATTTTTAACCCTTCTGGCTTTTATTATTTTTGAGATAGGATCTTGCTTTTTGCCTGGACTAAGATCTTCCCATTTTCTTTCTTTCCATATTTTTGGTGACAGTCCTATGGCCTGAACTCTGGGCCTGGGAGCTATCCCTGAGCTTCTTTTGCTCAAGGCTAATGCTATACCACTTAAGTGAGTCATACGCCACTTCTAGCTTTTTGGTAGTTAACTGGAGATGTATCTCATAGACTTTCCTGCCAGGGCTGGCTTTAAATTGCAATCCTCAGATCTCAGCCTTCTGAGTAGCTATGACTACAGGCTTGATCTACTAGTGCCTGGCCTATTTACACTTTCTGTTGAAGCTGGGGTGACAGCTAGTACACTACCATGCCCAATATTTATTTGCTTCCTTCCTTCCTTCTTCTCCTTCCTTTCCTTCCTTCTCTCTTTCTCTCCTTCCATTTCTTTCCTACCTTTTCTCTTTCTTTCTCCTTCTTTCCTTCCTTCCTTCCTTCCTTCCTTCCTCCCTCCCTTCCTTCCTTTCCTTTCCTTCTTTCTTTGCCTCTCTTTCTACCCCAACTGACCTAGAACTGTGATCCTCCTTATCTTGGCCTCCCACCTAGTTAGGATAATGGCTGTGTAACACCACAACCAGCTATAGATTGAGATAGGGTCTCATGAACATCTTTGTCCTGGTTGCCTTGCTAAGTAGCTAGGATTATAACCCAGGATTATAGGTGTGAGACACCAGTACCTGGTTTATCTTATTTCCCTCCTCCCTGCCCCCTCCTCATCGCACTAGGGATCAAACCTAAGACCTCAAGTATGCAAAGCACACACCCTACTACACACACCCCTTGAGATCATTTTTATCTCAGTTCAAAATACTTAGTTACCTTCATTATTTTTTTCCTTCTAGCAAGTACTGCAAAGCACAATGTCAGAAAGACCACCACACATGCAGCAATAATGGGTTCTGCTGGAAAGGCCACTCTTTTATCTGTTGGAAATGCAAATACAGGGAAAAATAAGAAATATTTATATGTTTCTGATTTATGTGCCTCTAGGATATAGGTCCCAGCTATGACACCTTGTAGTTTGTGTGTATTATCCTCTTAATTCAGGTAGACAATATTGTCCCTTCTTACAGATGAAAAGCCAGAGTCTTTAGAGGTTAATTGTCCAAAACCTAAAAACTAGTAGATAGCAGAAGCAAGTTTTGAATCTATCTCTTTGTGAAAGAATATGCTATCATAATATGAATAATTTTCCCCAATGTAAGTAGTCAAACCATTTTTGTATTTCTTTCATCCAAAATTCTTGCTACACACAGAGTAGAAGTAAGGCTGAGGTCAGTTGTATTTCTTGCTTTTTGAAAAGCCCAAAACACATTAAGAGGCATTCCAGATGCCCAAAAAGAGGAAGACAGGCTGTGAGCACCAGAAGATAAGGTGGGGAGATTCCACTGGACTGAGAGAGAGATCTATGGGCCCAAGGAACAGAGGGACAATTTACCTCTACTGTGTAAGTATCTCAGGCAGGTGGAAAGGGTTTTTTTGTTTGTCTGTTTTAAGGTTGCTGCATGAAGCCCTTAAGAGAATTAAAAGGTTTGAGATCTGGAGACAATGTGTTGAATCCAAAGAATAAAAAAGTGATAAGATTAATAAAAGTTAATAAATGTTTGGATATTTATGAAATGTAACCTGATTTCAACTAGAGCCCAACTTTGAAGTAATAGTTTCACTTCAAGAATAAAGCTAGTAACTTATTGTCTAACAAATTTTAAAATCTGGAAAACTGGAAAACTTCATTTAAAATGTTTATAGCAGCTGAGTACTAACTACTCAAAAGGGCATCAGAGTTCAAAGACAACAGGGCAAGAAAGACCGTAAGACTCATCTCCAAGAACTAAAGCTGTGGCTCAATAACCAGTCTTGAAAGAAAAAGCTAAGAGACAGTGCCTAGGTCCTGAGTTCAAGCTCCAGGACTAGCACACATAAAATAAATGTGTATAGTAAAAATAAACTGAATGTATTTTGTTTCCATATGCTTAATGACCTCATTTAAACCTTGGATTCCGATGTCACTCAAGGTAGGGAACAGGATCTAATCATTAGATAAGAGGTTAGGAATTTAAAGGAAATAGCCAATTATCTAACTGCTTATCAGGTGGTTGGATTTGTGATTAATATATAGTCAGCAAATATGTACTGAGTGACTAACGAGTTAAACCTAGGTTGACCCTGCAAAAGAATATAATAGGAGGTGCCTGCCTTCACAGAGCTTCCATCCCAGTAGGGAAACAGATGTAAACAAACAAAATACAGATTGTACCGGGTGCTGGTGGCTTATGCCTGTAATCCCAGTTATTCCAGAAGCTGAAGTCTGAGGATCTCAGTTCAAAGTCAGCCCTGGCAGGAAAGTCTATCAGACTCTTATCTCCAATTAACCACCAGAAAACTGGAAGTGGCACTTGTGGCTCAAGTGGTAGAACACTTGGCTTGAGCAAAAGAAGTGCAGGGACAGTGCTCAGGCCCAGAGTTCAAGTCCCACAACTGACATACAAAACAAAAACAAACAAACTACAGATTGAGATAAGTTTTTATAAAGGAAACTGGGTCAAACATAAGAATGTGAAGGGCAAAAAGGAAGAGAGGAAGAGGTCAATTAGATCTAAATTTAAAGGAATTGGGATTATAAAATGGAGTGTATCCCTCCATAACTGTGTAACTCTGTAATGGTTTGCTTGTTTTTGCTTTTGGCAATACTAAGGTTTGAACTCAGGCCTTCCACTTGCAGGAAGGCATTCTACCATTTGAACCACACCTCCAATCCTACACTAACCGATTACTCTGTGTGTGTGTGTGTGTGTGTGTGTGTGTGTGTGTGTGTGTGTGTGTGTGTGTGTGTGGCTGGGCACTGTCCCTTAGCTTTTTTTTTGGGGGGGGGGGTCTGGTCGTGGGGCCTGAACTCTAGGCCTGGGCGCTGTCCCTCAGCTCTTTAGCTCAAGGCTAGCACTCTACCACTTGAGCCACAGCGCCACTTCCGGCTTTTTTCCCCCTGCTTATGTGGTGCTGAAGAATCGAACCCAGGGCCTCAAGCATGCAAGGCAAGCACTCTACCACTGAGCCACCTTCCCAGCCCCTGTCCTTTAGCTTTCTGTTCACGGCTGATGCTCTACCACTTGAGCCACACCTTCATTCATAGTTTTTGGTAGTTAATTGGTAATAACAATCTCATGGACTTTTCTACATGGGTTGGCTTAGAACTGTGATCTTTTCTGATCTCAGTTTTGTGAGTAGCTATATTACATGTGTGAGCCACTAGTGTCCAGCCCAATTACCTTGTGTTTTGTTTGTGTGCTGGTCCTGGGGCTTGAACTCAGGGTCTGGATGCCTGCCTCTAAAGCTGTGTGTGTGTGTGTGTGTGTGTGTGTGTGTGTGTGTGTGTGTGTGTGTGTGATGGCTAATGTTCTACTACTTGAGCCACAGCTCCACTTCTGGTCTTTTTGTTGGTTAATCAGAGATATGAGTCTCTCAGATTGATCATGATTCTCAGATCTCAGCCTCCTAAGAAGCTAGGATTACAGGTGTTTGCCACCAACACCCAATCCATCACCTTTTTGTCATTTTCTTCCATTACTTTTCCAGTTCCTGCTCAGAATGATTTTAGGAAATGCATGAATTAACTATCTTTCACTTTTTCAGTGGCGGTGCTGGGGATTGAACCCAGGATCTAGTACATGCTGAACATATACTACCACGGAGCAACACACCTAGCCTCCAAGCATTTTTGTTAGAGAGGTAGAAGTCTAATCAACCCTCTGGAAGAACTTTGTGAGATGGACCTTCTTCCAGAAAGCCCTGGTTCTATAAGAGCCAGCTCAGGGGCACACTAAGGGCTTTCATTTGCATGCCAATGAAATACGCCAGAACAAGGAGGAAGTAAATATGAGGTTCTTAGGAAAAGAAATCGGAAAGCAGTCATAGATTTGATTTTTTTTAGAAAATGGAATAAAAGAAAACTACATGTGAAAACTTTCATTCCCCCAAAGGGGCTGAAATAGTCTGTGTGAGCCATTGGCTCCCTTTAGATCCCAAGTTCCTGTTACAAATGACAGTGACACCCAGCCACCTTACCTCTCTCCTTGCTCTAGTTTTTTGCTGTCATCTGTATCACAGTTGACATCCCCTCTCCCAATATTCATTATGGTAAAATAATTTCAACACATGGGCTAAATCATAAGCTGCAGAAAATCTCCATGATGTCATTTTTAGCTTTGCATGGAACTCATTTAGGCACTACCCCACTGGGCAGGGAAGTTGGAGAGCCTCATGGAAGATTTGGCAGTGAGCCTGAGCACCAATAACAGAAAGCTTATGTTCTGAAGACAGCCAACAGCCAAGGAAATAACAAAGCAAAGAGAAATCAGAAAAAACAAGGCAATTTGGAAGAGCTCCATCCAAAACAAGTTTCTGTCCACCTGAAAGGCAATTTGTGGATTGCCACACAAGCTGGATGCTTTATATTTTTTTAATATGCCATAGAGCAATTACAATTTTTTCTTAGCTAAGAGGGATGATATAACTCCCTAGTCTTCAAGTGTGGTCTTAGGGGCAGTAAGGAGGGCCTGGCTTGATAAGGCCCATCCTATCCCACTTTGGTGGTCTTGGGGGAAGTAAAAAGCACAAGCTTGCCAGACACCAGCAGCTCATGCCTGCAATTCTAGTTACTCAGGAAGCTGAGATCTGAGGATCATGATTTGAATCCAACCTAGGAAAGTCTGTGAGACTCTTACTCAAGTTAAACAGCAAAGAGTCAGAAGCTGGAGGTGTGACTCAAGTGGTAGAGTGCAAGCCTTGAACAAAGAAAAAAACAACTAAGGGACACTGTTCAAGCCCTCGAACTGGTACACACACACACACACACACACACACACACACACACACACACACACACCAAACATCGAGGTGGATGTCCCTTCCTCAGCTTGCTTGCTTTTATCCTGTGGGTACTTAGGTTATTTGTAGGATTGCTTTTTAAAGCAATTGTCTCCTAAGCATATGGTCTTTGCTCTGCAGGACAAGCAGCAGTCCCAGTGATGGGCATTCAACCATCAACAGTTCTTCCTCCCCATCAGTTACTCTGCTCAAACTCCCTCCCCCCCTTTCCCATGCCAACTACAGGGAGGAAATAAGAAATCCTATGGTAACTTCAGTCCATCATTTCTGGCAGGAGTTCCATCGACTTCCTGGGGACTGGCAAGAGAGGCAATGAGTGGGTACAGGGAGTCAAATGATTAAAAAGGAAATGATGTTCTAACAAAACAGAGATGCCTCAGCTTGTTTGGCTGCTTTGAGCACACTGGCCCTCCACAAAGGAAGTGCAGTGCAGACAATTCTACACAGCTGCTATACCCGTACCTCACCTTTCTTTTTTTGTCTGAGCAAGGAAAGCTGAGGAAGGAAAAAAAAACTACTCAGAGCTTCATTTGTTCTCTATTATTACAGAGGTGATAACCTGGGTAGATGAAGCACAAAGTGAAAAGAAAGAGCTTTTTTGAAAAAAAAATTGTATACATACCATCTTTCCTCACTCCCTTTCCTGATAAACCTATAAGTTAGATTTTTAAACTTTGATTTTATGTGTGTGGGGTGGGGGATATGTGCCAGTGGTAAGGCTTGAAGTCAGGATCTGGGTGCTATCCCTTGGCTTTTCCACTTAAGATTGGCACTCTACCACTTGAGCCATAGTTCAACATCCAGCTTTTTGCTAATTCATTGGAGATAAGAACCTCTCAGGGTTAGGTTTGACCTATAATCCTCAAATTTCAGCTTCCTTTGTAGCTAGGATTACAAGAATGAGCCACCAGTGCCTGGCTTGTAAATTAGATTTTGAGAAGTAGGTGTGACTTTAAAGATCCATTTAGAAATATTTAATCAGTGCCCTTCTTCCCTGGTTTTTGTTGTTGTTATTGTTGTTATTTTGTTTTGTTTTCCCCTGGATTCTCTTTTGTTTGTAATTATGCTGTGAACTCAAAAGACCAGTCTCTACATTCCTTGGTGGCCCCCAAAATTCATGGAAACACTCCCTAAAAACCAACCAGAATCTCTTTCTACTTGGTTCTAGGAAAGGATCTTTTTTTTTTTTCTAAAGGAATATCTGTGTGGAATGGGTATAATTCCCCCAAAAGAACCAACTAGAAGGGCTGGGAAGGTGGCTTAGTGGTAGAGCGCTTGCCTTGCATGCCTGAGACCCTGGGTTCAGTTCCTCAGCACCACATAAGCAAAAAGAAAAAAAAAAGAACCAACTAGAATTCTTAATGCAAAATTCCCTGGATTTTTCCAAAGAAACCTCTAGCCATAGTCACAATTGTCAGCATCAAGTATTTATTGGGCCTCTCTTCTAAATTTTGCACTGGGAATCACTTAAAAGAGTTATGGGTCTGGGAACATGGTTTAGAGGTAGAGTGCTTGCCTAGCACACATGAAATCCTGGGTTCCAGTCCTCAGCACCACATACACAGAAAAAGCCAGAAGTGCCACTGTAGCTCAAGTGGTAGAGTGCTAGCCTTAAGCAAAAGAAGCTCAGGAACAGTGCCCAGAACTGCGGGGGGGCGGGGGGGGGGGGAGTTACCTTCAACAACCAGGTGAAAGTCCAGGGTCTCCATTTTCATGGATGAATTTGCAACACAGTTGTAGGTTCCATTGTCTGATTTCTTGACTTTGGTGATGGACAGCTGGAAAGACTCACTTGTCTGTTGGATTTGGTGACGATTGTCCTCTAAAGTCAGGACATTATTGTTTTTGTACCACATCATTTGAGCCTGAGGATTAGATTTCACCTCGCAAACCAACTTGACATCTTTGCCTTCCTCAACTGTTTGAAAGTTGTTTCCACTCAGGAGAGGAGGAACTGTAAGACTCAAGCATTGAGGTTTGATTAGATGGCAAGCAGTAGTTCATAGTAAGCATTTAAAGTCTTCTTGTAGTCTATCACATGCAGTCATTCATCCATTTTGACAAAAATCTTATTGAGTAATTATTGTTTACCAAGCAATGGGCTAGGAACTGAGGATATTCAATTCCAAATATATACATTCCAATGTACACTTCCAACTGTACACTCCATTCCAAATCTCAGAAATTTTAATGTAGTGAAGACAAATCATAAAATAATATATGGTAATGAATGTAATATATGATAATAAACCTATACCAAATAGACAATTTGTAACACTAACCAAGAGTATTGGCCTGGGGTCTTTCCTTTCTGAGTGTTATTGTAACAAACTGACCCAGGCTACAGATAGATAAAACAGTACAATATAGTCTGGAGGCATGATTCATAGATTGGGCATCTGCCTAGCAAGCGCTGTATATATAATACCAAAAAGGCAGACACAGTAGTTCATCCTAAGTCCATCTACACCACTTCCTATGACTTTGAGACAGTTACTTCACTGTTACAGTCTCGGTTTTCTCATCTCAGCAAAAATGGACTAATAAGAACTTCCTCATGGGTGGCTATAAAAATTGAATAAAATAATCCCTGTACAGAATTTATTATGGTTGGGGACTAGTAGCTCATACCTATAATCCTAGGTACCCAGAAGGCTGAGGTGAGAATTGTTTTGAAGCCAGCCCAGGCAGAAAAATTCATAAGACTCTTCTCTACAATTAACCAGAAAAAAGAAGAGCCAGGAGTGGAGGTGTGGCTCAAGTGGCAGAGATCCAGACTTGAGCAAAAAAGCTGAGTGGGAACACAAAGCCTATGGTACTGGCATGCGCATGTGCACATGTACACGTGTACACACACACACACACACACACACACACACACACACACTACAGTACTAGTTGTTGTTGTTATTGTTATTATTATGTTATTCTTGTGGTGGTGGTAGTTGTTTTAAAGACTACTTACACCCTCTGGTTTTGCATTTTATCTAACCACATTTATGCCAATGAATATTTGCATTTTATCTAACCACATTTTTGCCAATGCATATTTGCATTTCCCTAGTGATCCTCTAGAAATAATGTTCTCTTCTCAGAATGTGTATCAGTTGTGCCCAGTCTGCCATGATCCTCATATCTCAGCCTCCTGAGTAGCAGGCATGAGCCCCTGGTGCCTGGCCTGTTATTTGTTTTTCATGTCAAAGTTTCACTATGGGGCCCAGGCTGGCCTCAAACTCTTGATCCTCTTGTCTCTGCAAATAATCTCAATTCTCACCTTTCACCATGGCTTACCCACATCTAGGGAGAAATGGCTGCCCTGACTTTCCCTTCTTGTCTATGCCCCTTGCATTTCCTGGCAAAGGTGCAAAAGATCATCAAAATGGATGAGGAGTGGGCAGTAGGAAGGAGGTAGATGTGGAAAAGGATGAAAAGAAGGAGCTTGTATAATCTGCACACTGAATAATTAGACCCTGAGTAGGCTGTGCTATTAATAACTTTCTCAGAAAAATGACATTTTGTTGCTCTTTGGAATGAGCTTGAATTCTGTATCAATATCCAACAAGGATGTTTTATTCTACTCAAATATGGAAGAAGCTGCTGGAATCAAGAACACAATTGCCAAATCTAACAGTTCAGTTTGTGGACAGATCCTATTAGCTTGCTTCCCTCCTCCCCCTTTCCACCCCACTCCTTTCTTTTCTTCTTGGTTTTATTAAGACATTAAGTATGTAGTTTAGACTGGCCTCAAACTCATAATGCTCCTGCCTCTATCTTCCAGAGTGCAGGGATTATAAGCATGCACTTTACTTCCTGGTTTGTTCCTATTAATGTAACCATTTAAAATTAATGTTTAATAGTCAACAACAAATGCTGGAGGGGATGTGGAGAAAGAGGAATCTTATTATACTGCTGGTGGGAATGTACACTCATACAACCACTTTGGAAAGCAGTCTGGAGGGTCCTCAGAAAGCTAAAGATTGATCTCCCTTATGACCCAGCCATATCACTCCTAGGCATCTATCCTGAGCAACAGGAACCAGGATACAAGGACACATGCACCTCCGTGTTCATTGCAGCACTGTTTACAATAGCCAGGATATGGAAACAACCCAGATGCCCCACTACTGATGAATGGATCCAAAAAGTGTGGTACCTACATACAATGGAATATTATGCAGCCATTAGAAAGGACAAAATAATGGTATTTGCAGGGAAATGAATGGAACTAGAAAAAATCGTGTTGAGTGAGGTAAACCAAGAATAAAGAGACAAATGGCACACGGTCTCCCTGATAAGTTGGTGTTAAATCCAAAACATAAGGAGATAGGATAAAGTAAACAAGACTCAAGAAACAAAGGACCTCCACTCAGCTGGTAGAATCATTACTAAATGACCCCATGCTGCTGACCACATATATAAGATATATGTGTACATCACAAGGAAACTAGGAGGAGGACACAGAAACAGAGGAAAACATACAACAGCAGAACCCATCAGCTGCACTGGACATTGATCAAAATGAACTAAGCAACTCAATGAGAGCAATGGGAGGGAGGGAACGACCAGGAAAGAGGGAACGTCTGACACTAAACAAAAAGAAAGAAATGTACATATCACCCAATGTGGAAGAAATAACTGTATTGTCAAAGTCATAGAATTCATAAACTTCATAGACCATGAAAAGACAATTTGCCCCATGTGTTTGTGACCTTAACTATCACCATCTCACAATACTGTGAAATTTGTGAAATTTATGTAATCATTTAATCACAATAAAAATTGCTATAAAAATTAATGGTTAAGGGCTGGGAAGGTGGCTCAGTGGTAGAGTGCTTGCCTTGCATGCCTGAGGTCCTGGGTTCGATTCCTCAGCACCACATAAGCAAAAAGAAAAAAGCTGGAAGTGGCATTGTGGCTCAAGTGGTAGAGTGCTAGCCTTGAGCTGAAGAGCTAAGGGACAGTGCCCAGGCCCAGAGTTCAGGCCCCACGACCAGACCCCCCCCCCCCAAAAAAAAAAATTAATGGTTAAGGATGTCAGCTGTATGTGGATATTCTTTTATGAAAATCAGTGATTTTCAGATAAAGCTAAGATTCTCTTTGACTCTATCCTGGTTACCTTCTGACTCCCCCGAGGGACCCACCGCTATGAATTTGGGGAAAATTCAGATTTTTTAAAAGACTTCTCTATATGTAGGGAAAATAATCTATCATTTCACGAGCATAGGAAAAGTTCACATAAAAGATCTTGTTCTCTTGATAACTTGCATGTTTCTGAGATCTATCCACACTGATTCACAATGATTTAGCTCAATGCTTTTAGAGCGCTCCCAGTATGATATATGACTCTTAGTTTGACAGTTATTACATTATTTTCATTAAAAAAAAACATGTTAAACAGTGCCACATTAAAGATCTTTGCACATGTCTCTTTTGTGCCAGTATTTCTCCAACATTAACATCTAGAAGGAAAAATGCTAGACTATAAGGAAAGAAAGAAAGAAAGAAAAAGAGCCAGTTGCCAGTGGCTCATGCCTATAATCCTAACTACTCAAGAGGCTGAGATCTGAGGATTGCAGTTAGAAGCCAGCCTGGGCAAGAAAGCCCATGCGACTCTTATCTCCAACTCACCAGCAAAAAGCCAGAAGTGGAGCTGAGGCTCAGATTGTAAAACATCAGTGTTGAATGGGAAAAGATAATAAGGGTTAGTACCTATACCCTGAGTTCAAGCTCCATTACCAGCACACACAGAGAGAGAGAGAGAGACAGAGACAGAGAGAGACACACAGAGACAGAGAGAGAGATAAAAGGAAAGGAAAAGAAGAAATGCAATTGTAATGGGGCCTGCAGATACTCAGTGCTTGCAAGGGTATGGGGGAAATAGGCTCTCTCCTGCTTCACTGGGCAATTAGGCAAAATCAACACCTAGATGTCAACCACCACTTACTGTGGTGCAGATATGGCAAACTGGCCTTTCTTTTCTCTTTACTCACAAGTGACATTCAGCACCACTGAGACAGACATGGTCTGATTCCTCTGCAGCTTGCAGGTAAAGTTGACTCCGTTGTCCTTTTCACTAATGGGAGAGACACAGACGGAGCTGATGTTGATATTGTTTCCAGGTTTCAAATCTACTCTCCCATTTTCTCGGAACCACAGCAATTCTTCATCCCTGGTGTGATTTCGAACAGCACATTCCAGAGATGCCTGGAGGCCACGTTGAATGTCCAGAATAGAGTTCTCTGTTTTACCATTCACAGTTAGAACAGAACCTGAGGGGTAAATGTGAAACTATTAGATGCCCATAAATGGGAGATTGGTTAAATGAACTCTGTTACAATGTGACAAAATGTATTCTCAATAGTTAAAAATTATCATTCTAGCTAGGCACTGTCAGTCCTAGTTACTCAGGAGGCTAAGGTCTGAGGATAGAGGTTTGAAGCTAGCCCAGCAAGGAAAATCTGACTCTTATCTCCAATTAGCCACCCAAAAGCCAGAAATGGAGCTGTGATTCAACACCTAGGTCTGTACTACAGGCACCAAAACAAAACATACAAACGAAACCTAACTACAAAAAACAGTCATACTGAGTGACATGATTTTTTTTTTTGGTCAGTCATGGAGCTTGAACTCTGGGCCTGGACACTGTTAGCACTCTATCACTTTGAGCCATAGCACCACTTGTTTTCTGATGGTTAATTGGAGGTAAGAGTCTTATGGGCTTTCTTGCCTGGGCTGGCTTGAACCGTGATCCTCAGATCTCAACCTCCTGAGTAGCTAGGATTACAGGTACAAGCCACTAGTGCCTGGATGAGTGACATGATTTTACAAGGAAATCGTAACACAGTGTATTAACTTTTAAAACGGAAGATTAAGTGTGTCGGTCCCTCATTTTTACTACCCATTAGCAACACTTGGAGATCTTTTTAAAAGATGCCAGGCTCTCATTCACATATACCTAAATGATTGACATAAATACAACTTGGGCAATAGGCATTTTTGTGGCGTTGGGATCTAACCCAAGTTCTTGCAAATGCTAAAAAACAAAGGCTCTTGTGAACTACTGGAGTTTGAAAATAATCAGAATGAACATAGAAACAACATATATAACAACAACAACAACAAAACTTATAGCATATATTCATGGAGAAAATAATTTGGGAAGAATTCCTATCTATATTGACTTGAATTGGTAAAAATAAAGACAAAAGTTATGATATACCAGACTTAATTTGTTTCTTTCAAGAGATTAGAAGTAGGAAAGCAAGGGAGTCGGAATGAGGAAATAAAAAGGAAACACAACAAGCAGAGTAGAAAAATAGTCTAAGATATAGCATTAGGTAAACAGGCAGAATAGAAAGCACATCTCTCATAATTACCATAAAAGTATCAAAATTAAATATGCCTCTTGACAAAAATCTGATTTGAAAGTCTTTTTCTGATCAAATGACAAGATTATGGATACATTTTATGTTGCATTTTCAATGTTTTAATACTATTTTGGCAGTGTAGGAAAATTTAAAAATGTTTAAATAAATATGGATTGTGGAATAGACAAGTTTTTGTGGGGTTGAGAATCAGGCTATATAGCAGGGATTTTTTTTTTTTTTCTGCTCCGAGTTTTAGAAATTCCCCTACGGAATTTTCTTTTCTTTTTATTTTCCTGGTTCAGAAGTAAAAAAATTAAAATATTCACTGTCACACACCTATTCTCCCAGAAAACATTCATCAGTATATTCTGTTAACTTGTTTGTTTTCCTTCTCCTCCGCCCCCCCCCCCCCCCACCTTTTGGTGTTGAGAATGGAACCCAGGGTCTCATGCATGCTAGGCAAATGCTCTATCTCTGAGCTAATCTCATAATCTTCCCTTGTCTTTAAATACTTTGGCTATTGGTAAAGAAAATGTTTTGTTCCTTACTATTTGATAACAATTTGGAAAACTGTATAACCAAAATGTTAGGTAGTTTTCTCTGAATGATGGGATTTGGAGGCAGGGTATTTTTGCATGTGCGCATGCATGCCTCTGTGTGTGTGTGTGTGTGTGTGTGTGTGTGTGTGTGTGTGCATGTATATGTGTGCATGTGTGTGCAGGTGGTGCTGGGAATCCGGGACTGATCACATTGCCAGCAAGTGCTTTACTGCTGAGGCATGTGTCCTGCTCTTCTTTATTCTTTTCTATACTGCCTTTTTTTTTGTCCATCATGGGACTCAAACTCTGGCCCTGAGCACTGTCCCTCAGCTCTTCAGCTCAAGATGAGACCTCTACCAGTTGAGCCACAGAGCCACTTTCAGTTTTCTGAGTGATTTATTGGAGATAAGAGTATAATGGTCTTTCCTACCTGACCTGGCTTTGAGCCTCGATCCTCAGATCTCAGCCTCCTGAATAGCTAGGATTACAGGCATGAGCCACCGATGCCTGGCCACTGCCTAATTAAAAAAAATTTTTTTTTGGAGTTGAGAATTTAACTCAGGGTCCTGCACATGCTAAATAGGCATGTACTCTACTACTAAGCTACATCTCCCAGTGTCTTGTCTAATTTATTTTACCATGACTACATAATTAAAATCTGAGTGTGAGGAAGAGGGGAGAATACACAATTAACATTTTGCTGTAAGTGGTATATTTCAATAGAATATTTAAGGTAAGGTTAATATCAAGATGCATTATAATATAGGAAAAATCTGCTGGGCACTGGGGGCTCACACCTGTAAATCTTAGTGACTTAGTAACCTTGGCCTCTTGAGTAGCTACAATTACAACTGTGATATGAGGATCCCAGTTCAAAGCCAGGTTGGGCAGGAAAGTCCTGAAATTCTTATTTCCAATTAACCACCAGAAAATTGGAAATGTTGCTGTGACTCAAAGTAATAGAGCACCAGCCTTGAATGGAAAAAGCTCAGGGAGAGTGCCCATACACTCTGAGTTAAAGCCCCATGACCAACCAACAACAACAATAACGAAAAAAAAAGGAAAATTCTGGCTGCAGCTATGGAGTTAATAGCTGTCTTGTACTACCAGAACCATAAAACAATATTTGTTCCACTGAATTTTCTATTATGTTACCTGACTCCTGCATTTTGAGCCATACTAATTTGCATAGCCAAATTGGAATTTAAGGTTGTGTCCAATGCTCATTAAGCATTTCTTTTCTTTTGCTGGTCATGGAGCTGAACACAGGGCCTGAGCCTCTTTGTGCTCAAGTTTAGTGCTCTACCACTTGAGCCACAGCACCATTTCTAACTTTTTCTAAGTAGTTTATTAGAGATAAGAGTCTCATGGACTTTTCTGCCCAGGCTGGCTTTGAACTGTGATCCTCAGATCTCAGCCTTCTGAGTAGCTAGGATTACAAGCGTGACCCACTAGAAGCCCAGCTGACCTTTTCTTTTGTGTGCCGGTACTGGGACTTGAACTCAAAACCAGGGCATTCTCTCTCTTCTACCCTCCCTCTCTTTCCCTCCCCCTCCTCCTCCCCTCCTTCTCTTTCCTTCTCCCTCCCCCTCCTCCCCCTCTCTTTTCCTCCCCTCAGGGCGAGTACTCTACTGCCTGAGTCACAGCTCCACTTTTGGCTTTTTGCTGGTTAATTGGAGATAAGAGTCTTACGGATCTGTCTGCCTGAACTGGTTGCAAATTGACATCTTCCTCAGACCTTGGCCTCTTGAGTAGCTACAATTATAAGAATAACCCACTGCACCTGAACCCATTGAACTTTTTTTTTTTTTGTAATCTGAAATTTTATTTCTCTAAAAAGAGGTAATGATAATGTTAACTTACTTGTCACTTCACATGGCAAAAATAAGATCACTAAAAGCAGAAGCCTGCACACTTGCAGTAGATAGCTGCTCTTCCATGACATTGTTAAAGGATCCAAGGGTGATGGAGCTGCTGGGAGAGAAGAATGCAATTGGATCTGTACTTTGGTCTCCAATAAGTTTATGAACTTGCTTCCTGTCCATTATGCAGTTTTAAAAGGAGCCACATATGAATCACTCTAGCTTAACGGTTCTACCTCTAGTTTCAAATTAAACAGCTCTGTTCTGATTAAGTTCAAAGTACATTTAGTAATGCTAGTATTTTTTTTAAGATAGCAAAAAGAAAAATGAAAGGAATTGGGCATTAAGATATAGGACAGCTGTGGGAAAATAAAAACTAATCTTCTCTAGAGAAATAGCATGTTATTAAAAATAATTTTTTTTTCTGGTCCTGGACTTGAACTGTGGGCCTGGATGCTATCCCTGAGCTTCTTTTGCTCAAGGCTAACACTCTACCACTTGAGCCACAGCACCAATTCTGGCTTTTTTTGAGTAATTTATTGGAGATGAGAGTCACAAACCTCTACATGCGCTGGCTTCAAACTGCAATCCTCAGATCTCAGCTTCCTTAGTAGCTAGGATTACAGGAGTGAGCCACTGGCGCCCAACAGAAAGAAAAGTAAAACTTGTTTCATTCTCAGGTGGTCCTAGGTGGTCCTTACTAAATAAACTCATTTTCTTCTTTTTGTCAGTTGTGGGGCCTTGAACTCTGAGCCTGGGCACTGTCCCTCAGCTCTTCAGCTCAAGGTTAGAGCTCTACCACTTGAGCCATAGCACCACTTCTGCTTATGTGGTGCTAAGGAATCAAACCCAGGGCCTCATGCATGCAAGGCAAGCACTCTACCACTGAGCCACCTTCCCAGCCTTCTTTTCTGTTCTGTTCTTTCCCTATCCCTCTCCCTCTCTCTCTCCCTCTCCCTTTCCCTCTCCCCCTTCCTCTCTCTGTGTGTGCACGTATACATTGGTACTTTGGCTTAAACTCAGGACCTGGGTGCTGTTTCTTACCTTTTTTTCCCTCAAGGCTAGAGCTCTATCACTTGACTCATACCTCCACTTCTGGCTTTATGGTAGTTCATTGGAGTTAGGAGTCTTACTGACTTTCCTGTCTGGGCTAGTTTTGAACTCAGATCCTCAAATCTCAGCCTCCTGAGTAGCTAGGATTACTGGTATGACTCTTCAGCACCCAGCAGACTCATTCCTTTTTGAAAGACTCACTTAGATCATTTTTTGGAAACCTGCTCTTTGATTGTAGAGAATGATTTGAGACAATTCCAAATCCCCTAGATTCCATGTGTGTACATGAAAAGGGCTCGATGGAAAAGTGGCTCTAATATTGAACCATGTTAAATGACTTTGAAGTTTCCCATCTTAAAACTACTTCCCCTTGACCAAATAGGAACTTGTTTAAATAATAAATAATCAGGGTTTCTGTGCTTTTGCTGATACATGCCTCTCTATTTCCATCTGGGGAAAGCAATGTTCCATTACTTCTGCCCTGGGGCTCAGGGTATGGCTCAGTGGTAGAAGTCTTACCTAGTATTTTCAAAGTCCTGGGTTGGGTCCCCCAACACCATAAAAGAAAAAAAAGAAAAAAAAGGGAGTACTACTATGAATATAGTAGAAATACACAAGCAAAAGACACAGTGTTACTGGAGGGGATGTGGAGAAAGAGGAACCCTATTACACTGCTGGTGGGAATGTACACTTATATAACCACTTTGGAAAGCAGTCTGGAGGGTCCTCAGAAAGCTAAAGATTGACCTCCCTTACGACCCAGTCATACCACTTCTAGGCATCTACCCTGAACAACAGGAACCAATATACAAGGACACGTGCACCTCCATGTTTATTGCAGCACTGTTCACAATAGCTAGGATATGGAAACAACCCAGATACCCCACCACAGATGAATGGATCCAAAAATTGTGGTATCTATACACAATGGAATATTATGCAGCCATTAGAAATGACAAAATAATGGCATTTGCAGGGAAATGGATGGAGCTAGAAGGAATCATGTTGAGCGAGGTAAGCCAAGAGCAAAGAGACAAATGGTACATGGTCTCCCTGATAAGTGGATGCTAAATCCAAAATGTTAGGTGATATGACAAAACTAACAGGACTTAAGAAACAAAGAACTCCCACTCATCTGGTCGAACCACTACTAAATATCCCCATGCTGCTGATCACATGTATGGTGTATATGTGTACACCGTTATATGTTATAGACTGCGATAGACAATTTGCTCCAGGAAAGTTAGAATGAACTTGTGACTTTAAATGAGCATCATTATTCCACAATACTGTGAAATTTGGGAAATTATGTAATCACTTAATCACAATAAAAAAAAAAAAGAACCTCGGGGAAGGTAGGGAGGGAAGGGATGGTAGGGGGAAAACAATGGAGGGGTAACAATGCTCAATAGGAAGTGTACTCATTACCTTACTCATGTAACTGTAACCCTCTGTATAGTATCTTTACAATAAAAAATTTTAAAAAAAGACACAGTGTTAAATTCTTTGCATACGTTCTTTTGATCTCAAGCCTTATAACAATTCTCTTGAGGTAATTCCTCCTTAGGCCCTTTCTCTTTGCTTCTTTTTCCAAAATAAAGATAACACTTATCTATCACAAATTGCATGAAAACACACAGTGAGTTTTTGTACCAGTACTGATATTTGAACCCAGGACTTCATATACTTTTTTAGTCATCAATGGTGCTCTACCACTAGAACCATATCTCCAGTCTAGCATTTTGTTGGGTAATTGGAGAGAAGAGTCTTAAAGATGTTGTTTCCCCAGTTGGCTTAGAACCATGGTCCTCAGATCTCAGCCTTCAGATCTGGCAACCAGATAAAAATAAAAATAAATAACAAAATGAATTTTGGGTAGAGGACGTCATGAACTCAGGGCCTGGGTGCTGTCCCTGAACTTCTTTTGCTCAAGGCTAGTGCTCTACCACTGGACCCACAGTTGCACTTCCAGGTTTTTTGGTAGTTATTTGGAGATAAGTGTCTCATGGATTTTCCTGCTCAGATACTCAGATCTCAGCCTCCCAAGTAGCTAAGATTATAAGTGTAAACTACCTGTGCCCAGCAGAAAATAAATTTTGATAAAAAATATTTGATTATGGTATTTCTGGAAATACTACACTATTACTATACGTCCAGTTAAAGCTTCAACTTTCTTTTCCTCCCCCCCCTCCTCTCTCTCTCTTTTTCTCAAGGCAGTTTTTAAAAGTTTACAGAGATGCTATAACATAAGATCCCAAAGGCAGTAACTGTGAAAGTCAAGATTCAAACCAGGACTCACAGGGCAACACTCATAACTGCCTTCTTGCCTAGATGAATATTTTCCTTCCTTTAAAAGTTGCTATTAGGCGCTGGGAAGGTGGCTCAGTGGTAGAGCGCTTGCCTTGCATGCCTGAAGTCCTGGGTTCGATTCCTCAGCACCACATAAGCAAAAAGAAAAAAAAGCCAGAAGTGGCGCTGTGGCTCAAGTGGTAGAGAGCTAGCCTTGAGCTGAAGAGCTGAGGGACAGCACCCAGCCCAGAGTTCAGGCCCCACAACTGGACCCAAAAAATAAATAAATAAATAAATAAAAGCTGCTATTAATCCCTTCTGGTTACTGCCATTCCATTGACCTTAGCAACCTAACATTGAGTATTAACTATCAAGAGTTAGAATTTAGGGATGACTACTTTAGGCCTCCTCCCCTGTTCCAACCTGCTCTGACAGGAGCTAGTCTCACTCCTGCCAGGCTCACCTGTTTTGGCTAGCAAGCCTGAATCAATCCTTTAATAAGATGCAATTAGCACTAACATGAACTCTTTTGTAGTTTTCAATTTCTGCCTGGAATATTTCACTTTGTTCTACCAGTGATGATTTTTTTTTTTAGAGATTGGTTATTATAAGAGTCTTCTCCAGCACTCTCCACAGTAGGTAGGTATTCAATAAAGACTGGGAGTGTGGACTTCTTGGCAGACCTCTCCTACCCCACAGACATCTTCTTATTCCTTCACTGCACCAAGACTCCTAATTTTCCACTTGAATTTTCCTCATTCAACATTCTTATTCTATCCAAGACAGACTTGTCACTTACCCGCTGGGCTGCAAAAAGCTGACTCTTCCTTGGCTGTTCTAATGCCTGGAACCCTGAATTATTTCTCTGTTACTCTCCTTTATAATGCTTGAATTTGAACACTTTATGACAGTAGGGTCAAATAAATAAGATAAATTGGGTGCAAAGTCTATTTCTCTTTATGGATTCTTGGAGAAGACAGTAATTGGGAAAGACATCTTAAGATCTAAGTTTTTCTCTGTTCTCAGGTTACTAGGTGGGGCCGGATATTACTAACAGGGGTGTATTATTTCAAGGAAGCCAGAACTTGTGCAAAAAAAAAAAATCTGTAGCACATCTTACCAAACACTGTCATACTCAAATGAGATGACTGTGCTTTGACAATCTGATAACTTAGGGATTGTGATGGGAAAAGTCTGAATAGAGATTTGACTTTCACAATAGTCAAAACACTGGAAGAGCCAGATGCCATTGGCTCACGCCTATAATCCTAGCTACTCAGGAAGCTGGGGTTTGAGGATCACGGTTCAAAGCCAGCCTGGGCAGGAAAGTCCATGAGACTCATCTTCAATTTACCACCAGAAAACCAGAAGTGGCGCTGTGGCTCAAGTGTACAGTACTCACCTTGAGCTGAAGAACTCAGGGACAGTGCCCAGGCCCAGAGCTCAAGCCCCACAACCAGCAAAAATAAATAAATAAAAACAAACACTGGAAGATTCTAAACAGCTTAGTGCTAGTAAAGTAGTTCTGATTCAGTACGTAAGTTGTGTCACGCCAGACATAGTTCCCTGAGGATCTCACCAGAGTGAAGAATGATTGCATTAAACTTTCACAATTGGCAACCGGAAATAATTTTATCTGCCAAGTACAGTTGTTTCCATTTATACAACAAATAGAAGAATATATTGATAGTGATCCATAGGTTTTTGTTTTTTCAATTTCTGTTTTTTGGTGTTTTTTTGTTTGTTTTTGTTTTTGGGTGCAATCGTGGGGCCTGAACTCTGGGCCTGGGTGCTGTCCCTCAGCTCTTCAGCTCAAGGCTATCGCTCCACCACTTGAGCCACAGCACCACTTCTGGCTTTTTTCTTTTTTCTTATGTGGTGCAGAGGAATCGAACCCAGGGCCTCATGCATGCAAGGCAAGCGCTCTACCACTGAGCCACTCTCCCACCCCCATGTTTTTTCAATTTCTGTTGCATGGGGATCTTGGCGAGAGATTGATCACAGAGCTCCATCCCCAAGACTATCCATACATTTGAACAAATACACAGATCTCAGAGAGCTGTCTCTTACTTGTTATGTGACTTCATTTGAGCTTATTTCTGTTGTATCAGTGCAATAGAAATCATAATACCCTCCCCACATAGTCAATGTGAGACTCAGTGAAGAGGAGCATATAAAGTGGCTGTATAGAAGAAGTAGCTATTATTATTTTACTATTATTATTAAGGTAAGTTGGACAAGGCAGTATGAATAATCACAACCATCTTTATAGTATTGTTCAAGTAAGGATCACCAGTAAGTGAAGCTCTTGTTATCTGAATGCAAGCCTCTTTCCTGCCAAATAAATATGGAGGTCCTTTCTTCCTTCCTTCCTTTTTTTCTTCCTTCTCTTCTTCTCTCCCTTCCTTCCTTTCTTCTTTTTCTTTCTTTCTTTTTTGTCCTTCTTTCTCTCTCTCTTCCTTTCTTCCTTTCTGTTTCCCCTTTCTAGTATTGAGGATTGAACTCAAAGCTTTGTACTTTCTATTCTCTATGGCTCCACTGGATTTTTCTTTCTTTTTTTTTTGGGGGGGGGGAAGTTTGGGGGCTTTAACTCTGGACCTGGATGGGTGCTATCTGAATGTTTGTGCGCAAAGCTAGCACTCTACCATTTGAACCACAGATCTACTTCCAGCTTTTTGGTGGTTAATTAGAGATAAATCTCATGGAAGTCTTTAACAAGTCCTATGAAAAATTCCTCAAGATCAGCTCATAATGGAGAAGGAAGTTAGTGTAGTTATCCACCATCTTCTATCCATATTTGGTTGAGGAACACTTTTGGGGTGTTGTGTCTCCTGTATTTCATTCTGACTTGTGAACTGGTCTGTCTTGTGATCCAGAAAAGAATGTTTAGAGAAAAAAAAACATGCAAAAAGTCACCTGTTATATGGGAAGTATATGCAGGAAACCTTTATGTAGGTCAAGGAGGGGTATGGGTAAGCTCCCAACAACTTTTACAACTATTAGATTACATTAGGAATAATGGTTAATTATTCACAGGTGTGATAATGATATTAACATTCATTAGAATTCCCCTAATTTTCAGGAGATGCCTGATGAAATATGTAGGGGTTATATATTATGAGGATTATAATTATCAAATGATTCAGCAAAAATAGTGCTGGGGATCTAGCTCAGTGGTACAATGTATGCTCAGCAGTCTGTGCATTTGATTTTCCGTATCACAAAAAAGTGAAATAAAGTAAACATAGCAAATATTAATGAACATTTACTGAACCCAGATAGGGGTAGACTTTATTTTTTAAAAACCTGTTGAAGAAATGTATTTAGCAAATATTTATTGAGTATTTACTATGTGCCAAGCATTCTAAGTATCAGGAATGCTAGATCTAAGCCAATATGGTGGCTATGTCTTGAACTAGGGAAAATTGGCTTCTCAGGTCCCTTGACTGCCACCTGTGGAAAATTGTTATAATAACTCTACAAAGCTAAGATGTCTGCAAGATGAATGATGCTCCCTACTCTCCACAACATTGAGTGGATGCCATGGGAGATACTGAGATGTGTGAAACAAGGCTCCTTCACCAGCCTTAAATTCTAGAGTACAACATTCATTGTGATGGTCAGGAGCCCTGAGAGCATTCTCTGGTGCTGAGGAGGGATTTCAGCAAGAAAAATGATAGCATGGTGCCCCTTCTGGAGAGTTAGGGAACTGATGTGAATATCGAAGGTGATAGCAATCCCCACCTAGACCACTCTTCTTTCCCATAACAGACAGAGGGGGAAAGATGAATGTTTCTTCTTTTCAAAAGTAGTTAAACCTAGTAGTTAACCTTTAAACCTGTCATTTGACTAGTTGGAATATTAATTGAATTCCGAGCTTGGGGTGTAGCTCAGTGTAGAGCACTTGTCTAGCACATGCAAGACACTGGTTCTTCCCCAGCACTATATAAGCCAAGCAAGGATTCAATACTCCACAGCTTCCACAAGTAGTTTAGGCCCAGAGTGGGAGAAGAAGAACATCCTGGAGTCTGAAAATTCAAGAAATAGAGAGACCCATATGTTCCACACTTCTCTACTTTTGAAAAACGACCAGAAAAGGGTATCTAGGACTAGCAGTCATAACTTTCTGATTCATATGAATGTAAGAATTACAGAGGGCTGGGAGTCATGCTCAAAAACAGAGCATACACTTTACACATACACACATACACACACACACACACACACACACACACACACACAAGGTTCTGGGTTCAACCCACCAACCCACCAACACACACACACACACACACACACACACACACACACACACACACACATGAACATGGGCGCAAATCACCCGGAAGCGTCTCTCAGAACCTTTCTTTCATTAGCTCTGATGGGAATCAGGAATCTCACCTTTAACAAGCCCCCAGGTGGTTCTGATTGATCACTTTGAGGACCCAACAATCCCACTGTTAGAAAAATGAAGGAGAAAGGAAGGAAACAGGCCTGACTCGATCTTCCACGGGGGAGGGTTATTTATTGAGATATAAGGGGCAGAGGCTTCCCATGAGCTTGGAGACTGTGCAAAGAGATGGGCTCAGGAATGGGATTTAATGGGATCTAGCAGGGAGGCAGAGGTTAATGAAAAAGCCACTAGGTCAAAGGAAGTGGAGGGTTTTCAGTTGGGCCCGCAATGGAATATTTACAGTCAGGCTTAGATAGATTGTCCTGTTAGGGTCAGGCAGTCTGCACGCTACCTTTGGTGGCTTGCTTGGCATCTGTATTTACCTGAGAAAATGGTGGGGGGGGGGTCAATCCTTCATATTCCATCTTTGGATACCTAGAAAGAATAGGCCAAGAGGGGAGAGGCAAGTCCTTCATATAGGGTCTTGGTATACATAAAAAGAATGGGCTGAGAGGGGAGCAACTTGGAGTTATGAGAACAAAGCAGATTCCCATCACTCACAATCCACTAGGACTACCAGATTTAGCAAATAAAAATACAACAGCTGGATGCCAGTGGCTCAGGCCTATAATCCTAGCCACTCAGGAGTCTAAGATCTGAGGATCACAGTTCAAAGCCAGCCTGGGGAGGAAAGTTCTGTGAGACTCTTATCCCCAATTAACCACTCAAAAACTGGAGATGGAGCTGTGGCTCAGAGTGACAGAGTTCTAGCTTGGAGTAAAAGAGCTAAGGGACCGTTCCCAGGGCCTGAGTTCAAGTTCAAGCCCCATGATTGACAACAACAACAAAAAAGGAAACTGTGAAACTGTTAAATTGCAAATACGTAACAAACCAAAAGAACTAAGGGTATAACCTTGCAGTAGAGAGCCTGCCTAGCATTCAGGAGGCCAGGGCCTCCATCTCTAGCTTTAAGAAAGGGCAAAACAAAACCTGACAGTAACTCAGAGGTAAAGGCTCCTGGAACCTTTGACCTTTTCTCTAAAGCTGTCTGCCTCCACACTGATAGCAAGCTAGAAATTAGATTGTTTTTTGGTCAGTCGTAGGGCCTGAACTCTGGGCCTGGGCACTGTCCCTCAGCTCTTCAGCTCAAGGCTAGCACTTTACTACATGAGCCACAACACCACTTCCGTCTTTTTCTGCTTATGTGGTGCTGAGGAATCGAACACAGGGCCTCATGCATTTAAGGCAAGCACTCTACCACTGAGCCACCTTCCCAGCCCTTGGAAATTAGATTGGTAGGCCTTTATTTCCCCAGCTTCCTCTTCCAACCAACTATAGACCCAAGTTGACCAGCCAGCACATAGGTCTGAAAAGGTAGCTGTGATGTGACCTTTCTGATGACCACTAGAGGTCCCTTCTCACCCACAGTGCTCCTGGAGCTAGTGTTAGAGCAGGTACTTCTTGGAACACATCTTTGCCAGTCACGGACATGACTGGCTTATTCTGTACCAAGCAGTAAGGGAGGGGCTGAGGAGCGGATACAACCTGAGGAAACCAGAATAAAAGGGCTTCCTCAGAACAGGGGAGTGAGGTCCTCCAACATCAGTCTTTTATTTAATATGCATGTATGTATGTATGTATTTTTGCTACTTCTGGGCTTGAACTCAGGGCTTGGGCACTGTCCCTGAGCTTTATTTGCTCAAGGCTAGCACTCTACCACTTGAGCTACAGTATCACTTCTGGCTTTTTTCAGTGTATGTGATACTGAGGAATCAAACCCAAGGTATCATGCATGCTAGGCAAGCACTCTACCACTAAGCCACATTTTCAGCATCAGACTTGAAGAAAGAATTTTCAAACAAGTGCAAGGTGCTCAAACTTCTTCCTTATCCCAAAGGGAAAAACCCACAGGACATTCCACTACCTAATCAGGCAAACATGCAATTTCCTTTTGTGTATAGTCTGGTTTCCGAGACTGAAAGCTAATGAGGCTTTAGCTTCAGGAAACCTCATTTGCCTTGGTTCCTTCTAACGGGCCTGACCCTAGTCACTGTATGCTTGTATTTTTCTTTTGTATTCTTTTCCTTAAAGACTCACCCATGCCCATGGAAACATCAGACCCCCAAGAGCCTGAATCTAGCTCTGACTGGTCAGGATACAGATTTTCAGAAGGGAGGAAAGAAAGGGTGATGAGTTTCAAAGGAAAGTCTCCTGGAGATTGCTAAGAGGTTTCCTGTGGGATGAGGAAGGATTTATACAGCAGCCAAAGAACCTGGCAGCCACCTAATTTCTAAACAACCGGAAGTGGGAAGCCCCCTCCTCCTGACTGCCCAAAGCATTCTGTGGCCAGCAGGAGTTTGCCAAATCTTTAGAGGGAAGGTGGTTCATAGAGAACCGCCTGTACCATCCTGTTGGCTGCTTTCTGAATAAACAAATTATCTTGCCAACCATTGTGTAGGGGAAAAAAAACACCAAAATCTCAACTACAGTTCTGGAGCTGCTATGAGCTATGATGAGCTGTGAACTTTACAAAGGAATAAATGGTTAGCTAGAACTGAACCTGAACAAACAACCTGCTCTGAGTGACTTAGAGACTTAACTTGTTTTTAGAGAACCTCCTCTTGTCTTTCTTCATGTCTTGATCTATGAATAGCACAAAACCCCAGCATCAGAAAGACAGATATGAAGCTGTAAACCAGTGGTTTATACCTGTGATACTAGCTACTCAAAAGGCTGAAATCTGAGGACTGTGGTTTAAAGCTAGCCTCGGCAGGAAAAATCTTGAAACTCTGATCATCAGTTAGCCATCAAAAAGCCAGAAATGAAGGTGTGGTTTAAGTAGTAGAGAGAAAAAAAAAAGCTAAGCAAGAATGCAAGGCCCTGAGTTCAAACACCAGTAAAACACACACACACACACACACACACACACACACACACACACACACACACACAGAGAGACTTGAAATCTGCTGTCCTGTGTTCGTGCTTAGCTTCTCTGTGAATAAATTCTGTCTGGAAAAACTCATTTCAGTGATTTGGCATACTGAGTGGTGGGCAAATGAACAATCTTGTGTGTGGGTTCTGGGTGCATTCTGGAATAAAAGCTAAAGCAATGCACACAAATTTAGAAGCAGGTGACTTAATGGAGCTAGAAGACTTTTGATTTTTGAAGGACAGTATGTTTCCATGGATAGAAACCTTCCAGCAACCTTGTGCTGGACCCAGCTTGCACACACTGGTAAGGACTGGGTACAAATCTCATCCTAACTCAGCATTTGATCACCTCCACTTTATAGCTTGACATAATCTTAAGTGACAATATTTACATGGTTGTAACTTGTAACCACTAAAAGTCAGGGTTCTCCTTTCCATAACATCAATATGTCATCACCTGCCTCTCACCTCAACCCCCCACCCTCCAACAGAGCTGGCAAGCACTCCTCCACAAAAGAGCACAAATGCACACTTGCCCTTTAGAGCTAGCTGTCTTCCTTGTTTGGTCATGTGGACATCTTTAATGTTTTTCTACTAATGACATCCTGGTCACAGACAGTGACCTCTCTCTTTCTCAAATTCTCTATTGTTCTTGTCCCAGCACCAAGAGGCTCTCAGTGCCTCCGGATTAAGTAGCCAATTGTGAGAGTTTCTGAAGCAAGAATATAGCTAGGGTAGCTGATTCATCCATCTTTCTACCAGAATGGCAGTGTTGTCTAAAAGGAAATCATGTTAAGATTTGAGTAAGGTCTATTTTTTTTGTCTCTTTATAGTGTTAGGGAACAATCCCACAGCCTTGGGTATGATAAGCAAGTAATCTACCACTGAGCTCTACCCCCAGTCCTCACCAATGTTCTTTCAAGAAACTCAAAGGCTTTCCTGAGTTCTCAAAAATGTCCATTCTGTTCCTCTAGCACACCATACTGCTCAGGCTAGACTCAACAATGAATGGTATAGCTCAGCCTGAATACTCTAAGTTGCAATATATTACATGGGAGAGAAGAGGGAGGGGACTGATATTTGTGTACCAACTGCACATCAGTTCGTCCAATGGAAAATATTTTTTGGAGGGGGGTTGGCAGTGTAGCTGTAGAGTGCTTTCTTATTATAATAATAAGCACAATAGATTTCTTTATAGCTGATACTCAATGTCTCCAAAAGTGCTTGACAAGTAGTAATATTTGTTAGGCAAAGAAAACCTTGTTTTAAGTATACAAGGCCCAGAATGAGAAAGAAGGGAGAGGAGAGAAGAGAAAGGAAGAGAGAGAAAAAAGGAAGGGAGAGGGAGGAAGGAACAGAGGGAAAGAGGAAAGAAGAAGGGAAGGAAGGAAGGAAATTAGACGTGTGTGGCTCAAGTGATAGTGTTTTCCTAGCAAACATGCCCTGAGTTCAATCCCCAGTATTGAGGAGAGAGAAAAAAGGCCAAGGAAGGAGGAAGGAAGAGAGGGATGAAGGAAGAAAGGAAATTGCTTTCCTAGCAAACATGCCTGTAGTTCAATTCCCAGTATTGACTGAAGAGAGAGAGAGAGAGAGAGAGAGAGAGAGAGAGAGAGGAGAGACAGAGGGAGACAGAGAGGGAGGGAGAGAGAGGAGAGTTAAGTAATGAAACATTTTGTTAATAATTTAAAGAAATTTTAATTAAATGACATGGCTGAACTTCCCAGGAGAAGCAATCCCTCTCCTCCTTCCCTCATCTAAGCCTGTGCCCCTCCAGGCAACTTGTTTTATTTATTTTTTGTCAGTTATGGGGCTTGAATTCTAGGCCTCAGCTCTTCAGCTCAACGCTAGCACTCTACCATTTGAGCCACAGCACCACTTCCAATTTTCTGGTGGGTTATTGGAGATAAGAGTCTCACAGACTTTTCTGCCTGGGCTGGCTTGGAACAGTGATCCTCAGATCTCAGCCTTCTGAGTAGCTAGGATTATGGACATGAGCCATCAATGGTTGACTTTGTTTAAGATTTTTAACTCTTTCTTTAATGGCTCCACCTTTTAGATTGCTTACTATAATAATGAGCTTACTATAATAATGAGCACAGCCATTTGTTTTATTCCTGGATCCCCAGTGCCTTTTAATGCTTGACAGATGGTAATTTTTTTTTTGGGGGGGGGGGGGCAGTCGTGGGGCTTGAACTCTGGGCCTGGGCGCTGTCCCTCAGCTCTTCAGCTCAAGGCTAGCACTCTACCACTTGAGCCACAGCACCACTTCCGGCTTTTTTCTTTTTGCTTATGTGGTGCTGAGGAATCCAACCCAGGGTCTCATGCATGCAAGGCAAGCGCTCTACCACTGTCCCCAGATGGTAATATTTTGAGAGGGTTAAAAACCAAGCAAACATAAAACCTAACATCTTTCTTTCTTCTGTGCTGAGGATTGAACCCAGATCTCCAGCCCTGATTGTTTCTCACCTTATTAACAGACTTCCTGTTATGAGAGATGAGGATTTAATGTACTAACCATACTTCCCCTTTCACCTCCTGAACTGTTTCCCAGTAAGGTTTTGTCAAGATTTGTAGTTCCTTCATAATACAGGTATGTCTTATTTCTGGTTCCCTGATTCCAGTCATGTTCAGGCTGTAGATTGAATCTTGATTTCGGAGCAGATTTGTCTGAGTTGAGGACCCATACTTTCACTGCACACTCAGGGGTTCTGCACTGAGCACTTTCAGAACAGAGGGTCCTTCTGCCTTACTTTAAAATAGTAATAATAATAAGCATTGAGAAATGGATTTTAAACTAGAGGCCATCTTGGGCCAACACCTTCTAAGATACAACAGACTCAGAGGCAGGATAGATGAAGGGAAATGATGCTGAAACCCTCAGTGTTCCTCTCATCCGAAGCCTGCACCTATGTCTTTTCTGGCCTTGCTTTACTAACTAATTTCCTTGGTCTCTACCTCAATACACCCTAAAATTCTTTAGAGGAGGGAGGATACAGTCACAAAACCCAGGGTCCTGGGAGAATTCCTTGGAATTTTACTGGCTCTCTAACACAGTGAGACTCAGCTGGTTTATTAAATTAAGTTTAAAAGGTACAACTGGGGGGTGTGGCTCAGTTGTGCTGTTTGCTTTGTATATAGGAGGCACTGAATTCCATCCCTTGCATTGCTTTGAGTAGTATAGTTCAGAGGCATAAGAAAAACAAAAAACAAAAAACCCTACCCACATCCAGCTTTAGATTGGCCATCTGTCCCTCCCTTAGGTGAATTCCTGCCCTCTCCTTCTCCACAATAGGGATGCTTTGGGCTTAAGAAACAAAAAGATGATCTGGTTTTCAGCTACTATTTTGGGATTAAAACAGCCCAAGTGTCCCCTGTGTATGCCCAGAAGCAAGCACAGTGGTTGCTGAACACAGTCCTGGCGTAAGTCCGGGTGTGGGTTACACTAAAGAAAGTCACTGATAGTGTCTTAGGTCAGAGGCTGTGAAAGAAACACAGGGAGGGCCTTTGTTTTCCAAAAGCTTCTGGCTGGCACTGTGTACACAACACAAGCTCTGTGTACATTGGTGCTTTCTGCAGATCTCTTGTTTGTGTCCATTTCTGCCTAGTTCCAGAAGTAGACAAGCTTTGCTTGTTGTTTATCTACACTTCCTTGTCTCTGGCCACTCCCACTCTTTGTTTTGAAAGGTTCTTGCCGGCTGTGTGGCTCTGAGGGATTAAATTTACAGGTCTTGTAATGATCAGACTTGTGGATTTGGGCAGCACCCAGAACAGAGGGCAGAACTTAGTTCAGGACTCTACAGCTTTCTGTAATTTTGCCACCTGCCAGAACCCCAACAGCTAGTCTCTGCTCTGCCTTGGCCCCAGACCCAGCCTTGTGGTTCAAGATAGGCATCTATCTATCTCTTGATAGATGACCCATATTATGGGCAGAGCAGTCAGTCAGTCTGCACATCCTGGTCCTTACTCATCAGCAGGGGGAACCTAGCAGTGTTTTCTGTGTTGCTCTATACTTAGAGATAATTCCTCCTGCTAGAGCAGCATGATAGAAAGTATTCCTTGTCATCCATAGATTTGAATTGCATAAATGTATGATTTGGACTTGAGCACCATTAATTCATATTACAGTTAGTCAACAGTAACAGGGAAATCTAGAAATGGCTTTAAAGATGCAAATTTTTTTTCTCTCTCTCTCTCTTTTAATGCTAGTCCTGAGGATTAAACTCAGGGCCTGGGCACTGTCCCTGAGCTTTTGTGCTCAAGGCTGGTACTCTACCACTTGAGCCACAGCCCCACTTTTGGTGTTTGGTGTTTTGAGTTTTGTTTTTTTTTTTTGGTGGAGTGCTTATGTAGAGATAAGAGTCTTACAGACTTTTCTGCTCAGCCTGGCTTGGAATCCCTACATCTCAGTCTCCTGAGCAGCTAGGATTACAGGTGTGAGCTATAGGCACCTGGCTTTGTCTCATATTTAAAAAGTCCAAAAATAGTCTAGGACAATTTCCCATGCTGGTCAGCCGAAGGAGATGAAAGAAACACCAGCTTTGTAATAAAGGACACCAGGCTTACTCAGGACCAAGCTTACTTAGACCTTGAACCCATCTTCAATGCCCAGCATGAATGTAAGTTCTGTAATAAGTACATAGAAACTGCTTTTGCAAAAAACAAACAACACAACCAACCCCCCAAATCTTATTTAGGCCCATGGGTTTATTAAAAACAGAATAAAAGTTTGACATCCCTGCTTCCATTTTGCATTTATTTCCTTTACTCTGAGTATCTCTGTTTTGCAATCACCTTGGGTTCCAGAAAGAACAGGGCTGATAGATAACATCTTTTTGACAGGAGATGAAATCAAACTACTCCTAAGGAAAGGAATAGAAGAATCTGGCAGAACAGAGAACCCCCAACGAGGACAATTATAGTGAGATTGTACTTCTGAGCAGGCTAACCACCTCATGGGAGCCAGATTGCCCTCCTCAAGTGATGACAAAGACAATAACTTCTCTGAATGCCTGGCAGAACCAGAACAGAGATAATGATAAACAGGTCACCCTGTAGCTAGGACTGTTTATTTGCTTATTCTTTTACTTACTGGTGGTACTGAGGTTTGAAGTTTTGAGTCAATAAATTTTTATGTAACCTATCATACAGCTATCATCTGCTTTGTGTGTGGGTATATGTGTGTACACTCATGTGTGTGTGCCAGTCCCTGAGCTCTTTTGCTCAATGCTAGTGCTTTACCACTCCAGCCACAGCACTATTTTCTGGCTTTTTGGTCATTAAGAGTCTCATGGACTTTCCTGCCTGGGGTTGGCTTTGAACTGTGTTCCTCAGATCTCAACCTCCTGAGTAGCTAGGATTGCACATGTAGCTCCTGTCTATAGTGAGTGACTGGCAGTGACTCCATTTATAAAACAGCAGTTTGCTCCCATTTTGAGTCAAATGCTGAGGCAGAATGACTCTACATTTTGTTTGCGCATGTAAACAACCACCATCTGTTCCACACAAGCTAGGATAAGTGATTTATTTATGCAAATAAAAGATTACTATCTATGATGAACTTATCAAATTAAAACAAGAACACATGGACCTGTGGGTGTTTCAAACCCATATCTGACAAACCAGGCCCATGAGCTTATCCAAAACACTAGATCAAGGGATGATGCAGCCCCTTCCCCTGGATCATATAAATGGAGGGACACCTAACACTGGGGTACAGTGGCACTCACTCATCTATCAACAGACCACCAGGAGCATATATTACAGATTGCCAGGCAATAAACCCTGACTCTGTTTCCTGGATTTCAGCTACCCATGATTTCCTTGCTTGACATTGGATCCAGCAAGTTTGGAAGTAGCTCTGTACTTTGAACCGTAATCACACCTGGACCTGGCTCTGCTTTTGGAAGCCTGTGTACCTCAACAGTTCTGTGACTGTGTTATGTTTATGTTTTACCTATCCACCCACAGTAATCTCTCCATCTGTATCAGTTCTATGCTCTTGCCTATAGCAAGACCTTTTAAATTATATGTATGTATATGTATGTATGTATGTGTTTGTTTCTTTATGCTTATACTGAGGCTTGAACTCCAGATACCTTGCACTCTTGCTCACTTTCTTCACTCAAGTTTGGTGCTCTACCATTTGAGCCACCCCTCCACTTCTGGCTTTTTACTAGTTAGCCAGAGGTAAGACTCTCTCAGATTTGTTTGCCTAGGCTGACTCCAAATCTTAATCCTCATATTTCAGCTTCCTGAGAAACTAGGATTATAGGCATGAGCCACTAGTGCCTAGCAATAAGGACTTTTTGAACCCTACAACTTTTCTGTGGCCATTCTATAGCCTGTGTATTATTGTGAAGTATAACTTGTGATCTAAGTGTTAATATTAGTAATCAAAGATTAAAACAAGAGAACCTGCTTGCCATTAGTTCACAGCTCTCAAATGACATCAGTAGAACTTGGTAAATTAATGTCCATTAAATGGATATAACTTGTGAATTAATTGTTGTCCAATAAATTCTGACATGATAGAAAGACACAGGCTAAGTTCTGACAAACTGTGCTCACAACAAAGTAGTACCAGAACTGAATGAGAAGACACCTAAATGGCACCCATTGAAGAATTGCTTGCTGGCTTGCTTGTTTGCTTGTGCTTGGGAGGATAAAACATCTGTTTTTATGAAAGGTGCAGAAGAAATTGAATTTTTTTCTGCATTTTCTAAGACTCTATCAGATTGTGTGCTGTTGAGTTTTTGCATCAGTCCAGAATGTTTCTAAAGGGTTTTTGTTTGCTTTCTCTTCAAGCATGAATTGTATCAGCTTTGTAACCAGATGTGTCCCTTTTAAGCCACAGGGTGCTTACTGCTTCATTTTTGCTAAAGAAATTAATATCAGTGATGTTGCTGTGATTTTGGTCTTTTTCTTGACATTAAAATGTATCAGTTTAGCCAGGCAGTGGTAGCTCACACCTGTAATCCTAGCTACTCAAGGAGGCTGAGATGTGAGGATCAAGGTTCGAAGCCAACCCAGACAGGAAAGTTCATGAGGCTCTTATCTTCAATAAACTATAAAACTACAAAACAAAAACAACAAAAAAAGTGGAAGTGGTGCTGTGGCTCAGAGTGGTAGAGTGCTAACCTTGAGAAGAGAGCTTGGGGACAGCACCCAGGCCCAGAGTTTAAGCCCTACGACTGACCAAAAACAAAAAACTGACCAAAAACAAAAATAGATGTGGTAGTCACATCTATAGCTGTAGCATTACTTATGAATTATTTATATTTACATGCTTAAGAAAAATCTTGCAAACCTAGTGTGGTGTTGCATGCATGCCTGTAATCCCGGCATTCAGGAATCTGAGACAAGGAGAATTACAAATTTGAGGCTAGCTTAGGATCCAATAATGAGACCCTTCTCAAGAAAACAAACAAAAAAACTTTAGACAATCTTTTGACCTATTAATATTCCAAATATAGATATATGATGCTTTTCTATTAACTTGAAAGGGCAACTCTTTTTTTTTTTTTTTTTTTTCCGGTCGTGGGGCCGGAACTCTGGGCCTGGGCACTGTCCCTCAGCTCTTCAGCTCAAGGTTAGTGCTCTACCACTTGAGCCACAGCGCCACGTCCGGCTTTTTTCTTTTTGCTTATGTGGTGCTGAGGAATCGAACCCAGGGCCTTGAGCATGCAAGGCAAGTGCTCTACCACTGAGCCAACTTCCCAGCCTGAAAGGGCAACTCTTAAGACATCAGTAAATTCACTGGCTGATACCTTTTAAAGATGTGTTTTGCTATGTAGCCCAAGATGACCTTGAACTTATATGTTGTTCAAACTCTCAGTCCTCTTGCCTCTGCCTTCTGAGTGCTGGGGTTTCAATAAAGCCTTGCATAATTGTGGATGGAAATAAATGCTAGCAGTTAGTAATGCATTTTTTATGCATTTAGTACTTATAACTGAAAATATCTTTGTCAGCTGTGATGGCAATTAAAAGTGATTTTAAAAATAATCTGAAATTGGAAACATTCTTATGACTCACTGCATCACAAATTGTTAGGCCAATACTTTTTAAAATGGTGAAATCTGTGCTTTTTCAATTGTATGGAGAATGAAAATGTTTGACCTGTAAGAAATTAAGTTAAAAATTTATTTGCTTGCTGGGTGTCTGTAGCTCATGCCTATAATCCTAGCTACTCAGGAGGCTGAGATCTGAGGATTGAGAGTCAAAGTCAGCCTGGGCAGAAAAGTCAGTGAAATTTTTTTTTCTTTGAACCACAATTCTCATAGATCTCAGCCTCCTGAGTAGCTAGGATTACAGGAATGAGCCACGGTGCCCAGCAATTTGTTATATTTTTATGAACTTGTTAATGGATATGATCAAAGAGCAGGACCAGAATGGAATCACCAAGAGGTCTTAGGAGAAAACACATTTCTTGTTAACTCTCCATTGTTTTCTTTTTTTCTTTTTCTTTTTTTGTCTGTTATGAGCCCTGAACTCTGGGGTTGGGTGCTGTCCCTCAGCTCTTCAGCTCAAGGCTAGCACTCTACCACTTGAGCCACAGCACCACTTCCTGCTTTTTCTGCTTATGTGGTGCTGAGGAGTCGAACCCAGGGCCTTGTGCATGCAAGGCAAACACTCTACCACTGAGCCACCTTCCCAGACCTTCAGTGAAACTTTTATCTCCAATTAACTACCAAAAATGCTGAAAGTAGAGCTATGGCTCAAATGGTAGCATACTAGCCTTGACCAAAAAAGCCCAGGAACAGCATCTAGGCCCTCGAGTTCAAGCCCCAGGATGCGCGCGCGCGCACACACACACACACACACACACACACACACACACACATCCAAGCAAGACATTTCAAAACAAAAAAGTAGGAGATGGAGAAATAACATTCAGTCAGGAAGTCTAAATCCATGAGTCTAAGAGTTAGGCAAAACAGTTACAGATATTACAAATTAGGATCCACACATTTGAACAAGGAAGAAGGGCTGCTGTGTGGTTGTGTGACTCACCTTCAGCTGTCAGAACCTAAAGAGAGAAAAGCAGGCCATTACCTAAGCAGTCCATCAATGGGGTACCTGAGTCTGATCAGGAACTGTGTTGGAGGGCTGCTTCAGTGCACAGAGCAGGGTACAGAGTGTTGATATGAGGTGATGGCTTGGTGCAGAGTGTGGGAGTCTAAGCCAGACAAGGAAGGGGTCTATGCCTGGTGATCATGTGACAATGTCAGAGTCCAGCAGGGTGATTTGGGCCTTGATGTGGGAGCATCAAGGAAATCGCCATGCATGGGCCTAAAAAAGTTTTTTGTGGGCTGGGATTGTAGTTCAGTGGTACATGTGAAACCTTGACTTCAGACTACAGCACTAAAGAAATACACACACACACACACACACACACACACACACAAATTTGTTTATGTCATTTTTCTGAAAGAATGTGATTTTTTCAAAAAATATACCTTAACAGTAACAGTATCAAATTTTTCTCCTTCATAGTACAGACAAATGCCTGGGGGGAAACATACAAAATATGTTTAAGGGTTAAGGTAAACTTGATGAAAATGTATCATATACATATATGGAAATATCACAATGAATTGCCTTTGTGCAATTAAGTTAACATCAACAAGAATATATTTGTAAGATATTACCTGATATATATCTGCACGAATGCTAGACATCAAATTAATCATACAACACTGATTACTTCTACTATGCATTGTTTTTCTAATATATGTTTGGATGTACCTTGAAGAGATTTGTCATGTTAAAATAATAAGAATAATAATAAGGAAAAGAGCAGAGTGCTGGTGGCTCACCTGTAATTCTAGCTACTTAAGAGGCTGAAATCTGAGGATCCAATTCAACAGCAGCCTGGGCAAAAAAGTCCCTGAGACTTTTATGACCAATTAATTGCCAAAAAGGTGAATATGGAGTTGTGGCTCAAGTTGCAGAACATCAGCCTAGAGTGAAAAAGTTGAAAGACAGTACACAGGCTCTAAGTTCAAGCCCCAGTGCCAGCACTAAATAAATGAGTAAATAAGTAAGTAAATAAATATAATTTTATTACTACTTGAATATGAAATGAGTAAACTGCAAACTTCCAGACCACATCAACTTACAACGTCTATTCACCACTTTCTTCACCAATGACTATCTCAAGGCAGTTAGTCACTGCAGATTTCCAGAATTTTCTGGGACTCTTTAGCAAAGAACTTTGAAATACTTTGTGTTTCCACATTTTCTACTTTTTTTCCTCCTCAAGATGCTAGAGGTTGAGCCCAGGGCCTTGCCCATGCTAGGCAAGCTCCAGCTCCAGCTGCAATGATTCTTGGGACTTGACTTCCTGGTTATCCAAGACAATCAGCACTCAGCATCACATGAATTCAGAGTCTTGCACATCTAACCAAACACTCTACCACTAAGGTATAACCACAACCTCCTTGCTTCCTTTTTATGTTCCCTGTGGCCACACAGATGCTGCCTCAGGACTGCAATCGGGCCTGAGTTGCTTTATTTCCTGCCTTCTTGGAAGCCATGCATGCAAGCATGGTGGCAGGGGAAGCTGCTCCAAATTAGATTCTAATGATTAAGAACCTAGGTACCAGAAAGCCACAGGGCACTATCTGAATATGTCAAAGTGAACAATTTTTGTTTCCTGTTTCCCCAACCCTCACTCATCCTGTCATAGGGAGGATTCTCTAGTCCTTTCCTTTTCCAAAAGTCATGTGTGGGACATTTTTGCATGATTTTCTTCTATATCTGAATGAAAGAGGATTTTACAGACACAGGAAATGCCATATTGGGCCAGAACAATGAGTCAACAGTCCCATAACTCTTTTATTTTTGTTTTTTTGCAGAGCTGAGGATGGGACTCAGGGCCTTGCACTTGCCAGGAAAATGCACTTCCACTGAGCTAAATCCCCAACCCAGTCCCATAGTTTTTAGTCACTGGGATGAAAATTTTTTCATCAATCCACTTTGTGCTGGTAGTGATTCTAAACTTGGCTTTCCGAGCTGGTGCTGAGAGGAAAAAGTTGTTTTCAATTCATTTTTTAAAAGATTAATATGGAGTAACAAGTCTATTTACCCATACTAGACAACCTCATATCAATCCCCTCTGCAATTAAGGGAAAGTCCATATAACCTAAAGGTGATCATCTTAACCATTCTATGTGTGTGTGTGTGTGTGTGTGTGTGTGTGTGTGTGTGTGTGTGTGTGTGCGCGCGCGCGCGCGCTTGAACTCAGGGCTTTGGCACTGTCCCTGAGGGTTTTTGTTGTTTTGTTTTTGCTCAAGACTAGTGCTCTACTACTACTTGAGCTCTACTCTACCTGAGTAACAAGAATTAGAGACATGAGCTACTAGGGCCTAGCTTTAATCACTTTCAGTTATTAGATAGTTCAGTGGGATGAAGTACATTTACACTGTGGTACAGTCTTCCCCATCACCCATTTCTAGAAGTCTGGTCATCTTGTAAAACTGCAAGTCTGTATTCATTAAACAATGATTGCTTGATCCTCCTTCCTCTCAGCACCTTCCCCCAACTGGATGTCAGCATTCTACTTTCCATCTCTACCAGTTTAAGCCCTCCAGTGACCTGCCATTAGTGGATGCATATAATATCCTTTGTGTGTGACAGGGTTATTTAACTTACCAGTTATATTAGCTTAACAGTCTCAAGGGTCATCCCTTTTGTAGCATATATTCGAATTTTCTTTCTTTTTTAAGGCTAAACACTATCCCTTGTGTGTTTCTAATGCATTTTGTTTAGCCATCTGTGCTAAACATTAGTTCTAGACATTAGTGCTGCTTCTACTTTTTGAACATTGAAAAAGAATGCTGCTGTAATTGTGGGTGCACAAAGACTTTTTTTAAAAAAATTGAAGGACAATTTGCATGCAATAAAATGCACTCATTTAAGTGATCAGTTTGATGAGTTTTGGCAGATATATTGATCCACATAAGTGCTGCACTCATTAAAATATACACGGTTTCTATTACCCCAGGACATTCCCTTGGGCCCCCTTTTAGTAGTCAATCTTTCCTCCAGAGCAACCCCTCTTCAGATTTTTATCACCAGAGATTCATTTTGCTTGTTCACAATATAAATGAAGTTTGACAGTGTGTGTGTGTGTATGTGTGTGTATCTTCTCCTTTGTGTTTGGTTTCTTTGGCTTAATATAATCTCTTTTAGACTCAGCCATGTGGTTATAATTCATTTCTTTTTCTCACTAAGTGATGATATACATAATTTTAAAAATCCAATCTCATTTGGTTTGCTTCCAACTAGAGGATATTAAGAATAAAGGTGATATAATTGGTGTAAGTGTGTGTGTATGTGTGTGGGTGGGTGAGAGAAAGAGAGAGAGAGAGAGAAAGAGAGAGAGAGTGATGCTGATGATTGGACTCTGGACCTTGTACATAGGCAAGTACACTGCCACCCCTCTCCCCAGTTTCATGAACATTCTCATGGATATATTTTTTTCATTTCTCTTGGGCAAATTATTTGCCTAGGAGTGGAATTTCTCTCATCTGAGAATTGTATTTGTAAGTTTGTAAGCTTATTTCTAACAGCCTTACATTTTACTGAGAATTGTATATGTAAGTTTACTTCTAACAGCCCAGTGATAGAGGGAGAGTACTAGATATCTCACATTTATATAAATTGGTATCATCAGTTTTTAGAATTTTAACTGTTTTCCAAGGTGAGGGAGTACCTGTTCAACTTTTTATAAACAATCCCAGTGAATTTTAGGGAATGTTTCTGGGTGGATTTCCTTGGACAGAACTCTTTGGATAGAAGTTACATTAATTATTTAAGTAGAAGGCAGACCTTGTTGCCTTTTACAATTAAACAGGGGAAGGGTAGAGATGGTGCTGCTCCCAGGATGACTGAAACCACCTTCAGATTGCTCTCCGTATGCTATTTCTCCCTCTTCTGCTTTTCTCTGCACATGGCTTCATCTTCATAGTTAGTGGTTCCCAATGAGCTAGAATCCTGTTTTCAGGCAAGCCTAGGTATTCAGCCCTCCACAGAGCCTTTCACCAGAGTGGAGAAGAAAACACCAGGAAAACTCTGATGATACTAGCTTGGGACAAATGTCATTTCTGAACCACAGCTTTTAGGGTAGAGACCAATTACTAGATATAGTCCAGCCTTAGCTCCATAATAAATTCAAGTCTAGCTTGAGTTATATAGTAAGATCCTGTTTAAAAAAAAATAAAAGAGGAAAGGGTGACATTGTCCAGGACACAGAGTACACATAAATTGACATGTTGAATTAAAACCCCCTTGCATAACTATTTTTTTTTTTTAAGTCCGGTCATGGGGCTTGAACTCTGGGCCTGGGCGCTGTCCCTCAGCTCTTCAGCTCAAGGCTAGCACTCTACCACTTGAGCCACAGCGCTACTTCCGGCTTTTTTCTTTTTGCTTATGTGGTGCTGAGGAATCGAACCCAGGGCCTCAGGCATGCAAGGCAAGCACTCTACCACTGAGCCACCTTCCCAGCCCCTGCATAACTATTTTAAAATAATAAAAATAAATATAGGCTGAGCACTGGTGGCTCATGCCTATAATTCTAGCTATTCAGGAATCTGAGATCTGAGGATCATGGTTTAAAGCCAGCCTGGGCAGAAAAGTCCATGAGACTTTTATCTCCAATAAAAATTATTCAGAAAAAGCCGGAAGTGGTAGAGTGCTAGCCTTGAGCACAAAGAGGCTCAGGGACAGTGCCCAGGCCCTGAGTTCAAGCCTCAGAACCTACAAAAAATTTTAAAATTAAAATTAAAAAATAGTAAGAATAATAAAAGAATACCAATTCTGCATTCTATGGCCATCTCGACCTCCTTCCAGTTATTAACCACCATAGTGGTTACCAGAAACTGAACTGGTGAAGGAAAGAGTAGTGGCCAGAAAAATATGAGTCTCACGAACTCTGTGTGTGTGTGTGTGTGTGTGTGTGTGTGTGTGTGTGTGTGTGTGTGTGTGTGTGTGTTTGCTGGGAATACTACCCAGGCACTCATGCATGCTAGGCAAGCACTCTACCACTAAGCCATGCCTCCTACTAGCTTTTTAAGGGAAGGAGAAATATACTTAGCCAGGTCATCCCTGAAGGGATAGAGGAGAAGGGAGAGTAAAGGAACATTCATCCTATAAAATGAAATCTGAATGGCTTTAATTTTCCAAATACTGAAAGAAGTGAGTTAATTTTAGCATTACAGGTAAGCATATAAGGTGGATGCCGCTTTAAAAATAACATTCTCTTTTGAGTTTTCATTTGAGAAAGGGGGCATCTTTTTAGTTCTTAAAGGCTCTGAAGCTCTTCTGAATTTGACCTTAATTTTGTTCTCTTCATTTCTGTATGCCCAGAGCCTTGACTGGGCCCAGCATGGAGACCATGCTTAATCAAGATCTGTTGGATGAACTAATACCTAGAGAGAAGACCTTGCTGAGCAGAACCAAGTATTGAGGTCATAAAGATGGAGGTGGGAGAAGCAGTTGGCTTGTCACATTAGAAAACTTGATGGGGACATCTGCTCTGCTACACAGAGACATTTTGCTGTAATAGTTACCAGTCCTGTCTGCACTGATCCACCCAACTCTATCTGGCTTCATTATCTGTGCTTTCCCTTCTGTGTTTCTTTTCTCTGCTGACTCAGCTCATTGTGCAAACACACTGCCTTGTTCTGTGTCCCTGATTCTCAAGGTCTCCTAGGGAGCTCAGGAAAGCCCTGCTTTCTCCCAGGCTCTAATTACCTTTGCATGATTTTCCACCCATACCTATAACAAGAGATGGCTTCAGGTTGTTGCCAGAAATAGCATCCATCTCTTCACCTTCTGCTCTCCAGATAGAGTCCAGCTGGCTGGATGCAAATGGGCTTTGTTTATGTCAATTCAGCATCAGCAAGTATTTTCATCAAAGTTGGAGGCTGAGATGGCTGGGTGCTAGGGCATCACTGATATCAGAACTCATGGTGTGAGTTATGGTCTCAGCACATTATGCAACAGCACACAGTCCTACCTTTTTGCTATATTTTTTACTGGAAGATGTCTTTGAACCTATCTGGATATACCTGACTGTATCTGGGGAAGAAAGCCAATCATTCACTCCCATTTAAATTTGTTGCTAGAATCTAAGATTGTCCTTGGGGAAACCTGTGAAATAGGTGTAAGGTATACCCAAGAAAAGCTAAGCTATATTTATCTGTTTCTTAGCATGTAGTCACAACCCAGAAGAAATCAAAAGCCAACTCCTATAAAAAGCCTCAGAAAGGAAAGTATAGTAAATCTTCACTGAAGTTATTTTGAGGGCAGGAAGGAGGAAGCACTGAGCCCACTGCAGCGTGTGTCATCTCTCCTTTAAAGTCTTACATTTCTCAAGAGCTGCCTCCACTCTTCCTTCCTTTTTTCTTTTTCCAAAAGTCTTCCTTCCTTTTTTTAAGCCAGTAATTAGATTTGAACTTAGAGGTTTTTAAAAAAATTTCTTCAGTGGATGCTCTACCACTTGAGCCACACCTTTGCCTGGATTTTTGCTGGTTATTCTGAAGATGCAGTCTCTTGAACTCTGGCTGACTTTGAACCTCAATCCTTTGGATCTAAGCCTCTTGAGTAGCTAGAAGAATTACAGCATGAGCCACTGACAGTCAGCTTCATTCTTCCCTTCCTTTTTAAAAAGTTTTCCACCTTCATCTACGTTCTGTATTATCCTTTCTTCTCTAAAGGAATGCAGGGGCTAAGTTTTTTTTTCCATTATGAGGTAAAATTCATATGACATAAGGTTAACCATTTTATAGGATGTGGGTATATTCTAGTGGTAGGTTATGTATTTATACCAAAAACTGGTCTACAATTTCATAACGCACAGTTCAGTGGCATTTGCACTCACAATGTTGGACAGCCATCTGCTCTGTAACATTTTCATCACCCTAAAAGGAATCCCTGCACAGTAGACCCCCCTTTATCTGTGATTTCACTTTCTACAGTTCTAGCTTCCACATCATCCAAGATCCAAAAATACTAAATGGAAAATCCCAGAAATAGAATTTTCAGAGAAGCATTATGGGATGCCTAAACATCCCACTGACATGGGGCATCCTTCTCCACACTGGATCTACTAACCGCTTGTCAGTCACTTAGTAAGCATCTGGGCTATCAGATCCATTGTCAAGTATCTCAGTGCTTGAACTCAATTAACCCTTATTTTGCTTAACATTGACACCAAAGACTAAGAGTAGGGATGCTGGTAAATCAATCCTTTCTTCCTTCCTTTTTTCCTTCCTTTCTTCCCTCTTTCCTTCCTTCATCCCTCTCTTCCTCCCTTCCTTATGTCCCACTTTCTTTTTTGTGCCAGTCCTAGGGCTTGATTAAAAAAGAAAATAAAATAGATGAGAAGGTGAAAGTACTCTACTTAATGAGGACAGAAAAAGACCTGGCTGAGAATGTTGGAAAGGGTGACACAGATCAAGATGCATGGTATTCATAGACTGCTTTGTTAAATATCAACTCCTTAGTATAGCTATACTTAAAGATAATAAAAGAAGTGAAAAAGAAAAAGAAAAAAGTCAAAAATCACCAACACCCCTTTATGATGAAGGTTTTGGAAAAATTAGGAATCCATGGAACATTCCTCAATACAATAAAGGCTGTATATGACAAACCTACAGCCAGCATTATACTCAATGGTGAAAAACTAAAGCCATTTCCTCTTAACTCAGGAACAAGACAAGGATGCCCACTCTCTCCACTTCTCTTCAATCTAGTATTAGAATGCCTAGCTACAGCAATAAGACAAGATACAGACATAAAGGGGATCCAAATAGGGAAAGAAGAAATAAAACTCTCCCTCTTTGCAGATGACATGATCTTGTATTTAAAGAATCCCATAGACTCCACTCCCAAATTACTCAAGCTGATTCAAAACTTTGGCAAAGTAGCAGGTTATAAAATTAACCCCCCAAAATCAATGGCTTTTCTGTGTGCCAACAATGAGAAAAGTGTGGCTGAAATTAGGAAAGCTCCATTTGCAATAGCCCCACAAAAAATAAAATACCTAGGAATTAACTTAACTAAAGAAGTGAAGGACCTCTATGATGAAAACTTTAAAATCTTGAAAAAGGAAATCAACACAGAACTTAAAAAATGGCAAAACCTCCCATGCTTCTGGATTGGAAAGATTAACATCGTGAAAATGGCAATACTTCCCAAGGCTATCTACAAATTCAACACAATACCTATCAAAATTCCACCCTCATTCTTCAAGGAAATAGAAGAGGCAATCCAAAAATTCATATGGAACAATAAAAGACCCCGAATAGCAAAAACGCTCCTCAACGGAAAGAACACTGCTGGAGGAATATCAATACCAAATTTCAAACTCTACTATAAAGCCATAGTAATCAAAACAGCTTGGTATTAGCATAAGAACAGACCTCAGGACCAATGGAATAGAATTGAAAACCCAGAAATGAACCTACAGACCTATAGCCATCTAATCTTCGATAAGGGAGCTAAAATAATAGAATGGAAGACAGACAGCCTCTTCAGTAAATGGTGCTGGCAAAACTGGTTAACTACATGTAGAAAACTAAAGCTAGATCCTTATATATCACCCTGCACCAGAATCAACTCCAAATGGATCAAAGACCTTGAACTCAAAGCAGACACTCTGAAAACATTACAGGATGGAATAGGAGAAACCCTAGGTCTCCTTGGCTCAGGCCGAAATTTTCTGAATAGAGACCCGGAAACACAACAAATCAAAGAAAGGTTGGACAAATGGGATTGCATAAGGTTGCAGAGTTTCTGCAGGGCAAATGACATAGCTAGCAAGATCAATAGAAAGCCTACGGATTGGGAGAAGATCTTTACTAGCCATACAACGGACAAGGGTCTCATATCTAAAATATACTTGGAACTCAAAAAATTAAACCACCCAACAACAAATCCTCAAAGAAACAACTGCCCAATAAGTAAGTGGGCGAAAGACTTAAAGAGAAGCTTCTCTGAAGAAGAAAGAAGGATGGCCAATAGACACATGAAGAAATGTTCAACATCCCTAGCCATAAAAGAAATGCAAATCAAAACAACATTGAGATATCACCTCACTCCAGTTAGAACAGCAAAAATCAAGAACTCTAACAACAACAGATGCTGGAGGGGATGTGGACAGAAAGGAACCTTACTTCATTGTTGGTGGGAATGTAAACTTGTTCAACCACTTTGGAAAGCAGTATGGAGGTTCCTCAAAAGACTTCACATAGAACTCCCCTACGACCCAGCAATCCCACTTTTGGGCATTTACCCTAATGTTTACAAAAAAGACCACACTAAAGCTACCAGCACAACTATGTTTATTGCAGCATTATTTACCATAGCTAAGATATGGAACCAACCCAGATGCCCCTCAGTAGATGAATGGATCAAGAAAATGTGGTATATATACACAATGGAATTCTATGCCTCCATCAGAAAGAATGACATTTCCCCATTTGTTAGGAAATGGAAAGACTTGGAAAAAATTATATTAAGTGAAGTAAGCCAGGCCCAAAGAAACATAGGTCCCATGGTTTCCTTTATTTGCAATATCTAGTATAGATATGAGTCAAGCGGAAAAAGTCAGATAATGTGATGTTAGGAAAACGAACCCTCAAATATGTATTTTAGTGTTTTTGTTTCTTTCATGCATGTGTTTCTAACGCATTTATAAGATTATTTCTTTGTTGCTTTGTATGTCCCTCCCCCACAGTGTAACCCCCGCTTTCACTATATTTGATGTCAGTATAACATGTGGAGGAGATGGGGACAAACAAGTCGTTTAAGGATTCAGGTGGACCTGTTGCAACAATGAGAAGTACAAAATATCATGTCAAAACCAGCTTTACAATGTCGGTGTGGGGGGGGAGGGGGGTATGATTGGGTGGGGGGGAGGGGGGAGGCTGGGAAGGGAGGTGAAGGGTAAACAAAGGAGGAGGCTGCAATGCTTGGTAAGAAATGTATGCATTATCCTGCCCATGTAATTGTAACCCCTCTGTACAGTATGTTCTCAAATAAAATAAAATAAAATTAAAAAAAAAAAGTCAAAAATCAAGTGGGGGAAAAAAAGAAAAACATTTGTATGCTGACGTTGCTAAGATACATATATAACATGTATAAAATAACAAGTTCAATCACTAGCAGCATGCACAAAAAGCAAAAAGAGGAGAAGAAAGAAAAGAAAAAAATCTTTTTAATCTGTGAAATTATTAAAAAGAAAAAAGAAATTGTGCTAGAGTCCAAAAAATTGACTAATATTTTTACAAAGGACACATAAGTACATTATTATAATTGTTTTGTTTTATTATTAGTTACTAGTTACAAAAACTAATGACAAAGTCTCTTGCTGTGCCTAATTTACAAATTAAACTTTAGGATAGAGTTGGGTGCTGGTGGTTCATGCCTGTAATCCTAGTAACTCTGAGATCTGAGGAGTGTGGTTCAAAGCCAGCCAAGGCAGTAAAATCCATGACAATTTTATCTCCAATTAAACCACCCCAAAAAAAGCCAGAAGTGGAGTTGTGGCTCAAGTAGTCAAGGACAGCATCCAGGTCCTGAATTCAAGGCCCACCACCAGCAAAAACAAAACAAAAGACAAAAAAATGTAACACTTTATGATAGGTGTGTATGTACAGTGAATAAGATGGTCTTCTATTTTTGCTTGTATAATCAAGCAGGGTGTTATTTATTGGTTGTCTCCCAGGTTCCATTCTTCACTATTCCTTTGCCAAAGGCCCTGTTTTCCACTTGTAGACATAAGTAGTTTGTGAGAATCAGACTGCCTTTGGCCTTAAAATCTCTAACTCAAACCTACTTTGTCAGCATATTCTACTTCCCTAGTCATAGTGATTGGTTCTGGGGGTACACCTATGACTTACACTGCTCCAACCTGCATGAGCCAAGGAATTTTGCTTGGACAAGTGCCTCCTCTGTTTTCTTGTTGAGTGTGAATGAGAAAGTGCATGACTTCTGAAGCTCCCTCAGCCTCCTGGAATAAGAGGAGTCAGACATATTATGAAGTAAACATTGTGGAAGGCAGGGCCAAGGGACCAAGAGAAACCAGGTGCCTGGTGACCGTTTAGCTGTAGGATAAAAGCTATATAAAGCCTAAATCCAGACTTCTCATTGGAATTCTCAAATATATGAGCCAGTAAATTCATGTGTTACTTAATAAGTTAGCTTTTCTGATGTGTATAACAGAAAGTATCTGATACCTGCCTTCTTCTCTCCCTGCCTCAAGGAAATAGAGCATTAGTGTTGGTAGAACATTTACCTAGAGTCTACAAAGCCCTAGGTTCAATTCCTAGAACACAACAAACAGACATAAATAAAATAGGCTTGCCTAATTAAGGGTAAATTTAAAAAGAAAGTCCAATAAATGTATTTTATTTCTCTATTGCTCTAGAAAGACAAAGATTTTAAGGAATTAAGAGCATACTCGGTTAAAATAAAGAAAAAAAAGAACAAACAACAACAAAACATTAAAAAAAATTGGCCGTAAAGCAAAGGAAGCAAAATGCATTCCACATAGGCCACAGAGGAAAATTACTACGGCATTACATCCTACCTGGCTGTCTCAAGGTAGTTTTTTCTTAGAAGCATACCAGAGACAGGAATGTTTATCTGAGTAATAGGGATTAAAGGAAAGCAAGGTAAGAAGATAATCAAGGATGAAAGAATTCAAACCTCATCCTAATTCTACAGAAAGCTCCTTGCTTTGGAGCATAAATTGCTCCAAAGTTTGTCCCAACCAGAGGCAAAAGAGCCTATTATATCCTGGCATATGATAGTGTGTATGTATGTGTGTGGTGATGTGTGTTGGGGTAGGGGTGGGGGTGGTTTCTGAGCAAAGCTGCAATTATCAGCCAAGAGAAGTCTTCCTAAAATGGGTGTGGGTGTGACTGGATTGAGGAAGTATACACTGACTTGGCAGAAAGAAGGAAGCTGGGCACAAAATGCACAGCTCCGGCATGAATTGAGGTGGCTGATGTTTCTCTTGAAAATTCATTTGTTTGCCCATTTTGCCCTTTCAGAATTAAAATCGTTTTGTTATTCTGCTTACAACATACCCATAAACATAGGTAGATTCTAACTCTGATGCTGCTCTGTGTTTCCATCATCCTTATGGTCAGTTCTTGTAGTTCCTTTTGAAGTTCATGGCTTCCAGCAGTGGTCATTGTTAATTCTTCAATTTCTTCTACCATAGGCATGAACTACCTGCCAAATCACCTGCATGCTCCCTTTTATTTCTTTGTTAATTACAAGTAAGCCTTTACACTCATCCTCACATCCTTTTTACAGGTGTTTGTTTGGTTTTTCCCCAACATGTAGGTCTGTTTTAGGCTTGCTTGATACTTCTAACTGTCAGATGTGCATACAATGTATAGATAACTGGCTACAATGAACTCCACAATTAGATGGCAGGAGCTCTGGAGAGAATTTACCAAGAGAGATAAACATTTGCAGCTCTGTTTTGTGTCATAATGTGCTTCTTGCCTAAACTAGTCAGTAACAGCTTAAGACTAGAGCCTTCCCAGACTGCCTTTCTGAGCTCTCTCTAATTGTGAGCACTGAATAAGATAACACATTTAAAAGCACACAGGAATATAAAGAACAAAACAAAATTGTGATGGGTGTGATATTTGTCTTTAAAATCTCAAACATGCTTCAGATGGTTGCAGTGTGTGTGTGTGTGTGTGTGTGTGTGTGTGTGTGTGTGTGTGTGTGTGCATATATGTATGTGATGGTATCAGAGTTTGCTTGCTAGGCAAGTACTCTACTGCTGAAGCACTTCTCCAGTCTAACCTTTTGGTTTTGAGATAATTTCATCACTACTAATTTTGTGGCAGCAAGTTGCTAGGATTTGATTTGCTCATCCAATGTGATCCAGGCCACTTGTAGCCTTCACACTAGAGGACCAGACATGGAGCAATATTGAACTGGAGGTGTTAATTACCAACTGGTCTTTTCTCTCTCTTCTCAATACTTATTGTCTCCAAGGCTCCCACTCCTTTGGGGTAAGCTACTGGAGCTTTAGAACACAATTCATTGGGCTATAACTACACTTTATGCTGTCAGTTTCTTCAGAAACCTAACCAAAGTAAGATCTGTTCCATGTCCTATTAGCTTTCAAATATGATTAACATATTAAAAAAACTGCTGGGCCCTATTAAGGGTCAATGACTAAAAACTCTTATTACTTTCCATTTTTTAATTCCACTCTTTGAAATGGTTTATTTCATACCTTTCTCTTTTCCCCAATCTCTCACCCCTACTCCAACATTCTTACCTTCAGCTGATGGCTACACTTACCATATCATTAAGAAAATAAAACCAGGACTGGTGGTACAACTGCTTGGCAAGTGAAAATGCTCTAGTATCTCTCTCTCCCTCCCTCCCTCCCTCCCTCTCTCTCTCTCTCTCTCTCTCTCTCTCTCTCACACACACACACACACACACACACACACACACACACACACACATACATACAGGAAAAAGAAAAAGAAAGCCAATCAGTAGGGCACACCTATCTGCTTCAATGCCTCACATATCCAGTTAATTGTACCTATGCTAGAGATTCTGTCTTTCCATTTATTGCTACATTTGACTATCTGTGTGTCAACCTAAAACTAATCCCTCTGCTGGTCTAGGAAAGCCCATCCCTTCTCAGCTAGTTGAACTCAAAGGGAAAACTCCAGCAATTCTCCCTCCTAATACATCCTCAAATTTTCTCTCTTTACTACATTATTCTTATCAGCTTATGGCCAGCCATTATAAAAAGAAAACAACCTAGCATATCTTTTAAAAGTGGAGGGAGGGCTGGGAAGGTGGCTCAGTGGTAGAGTGCTTGCCTTGCATGTATGAGGCCCTAGGTTTGATTCCTCAGCACCACATAAGCAGAAAAAGCCAGAAGTGGGTCTGAGGCTCAAGTGGTAGAGTGCTAGTTGACAGCTGAAGAGCTGAGGGACAGCTCCCAGGCCCAGAGTTCAGGCCCTACCACCACCGGAAAAAAAAAAAAAAAAAAGTGGAGGGAGAATGGAGCTAGACATGGTGGCTTACAACTGTAATCCTAGATAGTCAGGAGGTAGAGATCCAGAGGATCATGGCTTGAGACCAGGGTGAGCAAAAGGTTAACAACACTTCATCTCAACAAATAAGCTAGAATGGTAGTTCACACCTATCATCCCAGCTGTGTGGAAAGCATAGGTTAGGTCATAGTCTGAGATTGGCCCTGGGAGAAAAACGTGAGATGCTACCTGAAAAACAAAACAAAAAGGGCTGGAAATGTATTCAAGTGGTAAAGCACCTGCTAAGTAAGAATGAAGCCTTGAGTTAAAAACGCAACAGTGCCCCCAGAACCCTAAAGAAACAACTCTCTTGGCCTTGTATCCCCATCTAGCCTTATCCAACGTTTTAGCAGGATTTCTCAAAACAAAATTCACCTTCTATGCTTTGTCTCTGTCTCTGTCTCTCTGTCTGTCTCTGTCTCTCTCTCAGTAGAGGGATTTGAATCGAGGACCTCAGTCTTGCTAGGGAAGGTCTATACATTTGAGCTATGCACCCAGACCTTTTGTTGTTGTTGTTTATTTGATCATTTGATTGCTTTGACATAAAGTCTTACTTATTGCTGGGCATGCCTCACCACATGCATGGCTTGTACTCTCTCCTGAACACACTCCACTCAGGTTTTTCCTGTACTATTGCCTTTAGAAAGTTTGTCGGTAATTTCTGCATGGAAAACCCAATGATTCATTCAGTTTGGTCCTCATTTTTCTTTCTTTTTTTTTGGGGGGGGGGTCCAGTCATGGGGCCTGAACTCTGGGCCTGGGTGCTGTCCCTCAGCTCTTCAGCTCAAGGCTAGCGCTCTACCACTTGAGCCACAGTGCCACTTCCGGCTTTTTTTTTCTTTTCTTTTCTTTTCTTTTTTTTTTTTTTGCTTTTGTGGTGCTGGGGAATCGAACCCAGGGCCTCATGCATGCAAGGCAAGCGCTCTACCACTGAGCCACCTTCCCAGCCCTGGTCCTCATTTTTCTTGCTGCCTGAGTAGTATTTAACACAATTCATCAGGTGGCTAGTTAGATGAATTGGTTAGAGCATGGTAATATAACAATTTCACCTTTCTCCTTTTATTTTTTTCCAGTCCTGGGGCTTGAACTCAGGGCTTGAACACTGTCCCTGAGCTTCTTTTGCTCAAGGCTAGCACTCTACCACTTGAGCCACAGAGCCACTTCCGGCTTTTTCTGCTTATGTGGTGCTGAGGAATTGAACCCAGGGCCTCACGCATGCTAGGCAAGCATTCTACCACTAAGCCACATTCTCTACCTTCACCTTTCTCCTTAACACATTCTTCACATGACTTCAAAGAGCTAACGGTTTCTTGACTCTTCTACTTTCTGCCCACACCTCAATGTCTTTTGCTCATTTTGTCCTCTCAGTTCCCATCTCTACACACAGTCTTCACATCTATTTCTATCTCTCTCTTCCCCTTTCTTAGTCCTTTGGTAATCCCATCTTTGGTAGCATTGGATCCACACTGATATCTTCATCCTAGACCTCGCCTAAAACTACAGATTTAAATGTCTAAGTATCAGGCTGGGTTGTAACTCAGTGGTTAAGCACTCAGGCCCAGGAATTGATCTTCACTACTGAAAAAGAAAAGACCTAAAGGAAAAATAAAGTAACTATCCAGTTGCCTAGTTTACCACCTAGACGTCTGGTGGGCATTTTCCAAACAGAGCTGCAAACCTGCTTTCCTTTCCTATCCAGTAATTGATACCTCTTTCCTTTCAATTAATTGATTAGGTCAAATCCAGGATAAATCCTTAATTTACTCTATTTTTCTCCCATCCATTTCATCAGTGAGTTCTGTCCATTCTATTTTCAAAATATAGCTAGAATCTAACCACTTTTTACCACCAGCATCCCCATTATTACTCTGGGCCAAGTTGTGTGTCTCTTGGCTAGATTCCTTCCTAAGTAACTTTTCTATTTTCATCAAAGAGGATCAAGTGATCCTCTCAAAACTTATGTAATACCAGGTCATATCTCCGCAAAAATCAAAGCTCCTAGATGTGGTCTATAGAGCTGAATGAGCTGATGTAGCATCTCTCACCATTGGTGTTTTTTTTTTAGTAAGTTTTTATTGTGAAAAAACTGTACAGAGGAGTTACAATTGCATGAGCAAGGTGATGAGTACATTTCTTATCAAGCATTGTTGCCTCCTCCTTTGTTTTCCCCCTACCCTCCCTTCCCTCCCATTTCAACTACACTCTCCCCCCCTCCCACCTAAATTGTAAAGTTCATTTTTAGACTTAGCATCTTGTACATCTCACTGTCGCAATACCCTTGGTCTTAATTGATCCTCTGATCCACCTTTTACCACTCCCCATCTTGCACGTCTAGCCCAGGGCCTCCCTTAACAGACAGTAGGTTTCATCTCTGTCTCACACTTTGGTCACATTCATGCGTCAAGACTTCACACTTGGTTTACTTTTATCTCCCAAGTGGCTCAATCTTCATCAAGGTCTTTACTGTCTTCTCAGCAAGCCTTTCTAGGATGTTCTATTTAAATACCACATCCTACTCTAATTCTTTCTGGTTGTTTTTTTTTTTTTCCTCTGCAGTACTTATCACCACTTATCCTATTTTGAATATTTGTTTTCCATCAATCTCTTTCCATAATAATATAACTCTCCTGAAGGAAGGTGTGTGTGTGTGTGTGTGTGTGTGTGTGTGTGTGTGTGTGTGTGTTGCTGAGAATTGAACCAGGGTCTTATTTACTGAATGCATGAATATACTGTATTTGCCTTATTTTATTTATGTTTTGGCAAGGATTTGACTATAACAAGCTTAAAATATAAAGAAATGCAGAAGAGATAGAAATATTTTCTATTCCCAGTGTAGGAAATGGACGTTAAAGGCTCATATTTGCATTTGAGAGCTCTTAGAGAAGCCAAGCCTAAATAGGAAGGCTCTTCAGTGGTCAAATTTCTGATATAAGCCTGTAATTTCCTAGCTACTCAGGAGGCTGAGATCTGAGGATGGTTCAAAGGCAGCCCAGGAAGGAAAGTCCGTGAGATTCTTATCTCTAATTAACCACCAGAAAACTGGAAGTGGTGCTGTGGCTCAAATGGTAGAGTGTTAGCCATGGACAAAAGTGCTCAGGGACAGTGCCCAGGTCCTGAGTTCAAGCCCCATAGCCATCAAAAAAAAATTCTTACTTGTGAGGAAAACTATTTGGCATCACCTGGGCCTTTCCGCTTCTCTTCATCATGTTAACCATAGAAATTACCCATCACCTTCCTGTTCATATCATCTGAAGACAGGATCCAGGGACATTGCTTCAAAAACAGTTCCTATCACCTATTAGACAGTTCCACTTCTAGATTTTGTATAGGCATCTCAAACCTAAACAATCCAAATGTAACACATAAACCCTTTCCTCACATACCGCATACCCTCCAATTTAGCTTCTTTTCTCCTGTTTTCCTTTGCGGATAATGGCAAGGCTCATCCTCACCAGCTAATAAAATCAACTTTTACTTCTTATTCTTCCTTTTTACCCAAACAGTTGTTCAATTTTTGTCAATCTAACAATTTAGGCATCTCTCAGATCTTCCTAAATTGCCAGAATCAGCTCTCATCTGCAAGGTAGGCTCTTTAGCCTGTCTACACAGCCCTGGATTTCTCTTGCTAAAATGCAGGTGTGACCTCCTCACTTACAGCTCTGCAAGTTTTCTGTTTGCTATAGAATAAAGTAAAATCCCTTTGGCATGGCATTCCAGAGCCTTTCATCATCTGACACTGTCCTATCTTTACAGCTTTGCTTTCTGCAGCTAGTCCTGACATGTTCACACATTTTATATTCCAGCCACTAGTCACTGTGCATCCTGGGCCTCTGTCCTGACTGGTTCTTCTCTCTCTCTCTCTCCCTCTCTCCCTCTCCCTCTCCCTCTCTCTCTCTCTCTCTCTCTCTCTCTCTCTCTCTCTCTCTCTCTCTCTCTCTCTCTTTCTCTCTCTCTCTGTTTGAGAATTGTAATTACTATTAAAGACAAAAATAGGTGCTGGGCACTGGTAATCCTAGCTAATCAGGAGGCTGAGATCTAAAGATCATAGTTCAAAGACAGCCTAGGCAGGAAAGTTCCTATGTCCCTTTATCTCCAATTAACTACCAGAAAACCCCTCATAGAACAGAAGTAGAGCTGTGGCTCCAGTAGTAGAATGCTAGCTTTGAGCAAAATAATTTTCAGAGACAGTGTCCAGGCTCTGAGTTCAACACACACACACACACACACACACACACACACACACACACACAGAGGGCTGGGCTGGGGCATAAAACAATGGTATACAGTACTTTGCCTGACATGCACTAGGCCTTGTATTGGATCCCTAGTGCAGCCTAAAAACATGATGTTATATACCAAATGTTACACATTATATATAATACATAGAATATCATTTAATTCTCAGAAAAATAAAATAATTTGCCCAAGTTAAATTAGCTAGAGCAGTAATTGATGCAGGATTTGAACTTATCTCTGACATCAAAGCTTATGATCTCACAATATTGAGAAAGTTTTCTCTGACTCCTCACAATATTTTTCTTTGTGTTCCAAAAGCAGACTTTTGTTTTTAAGTTCACAACATAGAAGTTATTGTATTATGGAGGTTAAAGAAACAGACTCTGAAGCTGGATTTCTGGAGTTAGCCAGCTATGTGAGCTTTTCTTTTTTTCTCTCTCTTTTTTTTTTTTTTGCTATTTGTGGGGCTTGAACTCTGGGCCTGGGCACTGTCCCTCAGCTCTTCAGCTCAAGGCGAGCGCTCTACCACTTGATCCACAGCACCACTTCTGGCTTTTTTGTGTGTGCTTATGTGGTGCTGAGGAATCGAACCCAGGGCCTCATGCATGCAAGGCAAGCACTCTACCACTGAACCACCTTCTCAGCCCCATGTGAATTTTTCTCTATCATTTTACTTTCTTTTTCTTTGTCTCATCCCTTTTTCTTTCTATCTTCCTCCTCCTTCTCCCTCCCCCCCCCTGCCCCTTTCTCTTTGAAATGGCAGCAATTATGCCTGTCTTTTAGGATTAAAGGGTTCTACCAAGTTCAGCCAAGTATATGCTATGTAGCCCTGGCCCCACTGAAACACTATGGTCTTTGTTATGTCTATGTATCTGTATACCCTTGCTAAATTTTGGCTTCTGAGAAGGGTAAGATCTTCATTCATCTTCCAATTCTCTGGCACCCAGCATACCAGACCTTTTACTAGTTTCTATGCTCCATAAACATTTGTTAAATTGTTTATAAATTGGGGGGGGGGATGTGTTTGTGCAATATAATGAGACATTTACAAGCGTATGATCCTTGCTGTGCTTTAATTACCTATGAATCTTCTTTTTTAAAGAAAGTGGTTATTCAATCAGGCTAGCCATCTAATAGCTTCTGTGCCTCCCTCTCCCTAGCCTCCCCTCCACCCCACTCCCCGCCCCCCCCCCCCCCCCCCCCCCCGCTTTTAAATTAAAAAACAGCGAAACAGGTCTTTGCCTTTCTGCTTCTGGGAACAGGAAGCCTTTTAACCTTCAAGCCTTTCCTGAGATCTCTCCTTTTAGAGCCAAGACTTTCCTGGGGCAGAGGGTGTGGAGCAGGAAGGGGACACCTGTCACAAGGTCCCAGACTTCTTGGACACAGATGAAGGTACTCAGCTGTAGATAAATACAAAGGCAGCCCTCTGTCCTGCTGTTCCCCTCCAGTGAGCAGTGACCTGGTCTAGAGATTTGGGTTTCACTTCCAAACACAAGCACAGTGTACCTGCTAAGGAAGAAGGCTCCAATTCCAAAAGGGGACTCAAAAGCACTGTGGGAGGCCTAAATTCCTGGGAGAGTGCTGGCTTAAGTTACTTCCCATTATTCCACTGCTCTGCTACGTGTTTGTTTATATTTCAGCCTTGGTCTTACTGGGAGAGGCTGTGGGAGTGAGGGACAGGAAAAGGATGCAAAGGACAGTGAAAATGGCAGAGAAGGAAATAACTGATTGGAGGTTAATATGTCCCCTGAGGCTCCTTTGATTTGAATTATTGTGAAACTGCAGTGTAATGTTTAAGTACTGGGGGGTGGAGGGAGGGAGGGCCCATGGCTCTTCACAGAAATGGGGCTTTGTTACTGGTAAGTTGCAGCTGCTGTGTGTAATGCAGACTCAACCAAATGGAGCACTGATCCTGTCACCTGACTGGAGAACTGTTTTTGTTCTCACAGCAGAGCTCCTGCTCATCATTACCACCTAACAACCTGGCCTATACCTCAACTAACACTTGCTGGCTCATTAGGTTATGACGTGGAGCTAGCCTACTATCTATCCTCTCTTGGTCATTAGGTCTTGTTCACTGTCCCTCCTAAAAATCACCTGAATCCATATCTTTCATCTCCACAGACACTGCCCTGGTCAGGGTTTCTTAGATAATACCTTCCTGATAGGTCATCCACAGCCTCATCTTAGGTTCCCATTCGTCCTCCAAGCTACTGACAGAGATTTCTCTAAACTAGATTAGAATCCACCTGTGACTGTCCATGGCTTGTGGAATCAAGCATACCCACCAACTCCTAGCTTAAAATGTTTGCCTGGTATCTTGACACCTCCACATCTGTGGTTTCCTTCACATCAGGAATCCTGACCTAAAAGAAATTCCAGAGCATGCTCTTCAACTGGGACTGTAATTCTAGCTATTCAGGAGGCTGAAATCTGAGGATCGCAGTTGAAAGACAGTTGGTACAGGAAAGTCTGTGACACTCTTATCTCCAATCAACCACCAGAAAACCAAAAGTGCTGCTGTTGGCTCAAAGTGGTAGAGTGCTAGTCTTGAATGTAAAAGCTCAGGGACAATGCCCAGCCTCTGAGTTCAAGCCCCACTACTGACAAATTAAAAAACAAACAAAAAAAAAAACCGAGCAAAAACAACTTGATAACCTGTACTTGCTCTTCCTTCTGCCTAGAATCCCTCTTTCCCTAATTTTAGCTTCTTTTCAACTTTCCTACTCCTCAGATTGAATGGGGTTTCCTTTCACCCATGTTCTCATGTTTGTATTGTCACAAAGTACACTAAATCTCTAATTTAGCAGAGAGAATTGCTTCTCAGTACCTGGCATTCATGTATAGTAGTAGTTAGTTGCTCAATGAATATTTGATAAAACAGGATTCCAGTGGCTCATGCTTGGAATCCTAGCTACTCAGGAGGCTGAGAACTGAGGATTATGGTTTGAAACAAGCTGGGCAGGAAAATCTGTGAGACTCTTATCTTCAATTAACCACCAAAAGACCAAAAGGAGAGCTGTGGCTCAAGTGGTAGAATGCTAACCTTGAGCACAAAAGCTCCGGGACAGCAGCCAGACTCTTAAGTTCAAGCTCCAGGATGATAAATATTTGATCATGAATGAACCCTTTTAATATTAGGATTTAGTTATAGTTCAGGGAGGAGGTCTTGAAATATCTGGTTCTGAAAGAGGAAAATTCAAGTCATTGCAATTATGTTGCTAGCTGAGTACTTTCACATTGGATGACAGAACTGTCATATCTGGTGTTTCTTAGAACTACAGCAATTAAAGGCTACTTTAAAGGTTACTTTAAAAGTCCTCTTTTCTAGACTTGATGAAACATTACAGTTTCCAGCTTGTTCCAACAGTGACTTGAGAAATTATATTTGGCAAGCAAGTTAGTTCCAGAAATGTCAAACTTGCTGCTTAAAAACATGTCATCCCAACACGATGGTTATGTGTATATGTTGTATGTATAGTAGATATTATATATACACACATATACCCATATATATATATATATTCTCACACATATGCATGTAGCTCTGTGTATGTATAAAACACTCAGAAGTGTCTACACAGCTGAACTTGTGGATGGAAGGAAACCTGCTTAAGGACTGGGTCTTAGCTACACCCTGTAGTGACTCCAAAGAAATGGTAACATTAAGACATTGAGACTCTAATAAGCTCCACGGGAAGTCAAAAATGGAGCGCACTGCTCGGAATACTCCAGGAGTCCTATTCTTTCCAATCGCACACAGTCAGCTGGGCTCAAACCGCGGTGAGACACATCCCGAGCTGGCAAAGGCCACTGGACTAAGGCGTTCTTAGATTCTTCATACGCAGAACCGTTAGAACCTATTGATTCTTTTTGAATCATTCTCTGGAACCTTTTGATTCTTCCAGTTCTCAGCTCTAAGCCTTAAAACGCCACGCAGAAAAGCTGCTACAAAGATAGGGAGGTGGCTAGGCAAGAGTGCTCAGAGAAAAGGGGGAACAATTTAAGGAGAGAAGCCATAAGGAAGAGACCAAGACAGTCTCTTTCGGGGAAGAGAGGAAGGAGGGGACTCACACAGCAAAGGAAGGGAAAGTGATCAAACCAGTCCAGGACCAGAGAAGGAAAGGCACGCCCCGGGGGGGCAGGGAGAAGGGGGGGGCGGGCAACAAAAAAAATCGATTGCTTTAAGGATAGCCCCGCCCCTTGTGGTGACGTAGGATCAAGGCCATCCATGATTGGCTATGGCTGGAGGGCGGGATGGGGTTGCTAGGAGCGGAGGGGATCCGGCGGGCCCCGGCCGCCGGGAGCGCGGAGCCGAGGGAGCGGAGCCGTGGAAGCGGCTCTGCTGGAAGATGGCGAGCTGCTGGGACGCTCGGCCGCCCTGGCGGCCAGGGCGCCTGTCTCTGTGCCTGCTGCTACTGCTGCCGTTGCTGCTGCTAAGCACGGCCCGGGGGGCGCACATCAAGAAGGCGGAGGCGACGACGACGACGACGGGCGCGGGCGCTGAGGCGGCCGAGGGCCAGTTCGACCGCTACTACCACGATGAGGAGCTGGGCAAGGCGCTGAGGGAGGCGGCGGCCGCGGGGCCGCCCGGCCTGGCGCGCCTCTTCAGCATCGGCCGCTCGGTGGAGGGCCGGCCGCTGTGGGTGCTGCGCCTGACGGCGGGCCTGGGACAGCCAGCCCCTGCCGGGGACGCGGGGCCGGACGCAGCGGGACTGGACGCCGCGGGGCCGCTGCTGCCCGGCCGGCCGCAGGTGAAGCTGGTGGGCAACATGCACGGCGACGAGACCGTGTCGCGCCAGGTGCTGGTCTACCTGGCCCGGGAGCTGGCGTCGGGCTACCGCCGCGGAGACCCGCGCCTGGTCCGCCTGCTCAACACCACCGACGTGTACTTGCTGCCCAGCCTCAACCCCGATGGTTTTGAGCGCGCTCGCGAAGGCGACTGCGGCCTCAGCGACGGCGGCAGCCAGACCGGGGTCAGCGGCCGCGACAACAGCCGTGGCCGCGACCTCAACCGCAGCTTCCCCGATCAGTTCAGCACCGGTGAAACCCCAACCCTGGACGACGTACCCGAGGTGCGCGCCCTCATCGACTGGATCGGCAGGAACAAGTGAGTGTCGCCTTGTCCCCGGTACCGCCGCCGCAAGGGCAAGAGGCCGGCTCCGACTCACAGTAGGTGCTCAAGCCGTGCCTGCCTGTCTGAGGGATGGGCAGAGTGAAGGTAGCCCAGAGACCATGGCCTGGGTGGCGTTGCCTTCTCCTCGGGCTAATGGTCAACAAGCATTGCCCAGAGGGGCTGTCATTTGTTCAGGACATGGCCGGAGGGGAGATCTTTCTAGCATTCTTGTCCCTATCTTTGAAGGATCAAGTATGTGAGGGATGGATGGGACTTTGAGGATCTGTTAGGTCTTGCTCACTCATTTTATAGGTAGCTGTCAATATGGTTATTACTAGAGGCACTCTGCTAAACACTTTCCGTGACTGCATTATCTCCTTTGAGGGTGGCCACAAACGGATGACATTCACATCTTGGTTTTGCATAGGGGAAATTGAGGTTCAGACTGGTTACCTAATTTATATGGTGAGGAGAGTAGCTAGCACTTGTCTTGGTGGTTCAATTCGTTGTAACTGCTCTTAAAAGACGGAGGGAAAGATTACAAACCAGAAATGGCAAATGACACACCCCACTAGGGTGTTCCTCTTGATGTTTGACAGGAACTGGTTCTCTTCCAGCCTTTGCTTTTGACTCTGTTAAGGTGCATATGGACTTAACTCAAGAACTTGCCCAGACGTGAGAGCCACTTCATTTCTGATGTCAATTGTGCATCTTATTATTAGGCTTGGGCAGAGTAAGAGATTGCCACACATAAACCACACCCAGAGTGTTATTAAACATTGTGTGAGATCTAAATATTGAAAAAAAAATAGAAGCATGAGGATCTTTTTGTTGTTGGTGGTCCTGGGGCTTGAACTTTGGGCCTGAGCGCTGTCCCTCAGCTCTTCAGCTCAAGGCTAGTGCTCTACCACTTGAGCTACAGCGCCACTTCCACTTCCAGTTTTCTGGTGGTTTATTGGAGATAAGAGTTTCACGGACTTTCTTGCCCGGGCTGGCTTTGAACCTCGGTCCTTAGATCTCAGCCTCCTGAGTAGCTAGGATTACAGGTGTGAGCCACAGGCTCCTGGCAACAGTAGTTATCTTAACATCTTGAAGATTTTTTGAGTAACAGGGAAGATAAAGGTAATAATGAACAAAGAAGTTTCTCTAAGGAACATGGAATCATTTCTTCCATCAGACTTTATTCATAAATATAAGATCTACAAAATCCATGGGCCATTGTGACACTTCTAGATTGTTTTTGTCTTCTACCTTCCATTTTACTACTCTTTAGGACTTTTCTGAACTGATCTATTAACCACATGGTTTCCATAACTTAAGTGTTTAGTTTTTCTTTTTTGCTGCGGGGAGGGGGGGGGGGTGGGGGTGGGGGGGTGGGAGGGGGGGGGGACTGTGTACTCAGGTTTGAACTTAGGGCTTTGTGTTTTCTAGGTAGATGCTCTACCACTTGAACCACTCCTGCAGACCTGCCTTCTGTGTTTAAAATGCCAATCGTAACCTCTGCAGGAATTTTTCTCTTCAGTATTAGTTATGCTGTGGCTATAAAAGGAGAAAATTTTGGTGTAAATCACTTAAGGGAGGCCTTAAATTTAAATCTGGTATCAAAAATTCACTGTCTGCTTTATTCCCTCATATCACTATCACTTAGTAATGATGAATTATGCTCTGGTCTTAATTCAGTCATAGGAACTTGTGAAAATTTTCAAAGTTCATGTGGGTCAGTCGGTATTGCCTAGAAAGTTGTTTTGTTTTGTGGTAATGGGTAATCTAATAATACCCAAGCACTTTTTCAGGTACATTCTAATAAAAAAAAAAAGAAACAGGTAATTTCTATAGGTGAAGAGTGCATCCCTCCATACCCTCAATCTTCAAAATTAAAACATGGATTCTCTAGTGATTAATAACAAAGGACACTGTTTTGTAAATAAAATTAAGTGCACAGTACACACACAGTTTGAGATTGATGTCTAAGTAATAATTATGGATGGGATATTAAAAACAAGGCTGAGTCAGGTACTGGCAGCTCATGCCTGAAATCTACTCAGGAAGCTGAGATCTGAGGATCACAGGTCAAAGCCAGCTCAGGCAGGAAAATCCGTGAGACTCTTCTCCAATTAACCACCAGAAAACTGGAAGTGGAGCTGTGGCTCAAAGTGGTAAATTGCTTGCCTTGAGCAAAAATGCTGAGGAAATGTACCTAGGCCCTGAGTTCAAATCCTATAACCCACAAAATAACACAAAACAACAAAAACAATCCTACAACAAACAAAACAAAACCCCCAAACATTTAGTCCAATGAGAAAACTGACTTTATAGTGTATTCTGTAAAGAAAATCATTTGAGTAAATTGAGTAAATTTCTTTTTTTTTTTATTGTAACATACTGTACAGAGGGGTTACAATTACATGGGCAAGATAATGAGTACATTTCTTATCAAGCATTGCAGCCTCCTCCTTTGTTTACCCTTCACATCCCTTCCCAGCCTCCCCCCCCCCCCCCGTCCCCCCCCCCCCCCCCCCCCCCCCCCCGAGTAAATTTCTTTTTGAAATTGTTTTTTTTGGTCTGGGAAGGTAGCTCAGTGGTAGAGCGCTTGCCTTGCATGCCCGAGGCCCCTGGGTTCAATTCCTCAGCACCACATAAGCAAAAAGAAAAAAACTGGAAGTGGCGTTGTGGCTCAAGTGGTAGAGCACTAGCCTTGAGCTAAAGAGCTGAGGGACAGGGCCCAGGCCCAGAGTTCAGGCCCCACAACCGGACCCAAAAAAAACAAACAAACAAAAAACAGAAATTGTTCTTTTTATTTTGGGTATTTTGACACAGGGTCTCATTTTGTAGCCATGGTTGGCCTGGAACTTGCTACCAGGCTTAGGCTGGCTATAAACACAACATTCTCCTGCCTCTGTCTCCTAAGGGCTGAGATTATAGGTGTATAACACTATACTCAACTTCAGTAATTTTTGTGTGTGTGTGTGTGTGTGTGTGTGTGTGTATGTGTGTATGCTGGTCCTAGGGCTTGAACTGAGGGCCTGGACCCTGTCCCTGAGCTTATTTTGCTCAAAATTAGTACTCTACCACTTGCGCCACAGTTCTACTTCTGCTGTTTTGATAGTAAAATTGGCAATTAAGAGGCTTCCAACATCCTCAGGTCTTAGCCTCCTTGAGTAGCTACGGCTGCAGATGTAAACCGCCAGCGCCTGGCAATAATTTCTTAATATCTTACTCACCAGACTATGTACTAAAAATGAATTTTGCTAGGTATGCACCAGACTCTGTGTTCCATCCCCAGCATTGAAAAGAAAAAAATAGATTTTTGTTACTTCAGATATGTACGCTTCTAAGATTTATAGCCCTTGACTTTTCCAGTTAAACTGGCAGGCACTCTACCACTAACCTACACCCCTATTTCCAATCTTTTGGTATATTTATGATGAGTATTATCGTGTTGGAGGTGTGTAAGATTTTTTTTTTTTTGAGATCTAGTATATGTCTACAATTTTCTGAATCTTTGTAATTTTTAGCCATTCTTAATTTTTTTAAGTTATCTACAGAGTATTCTAGGAAACATGATAGAGTAAGGAAGATCTTAGGCTAAAGGCATGGCTCAAGTGATAGAGCACCTGCCTACCAAGTATAAATCCCAGTACTACCCCCTGTCTCCTGAGTAAGAATATAGAATATTAGTTATACTAAGGAAGGTTTTTTTGTTTTTTGTTTTAATCAGTCAAGGGTCTTGAACTCAGGGCGTGGGCACTGTCTCTAGGCTTTTCTGCTCAAGGCTAGTGGTTCTACCACTTTGAGCCAAAGCTCCACTTCCAGTTTCCTAGTGGTTAATTGGAGATAAGAGTCTCATGAACTTTCCTGCCTGGGCTGGTTTTGAGCCACGATCCTTGGATCTCAGCTTCCTGAGTAGTTAGAATTACATGCATGAGCCACCAGTACCCAGCAAATAAGAAAGATTTATTTGAACTCTACCACCAAATCAATAGTAGACTGCAAATAATTCACCAATCTGAAAAATATTTGCTCGGGACATTTTAATATTTCTAGGGAGGCATTATAAGAAATGTTGAACAAAATTAAAAACAGTATTTAGTAGAAAATCTTGGATTTTGAAGTTTAAAGACATAGAAAAGTAGTCTGCTTCATCTAGAATATTCATGGCTTTTTTTTTGTTGTTGCTGTTGTCATTGTTCATAATGTATTCTTAGAGCCTAGAACAGTGAACAGCACATAGTTGATATTAAAAAAGAGATATTGCTAAATGGAGTACCTGAATTTGGATCAGCCTTTTTGAAGCTTTCCCAAAGTCAGTGACACAAAAGGTACTTGAATTATTTTAAAACACAAGCCAGACAGTAAATTGTTAATAGCTGAACTATGGGGGAGAGGTAGGTAGAATTAGGAAGTTAGAAAGGGTATGTTGTGATTATTTCTGTGTCATTCTATCCATGTAGTTCTATCGCCTAAGAATGGGCAGCGGGTGTAGGAAATAGGATGACAGTGGGTATGGCCATGATTCTCTAGCATCCTGCTAGAGAAATGAGCATTTGTTGAGAAGGAGCTATAGAGTAGTCATTGTGCCTGAAGGTGTTTCATATATGTTATCTTAGTTTTTATAGCAAGTCTGGGAAACAGTAACATTAATCCCCATTTTACAGAGGGGAGAGGAACTGGAGTTTATTGAGTTTGGAGGTAATAACTTCTGATCTTGATCTTGGTACTGTTGAGCCATAGTTTTGGGAGACTGAATGTTCTCACCCATATTTTCCAGGCTTCAAGCACATACTATTGCCACTATACCAAATGGTATTCTCTGGTGTCCAGAAAGGTGTTAACTATAATTGTTTTAATTTTCAACAACAGTCATCATTGGCTAATTCTTCCTTGTGATGAATGAAGTCTATATTATAAGTAATTTTCATTGTTTGATCTCCTTTGGGCTGGTGCTGATGATGATGCTTAAAATAACATTTTGAATTAAGCATATGATTGATTTAATTTTCTTTCAAACATATAGAATGAAATACTACTTATCAATCCCCTTTAGAATTTTTGAGTTACTTTCAACCACAGAAGCTAGGCAGATGGAAGGAAAACTAGAATATAAAGAGAAAAGTATTTGATCTCTACTTTCAGTAATACATTGAACTGTTATATAAAGGAAAGATGCATAAATAGAATGTATGTTTTTATCTTTAAATTTTTACTACAAAAGGAATCCTTCCATATATCTACATTTACAAATTTGATCACATTATAAATTATTCACTTACAAGTAGAAACAGCTGAGCAACAATGGCTACATCTATAATTCTAGCTACTCAGGAGACTGAGTGAAGATCATAGTTCAAAGGCAGCCCAGGCATGAAAATCCATGAGACTCTTATTTCCAATTAACCACCAAAAAAACTGGAAGTGGAGCTGGGGATCAAGTTATAGAGCAGTAGCTCAGGAACAGCAAGGACTGTCAAAAAAAAAAAAAATAGAAGTATAGATCTGGGGTATAGCTCAGTGGTAGCTAGTGTGGGTAGCATGCAAGAGGCTTTGAGTCTGATTCCCAGTACATAGGCATGCACATACGTGGTCAGGTAAATATCATTTTGATGGTACTTTGATTTGAACTTGTGTCTTGTACTTATTAGACAGTCACTTTACCACTTGAGCCAGCCCTAGCTACATCTTTAATGCTAAAAAGTTCTTAAAATTCCTTGTGGTTAATTTGAAATGTAAAGACGCTTGATTTTTTTCCGTTATTAGGAATTGAACCAAGAGCTTGTTTTCTTTTTTTGTTGCTATTGGTATTAGTTAACTTGTAACAGCCGATAGAATTGTCTTCTAGGTCTGTAAGAGAGATATTTGAATTCATGTATGGGAATAGAGGCTTGAACTCGGTGGTAGAGCACTTGCCTAGCCGTGTGCCAGACCCTGGGCTTCACCCCAGCACTAAAGAAAAAGAAATAAAGATGATCTCATTTATGAAAGGTAGTGTAGAATTTTTAATACCCAATTTTAAGTACTTGATATTAAAATATGTCATTTGATTGTGTTTTCAAAGGTTTGTGCTTTCTGGAAACCTGCATGGTGGCTCCGTGGTAGCAAGCTATCCTTTTGATGATTCACCAGAACATAAGGCCACTGGAGTCTACAGCAAAACCTCAGATGATGAAGTCTTTAAGTACTTAGCAAAGGCTTATGCTTCAAACCACCCCATAATGAAAACTGGCGAGCCTCATTGCCCAGGAGATGAAGATGAAACTTTCAAAGATGGGATCACAAATGGTGCACATTGGTATGATGTGGAAGGTATGCAAAGCACTAAATTAGCTATACTTTCCTTCTTGTCTTTTGAAAATTTCAAGCCTACAGTAAAATGAAAAAAGATTAAACATTTACCTATCCATTATTTAAATTTCCTCATTGTTAGCGTACCACATACTCCTCACATCCATACACATATTTACCCCCTCCTAAACCATACACAAAATGTTTTGCCAAATTGTCCAAAATAGGCTGTAGATTTCATGACACTTTACCTTTAAGTTCCTTAACATATATTTCTAAGTACAAGGACATTCTTCAGTATAACCATATACTAATATCATAACTGAGGAATCAACAGTAATTCAGTACTACCATCTATCCATCTATCCACCAATCCATCCATCCATCATCCATCCATCCATCCATCCATCCATCCATCCTTCCATCCATCCATTCGTCATTGCTAGCTAGTTATCTGCCTGCTGTAACTCACATTTCCCCTCTTTTCTCAAAACATCCTCTGTAACTCCTTTTCTTCAAATCTAGGATCCAGGCATTATAATTTGACTCTGTTAAGAGTACAGACTAGTTGTCCTAAGAAACATTCCATATTGTGGATTTGATGTTTTATTTTTAATTTCTAATTCTGGGCTTGAACTCTAGACCTGGGCACTGTTCCTGGGCTCCTTTTGCTCAAGGCTAGCACTCTGCCACTTGAGCCACAGTGCCATTTCTGGCTTTTTTTGTGATTAATTGGAGATAATTTACTTTCCTACCTAGGCTGGCTTTAAACCATGATCCTCAGGTCTCAGTTTCTTGAGTAGCTAGAATTATAGGAGTGAGCCACCGATGCCCAGCTTGATACTTTTATATGTTAAGATTCAGGTCTAATTTTCTAGTAAGAACATTACATAGACTGCAACACAATCTTATCAGAAGATATAAAGCTATCTACACAAGTAGCTAGGTTGGGCTGCTTGGTTAATATGTTGATTGCCAACTAGATATCTCCTTTGTATATAAGACACATTTCCCTTTATATTTTAGTCTGTGGAGTGATCATGGAAAATTTTTTTTTCAGTATTAGGGTTGAACTCAGGGTCTCATGCCTATTAGACTGGTGCTTTACCAGTTGAGTCATGCCTCCAGCTTTGCTTTTTGCTGATTATTTTGGATATAGAGTCTAGTGAACTTTTCATCCTGGTCTCACTTTGAACTATGATCTGCCAGATTTCTGCCTCCTGAGTAGCTAGGATTAATGGCATTAAGTCATTGGTGTCCAGCATATGTGTAGGTGCGTATTATATATCTATACAATATATAAATATTATTTATATAAGTACATATGTATGTATTTATGTATATTATAATATGTATATCATATTACATATATAATATATATGATAATATGTACATTATATTATGTATGTATATTTTACATATGTATGTATGTATATATACATGTATATGTATATATATACATACATACTATATATATACATACTATATATATATATATATATATATATATATATATATATATATATATACATACATACTATACATACTATTGTTGTTGTCGTTGTTGTTGGTCCTAGGACTTGAACTCTGGGCCTGGGTACTGTCCCTCAGCTTTTCAGCTCAAGGCAAGCACTCTACCACTTGAGCCACAGTGCCACTTCCAGTTTTCTGAGTGGTTTATTGGAGATAAGAGTCTCATGGACTTTTCCTGCCCAGGCTGGCTTTGAACTGCAATCCTCAGATCTCAGCCTCCTGAGTAGCTAGGATTACAGACATGAGCTACTGGCACCTGGCTTGTATTTATATTTTTTAAGAAAACATTTGCTGTTTTAGTCGTTCTCCCTCCGAGTAGATCAAACTCACTTCAGGGGTTCTTGAAAGCTAGGCAAGAACTCTTATCACTGAGCTGCATTCTCAGTCAAACCATTTTAGCTATTTCGTGTGTGTGTGTGTGTGTGTGTGTGCACGCGCGCGCGTGCGCACCAGTTCTTGGGCTTGAACTTAGGGCCTGAGCACTGTTTCTGAGCTTTAAAGCTAGTGTTCTACTACTTTGAGCCAAAGCTCTACTTCCATTTTTCTGATTAATCTGAGATAAAGAGAGAATCTTTCAGACTTTCCTGCCCTGGCTGGCTTTGAATATAATCCTCAGATCTCAGCCTCCTGAATAGCTATGATTTCAGGTGTGAGCCACTAATGCCTGGCTAAAGTGCTATTTATTATTTTATTTTATTTTTTATTTTTTTGGTGCTTGTCCTGGGCTTGAACTCAGGGCCTAGGCACTATCTCTGCATTTTTATGCTCAAGGCTAATGCTCTACCACTTGAACCACAGCTCTACTTCCAGCTTTTTTGGTGTTTCTAATTGGAGATAAGAGTCTTATGGACATTTCTGCCTGCGCTAACTTTGAACTGCAGTACTCAGATCTCAGCCTCCTAAACAGCTACTATTACAGACATGAACCACCAGCATCTAGCTAAAATATTATTTTAAAAAGAATTCTTAAAGTAATCTTGAATTACTTATCTTTCCTTTTTAAATGTTATGAAAACAGCTATTGTTCTTTTAAACTTTTCAGTTTAAATAATAACTCTTTTAAAGTACAAACTTAGACTGTTAAGAATAAAACAAAAGCCGGCGCTGGTGGCTCACGCCTATAATACTAGCTACTGAGGAGGCTGATATCTGAGGATCACGGTTCAAAGCCAGCCCGGGCAGAAAAGCCCATGAGACTCTTATCTCCAATAAACCACTAGAAAACCGGAAGTGGTGTTGTGGCTCAAGTGGTAGAGCGCTTGCCTTGAGCTGAAGAGCACTGGGTTAGCGCCCAAGCCCAGAGTTCAAGCTCCATAACCGACCAAAAAAAAAAAAAAAAGGAATAAAACAAAAGAGGGTCAGGCAGGCTGAGATTTAAGGATCATAGTTTAAAGTCAGCCTGGGTATAAAATCTGTAAGACTCTCTTACCTCCAATTAACCAGCAAAGTGCCAGATTAGAAGTGTGGCTTATGTGGTAGAACATCAGCCTTGAGCAGAAGTGCAGGGCTCTTAATTTAAACCTTAATTCTGAAATATACACAAAAATAGAGACAAATCAGAAGGATCAAGGTTTGAAGCCATCTCTGACAAAAAGTTAGCACGATCTCATCTCAACCAATGAACCAGGTATTGCTGTCTGAGGCTACCTCCAGTCAAAAATGCAAATGCGGGGCTGGGAAGGTGGCTCAGTGGTAGAGCGCTTGCCTTGCAAGCCTGAGGCCCTGGGTTCGATTCCTCAGCACCATATAAGCAAAAAGAAAAAAGCCGGGAATGGTGCTGTGGCTCAAGTGGTAGAGCGCTAGGCTTGAGCTGAAGAGCTGAGGGACAGTGCCCAGGCCCAGAGTTCAGGCCCCATAACCAGACCCCCCCCCCCAAAAAAAAATGCAAATGCCTAGCAAGCATGAGATTTTGATCAACTCCAATGTCTCCAATGCATAGTGACACACACCTATAATTCTAGCATTCAGGAGCCCATGACAAGAGAATCATAGTTTGAGGCCACCTGGGCTATATAGCTGGACTTTCAAAATTTAAAAAAAAAATCTTAAAATAAAAGCAGATCTTGTATATACATTTTTCTAATTTGGGGAGGGGAAGGGAAATAATAAAATGCTAAAACAAGGATATAGGTTGGCCCATTGTAACAATGAGATGTACAAGACACTATGTTGAAAACGAACTTTACAATTTTGCAAACTAGGGGGAGGAGAGGTGGAGAGGGAAGGGAATGGTAGAGGAAAAACGGAGGGGGTAACAGTGCTCAACACAAAATGTACTCATTACCTTACTCATGTAACTGTAACCCCTCTGTTTAGTATCTTTACAATTATATATATATGTACACACACACACATACACACACACACACACACACACACACACATATTAAGCAGAAGGAGCAAGTCAACCTATGGAAAAGTCATTAGTACAAACATTTTCTCTTAGAGTCTTTCTATAGCAAAATGCCTTTGGTCTTCCTTACCATATTTTTGGCAATGTAATGTTATCTTGTTGTGACTTGTCCTAAGAAATGTCTACCAATTTGTGCCTTTATTTAAACTTTTGAATTACTTTTTGACTTATGTCAAGTATATTAAAAATGAGTTCCAAGTTTGAGGATTTAGTAACTCCTAGATTTCCTGATCCTGTTCTAGATTCTGTCTTTGTTTCTTGCTCTAATCAAGCATTCATTTGGAATATTTAGAAGCCAAATTTCCCCATAACAGAGGTAATTTGAAAACCATTGCTTAAAAAATAATAATCTAGATAAGGGACATATTTTAATATATAAACTTTACATTTCAATCTGAATTGATAGTTTTGTGAGTCAGTTAAGTTACTTCATTAATTTGAGATGAAATTATTTAGATAGTAGGTTGGCAAATAAGGTACATTTTTGGAAAAAAATCTTAAAGGTTAGAAAATAATCCCTAATTGATCATTGAATGAAGAATAGAAATCTACTGATATATATATATATATATATATATATATATGTATACACACACACACACACATATATATGTATACACACACACACACACACACATAGTTCAAGTCATAGGACTTGAACTCTGGGCCTGGGCACTGTCCCTTGAGCTCTTCAGCTTAAGGTGAGAGCTCTACCACTTGAGCTACAGCATCACTTCTGGTCTTCTGGTGGTTGATTGGAGATAAGAATATCAGACTTTCCCTCCCAGGCTGGCTATGAATGATGATCCTCAGATCTCAGACTCCTGAGTATCTAGGATTACAGGCGTGAGCCACCAGCACCTGGCCAGAAATCTATTGTTTTCAAAATAAATATCCTGCCTTCACAGAAAATGAGAAGTACTCTAAGGCACAAAATATTTAAACCAGTTATTAGATTTTTATGATTCTTTAGACATATAAAGAAACTATTTTGTTACTTCTGTTTCTATTGTTTTTATGATGACCACTTTCTTGTTTTAGGCTAGAGAGTCAGGACTGTTTTATGTTATTTCTGTAATTGCTAGTTTCTCTTCATACCTTAGAAATATCACAGGGTTTCTTCTTAACAAGGAAGCTGTGAGGGTTTTAGTTATTTCCACAGAGCAAAGTCATTTTGTTTACTTTCTGCAGGACTGCAGCGAGCTATTATGACACCTTGTGACTTGGCTTGAATTCAGACTTGGATGTCCTGGACTGATTTTACTGATACTCTCTATGATGTGTTTAGGAATGCTAGCTCTAAGAACTGCAGACTTTTAGAATTGAAAATGAATATAGAGCTAGATGTAGGTTGAATCCAATCCTTCTGTTTTTATAGAAATTCAAGGCTCTAGAGAGGGATAACTTATGCAACTTAATTATTCATTTAGCAAACATTTAGTGAGTACCTTCCATATCCCATATTCTGTATCAGGTCATGGGGACACAGTAAGAAAAAAAAAAAAAAAGAGTTCCTGTTTATAAGGATCACACATGATCCACCTCTACCTTCTCTGCCAGAGTTGACTCAGGACATTTACCTGCCTGTGTAGGTGGCCTTTCTTCTCTCAACATGTCTTCCAAATTTGTAGGATCATTTAAGGAATAACTAACCTAGTGAAGCCTGTCAATAGTCTTGCTCATCAGCTACAGACTGGTTACTATAAGTTTCAGTAAGACTTGTTTTGTTTTTTGTTCCAGTCGAAGACTTGAACTCAGGGCCTGGGAGCTATTCCTGAGCTTTTTCACTCAAGGCTAGTGTTCCACCACTTGAGCCACAGCTCCACTTCTGGCTATTCTAGTGATTAATAGGAGAGAAGAGTCTCACAGAATTTCTTGCCCAGGCTGGCTTCGAACTGCAGTTCTCAGATATCAGCCTCCTTAGTAGCTAGGATTATAAGCATGAGCCACTGATACCTGGCATAGACTTTTTCTTTCTTCCTTTCTTTCTTTCTTCCTTTCTTTCTTTCTTTCTTTCTTCCTTTCTTTCTTTCTTTTCGTTCTTTCTCTCTTTCTTTCTTTCCTTTTTTTTTTTGTCAGTTGTGGGGCTTGAATTCTGGGCCTGGCCACTATCCCTCAGCTCTTCAGCTCAAGGTGAGCACAGTACCACTTTGAACTACAGCACCACTTCCTGTTTTCTGAGTGGTTTATTGGAGATAAGAGCCTTACAGAGTTTCCTGCCCGGACTGGCTTTGAACTGTGATCCACAGATTTCAGCCTCCTGAGTAGTAGCTAGGATTATAGGCATAAGCCACTGACGTCCAGCTAGACTTTTCATTTTTAAGAACTGCCTTCTGCAACATTTATGAAAGGTCAAGCGACCCAAGTTAATATATAATTGAAATTAATGGGCCAAAAATCACAGTTGTGTGTAAGTTTTATAAGTTTTCTTAAGCAAAGTATCATTACATTTTCTTTCCTGCAGATAGAAGGGCATTGGAAGACAGCGTAATATAATGGCTGAGATTAGAGGTTTGGAATCCTACTAGTATGGATTTCAATCTCAACTCTGTCTTGTCTTTTCTCTGTGCATGTGTGTGCAAGTGTGTGCACGTGTGTGTAAGAGAAATGTACATATGTAAATAAGGGTAAATACTGTATTTTATCTGCCTGATGCTAAGGTGAGAACTACCTTAAGCACTTAGTTCAGCATTGGTCACTATAGCTAACAGCTCTTATCTCTGCTAGTGTTTGGACTTTATGAACTCAGGGACTTTTGTGTTATCTGCTTTTCTATTTCCAGCACATAGAAGCATTCTAGCTGTATAGAAGGTAAGCAATAAAACTTTTTTTTTTTCCCCTTTCTGGGCACGTGTCTGTAATACCAACACTGGGGAAGCTGAGGCAGGAGGAGCATAAGGTTAAAGTTAGCCCAGGCTACAAAGCAATTTTCAGGCCATATTGAGCAAGGACTATATAGTAAAATCTTGTTTCAAAAAAATAATAAATAAGAAGCCTTTCTTTAAAAAATGTATTCTTGCCATCTGAAAAATGAATACATAATTATAAACTTATTCTTCCTAGGAAAAAAGTAGTTCCTACTCTGACAAAATAAAGTTACTCTGCTAGTAGATCCTAGATCAGAGCATTTTTCTTATAGGGCTAAGGATCATGAACCAGGACCTTATATATGCTAGGCAAGTGCTCTACCAATTAAACTATATTCTCAGCCATATTTTTCAACCTTTTTTTCCTTCACTAGTGACTTCTAATATGAAATACTTTCTAATTATTTATATGCAGTTCATGTATGTATACAACTAAAATAATTTCATGAAATCATATTTAACTTTTAAGATGTTCTGGTGGTATTTCTTTTGCTTGTTTATTTAGGGCCAGTACTGGGACTTGAACTTGGGCCTGGACTCTGTCCCTGAGCATTTTGCTCAAGGCTAGTGCTCTACCTCTTGAGCTCCAGTTCTAGCATTTTGTAGTTAACTGGAGATAAGAGTCTCATATAGACTTTTCCTGCCAGAGCTGGCTTCAACCACAGTTCTCAGATCTCAGCCTCCTGAGTAGCTAGGATTACAGGCATGAGCCACTGGTGCCTGGCTCTTTCTTTTTTTTTTTTTTTGGGTCCGGTAGTGGGGCCTGAACTCTGGGCCTGGGCGCTGTCCCTCAGCTCTTCAGCTCAAGGCTAGTGCTCTACCACTTGAGCCACATCGCCATTTCCGGCTTTTTTCTTTTTGCTTATGTGGTGCTGAGGAATCGAACCCAGGGCCTCAGGCATGCAAGGCAAGCGCTCTACCACTGAGCCACCTTCCCAGCCCTCTTTCATTTTTTTAAAAAAAGTGTATCTGAACTCACTAATTGACATCACAACACACTATGATAGAATGGTAGCATTTATTTATTTTCAAATAATAAGTAGGAACAAAACACCTTACAAGTTCCATGTGCTAACTTGTTTTTTTCCTGGCTTGTTTATGCCTCAATCATTTCCAGGGAAGGAACTGAATCACAATGTATCTTAGATTGTCTTCCCTATAATTTGAATGAGTATTATAATAGGAAGTTAGAAATACAATTGTTGGCTGGGTGTAATGCCTCATGCCTCTATAATCCTACTACTGAGGAGGAAAACATTGGGAGGATTGTGGTTTGAGTCCAGCCTGGACACAAAGTTCTATAGATGCCATCTCAACTGAAAATGCTGGGCATAGTGGTATGTGTGTGTCTGTCCTAGCTACATGGGAATGTAAATGAACTGAAGTCCAGGCCCACTCCTAGGCAGAAAGTGAAACCCTATAGGGTCTTCTGTTTTTACTGGTCTCACATTTTAGTAGGATCTAGTCTAAACTTCAGAGTTTGATTCAGCCTACATTTCTGGCCTCATCTCTTATCTCTCCTGCACCACTGATGACTTATCCTTCCTCCAGAACCTGAACCTGACAGTAGTAAGGCTACTGTCGAGATTGTTTTCTTCTAGGTTAGCTGTACCTCCTCTGAAGCTTCTTCTGTGATAATGGCCACTCTCCTGCCTTCCTAGAGCCTTTTGTTTTTATCATTCGTATAATGCCTACCCATTTGGCTTGGACAGAGTGGTATGATTAATTTCGGAGTTACACTGATGTAAAATGCATTAGAAGGTACAGAGTCTTAGGGAAAATGAGACTAGGGAGGCTTTTTTACAGTTGTGGAATGAGATTGGTTTTGGAGACAAGGGCTTTATCTGCTGGGACACATGAAGACCAAAAAGGAAAATGAAAGGTATAAGAAATCATGCAAGAATTGCAGGGTTGACCACTGATTGAATGTCAAGGAGATATGACCTGGAGAATTTGGGCCTGCATAAATGAGATAAATAGTAATGGAGAAAACGTTGGAAGGGGATGTGTGTGTATGTTCTTTTGGTGGGAGAAAAGTGAAAATTGGAGGTAGTTCCTGATATCAAAACTACTCATTGGGTATTTAGGATCTGGAGCCTGGATGAGAAGTCAGTATGAGAAGGAGACTTAGAATGTGAGACAAGTGGACAAAGTTTAGGGCAGAGTACAAGATTTCCAAGGTTGAACTGATACTGCTTCCTGGCACATTTTAATTTTGTGGAGCCAGAAATTCAAGTATATAGGTGAACAGATGGGTAGTTTCTCACCTTCTCATGCCTCCAAAGTGAAAGCACATCTGGCAGTTTGTACCAGGATGTTTTCTTTAAGGAGTGCTGATGATTTAAATACTAATTCGCAACCTGTTTGTGTTTTAAGGGTACAACTGATAATCAAAAGTGACTTGCAAAGTGCTTTTGGTCTCCTCTAATCTCGTACATTAAAGAATGGGTTCAGTTGCTTCCCTTCTTCTTCTTTCCCTTTTTTATTTAAATTAGAATGTTGTTTGATTTTTTTTTAAAAGGAAAGCCAAAAAGGTGAAATCATGCTCAGCAGGATATTAACTTTTGCTTCTACTTGAGTTAAGCATTTGCTCTAGTAAACTGAAATATAAAGCTAATAGAAAATCTGATATTTAGGAGCTGCACACTCTAGTACTTTGTATTGTAATAAGAGCTCCTGGAAGGTTGAAAATTAAACACTGATATTAAGAGTTTGACCCCCCAGTGCTTCAGAATTGAGATGTGTTCACCCCTCCCCTTTTTTTGTTAACTCAGGAGATAGAAAAGGGGAAATGCAGTTAGAGAGCTGTGTAGAGGTACTGTTGACTAACTTAGAACTGACACCAGACACAGGACTGTGTAATTTAGCTTTAGCTCTATCATATCATTAGCAAATATATATCTAGTAGGAGTGGTAAAGGAAGTGATTTTCATAAGATAAGTTGCTCCAAATACAAAGACTACTGTAGTTAAGATTTGGTCAGTTTGAATTTAAACACTGGGAATGGGTGGGATTTTTAAAAGGGTATTCTCTCCTTCCTTTTTTATTGATGTGCTTTAGTTTTTCCGTTTCATTTTGTGTGTATGTGCATGTATGTGTATAAGCATCTTGTTCATTACCTTTTTTTTTTTTTTCTGCCAGTCCTGAGGCTTGAATTCAGGGTCTGGGTGCTGTCCCTGAGCTACTTTTGCTCAAGGCTTAGCACTGTACCACTTGAGCCACAGTGCCACTTTTGGCCTTTTCTGTTTATGTGGTGCTGAGTAATCGAACCCAGGGCCTCATGTGCATGCAAGACAAGCACTCTACCATTAAGCCACATTCTCAGCCTCTCATTAACTTCATAAAATATCTCAGGGAGTGTAGAATTATCACTTACTCTATAAAGAAATTAGCTGAAGATAGAATTGTGGGAATTTCGAACTGTCTTTTGAAATACAGAGTTGTACTCCCTTATCTGCACTTTTGCTTTCCCTGACTTTAGGTGCCTATGATCAACCATGGTTTGAAAGTTCCAATCATAAACAATTCATAAACTGTAAATTTTGCACTATTTTGAGTGGCATGAAGAACTCCTGTATTGTCCTGCTCAGGACATGAACCATATCCATGCTATATATGCTACCTCTCTGATAGTCTCCATTTAAGATGTCTGTCCAGATATTGCAATGCTTGGGTTCATATAACCCTCCTACAGTAGCCCAGGGCTGCTTCATGTCATCTTACAGCACCACAAAAAGAAAGGTAAATACAGTGTAATAAGATGTTTGCAGCAACCACATTCACATAACTTTTATTACTGTATATTGTTCTAATTATTCTATTTTATTATTGTTAATCTCTTACCCTGCCTGATTAATAAATTGATTTGGACTTTGTCTTCAGTGTGTATATATAGGAGAAAGCATAGTATATATAGGGCTTGTTTTTATCCTTGATTCAGGCATTTGTTCCAGTTCTTGGAACAATTAAGGGGGGTATACTGTAATTTTACACTGTAAATTTAAATATACCATGGAATTGCTTATCCATATTCCTATACTCTTATACTTTCTTTCTTTTTTTTTTTTGGGTCCGGTCATGGGACCTGAACTCTGGGCCTGGGCGCTGTCCCTCAGCTCTTCAGCTCAAGGCTAGCGCTCTACCTCTTGAGCCACAGTGCCACTTCCGGCTTTTTTCTTTTTACTTATGTGGTGCTGAGGAATCGAACCCAGGGCCTCAGGCATGCAAGGCAAGCGCTCTACCACTGAGTCACCTTCCCAGCCCCTATACTCTTATACTTTCTATACTCCTATACTTGTCATTCTGACTGGGAGCCTGGCTCAAGTGGTTGAGTATTTGCCTAGCAAACACTAGACCCTGAGTTCAAACCTCCATATTAAAAAAAAAAAAGTAGCTTTTCTGTAAGAGATTAATAGGATTCTTGTATAATACTTGAATAATTGGGCTGCCAAGGCAATTTTAATAAAAGCTTTTAAGTCTTACGTAAATTGAAGGCTGAGCTACTTTTTTCTTTTCCTACTGGCTTACTGCTTGAGACAAAAGAATAAATCAGTATCTGTTGGTGCGTGTGTGTGTGTGTGTGTGTGTGTGTGTGTGTGTGTGTGTGTGTGTGCTTGAGACAAACGAATAAATCAGTATCTGTTGGGATGTGTGTGTGTGTGCTGGTACTGTGGCTTGAAGTAAGGACCTGAGCACTGATACTTTTTTCATTCCTGATTAGGACTCTACCATTTGAGTCATAGTTCTACTTCAGGCTTGTTGGTGATTCATTGGAAATAAGAGTGTCACAAACTTTATTGCCTGGGCTGGCTTAGAACCAAGATCCTCAGATATCAGTCTCCTGAGTAGCTAGGATTACAAGCATGAGCTATCAGCACCTGGCTTCATGCACTTTAAGGTATGCAATGTATTCTTTTTTTTTTTTTTTTTGGTCGGTCATGGGGCTTGAATTTTGGGCTTGGGCACTGTCCCTGTGCTCTTCAGCTCAAGGCAAGAGCTCTATCACTTGAGCCACAGTGCCACTTCCGGTTTTCTAGTGGTTTATTGGAGATAAGAGTCTTATGGACTTTCCTGCCTGGGCTGGCTTTGAAGCTCGATCCTCAGATCTCAGCCTCTTGAGTAGCTAGGATTACAGGTGTGAGACACCAGCCTGGCTGCAATACATTCTTATCCAGGAACAATCCCCTACTACTGTTTTTACTATAATGATCTTGCTTTAAAGAGAAAGGATCTTAATAAATTCAACCCTATAGTCAAATGCTTGCAGGGTGCTGGTGGCTCACTCCTGTAATCCTAGCTACTTAGAAGGCTGAGATCTGAGAATCCAGTTCAAAGCCAGCCCTGGCTGGAAAGTCTGTGAGATTCTTATCTCCAGTTAATTACCCAAAGCTAGAAATAGAGCTGTGGCTCAAATAGTAGAGTGCTAGCCTTAATCCTGTACCACACACAAAAATAAATTTTAAAAAGTATGCACATGAAGATTAGTTTTGAGACAAATAGATTGGAAGAATTTAATGGGCTTGAGTAGTAGGTTCTCTGATCAGAAGATTTAGCCACCCATAACTATTAGTATTGGCATTGACCAGTATTCATTGTAGCACAGGACAGATTCTAATGATTATTCTTGAATCTTGTTCTTTGAAATTGGTAAAGGGATGAAGATATAGTAGATTTCATTGCACATTGGATTCAATTTTTTCTGAGCATAAAAAACTCTGGATTGGTAAGGAAGTTTAAAACAAAGTGTGACTAAGTATGCTAGTATTTAAAGCCCTTGGGGGGCTGGGAAGGTGTCTCAGTGGTAGAGTGCTTGCCATGCATACATAAGCAGAAAAAGCCAGAAGTGGGGCTGTGGCCCAAGTGGTAGAATGCTAGCCTTGAGCTGAAGAGCTGAGGGACAATGCCCATGCCCACAGTTCAGGCCCCATGGCTGACTAAATAAATAAAAACAAATAAACAAAAATACTAAAGCCCTTAGAGGCTGAGAAAGGATCTCAAGTTCAGCCTAGCCAGGGCTACATAATATGTAGAACTTAGTGAGATTCTGTTTCAAAACCAAACCAACAAAACATTAAGAAGACAAATCAAACCTTACCAAATGTACATTTTAAATTAAACTTTTTTTTTTTGGCACAGGAGATTGAACTCAAAGTCTTGTGCATGTAACATAAGCACTCTACCATTGAATTACATCCTCAAAATGTCTTTTTTTTTTTTTTTTAAGTCAGGTTTGTAGCCCAAGATGGCCTTAAATTCATAATCCTCCTGCCTTAGTTTCCTGACTGCTAGGAATGCTGAGATTATAGGTGTGTGCTACCATACCTGGCAAAATGTAGATGTACCTTTTCACTTTGTCAGTTCCCTGTGCGAATGGAAAACAGTGGTTTTCAAGGGAATATATGTACAGGAAGCGGGGAAGATTTGCAAATTTGAGTAGCATTAAGGAAATAAATTTACAGAGCTCCAGTGTCTATATTTACTCCTTCCTAAAATTAGTGTGCCTGAGAAACACGCTTGCTGTTGAGGTTCCCTCATATCCTTTCCTTCCACTTGGCTGAAGGCTGGTATACTCTCATGCCATCTGAATTTATTAATGTTTTACCACTTTAAGAGAATGTATAAACCTTATCACCATGCCCTTTATCATTCCCTTTTATATTGTACTTTTCATACATATAATATCTCTATGCACTGAAAACTCACAAGCAGATTTTTACTTTGAATTATCTACAGAATTTAAGAAGAGAAAGACAGTTTCTTTTCTTTTCTTTTTTTTCTTCTTTACAGTGCTAGGGATCCAACACATGGCCCTGTACATGCTAGGCCAGCACTACCATGAACTACACTCTTCAGCCCTTGTGTTTTTGACACCAGGCCTTACTGTGTAGCCCAGGCTTGCCTAGAACTCCATTATGTACCCTATGCTGTTCTCTAACTTGATAGACTGTTGCCTCTACCTTCTTAGTTTGAGATTACAGGCATGCACTACCACACCAGCCTAAATATATTTACTAGATACTTATTATGTTGTGGTTTTCACTCATTCATTGATGTTGGGAGGTTTCTCTCTGGTATTATTTCTCTTTTGCTGAAGAACTTTAATAATTTCTGTTAAGGCAAGTCTGATTGCAGTGGATTCTTGCAGCTTTCCCTCACTGAACGTCTATTTTTTTCTTGTTCTTGAAGGATATTATTATTGTTGTTGTTTTTGGTCAGTCATGGGGCTTGAATTCAGGGCTTGAGCACTGTCTCTGAACTTTTTTGCTCAAGGCTAGCACTCTACAACCTTGAGCCACAGTGCTACTTCCAGTTTTCTGGTGGTTAATTAGATATTAGAGTCTCAAGGACTTTCCTGCCAGAGCTGGTTTCTAATGTGATCCTCAGATCTCAGCCTCCTAAGTAGCTAGGATTAAAGGCAGGTGCCTCAGGTGCCTGACCTGAAGAGTATTTTTACGGGATCTAAAACTCTGGGTTATGGATTGACAACCATTAGTTGTGTTTGTTTGCTTTTTCTAATACTGCAAAAATGTGCTGTTTCTTGCCTCCATGGTTTCTGCTGAGAAACTTACTGTCATTCTACCCCGCACCCCCTCTGCCCCACCTATGCATTGTTTTTCTCAGCTTTCAAACATTTTTTTCTTTGTCTTTTGATTTTTTTAATTTACTCATTTACTGAGATGGTTTCTTGCTGTGTACCCATGCTGGCCTTGAACTGGTGATTTTCTTGTCTTAGCTGTCCTTGATTATTGAGATTACAAGTGTATACCACCACCATTGTGGCTTAAGAAAGTTTTAAATTGTTTATTTTTCAGTTATGAAATTTCCAGTTTATTATTTCCAGGTGGTCTGTTTCATTTCATTTTAAGAATGTTTAATATTCTTTGGAGCGTAAGTATAACAAAGATTAGTTAGATGATTCTAATATGTGAATCATCTTGAACTTGATATTACTCAACTCTTTTCCTAGTTGAGATTTTACCTCTTTGAATGTCAAATAATTCTGAATTACATTCTGGACTTGTTTTTAGCTCTGCTTGGATTTTAAAAGAATATATATATATATATATATATATATATTATTGTTTTTGTAAAAGTAATGTATAGAGGGGTTACAGTTACATAAGTCAGATAATGAATACATTTCTGTTTTGGAAGTCACCCCTTCCTTTACTCTCTCCTAGTTTTTCCGTCCCATCCCCACCCACAAGTTGTCTAGTTCATTTTCCACATAGTATCTAGTGAGTACCACTGCTGCATTTGTTCACATTTGGTTCCACTCTTTTTGTGCTTCCTCTTACACATCCAAAGACAGATAAACAATACAAAAGGTAAAGAAAACAAAAACAGCAACAAAGAAATAAAAAACCTCTTGTTTCCATTTCTTAGAGATTATTTTTTAAAATAATTTTTATTAAGTGACTATATAAATTTCTGACTATATAAATTTCACAAATTTCACAGTATTATGTGATAGTGATACTTAAAGTCACAAACATTTTAACCTTCACAAGGCAAATTGTCATTATTATGGTCTATAATGTTTATGAATTCTATGAGCTTTGACCATACAACTATCTTCCACATTGAGTAATATGTACATTTCTTTCCTTTTGCTTAGTGTAAGCTGTTCCCTCTTTCCCTTTCATCCCCCCCCCCCCCCCATTGCTGCCCTTGAATTGCTTAGTTCCTTTTCATCAATGTTGGAGATCATTTTTTTTTTTTTTTGTCGGTCGTGGGGCTTGAACTCTGGGCCTGGGCGCTGTCCCTCAGCTCTTCAGCTCAAGGCTAATGCTCTACCACTTGAGCCACAGCGCCACTTCCGGCTTTTTTTTCATTTTGCTTATGTGGTGCTGAGGAATCGAACCCAGGGCCTCAGGCATGCAAGGCAAGCGCTCTACCACTGAGCCATCTTCCCAGCCCCCTATTGTATTTTCTTTGTCTTATACCATCCAGAGTGTTTACCTGCAGATATTTTTTTCACTTGTAGATTTATAGACATATTCTAGTTACCACAAATAAGGGAAACCATATAACCTATGTTTCATTGTGTCTTTTCCCAGTCTTTCCATTTCCTTACAAATGGTTTATTATCATTCTTTCTGATGGAAGAATAAAATGCCATTGTGTATATATATCACATTTTCTTGATCCATTCTCATTCTGAACATTTTGAATCTTATGTTGAGTTTTGGCCAGGTGCCAGTGGCTCATGCCTAGTTGTTCAGGAGGCTGAGATCTGAGAATCATGGTTTAGAGCCAGCCTGGGCAGAAAAGTCTGTGAGACTCTTATCTCCAATAAACTACTCAGAAAAAGCTGGAAGTGGAGCTGTGGCTCAAATGGTAGAGCACTTGCCTCGAGCATAAAAAGGCTCAGGGATAACACTCAGTCTGAGTTCAAGCCTTAGGGCCGGCAAAAAAAAAAGAGAGAGATTTGAGTTTTTTTAAGCTGTCTTATCTTGTCTTTGTGTGCACCTGGGTCCATCCCCTGTAATTCCCATATATAACCCAAGGCTTCTTGCATGCTAAGCAAGTACACCATCACTGAGCTACAGTCTAGATCCTGAGTCTTATTTAAATAAATTTTATTTTTAAAAAATTTTTAGTTAGTTTCAGCAGGGAATGACCTAGTTTGATTCAGCCACAGGTTTTGACTTGCTCCTGTGGTGTGTGATTGCTGTTTTCAAAGCCTTTGTGGTAGTGTTGAAATCTGTCCTGTGTGTGTATCATTCAGGTGCCAGTGTAGGAATCAGGCAGTAGCTGCTCTGAAGTTTGATTCTTAGTGGTTTGGGATACTGTCTCTCCCTCTCCCTCTCCCTCTCCCTCTCCCTCTCCCTCTCCCTCTCCCTCTCCCTCTCCCTCTCCCTCTCCCTCTCCTTTTCTCTTTCTCTCTCTCTCTCTCCCTCTCTCCCTCTCCCTCTCCTCTCTCTCTCTCTCTCTCTCTCTCTCTCTCTCTCTCTCTCTCTCACACACACACACACACACACACACACACACGGTTCAGGAGTGAGCTGGGACTTTACATGACAGCTTTACGTGATTCTTTTTGTAAGTTTCTTCAGGTGTACAACATCACCAAGTTCTCTGGCTCCCAGGATCTCCCAAAAGAAATGATAAACCTGGATATAAAAGATATGCTTTCATGGGAAAGAAGGGATGTGTACTATCATTAGTCACCAGGAAAATACAAGTTAAAACCACAGTGAGACACCACTACTCACCCACTAGACTGTTCAAAATTTAGAAGCTGGGCCAGTTGCTTGGGAAACCTACTAGGTGATGCAGAGCATATGGAATGTTAATACATTGCTGGTGAGATTATAAGAATGGGACAACCAGCACTTTGGAAAACAAACAACTTTTAAAGCTAAACATATCTTATGATTCACCAGGCCGCTGCTACATGTTTACCACACTAAGATCTATACCCAGCTTTGTTCATAATCACCAAAAAAAAAAAAAAAATTCAAAACAACTAGAATATCTATCACCTGGAGAATTGATAAACATATCAATATAACAGAATGCTTCTTATTAAAAAGTACTATTTATATATACAACAATGTGGGTGAATCTCAAAAGCATTATGCTGCTATGTAAAGTGACTCACACTTGTAATCCTGGGTATTCAGAAGATGGAGATTTGGATAGATGTTGTTTAAGATCAGCCCAGGCAAAAAATTAACTGAGACCTTTCCCCCTTCCATTTCCCCCATCTCAGCAAAGAAGCTATATGGGATGTGGTGACCCACACCTGTGATCACAGCCACTCAAAGTCTAAGAAGAAGGATTACAGTCTAGACTAGCCTGGGTAAAAACACGGGGCCCTAACTCACAAATAACATGCTAAAAGTGCTGGTGGCTTGGCTTAAGTGACAGAGCACCTGCCTGGCACTTGCAAAGCCTTGAGTTCAAATCCCAGTATTTCCAAAAAGAAAACTATTATGCTAAGTGAAAGAAGCTTGATGTAAAAGGCTATATATTTTATGGTTCCATTTATATGACACATTGGAGAAGGCAAAAATATAGGGAAAGAAATTAAATTAATGGTTGTCCAGACACTGTGAGCCCCAGAGCAGGGAACTTTCTGTGATGTTGTATGATGATACTCTGTATCTTGATTGTTGGTGGTTGTATATTCATTTGCATTGCACTGTGCACTTAAATGGGATGATAGCATGTCAGTCATGTCTCTAGAAACTGACCCAAGCTTTCAAACTATATGCTGACTAGAGGTTGTCAAAAATGTTTAGAAACGGGGTGTTGGTATCTCATACCTGTAATCCTAGCTATCTTGGAGGCTGAAATCTGAGGATCACGATTTGAAGCCAGCCTGGGCAGGAAAGTCTCCAAGACTCTTATCTCCAATAAACTACTAACAAAAAGCCAGAAGTGGCGCTGTAGTTCAAGTGGTAGAGTGCTAGCCTTGAGCACAAAGAGGCTCATGGACAGTGCCCAGACCCAGAGTTCAAGCCCCAAGACCAGGAAGAAAAAGTGTTTTGAATTAGTTACTTCATAAGTGAGAATAAGGGAAACTGTTTAAGAAACTTCGTGTGTTTCAAAGAATAATAATATTTAAAGTATCATGCAAAAAGTTTTGTTTATGTTATTTTATAACCTGATTTGTTAGCACATGTATAATTTTATTAATACATGATAAATATACATGAAACACTTTAAATCATTTTATACCATAACTTACTAACCAGTTCTCTTCCATTGTTGGACATTTAGGATTGTTTCCAGTTTTATTTTCCTTTATTTTAGGGTTTTTGTTTGTTTGTTTGTTTGTTTTGTGTGTTGGGGCTTGAACTCATAGCCTGGGGGCTGTCCCTAAGCCTTTTTGCTCAAAGCACTTGAGCTATAGCTACACTTCTGGCTTTTTCGGGGAGGGTGCATTTAATTGGAGATAAAGAATCTCATGGCCTTTTTTTCTGGGCTGGCTTCAAACTGCTATCCTCAGATTTAGCCTCCTCCTGAGTAGGATTACACTTGTGAGCCACTGGCACCTGGCCATTTTTCTTTTAAAGTTTTCATCCTTTTAGCTATTATCTCAGAATCAATTCCTGGAAAAAAAAGTTTCTGTGTTAAAGTCATCCCTGTTTTAAAGATTTTATATACATGTTTCTAGAAATGTTCTATAATCTTTTGTCCATTTTTATTTTCTTTACAATTTCTTTTTTTTGGGGGGGGGGTCCAGTCGTGGGGCCTGAACTCTGGGCCTGGGCGCTGTCCCTCAGCTCTTCAGCTCAAGGCTAGCGCTCTACCACTTGAGCCACAGCACCACTTCTGGCTTTTTCTGCTTATGTGGTGCTGAGGAATCGAACCCAGGGCCTCATGCATGCAAGGCAAGCACTCTACCACTGAGCCACCTTCCCATCCAAGCTTCTTATTTTTTATGATTTCATTTTTACATTTAAATCTTATATGGATTAAAGAGTTAATCTGGGAAACCTCCTCAATTTTTGCCACCTACCTAACCAGTTTTATTCATGATAAAAGTTTATTCATGATTTTCCTTCCATTGGTTTTAAATATCTTCTTTGTTCTATCCCAAATGCTTTTGTTTCTGTTACTGTGACTTCTGTTTTCTATTATTGGTCTGTTTAATTTTGATACTGAAATAAAAGCTGTTTTGATAAGTATAATTGTGTAATACAACATCTAGCAATGTTATTTTTTTATATTCTCACCCATTTCTCAGAAATTTTCACAATTATTTTTTCAAATTGACCTCTAAATCCTTTTGTCTAATTATGCAATAAAATCTATTTTGCAAGATATTCATAAATTCATTATGAAGAATTTGAGGTTTTCGTAAGCCTCCTGTCTAGACATATGACAACATCTAAAATCTTCAGTACACCTTTAATAACTAATATGGATTTATAGTATACATTTTATCACATTTAATCTTACATATCTTATAGTTTTTCTTGTGAGGATGTGTGTGTGTGTGTGTGTGTGTGTGTGTGTGTGTGTGTGTGTGTATGTATGTATGTATGTATTGTATTTCCTGATTGTTGATGAAATATAGTAAAGATCTGATGTGGTTTTTTTTTTTTTGGTCAGTTGTGTGGGGCTTGAACTCAGGGTGTGGCCACTGTCCCTAAGCTCTTCAGCTCAAGGTTAGCACTCTACCACTTGAGCCACAATGCCACTTCTGATTTTCTGGAGATAAGAGTCACATGGACTCTCCTGCCTGGGCTGGCTTTGAACTGTGATCCTCAAATCTCAACCTCCTGAGTAGCTATGATTATAGGTGAGCCACCCACACCTGGGTGATTTTTTTTATGTTTAAATTTTGTTTTTGCATAGTTCTGGTAATTAAGCCAGTCCTTTTTTTTTTCTTTTCTTTTCTTTTTTTGTTGGTCGTGGGGCTTGAACTCTGGGCCTGGGCGCTGTCCCTCAGCTCTTCAGCTCAAGGCAAGTACTCTACTGCTTGAGCCATAGCGCCACTTCCGGTTTTCGAGTGGTTTATTGGCGATAAGTGTCTCACAGAGTTTCCTGCCCTGGCTGGCTTTGAACTCGATCCTTAGATCTCAGCCTCCTGAGTAGCTAGGATTACAGGCGTGAGCTGCCAGCGCCTGGCTAAGCCAGTCTTACACATGGTAGTCAAGCACTTCCTCCACACCCTCCACTCCAAGGTGTTGGTTTTTGTATTGCTTTAGGTGGTCACCTTTTTATTTCCAGTATCATTTTGCATGGTTTTATGTTTACCTTAAGTAGAGCCTTGTCAAAAAAGCATTTGGGGAATGTATGTCAAGATGTAACAAATATTCTGTATCTTCAGGTTCTGAGCTGTGAAGCTAATATTAATGTTACTGTTAGATACAGTGTTCTCTGTAATATTTCCTCAAGGGACTTTCAAAAGAAGCTTATCTCTGAGAATCTGACCTTGATACTTACACTGATTTATAGGAACTGGAGGCCACTAAATGTATTTTCTTCTCTTGGATCTAAGTCTTACTTTTGAAAGATCTTCCTTCCTATCCGTTACCCCAAGGGTATATTTGTATGTGTCATTGATTGGAGCTGGCTACTTACCATCCTATTAAATCAGATTAGATAACACTCTACCAATGTTACTGTAAGCTGCATTGAGCTAATATTTCTTAACTTGCTACTAAGTAAGTAAAACAATTAAGGAACAGACACAAGAATGTTAGGGCTCAGGCCTGGTTATTAATGCATTATAGTTTGTTCATAACCCTCTGGTACAATTATGGTGTGAGTTGGCCATGTGTGCAGTAACCTTGCTATTAAATCTCACATATGCAAAAAAGATATAGATCTGTTTGTATTATTAACATTATTCTGAAATGGTTATTTTAATGTGTTTTTTGTTTTGCTTCCTTACCAACAGTATAACCCTGGGAAAAAATTTTTTTAACTTATAAATCCCAATAATCTTAGTGTAATAACCATTGTATTGTGACCAGTAAAACTAAGTAAAATGAACCAGTTATAGAGATTGAATTTTTCATGATTTTATTTACATAAGGAGGTAGGTGGTGTAGTCAAAAATCTTAGAAACAGAAAGCAGAATGGTAGTTGTCAGGGGCTAAGGAGAGGGAAGAGGAGAGTTGTTCAGTGGGCATAGCATTTCAATTTTGCCATGTGAAAAAGTCTGAGATCTGTTGTTCAGCAATGTGAATAGAACTATGTTATCTTGTTCTCTTTTTGTTATAACAAAATACTTAAGGCTGGATACAGAAATGCTCCCTTATTTTGATAGTTAATCTTAATTGTCAACATACTTGTCAGTTAATAAATATTTCTAGAGATAATTACCTCATAAGGATTCTGACCTAATGAATAGATTCCCTTGAATTTCCTTTGACTTTCTTTAATGGATTCATAATACAATGGCATTATTGTGACATAGTAAAAAGTAGGAGATGGAACCTGCTGGGAGGAAGTTAGGTCATTGGGGGTGTGTCCCTAAGGGATACATTTTTGCCTTGACCCTTTCTTATATTCCATTCCCTCTCTGCTTCCTTTTCACCATGAAGTGAAGAACACCCTCCACTACATGCTTCTGCCACCATGATGTTCTGCCCAAGCACACGGGGCCCAGAACTGTGAATTGGATCCTATGAAAACATGGACCAAAATAAATTTAAATTATTCTCTCAGGTATTTGGTCATAGCTATACAAATGTAAATTAGAGGCTAAAAGTCCAAATCAGGCCAACTCCATCAGTTTGGCTTTTGGAGAGGGCCCCCTTGGTGAGCGTCACCATAAGGGAAAAGCAAAAAGGGAACCAAACAGAGCAAGATACAACATGGCCTTGCTTTGTAACAACTTACTCTTGTGTTCTAGTTGGGGCTCCATAGAAATATTAACCTTTTCCAGTGACGTAATCACCTTTCATTAGCTTCTGTGTCTTCATGGCTCCATCACCTGTCATGTCACCACACTGGAGACTAAGCATTCAGCATATGAACCTTTGACAAAACCACATCCAAATAAATGACAATAGGTTATACTGTTGTAATGTATATGTGAATTTGGCTAAGGTGGTAAGTTTTGTTATGTGTTCTTTAATGCAATAAAACCAAAACAACAATCCTTTAATAGTTCCTAATGTACTCAGAATGAAATCTAAACTCTCTGCCTTTGTGCCAAAACCCAAACTGATCTGGTTTTGCTCATATCTCTCAGGCTCATTTTGTACTAGTGCTTCCTTGTCCATTGTTGTCCAGCCACAGTGTCTTATTTGCATTTCTCAAACTCTCCCTAGAATGCTCCCAGACGTTAATCTAGTTGGCTCTGTCTTGTTTTATAAGTCTTGGCTTTAGTTGTGTCTCCTCATGAAGATTTTTCCTGACAACCTAATCTCTTCTTGTTATCAGTTGCTCTATCACATCACTCTACTAAATCTGCCCAAGGTTTCCCACCATGTGCTATTTTCTTATTTGTTTAAGAATTTAAGTTGTAGGAGAGCAGGAACTATGTCTGTTTGTTCATCTCTGTATCCCTGTGTACTTAGAACAGCACCTGACATGTGGTTAGTCCTTGGTAAATATTTGCTGAATGAAAATTGAACTTCCTAGTCTTAAATGACCATTTCTTGTGAAGGCGTGCTTACCCTTTTCTCCAAGCTTTAAACTTGCACTTTAGAATTCCATTTGGGGGCTGGGCACTGCTGGTTCATCCTTATAATCCTAGCTACACTGGAGGCTGAGATCTGAGGATTGCTGTTTGAAGTCAGCCCAGGCAGGAAAGTCTGTGAGACCCTTCTTTCCAGTGAAGTTCCAAAAAGTTGGAAGTGGACTTGTGGCTCAAGTGGTAGAAGGCTAGCCATGAGAAAAGCAGCTCAGGGACAGTGGCGTGTGCGCACACGCACATGCACACACACACACACACACACACACACACATTCAAATCCTTCTTGACTGTTCTCATCTGAATACTGCAAAAACCTCAAACTCAATATACTCCAAACAAAAATTGTCATGTCCCTCACTGCTGAGTTAATTGTTCTATCAAATTTTGCTGCTTCTCTCTGTTACTGGTTTGTTATTAACTCAACTGATGAGGCCTGAGGTCCTTGTGTATTACTACTCTCTCTTCCTCTTCCCCAGCTCCCACCATTTATCAACCCTGTGGGTAATTCATCTTGCATCCTTCCCTTCCAGTTCACAGTTGCTGCCACCTCATTTGAGACCTAATTACTTTTTACTGGGACCATTTTTAAAACAAAGGATGATGAGGTTGTTGAGAAAAAGGGAAGTCTACTTCACTAGGGAAATTATGTCAGAGGATTTTAATGGGTCATTGGCATCAATTGATGAGCAAACCTAGGATTGTGAGGCATCTTTCAGGAACAGTAGAAGAGCAGGACGAAGAGCAGGGTCCATTTCACATGCAAAAAAAAAAAAGAGGGGGGAGTGTAATTCTGGAAGTGGGAGGGAAGGGATGGTAGGGGAAAAACAAAGGAGGTGGCAACAATGCTTGATAAGAAATATACTCATTACCTTGCTCATGTAACTGCAATCCCTCTGTACAGTATTTTCACAATAAAAACCTTATTTAAAAAGAAAAAAGAAAGGCTTTGTAAAGCATCTGGTATTATAAGTGTCTACCCACATTTCAGGAGCAAGGTGAGATCATAGAGAAGGTATGCCCCCTCCTTTCTCAATCTTTACTCTTCATCATCTAAACCAAGATATCGAAAAGATCAGGTGACAAGAATGGTAAGGTAAAAGCTTTCCACAAAGTTAAGTGTGTGGGTTTGTGTAGGTGCAAAAGTGGTTAGCTGTGGGCGCTTATTCCCCTTCTAATTTTGTCTTCCATCAAACACATTTCAAAAGTTTATTGTGTCTTATATTTTCCTGGTTTGTGTAGCTGTGTTAGCTTAAATAGAGCCAGTTTTCCTTCCCTCCCTTTCTTTTTCCCTCCCTCCCTTTTTTTCTTCCCTCTTGGTAAAGGTAAAACAATTATAGAACACAAAGTACTCCATGATATTTTGTCATAAATATCCTGTAACTCTGAGCTCATGTGTACACTTTATGTCATTTTGTTATGAATCTTAACCTCTTTTGTGCCAAATTTCTCACATCTATAAAATGGGCAGAGAGGAAGTGGCGCTATGGCTCAAGTGGTAGAACGCTCGCCTTGAGCTGAAGAGCTGAGGGACAGCGCCCAGGCCCAGAGTTCAAGCCCCACGACAGACAAATAAATAAAATAAAATAAAATAAAATAAAATGGGCAGAGTATTGTATTTATCTCATATAATCACTGTAAAGATTTGTTAACTCACATAAAACTCTTAGAACAGGTCTCTGATATATAGTAGATACTAAAATGTAGTGCTATTATTATTACTAACTGATACAACATATTTCTTCATCACTGTCCTACTAGGTAAATGTGTTTCCTTTATATATATTCCTTCTCCATCTTTGTGTGTGTATATATATATATATATATATATATATATATATACATATTTTTTTTTTTTTAATTTTCTGTTGGACGTGGGGCTTGAACTCAATGCCTGGGCACTGTCCCTGAGCTCTTTTGCTAAAGGCTAGCGCTCTACCACTTTGAGCCATAGTGCCACTTCTGGTTTTCTGGTGTTTAATTGAAGATGAGTTTTACAGACTTTCTTGCCCAGGCTGGCTTTGAACTGTGATCCACTTATTTCAGCTTCCTAAGTAGCTAGGATTATAGATGTGAGCCATCTGTGCCTGGCTTAATGTATATTCTTTTAAACTGTATTATTCTCCTCTGTGGTTGAAGAGCCTTCCCCAAGTTCATACAACTTGATGAAAACTTGGCAGAGATGGCTGAATTTCATTTAAATTCAGTCTTTTGAAGGGTGGAATTCCTTTCCTTTTTGGGGTAAACTTGTTTTTTTCTTCATGTTTCAGGTGGTATGCAAGATTATAATTATGTATGGGCCAACTGCTTTGAGATCACATTAGAATTGTCTTGTTGCAAGTACCCACCTGCTTCACAGCTTCGACAGGAATGGGAGAACAATCGTGAGTCTTTGATCACATTGATTGAAAAGGTAAAAGTCACTGACTAGAGAATAGAAGTCATGGATTAGAATAGAAGCCATGGTTGGTTGCATATGAATAGCAGTCTAAATTTGGTATTCTTTATGTTTTTTGTTTGATTTTTTTCCCCCAGTCTTGGGCTTGAACTTGGGGCCTGGGTGCTGTTCCTGAGTTTTTTTCCTCAAGACTAGTGCTCTACCACTTGAACCATAGTTCTTCTTCTGGTTTTGTGGTGTGTGTGTGTGTGTGTGTGTGTGTGTGTGTGTGTGTGTGTGTGTGTGTGTGTGTGTGTGTGTGTGTGTGTGTGTGTGTGTGTGTGTTTATGTGTGTGATTAATCGATGGAAGTTAGGTTTATAGACTTACAGACTTTCCTGCCCTGGCTGGCTTCAAATGGTGATCCTCAGATCTCAGCCACCTGAATAGATAGGATTATAGGCATGAGCCACCAACTTCTGACCTCTTTATCTGTTTTTATTATTTAAGATTATAGGTATTACTACAGATTATTTGATTATAATCTGTTAAAGCATTTTCTAGATGTGCCTCTTCTGTCTTCCCTAATCCTACTGCAGCTTTCTATTCCATGGGGCTCTCTTTGCCTGTTTTACAACACTTTTGCAAATGGAAATAATCAGTGAGATTTGTACTACTAGGGGTTGGGGTTGTAGTTTGGTTGTAGGATGCTTGATTGGTATCAGCAAAAGAAGCCCTGGTTCAATCCCAACTATCAAATACTCCTGACAAACCTGTACTGCTGGGTTCTTAAATATGTATTTTCTCAAGAGCCTTTGCCATTCATTATATGAACCACAGATATGAGTTTAGTTTAAATTTCAAACTCATACAACAATTTGATATACAACTATTAGATATGCCAGAAATGATATTTGCTGAAGAAATTATTAGAAACCTAGCTTTGAAAAGAAGGAATTTCAGAAGCACCTTAGTTACATAGATTCAGATGTGAGTGTATAAACACAATGTGTATACATATACATATACACACATATTTGTGTGTATATATAACTTAAGTTTAAGAATTTAGTACTTTATTTGACATTCAAGGGATTGAAAATACTTTGATAGGCTAGAAGAGCAACTTTAATTTCTAAAAGGAAGTTCTAGTATCACTGTAGATAAATGTTCTGTTGTTTTGCCTTTCAAATTGATTTTCTCTGAACTTTGATTCTTATTTTTTAGGTCCACATTGGAATTAAAGGATTTGTTAAAGATTCAGTAACAGGATCTGGGTTAGAGAATGCAACCATCTCAGTAGCTGGTATTAATCATAATATCACAACAGGCAGATTTGGTGATTTTCACCGGTTGCTTGTTCCTGGAATATATAATCTTACAGCAGTATTACCTGGGTAAGAATTTAAACTAGGCTTTTAAAATGTTAAGCTTCTATTTTATAGCTAAGACAGAAAAATATCTATTAAATGTTACTTCTTGTATGTGCCTTTTATTTTTCTTACTTTTGGATTTTTCTCCTCTTTTTTTTGTAAGGAGAAAAAAATGTCATGGAGTATTTTGTCACATGACAAAATGTGAAGTGTAATTAATGTTGGGAGGAAGAACAATTTTTAAAGCTTGGGAAGAATTTTAGCCATGTTAAAGCTCTGACCCAAGGACCAGAACAGAAGCAACCAAGGGCTCTGCAAATGGCATTTGGAGAACTCTGAATCATCAGCTTTCTAGCATATGAAAGGAGTGGTTTCCCCCACCACAAACCTCCTGCAAACTTTTCTAGAGGTTTGCCTTTGTAAGGAAAGGATTTAATTGATAACCTTTCATTTAATTTTGAACTTTAAAACGTGGGAAAGAAGCTAGAATGCCAGTTTGATAAGATACAGCAAAAATGAATAATTTATACTTTTGAATATTGTAGCAATGGTATAATGGAGTAATTAGCATACTTATTCTTTTGAATGTTATTTTTTTTAAACATTCTAATATGAGGTACCTGAGAAGGTTGGTAAGAAAATAGTTACTTAGTCTGAGATTCTCAAGAGATAACATCCTAAAACTCTTTTAAGTTTATATATGTATCTTTGTTTAATTTTGGGTGTGTTTCCCTCATGTTGAAAGTACTGTCTGTCTTAACTCCAAGCCCTCACCTTTGTCATTATTTTTTCAGGTACATGCCGTTGACCATTAATAATATAATGGTGAAAGAAGGACCAGCCACAGAGGTGGATTTTTCCCTTCGGCCAACTGTGGCTTCAGTAATCCCTGACACCACTGAGGTGGCAGCAACTGCGAGCACAGTTGCTGGTCCTAATATCTCTCCTGGAACATCCCCATCCCACCAGCCGATTCAGCCAAAAGATTTTCACCACCACCATTTCCCTGACATGGAAATCTTCTTGAGGAGATTTGCCAATGAATATCCTAATATCACTCGTCTTTACTCACTAGGAAAATCAGTGGAGTCTAGAGAACTCTATGTGATGGAGATATCGGATAATCCAGGTGTCCACGAACCAGGTAATTGGTATGGTCTTACATAGAATTTCCCTTTTTTTTTTTTTCCTCTGTCATTTGTGGGGCTTGAGCTTTGGGTCTGGGTGCAGTCCTTGAGTTCTTCAGCTCAAGACTAGCACTCTGCCACTTGAGCCACAGCACCACTTCCTTGCATATAATTTCTGTAATGCCTCTCAAAGCTTTGCATTATATTGTTCTTCTTGTTGTGTAGTATGTGTATTTAAGGAAACATAATCAAAAAAGAAAATGTAGGCCAGTCTTTTCCCTACAAAGAAGAAATCTATTTGCTAATCCACGTTAGGCATGGTATTTGATATGTAACTAAATTAGATTCCTTCTACTAATAATTATGCTATAAATTAAATTTCCTTTGCACATCTGTGTACATGTACCACACACATACATGCATATACATACACACATGCTGCTGAGACATACATGTTTTTAAGGAAACTTCAAGATGTTTGGGAAGGTTTTACTTGATTTTGGCAAAATACATGTTTGTTAAAAAATTTTCATCCAGGTATTGGTGGCTCACGCCTGTAATCCTAGCTACTCAGAAGGCTGAGGTCAGACGATCGCTGTTCCAACCATGAGGCTCCTTATCTCCAATTAACCACCAGAATATCGGAAGGAAGTGGCGCTGTGGCTCAAAGTGGTAGAGTACTAGCCTTGAGCAAAAAAGCTCAGGCAAAAAAACCTCAGTGCTCAGGCCCTGAGTTCAAGCCCCAGAACCAAAAAAAAAAAACCCAAAAAACAAAAAACAAAATTCAGTATATTTGAACATATTGGGAAGAAAAGGGAGAGTCCATGAAAAGTGAAAAGGAAAATATCTTCCATGTAATTATTTTGTTTTCAGGTGAGCCAGAGTTTAAGTACATTGGAAATATGCATGGAAATGAAGTAGTTGGAAGAGAATTGCTACTGAACCTCATTGAATACCTTTGTAAGAACTTTGGAACAGATCCTGAAGTAACTGATTTGGTTCGAAGCACTAGAATTCACCTTATGCCATCCATGAATCCTGATGGGTATGAAAAGTCCCAAGAAGGTAAAGAATAACTGATTAGTAGTGCTTAGGGTTTTAGTTATTATATGATATGATTATTTTTAGGATAGAAGAGACTTTGAACCTCTTGTTTCTTGGAATTTCTTCCTTTCTTATAAGCTCTTTTATATACTTGTAAATTGGCCAGACCATTAAGATCAAGGTTATGTTCACAGCTTTTTTTTTCTTTTCTTTTCTCTTTGTATTTTAGTAATGTCTTTCTGTATTATTCAGGGCCCTTTAGAGGAGCAGAACCAACCAATAGGGTACATATTTAATTATAAAAGATTTAAGGCTAAGTGCCAGTGGCTCATGCCTGTAATCCTAGCTGCTCAGGAGACTGAGATGTGAGGATTGCTGTTCAAAGCCAATCCAGGTGGGAAAGTCCGTGAGACTCTTCTCTCCATCTAATCAACCACCTAAAAACTGTCAGTGGCACTATGGCTCAAGTGATAGAGCGCTCACCTTGAGTTGAAGTGCTGAGGGGCCCAGAGTTCAAGCCCCATGACCGACCAAAAAAAAAAAAAAAAAAGATTTATTAGACTGGCTTATATAATTAGAGACTGTCATGTACATGCTGTAAGAGAACCAATAGTCACTTAGTCCAAGAAGCTGGAAGCTTCAGAACAAGGAAGTCCAACAGTGCAGCTCCAGTCCAAGGCTGATGGCCTAGATGTTCCCTAGGGAATCTCTAGGGTAAATCATGTTGAAAGACTGAAGAAACTGGAATCTGGTGTCAATGGGCCATGGCAGAGCAGGAAGAATAGAGCTCGTGTTCACTGGCTGGCTTCCTCCTCCTACCTTTTTGGACCACCTTTTTTATCATCTGTGCTTCCAGCTTACTGGGTGGTGCTAACACGTTTAGAGTGGATCTTTCTCCTCAGTTGCTATCCCACATGTCAGTCATCCCTAGAAATGTCCTCACAGACACACCAAAAATGTACTTTCTTAATCTCCTAATTTCTCAGTTCCATCAAGTTTAATATCTATGTCTATTATATAGAAGTAGATAAATTTATCTATATAACAGATGCAGATAAATATCTCTATATTTTGTTTTAACAAGAATTTATTTTAGTATGACATGGTTAAAGCAGGGAAAATAGGAAAAGGGAGAGAAACATTTTCTGCTCCTCATGTAGGAAATGGAATTTAAAGACTCCAACATGGTATAAAAATTTTCAAAATGGTTTCATTTTAATAGTAATTTTTATTAAATTGTTGCATTGGAAATCTTCTAACTGGAAGTATTTGGAGGCAGTGACTCTGGTTTTGACCCAGTTCTATTGTTCATATATAACCTTAGCCTGCTTAATCATTGACTTCCCATTCCTGTGCCTCCTCTAGCTAGGCAAACCTATCTCTCCTGCTACAGTGTAGTAAGATCTGGGAGACCAGGTTTACCCAAGCCACCTATGTTGAACACAAGTAGAGTAAAAATCCATTTTTTCCCAACACATAATTCTATAGGGATGTTTTAAGGTTTCCTTATAAAAGTTTGATGATTTTGATCTATAATAGATAGACAATGGGCAAATTAACAGGGGAAAAAAAGTAACAAATTTACTAATGTGCAGAAACATAGCACCCATATACAAAGTACATGACTAAGGAGAAGTAGGCAGTTGAAGCTTATATACAGTTAAGCAAAGGGATGGGGTTTGGATTCCTTAGGTGGAGAGGTGGCTACAGGCTATGGAAGTTTGAGGGGACAAAGTGCACTGTGATAAAGGTTGTCCACACGTGTGTGTGTGTGTGTGTGTGTGTGTGTGTGTGTGTGTGTGTGAGAGAGAGAGAGAGAGAGAGAGAGGGGGGAGAAAGAGAGAGAGGGAGAGGGAGAGAGACAGACAGAGAGAGGGGAAGAAGAGAGGGAGAGAGAATGTGTTTGCTCATGTGCATGTGCTACTCCTGAGAATTTAATTCAGGTCTGGGCACTGTCCTTGAACTTTTTTTGCTTATGGCTAGTGCTCTACCACTTGAGCCACAGCTCCACTTCCAGGTTTTTGGTGGTTAACTGGAGTCTCACAGACTTTCCTCCCCAGGCTGACTTTGAACTGAGAGCCTCGAGTCTCAGCCTCCTGAGTAGCTAGGATTATAGATTATATGTCAGCCACCTGTACCTGGCAAGATAAAGTCTCTCAGTCATAGGTATCTGTGGTCATCTCTGGACCAGACTTCAGATCCCCAATCTATTCTTTCTATGAAAATAACTTTTCGAGGTTGAAAAGAAGTATCATATAGAAAAACTGCTGCTGCATTTACTACTTGCTAATATAGAGAAATGTAAATTTCTTTTTATAAAAAGACAGCTTTTCAGGGCTGGGAAGGTGGCTTAGTGGTAGAGGGCTTGCCTTGCATGCCTGAGGCCCTGGGTTCGATTCCTCAGCACCACATAAGCAAAAAGAAAAAAGCCAGAAGTGACGCTGTGACTCAAGTGGTAGAGCGCTAGCCTTGAGCTGAAGAGCTGAGGGACAGCGCCCAGGCCCAGAGTTCAGGCCCCACAACCGGACCCTAAATAAATAAATAAATAAAAAGACAGCTTTTCAGAGCTATTCCTGTGACTGCAGTTTCTCTCAATAACTAATTTGGAATATGCCCTACTATTTGGGGTGTGATATTTCACTCTCTCACAGTTGCTCCTAGGCAATAATACCTGTAAGTAGAACAGGAAAACCACAGTATGAATATGCAGCCGCATGATTGATAATTCACCCTGCGCTAACTACTGGGTGTATTATCTTATCATTATTACCCATTTGATTTGAATTTTTTTCTCATAATTGCAGTATGGAATATGCACAGTTAATGTTAAGTTGGACTTTTCTTCTCTATCATTTTATATTTTATGTTTTTCTTATTTTGATTATTTTTTTGCTTTGTCTTACTTTACTTTTTTGTGATCACGCCAATGTAAGCATACCATAATTTCAGTTAGTCTGGTTCTCTTTTTTCTCTTTTTTTCTTTTTTTTTTTTTTTGTCAGTTGTGGGGCTTGAACTCTGCCTGAGTGCTGTCCCTCAGCTTTTCAGCTCAAGGCAAGCACTCTACCACTTGAGCTACAACGCCACTTCTGGTTTTCTGGTGGTTTATTGGAGATAAGAGTTTCACGGACTTTCTTGCCCGGGCTGGCTTTGAACCGAAATCCTCAGATCTCAGCCTCCTGAGTAACTAGGATTACAGGCGTGAGCCACCGGCGCCTGGCTTAGTCTGGTTCTTTAGGATGTCTTACTGTGTACAAGTCCAATAGAGTTCCTCTTTGACCATTACTGCTCACTCAAAGGTGTGAGCATGTCTTTGTGTGTTGATTATTGACAGTTGAGTGAAACTTTAATGTAATTTATATAATTGATATTTTTCTTCTCAAAGTATGACTAGAGAGCAGAAGCAAAATGTTCGTAGCTTTAGCCCTCTGTTCTAAAAGTCTGAAAAAGAGGTTTTAAGCACACAATTTAAATAAAATGTGTTATTTTATTTTTTATGCTGGTCCTGAGGCTTGAACTCAGTGTCTGAGGGCTATTCCTGAACTTTCGTGCTCAAGGCTAGTGCTCTCCAACTTGAGCCACAACTCTACTTTCAGTTTTTTTGGTGGTTTAGTGGAGATAAAGAATATCACAGACTTTCCTGCCTGGGCTGGCTCCTAACTGTAATCCTCAGATCTCAGACTTCCAAGTAGCTAGGATTATAGGTGTGAGCCACTGACACAAGGCAATAACAACAGGATTGATAACAATGAATTATAATGTGTTTGTACTTGACCATAAGTTAAAATAGCTGAAGTAGTATGTGTTGGATTATAATACAAGCAAAATATACCTTAAATTGGAATCTTCTATCTTTCAGGAGATTCAGTAAGTGTAATTGGTAGAAACAACAGCAACAACTTTGATTTGAATCGGAATTTCCCAGACCAGTTTGTTCAGATCACAGATCCTACCCAACCAGAAACTATTGCTGTAATGAGCTGGATGAAGGCTTATCCTTTTGTGCTGTCAGCAAACCTGCATGGAGGTATGGTAACTCTATATTCCACTAATGTGTCTTACTAGGAGCAATAGAAAATTCTAGTGAAACCTTATCTGTTTACAGTCTTAAGCTTTCAGAAAATGAGTATTCTGTTACTGCTTCTGTGGCAGATAACAATAAAGGTCTTACTGTTTTTTAGGCCAATTCCATGGTTGTTCCCTCCACTCTTTTTTTTTTTCTTTCCTGGCTTTTCTTTCTTTATCCTCCCCACCCTTTCTCTTTCTCTAAACCTCCCTTCTTTCTCTTCCCTTTCTCTCTTTTCTTCTCCATGTCCAACTTCTCTCCATTGAAATGGAGTGAATTTTTCTGCTCTTGGCTGCCTTGGAACCTCAATCCTTCCAATCAATATTAGCTTCTCACATAGCTAGGATGGTAGGCACATCATCACTACACCCAGCTGTGGGTTGAGAAGGGAGTCCCAAACTTCCTCTCAGACTGGCCTCACAATCTCAGCTGGGAGGCTGAGAATAACTATAACTAGCCATTAGCACTCAGCTGATACTTTTTGTTTGAATTTTGATCACAGATCCAAGGTGAAACAATGTGTTTGAGACATTTGAGTAGGAGGAGGTGTTACAGCATATTTATTCTTGGGGATTGAATGAGTGTAGCTTTTCATATTTGCTACCTAAGAATTTTTTTGTGTGAATGTTTGCAGTTGTTTCTTATTTCATCGAAATTAAGGTTGGAAATTCCATTCCTGTTGCCTCCCTTCCTATGAAATAGCATGATAAAAAAAGGGCAAAGGTGAATAGCTCAGTAGAGGGCATAATAGACAAACGAAAACAGTGTGACTAACAGGAAAATAAAACATTCCAATCTTTGGCAGGGGAGTGAGAATGTACATCTGAAAGACTGTGCCTGAGAAGCACAAAGGGAGCTGATAACTTCCTTCATGTGTATCTTAGCTCCTGAAATATGACATGATATAGCTCCAACTGAATAGTTTCTTTTTTTCTTTTTTTTTTTTTTGTCAGTTGTGGGGCTTGAACTCTGGGCTTGGGCACTGTCCCTGCGCTCTTCAGCTCAAGGGGAGTGTTATACTGCTTGAGCCACAGCACCACTTCCAGTTTTCTAGTGGTTTATTGGAGATAAGAGTCTCATGGACTTTGCTGCCCAGGCAGGCTTTGAACCGTGATCCTCAGATCTCAGCCCTCTGAGTAGCTAGGATTACAGGCGTGAGCCACTGGCACCGGGCTTCAATAGTTTCTAATAAGATCCTAAAAGAGGGGGTTGGGAAGGTGGCTCAATGGTAGAGAGTTTGCCTTGCATGCATGAGGCCCTGGGTTCGATTCCTCAGCATCACATAAGCAGAAAAAGCTGTAAGCCCTTATTTCTCATTTCTGTTCCTGAACAGATATTGTTTTTTCTTCCCTGGCACTGTTATCAAAAGCTTACTTTATGTCAGTGACCCATCTTGAAACAGATAATGATATATTTTCCTTTTTTGGCTTATAGGTTCACTGGTAGTTAACTACCCTTTCGATGATGATGAACAAGGAATTGCCACATACAGTAAATCACCAGATGATGCTGTGTTTCAACAAATAGCACTTTCTTATTCTAAGGTAAGCTTTTGTTTAAATATCATATGCTGTAAAATGAACTGATTAAAAAATGACATGGAGTCTGGCACCAATGGCTCATACCCATAATCACAACTACTCAAAAAATGAAGATTGGGAGGATTATAATTCCAGGCCAGCCTGGCCAAAAGAGTCCATGAGATCCTATCTCAACAGGAAAAAGATGGTTGTAGTGGTACATACTCTCATCCCAGCTACGGTAATAAGCTTAAATAGGAGGATTGCAATCCAGACCAGCCCAGTCAAAAAGTGAGACCATGTCTCAAAAATAACCACAGCAAAAGTAGTAGAGCACCTGCCTAGCAAGCACAAGACCCTGAGGTTAAGGCTCAGTATCAGGGGAAGAGGGGGAAAACCTTAAAATAACGTCCAAGTGGTTTTTTGGTTGGGCTTTTCATGACTCTTTCAGTCAGCTTTTGGGGCTTTTCTTTTCCTATTTCCTACTTGACTTTGTGAATATACTACTTGTCTTTCTCCATTTGCTTTTAAAAAATTTTTCTGTTTATGTGGTACTGAGGAATTGAACCCAAGGCTTCATGCCTGCTAGGCAAACACTCTACCACTAAGCCACATTCCCAGCCCATCCATTTGCCTTTAATAGCACAGTAGCTGGAACATATGGTGTGAGCTTTTTTTCATTTAACAAACATTTAAGTCACAAGCTAAGTGAAAAATAAATAGAAGAGTCGACAAGCTGCAGTGCTACAACCAATGGGAATATCTACCTTATCACTTGTTTCTTGTAAATTGACTTACAAGAAGTTTTTATTGAATTGCAAGTATAGCCATACTTCACAGATTATCTATGGCTGCTTCCTCCTTCAACTTTTGAAAATGAGTTGGTGTAAATTACCATGTTAGCAAACTAAAGTAGAAAACTTTGCAATTATCTCAATAGATTCAAGGAGCAGAATTGAAAAATTGCAACAGAGATTTTAGGGAAAGCCTAATTTTTTTACAATCTGGCCCTTTTTCAGGAAAACATTGCTAATGTCTGGTTTAAGGTATTTAATCCCATAGTAGTAGAGAGCAAGGAAAAGAAGGCAAAAGTTTTTTGTATTTTCTAAACTTCCTATAATAAATATGAATTCTTTTTCTGATCAGAAACTTAAAATTTGTATGTATGAAAATTTTATTTAAAAAATGTTCTTAGAAAACTTTAAAGTTAGGTAGGCATTGGTGGCTCACACTGGTAATCCTAGCTGCTCAGGAGGCTGAGATCTTATGATCATGGTTCAAAGCCAGCCTGGGCAGGAAAGTCCTTGAGACTCTTATCTCCAATAAACCACTCACAAAACCGGAAGTGGTGCTATGGCTCATGTGGTAGAGTGTTAGCCTTTAGTTGAAGAGCTGGGGGACAACACCAAGGCCCAGAGTTCAAGCCCCACGACCACCACCACCAACAGCAACAAAAAAGAAAACTTTAAAGTTTGGGTTTGGGCAGTAGGTATACTCCAAGTTTTAGACTACTGATTCCATTTGTGACCACTGAATATAGATTAAGAAGGTTAATACTTCAACTCTGTGCTGTCTAATCCATCCTTCATCATTCCACCTTCCCTACTTCTTCATTCTTTGCAAGTGTCCCTTGTGTAATTATTAGGAGCTGCAAGTAAAGGAGAATAGCTATTTATTTCACCTTAAAGAAGTTTTACTTTCTACTGGGCACAGTGGCTCATGCCTGTAATTCTGGCTACTCAGGAGGCTGAAGGCTGGGGAGATGGCTGTTAAGAGACCAACCCAGGTGAAAATGTTTGCAAGACCCACTTTTCGTGTGTGTGTTGGTCCTGGGGCTTGAACTCAAGGCCTGGGTGCTGACCCTGAGCTTTTGTGCTCAAGGCTAGTGCTCTACCACTTGAATCTCAGCTCCACTTTGAGGGGTTTTTTTTGTAGTTTAATGGAGATAAGAGTCTCATAGACTTTCTTGCCCAAGTTTGGCTCCAAACTGATTCTCAGATCTCAGCCTCCTGATTAGCTAGGATTACAGGTGTACAGTGCCTAGCTGTTTTATTATTTTTAAATTGTTATTATAAAGGTAATATACAGAGGGGTTACAGTTACACAGATCAGGTAATGAGTACATTTCTTTTTGGACACTGGTACCCCTTTCCTCACTCTTTAAGAGCTTTTCTTAACCAATTAAAAGCTGGGTACAGTGACACACTGCTATCATCCAAACTGTGCAGGAAGTGTAATTAGGAAGATCATGATTTAGGCCAACTGGGGCAAAAAGCAATATTCTATGTAAGAAATAACAAACAATAACAAAAAGGGCTAGGGGTATAGCTGAAAGATCCTCAGTTCAAATCTCAGTTCCACAAATCTCAGTACCACCAAGGGAGGGAAAAAATTCTTGCCTTTTGTTGGACAAATCATTTCTTTTTTGGGGGGAAGCGAGAGGAGTGATGTACCTGGAATAATGACAGAAGAATGGATATTGCTCTATCACAATCAAAATGATTGGACCAGATTTTGCATACATACATACATGCATATATTCCCATTATATATTGCATCTATCCTCATGGTTCAGCTTTTCACCCTCATTGTGACTTCTTGTTCCTTAGTTTCTCTTTATTCTCTTAGACTGTTAAACATTTATCTTTCTATCCTGCCTGGACTCATGACCATATCTTTTCAGAGATACTTCCAAGGTTCTGGTGTATCCCTTTGACACACCTGCCTTCCTGATATCCAGTCCTCAAAAGGAGACCATTGCCATCAATGCCCAAAGGGCTATCCTAGTTCCCCTAGACATTAGGGAAGGCTCCTGATTCCACAGTGTGTGGTGTGTGTGTGTGTGTGTGTGTGTGTGTGTGTGTGTGTGTGTGTGTGTGTGTGTGTGTGTGTGTGTGTGTGTGTGTGTGTGTGTGTTTTATTTTGTGGAATTTTAAATCCTTGAAAATAAAAAAATAATGTGTGAATATGAGCAGAATTTTTTTTGGGGGGGCTAGGAATCATTTATTAGCCATGGTGTCTGATGAGCAGAATTTTTTATGCTGGTCCTAGGGCTTGAACTCAGGGGCCTGACAACTGCCCCTGAGATTTTTTTCTCAAGGCTAGTGCTCTACCATTTGAGACACGGCGCAACTTCCAGCTTTTTCTGAGTAGTTTTTTGGAGATAAGAGTCTCATAGACTTTCCTGTCCAGGCTGGCTTTGAACTGTAATCCTTAGATCTCAGCCTTCTGAGTAACTAGGATTACAGGCATGAACTACCATTGTCCAGCAAGCAGAATTTTTTAGAGAAGGATTAGGCTGAGTTTTTTTAAATTAAGTGAAATCTTATATATTATCTTACAAAGAACATTTTTAATTTTTAAAAATAAATTCATATAGACAAAATTCAAATGACATCTAGAATTTGTACATTAAAAAGTCTCACTTCTATCTTTGTCCCTGTTCCCTAACCCCAATCCCTCATACTCACTATTGGTAACCATGTTTATTATTGTCCTATATCCTTCCTGTGTTTTTTTTTAATGTAGATTTAAACAAATACAAATAAAGGTTCTTTTTTTTTTACAGGAAAACTCCCAAATGTTTCAAGGTAGACCTTGCAAGAATATGTACCCTAATGAATATTTTCCTCATGGAATAACAAATGGAGCTAATTGGTATAATGTCCCAGGTAAAGATTATCAGTCTTACAATTTGATGGAATGTTCTTCTGGATGGTGCTGCTTATTACTGATCTTTTTTTTAATTGTGAGAAAGAATCATTTTTTAAACATGTTTAAATCATTTAAATGTTCAAATAACCTTTTCAGCTAGTTTTCATTTTTGTGTTCTCTGGGTTTTGAGTAAAGTCATGCATTACAACTTGGTCAAAGTTGTTCGTTTTTATTTCTGGCTACTACAAGATGTAAAGCTACATATGAATTTTATTTTTTATTTTTTATTTTTTATTTTTTGCCAGTCCTGGGACTCGAACTCAGGGCATGGCCACTATCCCTGAGCTTCTTTTGCTCAAGGCTAGCACTCTACTACTTGAGCCACAGTGCCATTTCTGGCTTTTTTTGTTTATGTGGCACTGAGGACTTGAACCATTTAATGCATGCTAGGCAAGCACTTTAACACTAAGACATGTGAATTTTATTGGATATGGAAGTACGGGTGTTTTACCTGAACTATGAACGGTAGAGAACAAATGCATTGTTTTTCAACCAATGCAGATCCAAGATGAATGTGATGTATAACTAGTAGTAAAAACCAAAACCTTTCAGAATGTGAACTATTTAGAACTCCTTCAGTGATTTCTTTAAAATTTTTGACTTTTAGGTGGTATGCAGGACTGGAACTATTTACAAACAAATTGCTTTGAAGTAACTATTGAACTAGGTTGTGTGAAATACCCATTTGAAAAAGATCTGCCAAACTTCTGGGAACAGAATCGAAGATCTCTAATCCAGTTTATGAAACAGGTGCTCAGGAGTGAACTTTGATTTTTCCCATGGGCAAGGGTTTTGGGAGGGCTGATTGTTTTCAAATAGTGATGTGAGGATAGAGCCTTTCTAATATTTACTCCTTTTGAATATTCCAATTCGTTTAGTATATTTATCTGAAAACGTCATGGATACAAGTGAGTTTATTTTTATAAATGTGAAAGGGTTGAAGAAAATGACTAAACAAGGTAGTTAATGATTAATGAGAACTTTTTACCATCTTCATAAAAGGCCTACATGAATTAGATGCATATCTAAGCATTTCTCAAGTCAAGGAAGATGGACTATAAATATTTTTAAAATTAATCTTATTTACTTTTTCTTTTTTTTTTATTTTTATTTTTGCTGGTCGTGGGTCCTGAACTCTGGGCCTGGGCACTGTCCCTCAGCTCAAGGCTAGCACTCTACCACTTGAGCCATAGCACCACTTCTAGCTTTTTCTGCTTATGTGGTGCTGAGGAATCGAACCCAGGGCCTCATGCATGCAAGGCAAGCATTCTACCACTGAGCCACCTTCCCAGCCCCTTATTTACTTTTTCTAATGTGGTACCAAGGAATCAATCCCAGTGCTCTAATCCAGAATATTCCTTTTTTCAATGGCATTTCCCTTCAGAAGAGGCCAAGCTTGTTTTCTTGCAGAATATCCTATGTCATGAAATGGTCATAATGTTCTAAACTTTTAACAATGTTTTTAATATTTCTTATGATAGACAAGCCTAGCCTATGAACAATTAGCCTTTAGAAACTGAAATATGTTGCTTAATGAGCATTTTTATTTAGGTCTACTCCAGAGTCCTAAACTCCTGTTTCATTAGTTTACATGATTAACAGTCTGTTAGTTTAGCATGTGAGCTCTCAAAGTAATTAAATGATGATCTTTACCACTTAAATCTGGGTGTTCTGTCCTTCATCCAGGTTCATCAGGGTGTCAAAGGATTTGTCCTTGATGCCACAGATGGCAGGGGTATATTAAATGCCACCATCAGTGTTGCTGAAATTAATCACCCAGTGACTACTTACAAAACTGGAGATTACTGGCGCCTTTTAGTTCCTGGAACTTACAAAATCACAGCATCTGCTCGAGGGTAAGTGATGAATGATTTAAATTGAAGGCTTGGGGATAAAACAAACATAGTTTCATTCTGGAACATTATTTCTTTAACATCCTAGAGAGGTCAGGTGCTGGTGGCTCACACTTGTAATCCTAGCTACTCAAGGGGGTGAGATCTGAGAATCCCTGGGCTCCTTTCACTCAAAACTCTACTACTTGAGCCACAATGCCACTTCCAGCTTTTTCTATGATTAATTAAAGATAAGAGTCTTCTTGCCTGAGCTATCTTTGAACCACAATCTTCAGATCTCAACATCCTGAGTAGCTACAGTAATTATAGGCATGAGCCACCAGCGCCAGTCTAGTTCTGGCTTTTTGCCAGTTACTTTCGGATAGGAATTGTATGTCCTCAAATAAACTCTAGCTTCAAACCCTGATCCTTAGATCTCAGCCTCCTAAGTAGCTAGGATTGCAGGCCTGGCCAGCCAACTTATTTCTGAAGTGTTAGTTTTAAGATCAATTGAAGTGAAGCTAAGTATATGAAAACAAAAAAAGTCTCTCAAATATCTAGTGGTCTATAAATGGAGGGGTTAGAATCTCACACACTCATGAGTAATGAGGACAATTCTCTGTTTCATCCATTTTGGCAATGTATTAGAGAAACTAAAGCAGCAGGGTATTTGAGAACCGAGACAAGAATGGTGCCTATGGAAATGCCCTAAGTTAGCACCTCGCATATTTTTCCACCCACATACCCTAGCAGACAAGGAAGTTATATTCCAGGATACATGGTGTGCAACAAATTTTCATTTGAAGTCATGTTATCAAGCTTTTTTTTTATATGTATATTGCTAGTACTGGGTCCTGAACTCAGAGCCTCTCATTCTCATTTTCCTTTCTCACTCAAGGTTAATGCTCTACTACTTGAGCCACACCTTCACTTCTGGCTTTTTGATGGTTAATTGGAAATAAGAGGCTACAATGCTTGATAAGAAATGTACTCATTATCTTGCCCATGTAATTGTAACCCCTCTATACAGTATTTTCACAATAAAAAATAAATAAAAATTAAAAGAATCTAATAGATTTGTTTGCCTGGGCTGGATTAAACTAAGATCTTCAGTTCTCAGCCTCCTGAGTAGCTAGGATTACAAGTGTGAGCCACCAGCAAATATTATTAATTTTTAGAGACTCACTCAAATTTTACATATACTAGGGTCTTTTCTCTGTAAATTAATGTTTTAAAGAATCATAATTTACCTAAAAGCTAAACACTTTAGGAAGATATACCCCATTTCTTCCTCTGGTTCATGTATCCCCAGTGTGTCTCTGTTTCTCAGTGTTTGGGTACCGCTGCTGAAGAACTGTGGCCCTGATCTGTCTGCTTTATTCTAGGTATAATCCAGTTACCAAGAATGTGACTGTCAGGGGTGAAGGTGCTATTCAGGTCAACTTTACACTTGTTCGATCATCAACAGATGCAAACAATGAATCAAAGAAAGGAAAGGGGGATAGCACCAACACCGAGGATACCAGTGACCCAACTACTAAAGAATTTGAAGCTTTAATCAAAGACCTTTCAGCTGAGAATGGGTTGGAAGGTCTCATGTTAAGCTCCTCCTCAAATCTGGCTCTTTATCGATATCATTCATATAAAGACTTATCAGAATTTTTGAGAGGACTTGTAATGAACTATCCACAGATTACAAATCTTACCACGTAAGTGTTACCTTCTGCCTGTCTACCTGCCCCTGTCCCTTCCTCCCTTCCTTTCTTATACCTCTACTTCCTTCTCTCTCTTTTCTTTTTTTTTTTTTGGTCCAGTCGTGGGGACTGAACTCTGGGCCTGGGCGCTGTCCCTCAGCTCTTCAGCTCAAGGCTAGCGCTCTACCTCTTGAGCCACAGCGCCACTTCTGGCTTTTTTCATTTTGTTTATGTGGTGCTGAGGAATCGAACCCAGGGCCTCAGGCATGCAAGGCGAGCGCTCTACCACTGAGCCATCTTCCCAACCCCTCCCTGAGCTTCTTTTGTTCAAGTCTAGCACTCTACCACTTGAGCAACAGCTCAAGTGCCTTTTCTGTGTATGTGGTACTGAGGAATTGAACCCAGGGCTTCATGCATGCTAGGCAAGCACTCTACCACTAAGCCACATTCCCAGTCCCTATAGACCTAATTTTTAAAAAACCAAAATTAGACAATATTTTGCAGTTTTCTTAGCTTGCTTAATTTTTTTTTAACCTTGTAATCCAAGAAGTGCTTTTAGTTAACTATTCTCCCCAAATGTGGTAAACTTGGTGGGAGCAAGAGTTTTCTCTGGTAAACCAATAGGCACTAAGCATTGTTGAATAACGTCACACAGAAGCAACAATTTTGTTATTCCATTCATCTTCCTCCATAATGCTAGCACATATGCACTTTGCAACTCTTGTGACCCTCCTCTAATAGTAAAGAAAGCAGGCCTTAAGTCTCAGGGCTTCTGGGCAAGCAGAACACTTGACCAGTTTTGTTTCATTGAATTGTTTTTACTATGAAATCACATTTACAGTAACATCTAAGTTATCTTATTTACATAGATTAATTTAGATTGAAAGTAAGATGTCTATTTAAATGTTTCCATAATCAAAATTTAAGCATATCTATTTGAAAGCCATAGATGGTAGGAGATAGTACACATATTGTGAAGATGGATGGTATGGGAAGGGCTAAGTTTGAAGAAAAGCTAAACTGAATTGTAATCTTTCCTGAATCTGACAATATTTTTCTTCCAATTGATTTGGTCATGGAATACTAATTTTCAAAAGGTTTTCTGACACAATCTTACTCATTCTTTGTCATTTTAAAATGACTTTTAAGCCTTTTTGTGTGTTTTATTTACATTTTAATGTTCAAATTCCATAAGTTTAACCTAATGCTTCATCATTTGCTGACTTTTTTGTGTCTGGTTTCTGAAAGTTTGGGACAGAGTGCTGAATATCGTCATATTTGGTCCCTTGAAATCTCCAATAAACCCAACATATCTGAGCCTGAAGAACCAAAGATTCGTTTTGTTGCTGGTATCCATGGAAATGCTCCTGTTGGCACTGAACTGCTTTTGGCTCTGGCAGAATTTCTCTGCCTGAACTACAAGAAGAACCCAGCTGTTACCCAGGTAAGAGAATAGCCTGTTTTAACATGCTTTAAAAGGAAGAAGCTCAGTGATATCCGAGTACCATTTAAAACTTTTAAATTGCCGGGCATTGGTGGCTCACGCCTATAATCCTAGCTACTCAGGAGGCTGAGATCTGCGGATCGAGGTTCAAAGCCAGGCCGGAAAAGAAAGCCCCTGAGACTCTTATCTCCAATAAACCACCAGAAAACTGGAAGTGGTGCTGTGGCTCAAGTGGTAGAGCACTTGCTTTGAGCTGAACAGCTCAGGGACAGCACCCAGGCTCAGAGTTCAAGCCCCACAATGGACCAAAAAAACAAAACAAAACAAAAACCACCAAACTTTTAAATTGCTTATTAGAATTTATACACTTTTAGGCTGGGTGCCAGTGGCTCATGCCTGTAGTCCTACCTACTCAGGAGGCTGAGATCTGAGGATAGCAGTTCAAAGACAGCCTCAGCAAGAAAAATCTTATCTCTATGGAACTGTGGCTGAAGTGGTAGGATGTAGTATACCAGAAATTAGTTTTTGCTATAGGTATTAGTGCTATGGTCATCTGGAGAAGAAATTGTGTATAAGACAAATATTTGTTCTTTTTTTGGGGGGGGGGTCCGGCCGTGGGGCCTGAACTCTGGGCTGGGCGCTGTCCCTCAGCTCTTCAGCTCAAGGCTAGCGCTCTACCACTTGAGCCACAGCACCACTTCCGGCTTTTTTCTTTTTGCTTATGTGGTGCTGAGGAATCGAACTCAGGGCCTCATGCATGCAAGGCAAGCGTTCTACCACTGAGCCACCTTCCTAAGCCCCCAAATATTTGTTCTTCTTTTTCTTTTTTTTTTGGGTCCAGTCGTGGGGCCTAAACTCTGGGCCTGGGCGCTGTCCCTCAGCTCTTCAGCTCAAGGCTAGCGCTCTACCACTTGATTCATAGCACCACTTCCGGCTTTTTTCTTTTTGCTTATGTGGTGCTGGGGAATTGAACCCAGGGCCTTAGGCATACAAGGCAAGCACTCTACCACTGAGCCACCTTCCCAGACCCTTGTTCTTATTTTTCTTAACATGCTGATTTTAGCTCCTCTGTTTCATTGTCCAGATGCACATTGATATTTGCAGATTATACATTTCAACATTTTTTTTTTTTGGGGTCCGGTCATGGGGCCTGAACTCTGGGCCTGAGTGCTGTCCCTCAGCTCTTCAGCTCAAGGCAAGTGCTCTACCACTGAGCCAACTTCCCAGTCCCACATTTCAACTTTTAATCCAGAAAATAGTTTCATCATTATTACTGACTTAAGCTAGTGATCAAAAAATTTTTTTATTTTATTTTTTTGTTGGTCGTGAACTCTGGGCCTGGGTGCTGTCCCTCAGCTCTTCAGCTAAAGGCTAGCTAAAGGCTAGCACTCTATCACTGGAGCCACTTCCGGTTTTCTGAGTGGTTTATTGGAGATACGAGTCCTATGGACTTTCCTGCCCAGGCTTGCTTTGAACCGTGATCTTCAGATCTCAGTCTCCTGGGTGACTAGGACGACAGGCATGAGCCACTGGCACCTAGCAAAAAAATTGTTTCTGTTAATGCCCAAATTGTACATATTTTAGGCTTTGTAGGGCAGTTGTTCTGTAACTGTTCAACTCTGCCATATGGCACAAGAGTAGACATATGTGCCAATAAAACCTTACACAAGAAAAGCAGCAGCTGTTGGGTGCCAGTAGCTCACACCTATAATCATAACTACTCAGGAGGCTGAGACCTGAGGTTCAAAGCCAGCCTGGGCAGGAAAATCCATGAGACTTTTATCCTCAATTACCCATCAAAAAGCTGGAAATGAAGCTATGGTTCAGGTGGGAGAGAGCCAACCTTGAGTAAAGAGGCTAAAGGACAGTGCCCAGGACCTGGGTTCAAGACCTGCATATGAGTGAGAGAGACAGAGCCAGAGAGAGAGAGACAGAGACAGAGAGAGAGCAGCAGCAGCAGCAGCAGCAGAATCTGACCTGCTGGTAGTGGTTCTGTGATTAAAAAAAAAAAGTCACTGTAAAATTAGTTGTACAGTAGTACTTTGCTTTCGTTTTAAATTTATTAGGAGCAAGAGAGAATTGTACTTTACATTTAATTATTTTTAGCCCTGCCATTTAAATTAACTATTCAAAATGAACAATGGTGGGAGGGTGTTAGGGAGACACAGTGGCTGATTCCTTTAATTCTAGCTACTTGGGGAGGCATAGATCAAGATTGTGGCCAGTTCGAGGCCATTGTAGGCAAAAACTTAGAGAGACTCTTCCTATCTCAAGAAATAAGCTAGATATGGTGGCACACGTCTGTTATTCCAGCTACATGAAAGATGTAGGTAGGAAATCATATCCAAGACATGTCTGAAAAATAACTAATACAAAATAAGAAGAGGCTGGATATGTGGCTCAAGTGGTACAGTGCTTGTCTAGCAAGTGCAAGTCCCTTGAATTTAAATGCTAAAACTTCTCTCCCTGCCCCCAATAATAAAGAATGATAAAGACTTTCTATTTGAGGCATGCAAAAACGCTGTGGATTCCATATGGAGCTAATAAACTAATTCATTGATTTCTGTTTCTGTTTTAGTTGGTTGACAGGACTAGGATTGTGATTGTTCCTTCTCTAAATCCAGATGGACGAGAGCGAGCACAGGAGAAAGACTGTACTTCAAAGACAGGACAAACAAATGCCCGTGGCAAAGACTTGGATACAGACTTCACAAGTAAGGCTAGGTTTTAGATCATTCAAGTGCTTTGGAGATCATTCTTTCTCTGGTTTTACTTTATAGATGAGTTAACGAAGAAATTCTATGTCTAGGTTATGACTAGCTTGTATAGAGCTGTGTATTGTTTTTCTCTCTCCACACTCAATTGTGTGTTCTCACACAATATCTATGTATATGCTAATTTGAAGGGGCTTTTTTATTTACTTAAATGTGATTATCATCTATTCATATTATTCTGTAACTTTTTCTTGGTCACTATATCATTGACATCTTTTCACTTCACTACTTACATAGATTTTTTTTTTTTCCCCCAGTCCTGGGGCTTGAGCTCAGGGCCTGCGCACTGTCCCTGAACCTCTTTGTGCTCAAAGCAATAACTCTACACTTGAACCACAGCACCACTTCCAGCTTTTTCTGAGTAGTTTATTGGTAATAAAAGTCTCATAGACTTTCCTGCCTGAGCTGGCTTCAATCCTCAGATCTCAGCCTCCTGAGTAGGTAGGATTATAGGTGTGAGCCACCAGCACCTGGCCGACATAGATCTTTAACATTTTCATTGATGACTATTACTATATGGCAGTAACCTAGTTCAACCATTTGTTTCTAATTTTTTGCTTTTGCCAGTAGTGCTGCAGAAAACATCTTGCTTTCTGAGAATCTTGTTTTGTTTCAAAGATAGGTGATTTATTATCATTAAGTAATTGTAAAAAAAAATAGTTTTTTGTTGTTATTGTCGTTTTTGCTGGTCCTGGAGCTCAAACTCTGGGCTTAGGCACTGTCCCTGAGCTTCTCTTGCTTAAGGCTAGCTCTCTACCACTTGAGCCACAGCACCATTTCCAGCTTTTTTCTGTAATTGGAGATAAGAGTCTCACAGACTTGCCTGTCCTGGCTGGCTTTGAACTGCAATCCTCAGATCTCAGCCTCCTGAGTAGCGAAGATTACAAGCATGAGCCATGGGTGCCCAGCCTAAGTTGTTTTTTGTTGTTGTTTTTTTTTTTTTGGCCGGTTGTGGGGCCTGAACTCTGGGCCTGGGTGCTGTAGCTCGGGGCTACTGCTCTACCACTTGAGTCACAGCATCACTTCCAGTTTTTTCTGCTTATGTGGTGTTGAGGAATTGAACACAGGGCCTCATGCATGCAAGGCAAACACTCTACCACTGAGCTACCTTCCCAGCCCCTTAAGTTGTTGGGTTTTTTTTAATACTTTAAGTCAATTTATTAATGGTTAAAATGAAAAGAGAACATGAAAGCACAAATGCATCTAAAACGTAGGGTGAATGATGGGCTAGAGAATGGCAAGAGAAGATAGTTAAGGAAGGATGAGTCAATAGCAGCTACTGTTTTTTGGATTCTGCTGTATTCCAAGACATATTGCAAGTCAAATAGATGAGTCACTACATTGTATATTTCAATTTTCATAATAATTACCTGGAACATTAAATAAGGAACATAAGCTGAATGAGGTTGAGTAATTTGCAAATAGGATGTACATGAACTTTTTCCCTCCTGACCTCAAGGGTATTGGAATCTTTCTTATCACAATGATCTAAGGGGTCCCTATTTATTTTAGGAGCTACCCACTGTTAGGTTTATAAAAAGAGGTAGCCAAGTAAGAACAGCACCACGCATGTGGTATTCAGGTAAGGGGTAGGTTTATTCAGTAGACCTGCTGGGACCAGGCCAGGTTGACACTCCACGTGGCTGGCAAAGAGAGTGTCTGGCCCTGAGTTAGGCCTTATCTAGAGTAGGGGCGAGGAAACGTGTGTCCAGGTAAAGGGAAGTGGGACCAGGTAAGAGGAGGTAGGACCAGGTGGGAAAAAGGTGTGGCCACATCAGATCCGATGTGACCTCAGCGGATGCAGATGTGAACTCTTCCAGGTGTCCCAGTAAGTTGTTTTTTAATATCCATCTTTTTTTTTCAGTAAGAATTTTCTTATACTTGCTTAGTGGTATTGATGTGCGCATATTATCTCAAAGTATATGAAATGCTAAGTAACTTCCCTTATACATGTGTCTCTTGATTCAGACGTAGTTTATGGAAAAATGAGTAATTACAATTTTTTTAATCAACATATTAACTGTGCTCACATAGATATTCACATATTTCATAGATATTCACACTAAGATTTAGAACTTGGTCATTTATATTTGGCTTCTCTCTTTTTTTAGGTAATGCTTCCCAGCCTGAGACTAAAGCCATCATTGAAAATTTGATTCAGAAACAGGATTTCAGTCTTTCTGTCGCTTTAGATGGTGGTTCTGTGCTGGTTACTTACCCATATGACAAGCCAGTACAGACAGGTATGCAAAATGTCCTTTTCTATATACAGTAACCATCTTATCTAAACCTATTTAACAACAGGTAAAAAAATGACATGAATTAATGTCTCTTGTAAGTGTTTTTAAATGGTGAGCAAATAGCCAACATAAGGCAGTTGTCCATTCTCTATTTCAAAATTTCAAACATTTACTTAGAGAGGTGTGATCTCATGAAAGCTTAGCATTATTGAGTCTAGTCTTTATTTATTGATTTATTTATGATATATTGAGCGACTCTGTGTCGATCTTGGGAGTACAAAAGTGAATGTAACATAGTACGTGCCTTAAGAAAGTCATATAAGCAAACAATATTTCCGTCCCGTTTTAAATCTTGACTGGCCAGTAGAACCTTCTGGGGAGTTAGTTAACTGTTGAATATCTGGGGAGGGAGAGGGAGGTGGGAAGTTTCAACATATGGAGATAGTTTGGGCTGTTTTCAGTGTAGCTTATAAGCTTATTGTTATTAGGTCACAGTTGCCTCCAAGTGAGGTAAGGCATACCAAGACAAGTTCATTATTTTAACATAGTAGTCTATTATATAAACTACGTTAATATCTTTTAATATAAGGAAGAAGTTTGCCTTCAAAATCTGATTATCATGTACTAAACAAAACTACATGATTCATTGTAATCACCACTTGATAAACTTAGGTAGGGTGCAAGATTTAATAGAAGAAGAGAAAGTTAAAATGTATCTGTGATGTTGAACTTAGACAAAAATCTTTTAGATGTCTCCACTGATTTGTGAATTTTTCTTTTTTGTAGTGGAAAACAAAGAGACTCTAAAACATTTGGCATCTCTTTATGCAAATAACCATCCATCGATGCACATGGGTCAGCCTAGCTGCCCAAATAAGTCAGGTGAGTATATTCCCCTAGACTGTTATTATTTCTGTGGTGCTTTGGGGAAGGAAGGCCTTACATTGTTGTCTTGATGATCTTGCCTCTCTTAATGCTTTTATAGATGAGAATATCCCAGGAGGAGTAATGCGTGGAGCAGAATGGCACAGTCATTTGGGCAGCATGAAGGTATGCTTTATAGAACACATTGAGGATGGAATTATGAACAATGGCCACTGAGTAAATGAATAGGTAACATTTTTGATAGCATCAAGACTTTTCTGACACATTTAATCTGCAATGTTTTTAACCAATTTTAGTTGTATAATTTAATGGTCTTAATTATATTTACAATGTTAAATAGCCATCACTGTATTTATTTCCAAAACCTTTGTGTTTTGAAGTAAACTCTTTTCCTTCTCTTCCTATAGTCCCCAAAGTTTATAACCTTTAGTGCGCTTTCTGTCTCTATGAATTTGCCTATTCTAAATATTTTTGTACATGTTATCCTTTCATGTCTGACTTTTTTACTTAACACAATGTTTTTAGGTTCATCTACTTTTTTTCCTGACCCCTTCAGTACTGGTGTTTGAACTAAAGGCTTTGTACTTATTAGGCTAGCATTCCACACCTTAAGCCACACCTCCCAACCTTAGAATTCACTCACTCCTTTTTGATAACAAAATAATATTTCATCATATGTATATATTATTATTTTTATTACTAAATCATATTCCTGTGTTGATGTACATTTGGATTGTTTCTCCCTTTCAGCTATTGGAAATTGGAAATAATGCTTCAGTGAACATTGACACATACCTGTTTTAAGGCCTTGTTTTTGCTTCTATAGAGAGAGAGTAGAATTACTGGATCGTATTGTACTTCCATGTTTAACATTTTGAGGAACCATAAAACTTTTCTGCAATACTTGTACCATTTTACTTTTTTTTTTTCCTTTTTGCTGGTGCTGGTGCTTGAACTCAGGGCCTGGGCACTGTTCCTGAGCCTCTTTATGCTCAAGGCTAGCACTCTACCACTTGAGCCAGAGTGCCACTCTGGCTTTTTCTGAATAGTTTACTGGAGGTAAGAATCTTGTGGAGGGGCTGGGAAGGTGGCTCAGTGGTAGAGTGCTTGCCTTATATGCATGAACCCTTGGGTTCGATTCCTTAGCACCACATAAGCAGAAAAAAACGGAAGTGGCACTGTGGCTCAAGTGGTAGAACACTAGCCTTGAGCTGAAGAGCTGAGGGACAGCGCCCAGACCCAGAGTTCAGGCCCACAACCAAAAGAAAGAAAAAAAAAAAGAATCGCATGGACTTTTCTGCCTGGTCTGGCTTCAAACTTCAATCTTCAGATCTCAGCCTCCTCTGAGTGGCTAGGATTACAGGCGTGAGTCACTGGTGCCCAGCTTACCATTTTACATTCCTGTCAGCCGTGTTTAAGGATTCCAGTTTCTCCATATCCTCAACATTGCTTATTAATTTAATTATATATAAATTTTTAAGATTGTAATTACTTAATTTTATTTTACACTAGGTGGGAGACACAAAGCAATCCTCCTTAATAAAGTTGACAATGAACTTCACTCAGAACATTTTTAATAATGCACATTAAAAAAAAACTATTCATCTAACAAATTGTTCTGCAATCCAAACATACAATAGCTTGGAAAACATTTTAGAAAACAAAAGCCAATGTAAAAAGACAGATTAAAACAAGTAGAACAGTACAGGTTTTATATGGCTCAGATTTTACAATTTTCTTACTGCATCATCAATGTCAGAAATCTGTTCCTTCAGCTGGCTCCATTGCTCCAGATTTAAAGAAATACCTTTTCTTCCTGGCTTCATTTCACCTTCTGGATCCATCCAATATTCTCTAATATCAATTAGAACTTTCCCTATAAAGTCCTGAACACTTATGTATCTCATTTTCCCAATGTGAAGCGTGTTGTCATCTCTGCTGCTGCTGCTCTGCTTAGAAGATGCCAGAGCTCTCGAAGTCTCACCTGTCTTTTGCTTTTTTATAGGCTTTTCTGTAGTAACTTGCCTTTTCCCCTTTAACTTTTTGTCAACTTCACTGTCAGAATCACTGCCAGAAGAGCTTGAAGAAACAAGTTCCTTTGATTTAGGCATTGCTCTGCTCTTGCACACCAACAGGCTTGAGCTCGCTCGCTCTGGACTCTAATTATATTCTTAATATGTGTGATAATGATAGCTCATTGTGGTTTTGATTTGCATTTTTCTGATGACTCATATTGGAATATCTTTTCATGTGCTTATTGGCCATTTGTATAACTTCTTTGGAGAAATACCTATTCAGATCCTTTGCGTATTTTTAAGCTTGGTAGTCTGTCTTTTTATTGTTAAGTTACAGTTACTTATGTACTCTGAGATACATGATTTGCAGCTGTTTCTCCCCTTGTGTAGGTTTCTTTTTGCTTTCTCATGCTTTTGTTGGCAAATCTTAGCTTCCACTGTCAAGTCTAAAGTTATAGAGATTTATTTACTACTATTTTCTCCTAAGAGTTTTATAGATTTAACTCTTGAAACACTTTGTTTCTTTGTGTACAGTATACAATAGGAGTTCAATTTCATTTGTTTGTTTTAGAGACCCAATTGTTCCTGCAATTGAAAAGAAATTCGAAAATAATATTCTTCCCTCATTGAATAGTCTTGGAACCTTGTTAAATCATTGATGTATGGGATCCTTAAAAATTCTTTTCCTTTGGTCTACATTTTTTTTAACTTGGGCACTGTGCCTTAGCTTTTGTTGCTCAAAGTTGGTTTTCTATTTGAACCACAGCTCCACTTGTGGCTTTTTTGTGTGGCTAATTGATGATAAGAGTCTTATGAACTTTTCTGCCCAGGCTGGCTTCAGGTCTTCAGGTCTCAGCCTCCTGAATAGCTAAAATTCCAGGTGATGTCTAGCTCTATGCCAGTACTTCTGTTTTAATTACTATAGCTTTATAGTCTTTTTTTTTTTTGGGGGGGAGGGGGGGTCCGGTCGTGGGCCTGAACTCTGGGCTTGGGCACTGTCCCTCAGCTCTTCAGCTCAAGGCTAGAGCTCTACCACTTGAGCCACAGTGCCACTTCCGGCTTTTTTCTTTTTGCTTATGTGGTGCTGAGGAATGGAACCCAGGGCCTCATGCACGCAAGGCAAGCGCTCTACCACTGAGCTACCTTCCCAGCCCCTATAGTCATTTTTAAAGTCAGGAAGCATATGTCTTTCAATTTTGTTGCTTTTAAAGATTATTTTGAACCAGACACTGGTGGCTTAAGCCTATAATCCTAGCTACTCTGGAGGCTGAGATCTGAGGATCACAATTCATAGCCAGCCTGGGCAGGAAAATCCGTGAGACTCTTACCTTCAGTTAACCACCAGAAAACCATAATTGGTGCTGTGGTAGGGTGCCCACCTTGAACTGAAGAGCTCAGGGTCAGCACTCAGGCCTAGAGTTCAAGCCCTACGGCTGACAAAGAAAGAAAGGAAGAAAGAAAGAAGATTGTTTTGATTATTCAGAGCTCTTTTCAATTCCATTGAATTTGAAGATTAGCTCCCCTGCCCCCTCCCCCCCTGCAACCCAAACAGACTATTAGAATTTTGTTAGGGGTAGCCTTCAATCCATAGATCACCCCTACAATATTGTCTTCCTGCACATAGACTATGTCTTTCCATTTATTTAGATAGTTGTTAATTTTTCTTTTTTGTCAGTCATAGGGCTTTAACTCTGGGCCTGGGCACCTGCTCTACCACTTGAGCCTCAGTGCCACTTCTGGCTTTTTGGGTGGTTAATAGGAGATAGAGTCTTATACACTTTTTGGCCCGGGCTAACTTTGAACCATGATCCTTAGATCTCAACTTCCTGAGTAGCTAGGATTATAGGCGTGAGCCACTGGTGCCTGCCCAGCTGTTAATTTCTTTCAGATAGCATTTTTGTTGGTTGTCCCTATCTTTCCAATTCAAGTGATTAGCTGATCATTCCATTCGCATGTACAGCCAGAAAACTAACTTCACTTCCATCTCTGTTTTCTCTTCTTTATTTACTAAAAACTTTCCATGTTGGAGGCACTTTGTTATATTAATGACAGTATTGAACTGAATAACTGTTACAGAAATAATTTCATATAGAAGACAGCAACTTATACCATGTTATGAAAAATTAGAGTCAGGAAAGATTAAACCTAGTCAGAGATGCAACCTTCCCCCTATTGAGGAGATTGCACTGGGAAACAGATGGTAATACAAGTCTTTCCAGAAAGAGGAAGCACATGGGCAGAGGTCAATACAGTGTTGTTTAGTCAGACTATGGGACAATGGAGAAAAGGGAAAAAGAGTTTAGGTCCTTGAACGCTATGTTTTAGTAAGAAATGGGAAGCCACTGAAGGTTTTGAGCAAGCATATACACTGACATGATTTGAACAATACTAAGGGAAAAAAATAATCTCTTAATAGTGGCTTAGACTGATTTGGAAAGACTGATTTGGAGAGACTGGTTTTGGAAGAGTCTGGAGAAGAAGTCTGAGAGGATGCTTATGTGTATTTATATTTGCTGTAAAAATGAGTTTCAGATTCTTTGTTTACATCACCCAGCTTTTCTTTAAACTATTTTTTGTTGTTGTATAAAGCTTCATTCTCACTTTTACTTATCCATTTTCCTATATTTGATTTTGAACTTTATGTTCCAGGATTATAGTGTCACCTATGGCCATTGCCCAGAAATCACCATATACACAAGCTGCTGCTACTTTCCTAGTGCAGCTCAACTCCCTTCCCTGTGGGCAGAAAACAAACGCTCTCTTCTTAGCATGTTGGTGGAGGTAAGTATTTTTTCCTAGTATTGGGCTTCAAACCTAGGTCTTGTACAATGCTAGGCTGTATCACAGGAGTATATTCATCAGAAAACTTTGTCAGAACATTATCATCATCTTTTGCCAAAAATTTGTATTATTTATTTTGACTATATATAAGAAAAAGTATTTGTTCATTTTCTCACCAAAATAGACACCAGGCATTCATACACCTGGAGTCTGCTATTGTTTGACCTTGTGAGATGTTGCACGTTCCTCAAGCTGAAGATCATCCAGAGTTACTGGAGTCAGTGTACATGGTAGGAAGGAAGTCATTCAAGGCATTCAAGGATTAGGTTCTGGTACTGGGATTTGAACGCAAGGTCTTATGCTTGCTGCCTGTAGGTGGGGGCTCTTTTACCTTTTAGTTTTCCAGGTAGAGTCTCTTGCTTTTTTTCTCAAGGCTCGTTTCAGACCTCAAACCTCCTACTTACGTTTCCTGAGCAGGTGGGATTATAGGTGGATGCTACCACCACATCCCTCTTGTTTTATGAGATGGGAAGGTGTCTCACTAACTTTTTTTTATTGGCTGGCCTCCAACTGTTAGCCTCCTGATCTCTGCCTATGGAGAAACTGGAAATATAGTCATGAGCCAACACACTTGACTTGAAGATCGGGTTCTAATGCTTTACATTTTCACTTTCATACTATTCTTTCTTTTCTCCATCTCTGTGACTATGAAGTATTGGATGAGTCACAAATATGATCAGGATCAGTTGGGAAGAAGGACTGAATGAGACTTTCAGTGTTGATTGGAGTTTGGGTTTTCTTGTTGCTGGTTTTTTGTTTTGTTTTGTTTTATTTTTGATAGCAGGGATGAAATACATACTACATAAGCATTGTACCACTAACCTATATCCCCAGGCTTGGCTTTGCTGGCTGGTCTCCCTTCTCCTCACCTCCCTTTCCTACCCTTCCCCTCCCCTTTCTTCCTTTCCCATTCCCTTTTTCCTCTCCTTTCCTCTCCTCTCCTCTCCTTCCTTTTTTTCCTTTCTGTCTTTCTTCTTTCAGACAGGGTCTGGACTTGAACTCACAATCTTTCTACCTCAGTCTTCCAAGTAGCTGGGATTACAAATGTGCACCACTATATCTGACAAGATGTGTGTGCATACTATTCATTTTTGATCATACCTCAAGCTATTGTCCTTAGAATACCTGACATTATAAAAAACATAAAATTGTATTTTAAACATTATTTTCAGGTTCACAAGGGAGTTCATGGATTTGTTAAAGATAAGACTGGAAAGCCAATCTCAAAAGCAATCATTGTGCTCAATGAAGGAATAAAAGTCCATACAAAAGAAGGAGGGTACTTCCATGTACTGCTAGCTCCAGGTGTCCATAACATCAACGCCATCGCTGATGGGTACCAGCAACAGCATTCACAGGTGTGAACTCAAATGGAATGGTAGTTTGTAGATTCTTATTCTCAGTAATATTCCTATCTTACTTTAAAACTCCTGTTAGAAAGCATGAAGGGAATAAAGAAAACTAGCACCTCTTGATTATACTCTTGATTATACTATGCTATTACCTTTGGTTGCCAAATGATATCTTTCTGTTGATTTTTTTTTTTTTTTTTTGTCAGTTGTGGGCCTGAACTCTGGGCCTGGGCGCTGTCCCTCAGCTCTTCAGCTCAAGGTTAGCCCTCTACCACTTGAGCCACAGCGCCACTTCCGGCTTTTTCTGCTTATGTGGTGCTGAAGAATTGAACCCAGGGCCTCATGCATGCAAGGCAAGCACTCTACCACTGAGCTACCTTCCCAGCCCTTTCTGTCGAATTTTTATAGCATTTTGTATTCTTTTTTTTTTTTGGGGGGGGGGGCAGTCATAGGGCCTGAACTCTGGGCCTGGGTGCTGTCCCTCAGCTCTTCAGCTCAAGGCTAGCGCTCTACCACTTGAGCCACAGCGCCACTTCCAGCTTTTTTCTTTTTGCTTATGTGGTGCTGAGGAATCGAACCCAGGGTCTCAGGGATGCAAGGCAAGCAATCTACCACTGAGCCACCTTCCCAGCCCTAGCATTTTGTATTCTTTAGAAGACAACAAATCACCTTCTTGGTTTGCTCTGCAGCCCCTGCACCTTTAATGCTCCAAGGCTACAATACAGACTTGTGCTAATTCTTGGACTTTATCCTTCTAGGTCTTTGTGCATCATGATGCAGCTAGCTCTGTGGTAATAGTGTTTGACACAGATAACCGGATATTTGGTTTGCCCCGGGAGCTTGTGGTAACTGTATCAGGTAACGAATATTTCATTTTTAGTATATGAAATTAAAATGTCTTTTCCCCCCCATCCTGGGGCTTGAACTCTGGGACTAGGCCCTGTCCCTGAGCTTCTTTTGCTTAAGGCTAGCACTCTACCTCTTGAGCCACAGCACCACTTCCTAAAACCAGTCCTGTCATTTCACTTCTGGGTGTGACTCACCTTCATAATCACAGCTAGTTGCTATTTTTCCTAATGCTTCCTTATCTAAACATAGTTGTCCTGAGCCACTCTTCTCGCCACCTCACCTGTGCAGTCTGTACTAAATTTACGTCTTCAGGGAGGCCTAGCTAACTCAGCACCCCATCATTACCTCCGTCACAATATTATTTATATATTTTTTCGCTTATTATTCAAATTTAATGTCTCCCACTAAAACATAATCTGTGGGCAACAAGGAGTTGATCTGCACCCCCAGAGCCTAGAGGCATCACAAGACATAGTAGATCATAATGAAGAGTTGGTATCTGAGGAATAGTTTGCTTTAGATTAAGATCGTACAGGTTCCTTGGAGTTTGACTTGTATTCTGGTTTTCCAGAATCCAGGAAAAAGGAAATGTTTGGTTTCTTCCAGGGTCAATTTGTGCCATGGTTTGAATTAATGAAAGTTTGCAGGGTGAGGAATGCTGCACTTTTGGATTGTGTCTGCTTGGTTGAACCAGATAAAGTGTGAAGAACTTAATGGATTCAGCCATCATTTAAATCTAGCTATGCCACCCAATATGTATTTTGAGGTTAATTGCTATTTTGATGATGATGGTGATGATGATGATGATGATGATTCTAAAACTCTTGCTTGCAAGGCAAGCACTCTGCCACTGAGCCACCTTCCCAGCCCCATTGTTTTGGTAATTTTTTTTGTATAAGTTAAAAGTAAAACAGGGCTTTTTGATGAAATAGAAAATTACTGAAAAGAAAAAGTAGAAGTCACTGATTGATTAAAAAGCAGGTTTTAGAGTTGAGAATATAGCTCAGTGTTAGAGCACTTGCCTAGTATATACTAGGTCCTGGGTTTGTTCCCCAGTGCAAAATAACAACAACAAAAACTCCAGGTTACAGAAATATAGATACTATAATTTCACTGTGGTAAAATAGGAAATACACATGCAAAAAGAAAGATCTGAGAAAGTAAGATAAATACCATTTCTGGGTACTAGAAACATTAATTGCTTAAAGATGTGAGCCTTGATTTTCTTTATCTAGTTTAGTTTAGTTTCATTGTGCTAGTACGATAGCTTGAACCCAGGGCATTGTGCTCTCACCAAACTTGCTTATTCATGACTGGCACTCTACTCTGCCTCCTGTCTGGCATTTTGATGGTTAATTGGAGGTAGAGTCTTTCAGATTTTCCTGTGTGGACTGGCTTAGAACTTTGATCCTCCAGATCTCAGCCTCTTGAGTTGCTAGGATTACAGGTGTGAGGCCACCTGTAATAATAATAGGTTGTTTGGTAGGCAGGGTACTGAAAATTGAACCTAGGATGGCAAATGCTCTACCATGGAGGCACATCCAAAGCTGTAAAAGCACTTGTTTGTATCCTAAAAGCATAATACTCACATAATTGTTGTTGTTGGGCAGGTGCCACCATGTCAGCATTGATCCTAACAGCTTGCATTATCTGGTGCATCTGCTCAATCAAGTCTAACAGACACAAAGATGGCTTCCATCGGCTCAGACAACATCATGATGAGTATGAAGATGAAATTCGCATGATGTCAACTGGCTCCAAGAAGTCCCTCCTCAGCCATGAGTTTCAGGATGAAACAGACACAGAAGAGGAAACATTATATTCTAGCAAACATTGAAAAAGACACTTTGCATATCTCCCAGCATAAGTACCAAGCAAAATGACAGTTCCTCTTGGGAGACTCTGCATTAAGAAGAAACTGTCTTGCTTCTTCAAAAAGCTTTGGGAAGTTACCTTGCTAAATTTATATCCTTTGTGAATTTCGCTGGCAGTTTTGAACTTCCCTTCTTTCAAGTACTCTTAACCTTTTTCAAAAAAAATCTGATTTCTATTTATGCAGCAGAGATGAGACAACCAGTTTGTTTTTTGTTTTACTTTAAGATGAGCTATTTGGAGCTTATATAACAACAGCATAAAGCCAACTAGTGGATGTTGTATTTTGCACATCGGGTATTTTACTAGTGGCTTTGGTTTTTCTTCTTTTGTTTTCCTTTATTTTTAAGGCCAAAAGAATCTAGATATATTAAGGCAGGGACAGCAGTCAGACTCTGACATAAAGCTTTAAATACTCAAGGTTTTTCTCAACCTACTGAGGAGTACTCTTCTCTAGTTATCAAATAGCTGGAGTTTCTCTTATTCAGGTTTAATGGAGGCTGAATGATTTTCAAACATGTATGACATAAGAAAATGAATAAATGGGCTTCCGAATTTGTCTTTCTACCTGTTTCCAGGCTAGATCAGAACAGGTGGGCTAGCAGGATTTCACTACCTCTCTTGTAAGGTTTGACAAAGTTCTAAATCTCCTCATTTTAAGGGAGATCTCATTGACTGTGGAAGATCTAAACGTCCCCTTGAATGGAGATGAGAGGGAGATACTAGCAAAAGCTGAAACTCTCATTGCCTATCTTTTAACTTGGTAAAAACCCACAGGTGCTGCTGCTCTTATCTGTGAAGCGCTAGTTGATTCTAGGAATGCCTAATTCTTCAATAGTTCCTAAATTCAAGCCTTTTTCTATGTTATACACTTATGGTTTTCAGATGACCTAGCCATCTACAAGTTCTGAATTCTACTGAACAAATCTGGAAGTGTGGATGAACCTACCTGCACATTTGAACATACAGTATCTATAGTCCGTGCTCCAGCCCCAGCCTTCGCCCTTAAAGCATACCATTAGTGAACTAGTGTCACCAGTGTTGTTCCTGGCAGGCCTCTGCAAGTGATTGGGTTCTTTGACCTACAGTTTCATTTGACACTGTCTTTTTTTTCTCAACAGCCAGTTTTGTTAAAAGTTCAGTTGAAAGCCTTTAACTATGGCTTTCCCCACTTAAAAAAATGTAAACTAAGGATTGTGTGTGATATAATACTGTGGTGTGTAAGTATCATCTTCACTGCCCATCAGGTCAAGACCTGAAAGATATGCATTTGACTGTGTCCATCTCATGCTATTCAGTGGAAATGATACTTTTGTTAAGTATGAGTCCTATCAATGATGTAATGGTTTAATACCTTTGAATGTGTTAATGGTCAAGTTGCTGCTGAATTTGTACTAAATCAGGGGATAAAAAAAACTAGCTCTTATTCTTTCAAACTGTATTCATATCTATTAATGTATCACTTATCCCAAAGCCTTCATGTGGAAGGGTTTGCTCAATTCACCTAGGTCATTCCACCAGGTTTTTATGAGGAATGAATCCAACATGGCTTTATACAATAGAGATCTCTTTAGGAAGCATAATGAGGACATGACGTGTGTCAGCAAATATCTGTGATAAGCTTGGGTGGCTTAAGGTTGAGCCATTCTAGTACTGATCCTGGCATTAGTAACCCCAAATTTCACCACTTTCACTCACATCCCATATACACACAGAGTTTGTGGGATTCTAATAATGAATGAAATATACATAATTTGATTTCTTCTAATAACACTTTGTTTTCTGTAAGTAAATGGGGTATTGCTTTATTTTTAAGAGGGCAAAGTCAGAAAACCAACAGGAGTCCTACAAGTTGCTGGCCCTGCTTGGGACATTGCACCTAAAAATGAAACCAACCTGCTGGGACAGCCTTGGCTTTATTAGCATTGGCCTTCACTAAAGGATACCTTCATATTTACTTCTGTCTCAAATTAAATGCATCTTTAATATACATTTTTAAAGGCCAGGCCTTTTAAGTATATATAAAACTTTTCATTTTAGAGATGAACATAGTTCTTTTAGTATTTATTCTTGAAATGGAAACCAAATCCTGAGATTAAGTCTTCAAACTTTAATAAATGTCTAAATAATGCATTTAGCAAAGAAACAAGGCCTTTTTGGGGGCTTATCAACATGAATGTACAGGATCTATGACTACTAAGACTGTGTTCTCAGCCCTGCTCTGTCTTTTATTTGTGAATCTAGTGTAATATTAGAACATATGAACAGCAGAAGGCATTGAAGCCATATGGGCTTGGGGAATGCATTTCTTCAGTATTTCTCCTAGACATGCCATTCCCTTGGAGTCACAGAGGCACATTAAGTATCACAGTATTAAGATATTGGCTCAAATCTCACTTGTGCCCTTCTTTACTCACAAGGCATGGTTTTGTCCTAGTGATCAGTTTGTAAGCCTTCTTCCTTCCCAGCTCCTTAAACAATAAAAGTAAAGTGATTGAGGAAGTCATGTTCAAAGTGTCTGCCTGTGTAAAATGTACTCATACTGATCATATAGTTAAGTAAAATGAGTCCAAGTTATCAGGAGGAAAAAGCTGTTGGGTTTCCATGTACTTGGCAGAACTCTTGGGTAGTGAGTGGGACCCCATCCAGTTGAGAAATGCATGAAATTCTTACCACAGGGAATTCGCTTTGGGACTTTGTCATAAAAAGGAAACTTTACATTTTTGGCTCAGTGTAATTGAATGGTTAATCTTTGGTGATTTTCATCTGAATAACTGAATTAGTGAATATTGAACTTAAAATGAATTATGAGTTGACAAACTAATAAAAGATAAGTGTGTATGTCTGAACTTACTGCGTTTCTGAGCTAGCCCCAGGTTACTCAGTTACCATGACCTGAACTCCATTTCCATTTATTCTCAGCATTAAGTAAGCTTATTTTTTGGTTAACATAAATGCACTTGTGCCTGGTTTTATCCTTGCTGTATTAAAAGCTTCCTGTCTATGAATGCTCTAATAGTGCCCTGTATTACAGTTCCCTGGTGAAATTGTTTTAACAGTAGCAACTCGGCATTTCCCCTGTATTTTACTAAAAACCCCACTTATGTTTGATGTTCCATGATTTTCTATCCAGCAACTATCAGGGCTTTTAGTTAAAGCAGATTTGGGGAGAAGATGATTAGAGTCCTTGATTAATGTCAACAAACTTGAATTTCTAGTTCATGAAGCAATCTCTCCCAACACCCAATTCTCCTATTTTTGGTGGTAACTCATCAATTCCACTTGATTTTCAGGATATTGTCTGGTTGATTTTGATTTGACGGAATATGTTAGGAAATTTGAAAGTAGGTTATCATTTTAAAGCAATTTGAATTAAATATTATGTAAATGTGTATGCTTATGACTTTTATAAATGGCATAACACAAGTGTGCTAGCAACATCTGTGTGGCCATACTGCAGATTTTCTACAGGCATGACATCATGCTAGTTTTAGACATTTTCTTTTCACCTCTCCATTCTTTTCAGAATGAAAAATGTCCCACTCCAGAACTATCTATAGCTACTTACATGACATGCCCAATTCCCACTCATCTGAAGTGCTTCAACTTTTGCTTTAGTTTATGCACTGTGCCTTCAAAATAAAAATAAATAAATAAAAGGACTTTAAATGAAGTTGAATAGCTTAAAGAAATCAATCTGTGTAACTTATGTGAACTCTAACTGTAATGAGGTCCTTTCTGGGTTTTTTTATATGTAAACAGATCTAATCCTGTATAAAAGTTATTTTATGATGTTTGTCTTTCTTTGTGTTTTGTCTTAATCATTTTTGAAAAGCAATAGACCAGGGAAAGTTATTGTTCTAATTTTAACTTTATATTTCACTTTTCTCCCAATACTAGTTATACAGGTTATCACCTATAAGAATGTTTCTGTCTCTGGGTAAGTTCAGAAACTAACCCACAAAACAGGTTTTGTTTCAGAATAAGCTGGGTTTGTTAGCTCATCTGGAATGATAAATGTTCAATATTTCCACCATGATGCCATAACCAATAGCAACCCAGCATTTAACACTCAGCCATTTCCTGTCTCTCTGTGCCCTGTCTTTAGGATCAAGAAAGGTTGAATGGTTTATTACCCTTTTTTTTGGGGGGGGGGGGGTCTGGTCATAGGGCCTGAACTCTGGGCCTGGGCACTGTCCCTCAGCTCTTCAGCTCAAGGCTAGCACTCTACCATTTGAGCCACAGTGCTACTTCCGGCTTTTTTTTTTCTTTTTCTTTTTGCTTATGTGGTGCTGAGGAATCAAACTCAGGGCCTCTGGCATGCAAGGCAAGCGCTCTACCACTGAGCCACCTTCCCAGCCCCTATGACCCATTTTGAACATGTTAAAATTGTCCTTTGGGAGCTGCTAGTACGGCTCAAGTAGAAGAATGCCTTTCTAGAAAATTCAAGGTCCTGAATTCAAAATTCAGTTCCAGCAACAACAACAACAATTTGTAATCCTTTTTCTAGGTGAAGCCCAGTTAGAATAATGTGCCCTGGCACCTTCAGGCCCAGTGACAATGAGTTCAGTAAACCCCTTGTCATTTATAACAATTGGTAGATACTGCTACTCTAATAAGGACTGGGAAAGCAAAGTTTTTTATAGGAAACATGGGCTTTGATAACTAGGAAGTAACTCAAAGCACACACTTTGAGAAATAGAAATGGAAATAAGCTATACTTCAGTTGTGTTTGTTTCCTCTGAAAAGAAAGCTGCTTGTAGGTAGAGGAGAGAGCTTAGACTACTCAGAGATTGATTCTTAGCTCTCCCATTTGCTGCTTCTGTGGTCTTGTAGTACACAAGTCTCAGTTTCATACTGTGTGAGGAATAATCTCTGGTAGGACTGATTATATATGGGAATGAAATGAAGTGACATTAGCACCTCTCAGAATTGAGTGTCCATAGTAGCTAGCATAATTTCCTTTGTTCCCTATCTTCTGATCCTTTTGAAAGAAAATTATTTTTGTTAGCTACATGAATAAAGATCTTTCAACAGATGGTCTTTTTTAATTCAGAAGATTAACTAGATATGAGTACTTACTGGAAGTTTTCTTGCATTTTGTAGTTTAATAGATTGTCTAATTTTTTTTCTTTGAAGAGGGTTTTATTTTTAAATTGATTTATTTATTTTGTCAGTCATGGAGTTTGAACTCAGGGCCTGGGTGCCGTCGCTGACCTAATTAAGGCTAGCACTCTACCACTTAGTTTTCTGGTGGCTAATTGAAGATGAGTCTTACAGACTTTCCTGCCTGTATGGTTTCAAACCATGATCCTCAGATCTTAGCCTCCTGAGTAGCTAGAATTACAGGCATGATCCATAAGCACCTGGCTTTGGGAGGTGTTTTTTTCTTTTTTGGGGGGGGGGGGTGTCCAGTCGTGGGCCTGAACTCTGGGCCTAGGCGCTGTCCCTCAGCTCTTCAGCTCAAGGCTAGCACTCTACCACTTGAGTCACAGCACCACTTCCAGCTTTTTTTTTTTTTTTTCTTCTGCTTATGTGGTGCTGAGGAATTGAACCTAGGGCCGCATGCATGCAAGGCAAGCGCTCTACCACTGAGCCACCTTCCCAGCCCTGGTAGGTTGCTTTGTTTTTGTTTTTTGACAGTACTGGGGTTTGTAGTCAGGGTTTCAAGCCTGCCAGGTAGATACTCTACCACATGGGCCATATTTCCATACTGTTTTGCTTTTAGTTATTTTTCAAGAAGAGTCTCAAGTTTTTGCCTAGGACTGGTCTCAGACTGTGATCTCCTCCCTATCTACAACCTCCCATGTAGCTAGGATGAGAAGTATACCCCACTGTGCCCAGCTCATTGATTGAAACAGTCTCACTAACTTTTTGCCTGGGTTGTTCTTGAACTGCAATTCTCCCTGGTATCTGGGATTAGAAAGGTGATGCGCAATGTCACCCTACCAACAGTAAAGTTTTGATTGTCCCTAATGTTTCATAATTTTTAAATAAAATTAGATTGCATTTAGTCTTCTATGAAGCCTTATTTAACTGCTACAAGAAGTCTGGATAGTGATAATGGCTTTATGTGCTAATGTTTAATACTGTTTCCTAAATTTTTTTAAAATACCTGAATCAAGAATCCTTTGGATTTGTTCATAAATAGTAATCTGCTGATTCTATTCAGTTTGTCAGATACCTTGGAGTTGGCAGTTATCAGTAATATAGATATGACAGTCACTGAATACATGACTCAGTTATAAGGAAGAGCCCCTGTATACGTCTTCATCTTGTTCAAGAGCCAAGTGACTCCACAGTATGCACTGCAAACCTCAGATAATTACACGATTCTTCCCCAGAACTTCAAAAGCAATGAAACCAGCCAGGTACCAGTAGTTCATGGCTGTGATCCTAGCAAACTCAGAGAGCTGAGAGCTGAGGATCATGGTTTGATGCCCGCCTGGGCATCAAATAAGAGTCCATGAGACTTATTTCAATTAACCACCAAAAGGCCAGAAGTAGAGCTGTGGCTAAGGTGGTAGAGCACTATGCTTGAGCAGAAACGCTCAGGGATAGTATCCGTGCCCTGACCCAGGACCAGCACACATACACATACACACCACATACACACGCATGTACGCACGCACATGAAAAATCAGAAAATGAAGGCCAATTTCTGTTTCATATTACAATTTCCACCTATGTGAACCAGCAGAATGTTGAAGCAAACATTTAAATCTTTAGGACGTTTGGCTGAGGTTATATGAAATCCTGTTCTGTTATTGTATGAACAAATGAACAAATGTGGACAAGAGGAGCAAGGTAACATCACCTATATGGAGTAAAAAGGTGTTCAGCATGGTCAACCTGGAAGAAACAAGATATAGGACAAGTGCTGGGGGACTAGCCTGAAGGCAGTGAACATGGGGGTATATTGATGTGAATGCCTCAACTTGAGCAAAAATATTGTATTGATTCAACTGGTGCAACTTAAAGAGGCAGTGATAAAGCTATACATCTTCAAGATGGAACATACAATGCAGGTTAAATAGAAATTATTATGACGGGCTGGGAAGGTGGCTCAGTGGTAGAGCACATGCCTTGCATGCCAGAGGCCCTGGGTTCAATTCCTCAGCACCACATAAGAAAAAAGAAAAAAGCTAGTAGTGGTGCTGTGGCTCAAGTGGTAGAGTGCTAGCCTTGAGCTGAAGAGCTGAGAGACAGCGCCCAGGCCCAGACCTCAGGCCCCATGACCGGACCAAAAAAAAACCAAATTATTATGACATTGTTTTCTGTGATTGTTGAGAGGGTAAGCCAAAATGAAGGGGACATAGAAAAGGTTTACATTGTTAGATCTGAGGCTTAGAGTAGAGCTCAATGATACACCATGCAGGAAGCCCTAGGTTCCATCCCCTGCATCACCACCAAAAATTTTGGAATTGCTACTAATTTCAAATATCAACTTATTCCAACATAAAGAATTACTGTCACATGTATAGCACATTGTTCCTAAAAGAGTTTTTTAAAGACCAAACAAGCTTTTGGTTCAGAATCTGAAAAAGATGTAAGTAACTTAGAAGATTTGATCCTAAAGACTGCACAGAACAGATAAGGAGTGGTTAGTATGGTGATGACTGATTTGCAGGGCTGTTGGATATTTGCTTTGTTTTGGCAGTCCTGGGCTTGAACTCAGGGGCTGGGTGCTACCTCTGAGCTTTTAGTATTCAAGCTGGCACTCTCCCACTTGAACCATAGTTCCACGTCTGGTCTTCTGGTGGTTAGCTGGAGATAAGTGTCTCCCAGACTTTCCTACCTGGGCTGGCTTTGAACTGAAATCCTCGGATCTCAGCCTCCTGAGTAGCTAGGATTACAGATGTGAGTCACCAGTACCCAGCAGCTGTTGGATTTAAAAATATATTTTAGTGTCATTTTAAATGTACAAAAGTTTCAAGGAGAATACAGAATTTAGTGTGAGGGAGGTGGATGTTGGGCGGGTAGCAAAGGAAGATTGCATACTGTTTCTATTCAGTAGGACTTGAACACATCTGGAAAGGAACTCGCATGGAAGCAAAACTAGAGTCTGGTAGCTAGGAATAGCTTGGTTGGTCCAAGCTATGGCTCAAATTATGTTGTATTGCTTCTCCATGGCAAACCCCTAGTGAAGGCAGCTCCATCCTAGAGTTGAAGGAACCTTCACCCTTTTCACCACCAGTGCAAACAAATAGAAAAAAATTCCACCTAGGTTTTAGATGTTGACATGATCAAATAGTATAAAACAAGAAGAAAAAAAAGATAAACTTAGCTGAGGAAATCACAGGGAACTACAATAGAACTTTTAGAAAGAAAAACTAAAATGGATATTTGTAATGACTAAAAAGATCTGGAGAAATGACTACATACTACAGAGATAAATAGAAAATATATGCTGGGTGAATAAAAGTAAATGTTCAGGGGCTGGGAAGGTGGCTCAGTGGTAGAGCACTTGCCTTGCATGCCAGAGGCCCTGGGTTCGATTCCTCAGCACCACATAAGCAAAAAGAAAAAAGCTGGAAGTGGCGCTGTGCCTCAAGTGGTAGAGCACTAGCCTTGAGCTGAAGAGCTGAGGGACAGCGCCCAGGCCCAGAGTTCAGGCCCCATGACTGGACCCCCCCGCCAAAAAAAAGTAAGTGTTCAATATAAAATCAGAGAATCTCAAAACTTCAAATTAAGATGAGCAGAATCACTAAATCTCAGCAAGTGCTCTCACGACATTTCCCAGCCCTGCTCCACCACCAAGCTTTGGGGGGGGGAGGGGGGGAGAGAGGCAGAAGGGAGAAGGGAGGACAAAGACAGATGGAAACAGACCACAGGGAAGACAGCAGAGGAGTGGTTGCTAGGGAAAGGATATGATGTTCTAAACACTGCTTTAAAACTACTGCCAGAAGGACAGCCCATCTCATCTGAGTGGTCTGAATGCATACAAGTAGTGTGGAAAGCACACTGGAGGGAAAGCCTTCAAAGTGAGTGACATTCAAAGAGAGCAAAGAGGGATTTTAAGAGCTACGTTTGTAACACGACATCCAGTAAAGTGAAGAAAGTGAACCGAGAAAGTGGGCAATGGTGTCTCATGCCTATAACCCAGCTACTCAGGAGGCTGAGATCTAAGGATCAGGGTGTAAAGCCAGCCCAGACAGGAAAGTCTGTGAGACTCTTTTCTCCAATTAACTACTAGAAAAAAAGCTGAAAATGGAGCTGTGGCTGTGGCTCAACGTAGAGCGCTAGCATGAGGGGAAAAGCCCAGTGTCAGTATCCAGGTCCTAAGTTCAAACCTCAGAACAGACAAAAAAAAAAAAAAGTGAACTCAGGACCTGCCCCACTCCCACATTGCCATAGAACTAATTGTATGCTGATTTTTAAAAAGTGATTAAAAAACCCAAGGAGAAACACTCTTTGACAATTAGAAATGAAAGAAAAGGGAAAATAGGACAATTTAGCATACTGCCAGCCAAATGAGAACTGCATAGTTGATGCATTTTTAATGTTTCCATCACCAAAATGAACTAAAAAAAACCCACTCAACCTGAACTTTGTTAAACTGACAAGAGATTCAATCATGAATATAGCAAGGACATTGAATTTTTAAAATAGATACATTATTGTTTGCAGATGATATAATTATGTATTTGGAAACATTTTAAAATAGGAAAAAATAGAATAAGTATGATATCTTAATTCTACTTAATAATTCTAGGCGATTGGCTTGAACTAGCCCATGTTTTCTTCCAGAACACTTAGATGACTAGGTGCCTCAGGAGGCTGAGATCTGAAGATCATGATTTGAGGCCAGCACAGGCAGACAGCCCTGGATATGAGGGTCCAGGTTTAAAACCAGACGGAGCAGGAAAATCTATAACACACTAATCTACAACTAGCCACCAAAAAGCTGGAAGTGGAGGTGTGGCTCATATGGTTGAGCACTATCCTAGAGAAGCTGTAATCTCAGGAATACCAAACTGTGCACAGGAAAGAGCCCAAAAGAAAGCCTTCTTACTAGAACAGGACTCTGGAAAGTTCAGTCTGGTAAGGCACCTGCAGACAGGACTCAAAAATCCAACAAATCGACCTTTTCCCATGGCAACATAAATATGTTAAATGAATAATAATAGCATGAATTTTGAGAGACTCTCAAGGAACACTCATGATGGGATAAATAGGACACATATGAGTCCCTGACAAGACAGACACATATGCTTCTCATCACAAGTATCTGACTCAGAGAACGATCAGTTCCAGGCAGGTTGGAGTGTACATGCTGTGAAAGTGTTAACACACTGAGGCAAAACTACAGTGATTCATTGATGATGAAGTGACATCTGATGATTCCTCCAGACATGGACCTTGATTCTGATGATTTGATATTATTGGTGGTGGTGGTGGTGATGATGTTGTTGACATCTTTGTTAATAGATGCTAACTCCAGTCCAATACATTGGTCCATGGCCAACAAAAATCCTAACAAAAACTGAATGGAAATTACAGTACATAGAAAAAGATCTCAATAGCTGGGCACCCATGGCTCATGCCTGAGGAGGCTGAAATCTGAGGATTGCCGTTCAAAGCCAGCTGGGGCAGGAAACTCCATGAGGTTCTTATCTCCAATAAACCAGAAAACCAGAAATGGTGCTGTGGCTCAAGTGGTAGAATGCTCCTCTTGAGCTGAAGAGCTCTGGGACAGTGCCCAGGCCCAGAGTGCAAGCCCAACGACTGAAAAAAAGAAAAAGATCTCAAAAGTTGATGATATGAATATTGGATATGTTCCAAATCTAAAATACAGGATTAGAACAGCAACAATGCAAAATAATTGTGTGACTGAAAACACATAGTAGATTGTGTGTGTGTGTGGGGGGGTGCTGGTCCTACGGTTTGAATTCTAGGTCTGGACACTGTACAAGGCATCTTAATTAGTCACCTCTTCCATTATTCTCCCCCCCACCTATACAATCCCCACTTGTTTCTTCAAGGCTCCTAGTTCCATTTTCACATGTGTACACTGAGTATTATGACTATATTTGTCCCCCAATCTTCTTCCCATTTGTTCATCTTCCACTTAGCCCCTGGATAGTTATTAAAACTTAAAGTGGTTTAACATCCTACTAATTGTGGCCACAAAGAAAAGAAAATTTGATGCAGAGTGTTGATCTTGCCAAGAGAAAGGCACAAGTGATTTTTGTCGTCGTTGAAGTCAAAAGGTAAACCAGTGTGCCTTGTTAGTGGTAATGCATTAGCAGTGGTGACAAAGAGCCAATCTAGAGCATCATTACTGTTCAAAACCTGCTGTGGAAGCACTCCACCCCCTCCATCCCCAAGTGCTTAAAAAAAAAGTCAACACCAGATTCTATATAAAAGACGACTCAGCATTCTTGGATCAAGAAAAAAACTAATAGAAAATTTCACCTGGAAAAGAGAGAGGACTGAGATTCAATTATAGATGGCAGAAAAGCTGCAGGTGAAGAAGGTGCTATAGAAAGTAGATGATGACGAACAGGTAGAAGTAGGATGAGGGAAAGGGCCTGTGACTGACGATGAGGGAAAACAAGGACATTTGAAGTTGATTCTCAGTGGCAAAGGAAGCACTTGATGGAGAAAAAGGATCAACGGAGACCAGGGAGATGATAAAAAAAAAAAAAAATCTAGGACACAAAAAGCACCTATAGACCGGGAGAGAGATATTTGAAGTTTCCAATCTTGCCAACTTAAAAAAGCTGTAAAACAAAAATCTGACCGCTAGGTGGAGGTGTCTTTGGAGGCTGTCGTATCCCATCGGCCCTGGCGCTCAGGGAGAAAGCAGGCCCGGAGGTGACGCTCTAGGCCGCGTCGCCTCTGTTCTCCTGTTCCGCCTGACGTTGAGCTACAAAGATGGCGGCAGGAACCAGCAATTACTGGGAAGGTGAGGGCGAGGCCTCCGGGTGGGTCCCGCGCGGGTCCGAGGGGCCGAGTGGGGCTGGGTCTTGCGGGGAGGCGGTAGAGGAAAGAGCTAGGTCTCCGGAGTTGCCCTGCCAGGGGGTCGGAACCCCGAGGCCTGGGAACTTGAGGCGGGGGGCCCGGCCAGACTGGATGGGGTGAACGGGCCCGGGGTGGGGGTTCTGCGGAGGGGCCGCGGCCCACCGGGAGAGGACGGGCGGCCGGAGTCCGCAGGGAAACGAGCCGACGGACCGAGAAACGGATGAGCCGTCCGTGACCACGAACTCCGGCCAGGAAGGTCCGGAGCCCCAGCGCTGAGGTCATGCCCAGGAAGAGAGTGGCAAAGAGGAGGAACTTACCAGTCCGGGCCAGACGGGAATCTGTGTCTCTGTACTGGGGCTCCTTTGGGAGCTTCAGACCGAGAATTGGGTGTTTTTAAACAGAAAAAAAATAACTTTACCTTCTCCCCCGGGGTCTAGGAGACCGTTTTTAAAAAGAGAAAAGTTGTATACACGTTAGCTATAACTCTTCCACCAGAAATCCTGTCTTACTGAACTCTTGAAAATAGGGTCCAATCAAGTGAAATCCTATAAAACTCAGGCCTGGACCATGACAAACAATGATAAAGAGCAGGCTCGCCTTCTTTCTCTGTACTTGACATAAAAAGTACTCTCCAAATCCCTTTGCCCTTTTGACCTGTTTCCACCTGTCACCCACTTAAAGCCTTAGAAATGGAATGTTTTAAGTTCATCCATACTCATCTGTCATGTTTTCTACATAATTCTACGTGATGTTGAAGTGTGGTTGTGGTTTAAAGCACGCATCAGAATCCTTATTTGAAGTATATTAGGATGCACTTTTAAATTATGTAGAAGTGGCTACTGATAACTTTAATACTAGTTAGTATGCTAGGGTTTTTTGAAACACCATCCTCTAGTAAATATAGCAGCTCACCATGGGCACCCTACACTGTGCCAGGTGCTTTAAGTATGTGATTGATTACTGATGTATAAAATAACCCTGAAAGGAGAAATTAAAAAAAAAAAAAGTAGAGGTTCTTCGGTATTAACTAGGTTGTTACTAAATCTCAGAGCCAAAGTGTGGCTGAGCTGAGATTCAAACTGGGATTTGATCTCTGGACAAATAAGTTCTGCTATGTTATTCTGCTTCCTACTTCTGATTGCAAAATATTGTAATCTTTACCCTGTGACATTCTTATCATATTCGTTCCTGTGTTTCAGCCCTTATCTTTTAACCTCCATGACTAAGAGTACTCAGATAGGTAGGTAGGTAGGTAGGTAGATAGATAGATAGATAGATAGATAGATAGATAGATAGATAGGGCTTTCTAGATATGACTGGTCTTAGGCCTTACCACCCTGAACGCGCCCCATCTCATCTAGATAGGACGCCTCTCATTCATCCCCTTAGATGCCAAAGTACTGCACCAGCCTTTCTGCTTGCTCACTTCTACTTTGAAAACTTGCTTGTTTCTGTATTTCTCCTACACTTGTATCTAACCTTCTTAGTAAGACATTGCTTCACCTCCATTTCTTTTCAACAATTTTTTTGTTAGTTTTTTTGCCAGTCTTGGGGCTTGAACTTAGGGCCTGGGCACCATCCCCAAAGCTTCTTTTGCTCAAGGCTAGCTCTCTACCACTAGAGTCACAGCCTCACTTCTGGCTTTTTCTGTTTATGTGGTACTGAGGAATCGAACCCAGGTCTTCATGAATGCTAGGCAAGCACTCTACCTCTAAGCCACATTCCTAGCCCTTTAATGAATTTATAAAAAAGGCAGCTTTAAACTGGTGGTTTACGCCTGTAATCCTAGCTGCTAGTCTGTGACCTAGAGGATCATTCAAAACCAGCCCAGGCAGAAAAATCTGCAAAATCACATCTCCAATTAACCAGCAAAAAGCTAAGCTAGAGATGTGGCTCAAGTGATAGAACAAGGCCCTAAATTCAAACTCACCTACACATACCAATTTTAAATTTTGGGTAATTTAATTTTTCTTTATGGCTAATTACTAAGGTATTTTACTATTATGAAAAGAATTCCATAAGTAAGCGTAGCAAAGTTTTGGAGCATACAGACTGCAAAATTTTTGTCAGAAACAGTGATGGCTTTTTATAAAGTTATTGGGTAAATTGCTGTGAAACTGGCCATAAACCATACTCGTTTTCTTTGTGATCTATATTTGTATCTTGCTTTTCTCTGAATTACAGAATTTTAGTATTGATGAACATTTGTTTAGCTGTTTGGGGATGGAAGCTGAAAGTTTTCTACTTTCCAACTGCTTCTGCATTTCTTGCCCCATTTAAAGTTTAAATAAGTGACTGCTTTTTTTTTCTTGGGTCTTTGGCTTTCCTCTTTTAATACTTTACAAGAGAGAACTAGATCAAAGATCAAAATATGTTCATTTTCATGGTTTGCTTTCTTCAGAATAATCTTTTGTTTTTCATGTCAATTGATGGACTTTGTGTCTAATTACTTTTATAATTTTGTTAAAGATCTCAGGAAACAGGCCCGACAGCTGGAAAATGAGCTTGACCTGAAACTGGTTTCCTTCAGTAAACTGTGTACAAGTTACAGTCACAGCAGTGCCCGAGATGGAAGACGCGACAGGTATAGGTACTACCAGATTCTGTCTCTTATGCCTTACACAATATGTTTTTAAAGCATAAAAAAATAAACTAAAATATCTAACTCTGCAAATTGGTCTGTTGGTGAATTTTTGGTGTTTTATTTTCTTTGCCAATGATTGTTTTATTTTTTAATGACTTACTGAAATTTCTCATAATTCTTAAAGTATTTATTCGTGGTCCTTAGGCAAAGACTGATGTTCTCAGGAGAAAGCTGCTAGAGCTTCAAAGTGGGTTTAAATCTCAAAGAGTTTCTAGCTTAGTGTAAGGAAATGTGGCTGATTTGTCCGTTTAGTGTTTGTTCATTTTTTGTCGATCATGAGGCTTAAACTTGGGGCCTGAGTGCACTTTGAGCCATAACATCACTTCTAGTTTTCTGGTGGCTAATTAGAGCTAAAAGTCTCATAGTCATTCCTGCCTCAGCTGGCTTCAAACTGCACTCCTCAGATCTCAGCCTTCTGAGTAGCTAGGATTACAGGTGTGAGCTGCCAGCATCTGGCTCCCACTTAAGTTTTTTTTTTTTTAAGAAATATTTTTTCTTTTTTTTTTTTTTTTGCTTAAATTGTTTTTTATTACCTCGTGAGAGGCATGGCTTAAAAAATATGGAACGCTTCACGAATTTGCGTGTCATCCTTGTGCAGGGGCCATGCTAATCTTCTCTGTATCGTTCGAATTTTAGTATATGTGCTGCCGAAGCGAGCACAAGAAATATTTTCTTAATTGATAAATGGATGAAGTAGCTAGCCAAATGCAAAGTATACCTACTGCTTTTCTGGTATTTATTCTTTTAGAAGGAATTTAATGTATGTCCTCACTGTTAATCATTGCCGCTATTTTTATGCTTGGTACTTGAGAAATATATATGGTATATATATATATATATATATATATATATATATATATGTATGTATATATATAATATATTGCTATAGAGAATCTATGGGAAGTATATTCTTTTTTTTTGGTCTGTCGTGGGGCTTGAACTCTGGGCTTAGGTGCTGTCCCTGCGCTTCTCAACTCAAGGTAAGTGCTCTACTGCTTGAGCCACAGTGCCACTTCCGGTTTTCTAGTGGTTTATTGGAGATAAGAGTCTCACAGACTTTCCTGCCCGGGCTGCCTTTGAACGGAGATCCTCAGATCTCAGCCTCCTGAGTAGCTAGGATTACTGGCGCGAACCACCGGCGCCTGGCCTGGGAAGTTTATTCTTTTCAGTCCTATGCTTACTTTCATCCACTTGTTTAAAAGAAGTTCAAGGAAGCCAGGTACTGGTGGCTCGTGCCTGTAATACTAACTACTCTGGAGGCTAAGATCTGAGTATCACAATTCGAAGCCTGACCAGATAGGAATGTCCCAGAGACTCTTATTCTCAATTAACTACCAGAAAAATCGAGAAATAAGCTATGGATCAAGTGGTAGAGCACTAGCCTTGAGTAAAAAAGCCCAGAGACAGCACCCAGATCCTGAGTTCAAGCTCCAGGAGTGGCATACAAAAAAAAGGAAAAGGTCAAGAAGATGTTTAAGACACTTGAAAGAAGAATAATGGACCCTCATGTACCTGTTTCCCATTTTAAGAAATAATCATTGCAGATTCAGTTGAATCCTCTGATGGTATCTCTTTCTCCTGTTTATGCCATATGTGTTTATGGTGTGTCTTCAACTATACATATATATGGCATAGAAATACTATATATTATATTTGTTTCTAGGCAATTCACAGTATCCTACAGAAGTTATTTTACAGCTTTCTTCTTTGTTTAATGTTATTGAAATTCAGTTATGAATACACTTAACTGGAATATTCATTTGCTATGTAGATTATTACACTGTACAGCTGTTTAGGATTTAGTCATTCAATGGGGACAGGTTTCTAAGTTGATTATTTCTACTAATTTAATAGCTGACACAGTGTTTACCATATTTCACATACTGTACTGAAAGCTTTATAAATGTTACTAGAAACATTTTTACATGAAAATTTCTTTCTTCTTTTTTTTTTTTTTTTTTTGGTCACTTGTGAAGCTTGAACTCTGGGCCTAGGTGCTGTCCCTCAGTTCTTCTCAGTTCTTCAGCTCAAGGCTAGCTAATTCTCTACCACTTGAGTCACAATCAGCTTTTTCTGTTAATGTGCTGAGCAATCAAACCCAGAGCCTCATGCATGCAAGGCAAACACCCTATCACTGAGCCACCTTCCCAGCCCCTACACAAAAATTTCTATATTTCCTAGCAGTGAAATTATTGACAAAGTTGTTAGTTGTTAATCCTTTCTTATTTTTATACTTTGTCAAAGATAAGTGCTGAGTGAGATGTTTTTTCAGCTAACAATAGCAATACAAACCCAGAAACTGAGCTTGAACATCTTTATTTGTAGAGCTACATCTTTATTTGTAGAGCTCATGCTAAAGCCTACCATATTATTAATCTTCCAACAAAATAATCCTTTCAACACTATAGCCAAAGTTTTTTTCTTTTTAATAAGGGTAGTGTGCTACAAAGATAGCAGGGAAATAAATTATTAGCACATCACAAGTATTTCATTGCAGTGCACTGTATTGGGTTAGATTTCATTGATCAGTAAGCAAGTTAAGAGCATGAAGAGTGTTCTTTTTTGTGAGTAAACTTATTTTGTGATTTGAAAACTTTTGTTCTGAATTTAGGTCTTCTACCTGATTATGCTAGCAAGTACGCAGTTTTAAACCATGTTCACAGCTGATACCAGTGGGTTTTGCCTGTAATCCTAGCTACTTAGAGGCTGTGATCTAGAGGATCATAGTTTGAAGCCAACAAGACTCCCACCTCCAAAGTAGCCTGAAAAAAATCCTAGCTGAACATGTGATTCAAGTGGTAAAGCTCCAAACAAGCAAGGAAGCTAAGCAAACACAAGACCCTGAGTTCAAACTTTGAGTGACAACAACAAAAAAAAACAACAAAACAAAACTGAAGCAAACAAAAATGTTTGTGAAGAGATACATACTGTTATGTGATACTTTTTTATTTTCTCTCTGTTCTGCAGGAGTTTAATACCTCTTTTAATGGAGAGACTATTGAAAACATTCCCTAAGAAATTTTACAAATTGGGACTGACTATAGAATTACTTTAACTTAACTGTTACTTTAAATAAAAAAACAAAAAAGATTATAAGGAGCAAGATCCAAGGTAAAGGACTCAAGATGTAGCTTTATGGCAGAGCAGTTAGTTAATACTTAAAGTCCTGGGTTTGATCTCAGCACTGAAAAAGAGAGAAAGACAGGCAGAGGCAAAAGAGAAAGAAAAGATCCAATGCTCAATGTACATTTTAAAGTGTCTTGTTTAATGCTATGTTATAAGTATGTCACAGTGAGTAAATTTGGCAATGACTAGAAATTTTCCTTTGGGAATCAACCCTTTCCAAATCCTACTGTTGTAGAGAATGAATTTTGACCAGTTCACTGGACTCACTGTTCTAAGAGAGGTGAATGTGGACTAACCAGTATGGAAATTGCTTCAATATTTATTTACTCAAAAGATATTTACAGACATCCAGGTGGTAGGTGTATATTTATTAATAAGACAATTTCCTTGCTGCAGCTTACATTCTGCTACCCCATGTGTGTGTTTTCTTGTTTCTAATTTGGTAGGAAAGGACCTATATTATTATACAGAGCAGTTTTGCATGGGCACATTTTCGGAGCTAATTCTAGGACTTTGGCTTGACTGTGATATATAACCACTAGAAGCTGGAATTATACTGACAGTCATACCTACTTGGGAGACTAAGATCAGGAGAATCATGGTTCAAGGCCAGCCTAGGCAAAAAGTTTGTTTTAAATCCCCATCTCAACCAGTAAAAGGCTGGATACAGTGGTGGATATCTGTCAACTCACCTGCTTGGGAAGCATAAATAGGATCAGAGTCCAGGCCAGCCTGACATATACATGAAATACTATTCAGAGAGTAACTAGAGCAAATTGGATGCTGGGGGGTAACTTAACTGGCAAATGGCAGGGCCCTGAATTCAGACCCCAGTGCTACCTAAAAAGCAAAACAAAACAAATATTGATAGTCATATTTCAGAAAAGATAAAATTGGAATGTTTGGAGAAGCAAACCTTTCTTTAGACCTTGTTTTTAAAAACTCAAAATAGCCAGGTACTGGTGGTTCATGCCCATATCCTATCTACTTGGGAGGCTGAGATTGGGAGGATAGAAGTACTACTTGCCTGTCATCCACTGTGTTGAAAAACTTAAAACAGGCAGATCAAGGTCCAGGTAAATGCCTGGACAAGAATCAAGACTTTTATCTAAAAAATAACCTACATGAAAAGGGCCAGAGGTATGGCCCAATGGTAGAGTGCTTGTCTATAAAGTGTGAGGCCCTGAGTTCAAACCACATACCTGTCAAAATAATAAAAATCATTACTAAAGTCTGGTGTAGTGTTTTATGCCTATAATTCCAACCCTTAGGATGTTGACACAGGAAGATTGAGAGTTCCAGGCCAGCTTGGGCTATACAACAAGACCCTGTCTCAAAAATAAATAAATCGTTAGCTACTTTGGCTATTTTGCTGCTGGTTATTGCTGGGAAACATACAAGTACAGTAGCTGAGGTACTTTTTGGTGTTGAACTGATAATTATTTGTTTTACCAAAGGACAAATAAAGCCTTCAATAAGATTTGAGAATATGATCATTGTATGGGCATTTGTCTCTGTCCAAATAACTGATCTGTATTAAGATGCTCAGATGATAGTAATTACTTGGGGTAAGGGATAGCATTTTTTTTTTCAGGAAAGGCTATAAAAACTTGAAGGAATTTGAGTATCTAAAATGTTCCACCAAAAAAGTTAAATTTTTGACTAATTGATAGGATATTAAAAAAAAAATCATGTTTTTGCTAAACAAGATGAGGTGATTGCATATCATGAATGGAATTAATAGAAGGTTATGATGAAAACATGCTGAAGGTGGCTGGCTATATTTATCAATTGCTAACTAGTTCACTCTAGAACATTTCAATTTTATTTCTTCTTGGTAAGGGTTGTGAAAAGAAAGAAGAATTTAAGGAATCATAATTTTGGAGGGTAAAAACTTGAAAAATACTGGGTACTGGTGGCATATGCCTATAATCCTAGGATGCTGAGATCCAAGAATTGGAGTTCAAAGCCAGCCTGGGCAGGAAAGTTCATGAGACATTGCCAATTAACCGGCAATTAGCAGAAAGTGGAGCTATGGCTTTTGTGGTAGAATGCTGGCCTTAAGCCAAAAAGTTTAGAGACGGGGCCCAGGCCCTGAGTTCAATGAGTTCAAACCTTAGGACTAGTAACACACACACACACACACACACACACACCTGAGTTCAAACCCCAGGACTAGTAACACACACACACACACAAAAGATTATCACAGGCTCCATACGTATACACACACACACCCTGAAAGATTATCACAGGCTCCATACGTACACACACACACACACACACACACACACACCCCTGAAAGATTATCACAGGCTCCATACGTACACACACACACACACACACACACACACACACACACACACACACACACACACACACACACACACACACACACACACACACACACACACACACACACACACACACACACACACACACACACACACACACACACACACACACACACACACCCCGAAAGATTATCACAGGCTCCATAATGTAACTATAAAACATTTTTATGCCCTGAGTTCAAACCCCAGGACTAGTACCACACACATACCCTGAAGGATTATCACAGGCTCCATAATATAAAACATTTTTATGCCTTCTTTTATAAGGAGTTTATAGTTTACTTTTTGGGTACTTTTTTTTTTCTTTTCTTTTTTTGTTGGTGATGGGGCTTGAACTCTGGACTTGGGCACTGTCCTTGTGCTCTTCAGCTCAAGGCGAGCGCTCTACCGCTTGAGCCACAGCGCCACTTCTGGTTTTCTAATGGTTTATTGGATATAAGAGTCTCACAGACTTTCCTGCCCGAGCTGGCTTTGAACCGTGATCCTCAGATCTCAGCCTCCTCAGTAGCTAGGATTACAGGCGAGAGCCAATGGCTCCCAGCTCCACTTCCAGTTTTCTAGTGGTTTATTGTAGATAAGAGTCTCAGGAGAAGTGGCACTGTGACTCAAGCTGTAGAGTGCTCGCCTTGAGCTGAAGAGCCGAGGGATAGCGTCCAAGCCCCACGACAGACCAAAAAACAAAAAAGTCTCACGGATTTTCCTGCCCGGGCTGGCTTTGAACTGTGATCCTTAGATTTCAGCCTCCTGAGTAGCCAGGATTACAGGCATGAGCCACTGGCACCCAGATTTTTTTTAGTACATTTTTAATGGAGTTCATCATAACATTTCCATACATGCACATTATGTACTCTGATCTTTTTGTTCCCAAATACCCTCTTACCTCCCTATCCCACTGATCCCATTCCTCTTGCCAAATAGTCTCCATTCTACTTTCAGGTCTATTTATTGTGGTACTGGAGTTTGAACTTAAGGATTTGAGCTTGGTAGGCAGGTACTCTACTACTTGAGCAATACCTCCCACCCTTTTTGATTCATTTGAAAAAAATTTTTTATTGTGAAAATACCGTACAGAGAGGTTACAGTTACAAGGGCAAGGTAATTGAGTACATTTCTTATCAAGCATTGTTGTCTCCTTTGTTTCCCCTTCCCATCCCTTCCCATCCCCACCCCCGATTATTTTTTTTAATAAGATCTCATGTCCAGTCTGATGTGGGCCAAAATCCTGCTATTTATGCTTCCTAGGTAGCTGGGATGATAGACACAGACCACTGCTCCCAGCTTTTTATTGGTTGAGATTGTATCTGGACATTTTTGCCTAGGCAGACCTCCAACCATGATATTTCTGATCTCAGTCTCCCAAGTAGCTAGGATTACAGACATCAGTCACTATACCTGGATTTTTTTAGAAATCTAAATTCCACATGTAAGAGAAAAGATGTAATATGTTTCTGAGTCTAGTTTATTTTGCTTAACATGATGATATCTAATTCTGTCATTTTTCCTGCAGATGACATAATTTTGTTCCTTATGACTGAGCCAAACTCCATTGTTTAGTTTCCTTTTACATAATTTGTTCTTCAAATTTAGGGTATAATTAGACACTTAAGTTACTATCACCTGGGAAACCACAAACAAGCATTTGGAATGTCTTTATATTCAGTTATTTTGTTGGTTGGATGTGCTTTCGTTTTTTGTTGTATTGGTTTTTTTTGGTTTTGTGGGTGGTGTTTTTTTCCAGTCCTGGGGCTTGAACTCAGGGCCTGGGTACTGTCTTTGAGCTTCTTTTGCTCAAGGCTAGCACTCTACCACTTGAGCAACTGTGCCACTTCCAGCTTTTTCTGTTTATGTGGTACTGAGGAATTGAACCCAGGGCTTCATGCATACTAGGCAAGCATTTTACCACTAAGCCACATTCCCAGTGCTTGTTTTTTTGTTTTGAAGCAGAGTCTCACTGTAAGACTTAGGCTAATCTAGAACTCACCCTGTAATCAAGCTGGTCTTAAACTCACAGTCCTCCTGTTTCATATGCCAGAGTGTTCAGATTACAGGTGTGTACCATGTCTAACACATTCAGTTGTATTTTATACTGTATTTAATAGCATAAAATATATTCTCTTTATAAGAAATGTTTTATAAAAATCAGTTTCCAGAGTTAGAGGAAGTATTTACTCGATCTCTTTAAGAGTGTTTTGAACAACTTGAGTAATGAATTTTCTTTACTTTCTCTTTAGTTCTGATACAACACCGCTTTTAAATGGATCAAGCCAAGACAGAATGTTTGAGACAATGGCAATAGAGATTGAACAGCTTTTGGCAAGGGTAAGTGCTTTCTGTATAATGGCCATTCTGCTAGTATCTGAATACTAGATGTAACTGCATTATATTAATGCAGATATGTTTGTTGAAATCATCCATTCAAGGTGTGCTTCTTCCAAAGCTACTGGAGTTTTTTTTTGACAGCCATCTCCATGTTATATGGCTATTATTTTAGCCTTTATGGATTATTTAGGGGAAGTACTGAATTTGGGGTTTTGTTTTGGTTTGTGTTTATTGTCTTGTGGTCTGCCAAAAGGACATATGGGCAAAGAGTTTACTTTTAGCTATTTATAGTGCTTTCTAAAATATTTTCCCTTCTTAGCTTACAGGGGTAAATGATAAAATGGCAGAATATACCAATAGTGCCGGCGTCCCCTCCTTGAATGCAGCACTGATGCATACATTACAACGACATAGAGACATACTACAGGTAAAAACCAAAAGGATATGTTGAAAATAATCTATACAACTTGTGTGTGGGGACAGGAGGGAAAACCTGGGAGAGAGCAAGGGAAGGAGTGACATTGTCCAAAACGGAATATACTCATTACCTGATTTATGTAACTGTAACCCGTCTGTATATCACCTTTATAATAAGAGGGTTTTTTAAGACAAAAAAAGAAAAAGAAAAAAACCCAAAAGGAACCAATCAACAAAATGGTTTTTTAAAGCTCCAGTACCAACACATACTCATTAAGTAAATGTATACAAATAAAAAATATTTTATTTACCTAATGCAGAAGTTTGAATATCAGATTAAAAGCTACCATTATTGTTAGTGGTAAAGCACAAACAGCATTCCCATTAAAGGAAAAAGCAACACAACCGAAGGATGCCTTTTGTCACCACAGATGTATCCCATGATTGTTTTGGTAGTTTTGGGTGGTACAATTAAGCTAAGAGGAGGAGGAGGAGAGAGAAGAGAGAAAAGAGAAATTGGGAAGGAAGAGACAAAATTCCTATAATGAAGCAAGATAAGGTGATATGTCTGGTATACTTAAGAAAATTAAAACCAGGCACTGGTGGCTCATGCCTGTAATCCTAGCTACACAATAAACTGAGATCTGAAGATCACAATTCAAAGCCAACCCAGGCAGGAAAGTCCATGAGACTCTTATCACCAATTAATCACAGAAAAGCTGGAAGTGGTGCTATGGTTCAAGTGGTAGAGTACTAACCTTGAGCAAAAAGGAGCTCAGGGACAGTGCCCAAGCCCAGAATTTGAGCTCCAGGACTGGCCCCCCCCCCCCCAAAAAAAAATTAACTAAATTCCATGAAGTGATAGTTTACTAAATAAATTATCAAAGCAAATATTTTTCCTACATACAAAAAATAACCTGTTAGTATAATAGAAGGGGCAGGGAGTGTAGCTCAGTTACAGAATGCACAAAGCCTTGTGTTCAACCTTTAATGCCAAAAAAAAAGAAAAGAAAACTACTAGAAAGAAACTAAAATCCTTCTGTATAAATTTAATAAGAAATGTGTGGAAATTGTACATGTGAAATTCTACAGAAGGACATAGAAGATTTAAGTATAGAAAGGAATGGAATTATTCTGCTTTTGGACAGGGAGATTTCTTTCAAAATCAACTTACACACTGAATATCATACATTGAAAATAGTTTTTTTTTTAATCTTAGAACTTTTTCCTCAATAGTTCTAGGTCTTATAACAGGGTACTAGAAAATAGGGATGGTAGTTTAAAATTTGCTGTATGATGACAAACCACAACTAGTTCAATGAAATGAACATACATAATTAACTTCTATTGAGACTGGATGTTGATTTATTTCAGGATTACACACATGAGTTCCATAAAACCAAAGCAAATTTTATGGCAATACGGGAAAGGGAAAATCTCATGGGATCAGTACGAAAAGATATTGAGTAAGTTACTTTTTATGTTATTTGTAGAACTTTTTTAAAATTTAGAGTATGTCTATGGTTAATAATCAATTGATTAGTGAAGCCAAGATTTAGATTCTAGGGTTTCTAATTCCCATTTTACTGCCAGTCCTGTGTTGACCCTAGTGTTACCATGAGTCCCTGCTAATCATTACCTTCCTAGTTAATTCAGAGTCCAGCTCAGATAATTCTTTCATGTATTTTCTCATCTCTTACCCTAAAAATTTATTGCCAATATCTGACCTCTCTCTGTTTCCTTCCTGATTACCACCTAACTTTTACTCCTTACTCCAACAGTCACACATTCAGGCAGATATTAATGCAGCCTTGAAATACTGTCACTTTCCTGGCACATCCTTGTGCTTTGTGCCGTAGTGCTGCCTCTCACCAGTCTTTCAGTTCTAACAGCAGCACTCTGTCTCTCTATAGTATTTGTGCAGTTAATAAATTTCATTTTTTTTGGTGCCGGTCCTGGGGCTTGAACTCAAGGCCTGGGCACTGTCCTTGAGCTTTGTTCAAGGCTGGAACTCTACCAATTAAGCCACAGCTCTATTTCCAGCTTTTTGGTAATTTGAGATGAGTCTCACAGTCTTCCCTGGCTTTGAATCTCAATCCTCAGATCTCAGCCTCCTGAGTAGCTAGGATTACAGGCATGATCTACCTACCGGTACCTGGCCAGTTAATGAATTTTTAAAAAATCATTCTTTTCCTTATTAGTAGGAATAAGAAGAACAAAAGTATTCACAGTAGTAATGAAAGACTTTTAAGTTTTTAAAAAGTTTTTGGCAGTACAGGAGTTTGGATCCAGGGCTTCATACTTACTAGGCTCTAGCACTTGAGCCATGACTGCAGTCCTTTTATTTTTATTTTTTTTCCTCTTTTTTGGTCAGTTTTAAAGTGTTGGAGATTAATATTGAAATCTCCCAGTTGGGCAGGGAGGGAAAGAGGGAAGCACTCCTGCTCCATGAGATGTGTGCTTACAGCCTCAAAGTGTGCTTTTACCTGGAGCAAATGAAGGTACAGACAAGGGAGAAAGAAGACGTTTTGTTGCAAGAATTTGGGGTTATTTTGATGAAAAACAGCAAAACATTCGTATTTGTAATAGCAGTTTTAGAAATTTTAAAATATGTACTTTAATTATTCAAAAGTATGAAGACATAGAATTTGTCTCTTGATGTCACTAGGGTAGTTTCTTAATTTGATTTTACAGTATCTTCCGAAAGTGTTCTTAATTTTTCTTTATCTGTTCTAGGTCTTATAAAAGTGGGTCTGGAATAAACAACAGGAGAACGGAATTGTTTTTGAAAGAACATGACCACCTCCGAAAGTAGGTATTTTTGAATGTCTGTGCACTGTCTGTTTTCTCATGCTAGTTCTCCTAACAGCTACTCCAGAGAAGTGAAATTGCAGTGGTTCCAAACATAATTAGGAAAGATAGGATGCTTTTGAGTGTTTTTTTTTCTTTTATTGTTTTCCCCTTCCCATCCCTTCCTATCCTCCCCCCTGCCCCACCCCCACCAAAGTTGTAAAGTTCGTTTTTTTGACATAACGACTTGTACATCTCATTGTTGCAATGGGTCCTCCTGTATCCCTGTTTTAACTATTTGTTTTTTCCCTTCCCCTCCACATATACCAACATCATATATAGTGAAAGCAGAAAGCAGGGGTTGTACCATGGGGGAGGGACATACAAGGCAACAAAGATATAATCTTATAAATATGTTAGAAACAATCGCATGAAAGATCTCTCTCTCTCTCTCTTTTTTTTTTTTTTTTTTTTGTGTCGTGGGGCTTGAACTCTAGGCCTGGGAGCTGTCCCTGAACAATTCAGCTCGAGGCTCATGCTCTACCACTTGAGCCATTGCGCCACTTCTAGTTTTCTGGTGTTTTTTTTTTTTTTATTGTGATTAAGTGATTACATAATTTCCCAAATTTCACAGTATTGTGGAATAATGATGCTCATTTAAAGTCACAAGCTCATTCTAACTTTCCTGGAGCAAATTGTCTATCGCAGTCTATAACATATAACGGTGTACACATACATCATACATGTGATCAGCAGCATGGGGTTATTTAGTAGTGGTTCGACCAGATGAGTGGAAGTTCTTTGTTTCTTAAGTCCTGTTAATTTTGTCGTATCACCTAACATTTTGGATTTAACATCCACTTATCAGGGAGACCATGTACCATTTGTCTCTTTGCTCTTGGCTTACCTCGCTTAACATGTTTTCTTCTAGCTCCATCCATTTCCCTGCAAATGCCATTATTTTGTCATTTCTAATGGCTGCATAATATTCCATTGTGTATAGATACCACAATTTTTGGATCCATTCATCTGTGTGGGGCACCTAGGTTGTTTCCATATCCTAGCTATTGTGAACAGTGCTGCAATAAACATGGAGGTGCACGTGTCCTTGTATATTGGTTCCTGTTATTCAGGGTAGATGCCTAGAAGTGGTATGACTGGGTCGTAAGGGAGGTCAATCTTTAGCTTTCTGAGGACCCTCCAGACTGCTTTCCAAAGTGGTTGTATAAGTATACATTCCCACCAGCAGTGTAATAGGGTTCCTCTTTCTCCACATCCCCTCCAGCATTTGTCGTTGGCTGATCTGTGGATGTGGGACATTCTGACTGGGGTAAGGTGGTATCTCAGGGTTGTCTTTATTTGCATTTCCTCCACCACCAGGGATGGTGAACATTTCCTCATGTGTTTCTTTGCCATTTTTATTTCTTCATCTGAGAAGTCCCTCTTTAGTTCCCTTGCCCATTTAGTAATTGGTTTGTTAGGTTTGAGAGGAATTAGTTTCTTGAGTTCCCTGTATATACTGGATGTTAACCCCTTGTCTGATATATTGCTGGTAAATATTTTTTCCCAATTAGTTGGTTGTCTTTCTAGCTTGGTTGCAATAGATTTAGCTGTGCAGAAGCTTTTTATTTTAAGGTAGTCCCATTTGTCGAGTCTCTCTCCAATTTGTTGTGACCCTGGGATTCTGTTCAGGAAGTTCCTTCCTGTGCCTATTAGTTCAAGTGTCTCTCCTATTCTGTCCTGCAGTAGTTTCAGAGATTCAGGTTTAATGTTAAGGTGCTTTTGAGTGTTTTACTTTACAGGTGTTGAAAGAGGAGGATCTGACACATCCATCCCAGGGGACCATGCAGAGGCAGGCAGGCACAGGAGAAAGATTATTATAAGGTTTATTAGAGGAGACATATTTCCCCCAAGAGGGAGCACATGGCCTCCGTCCCCATCCAGGTAGCAGGAGGGTCTGAGAGATAGGAAGTGAGGTAGATGGGAGTTCAGGTGGGACTGGGCAGAGAGAGGGAGGGGCTCGCTATATGGTGGGAACTCCAGGAATGGGAGGATTCCCTCCCCCCCCATCTGGGAAGAGCTGAGGACCAAAGGTGAGCATAATACTACATTCCCCACTCTGTTGTTTAATAAGAATAGGAGGTATCAGGCCAAGGGGTATGGGCGGAGTTTGTTTCTTCTGGAGCTACTTCCTGCTGTCAAGGGATGAAATAGTCAGGGGTCTCTGCTTTGTTGGTTGGCCTGGTACCATCCATGAAGCATCTATTTGACAGTTTGGTTATTAAAGTCCTCCTTTTTCCATGGCAATAGTTATCTAAAATGTAAGACACAATTAATAAAAGGCAAAAATTGTTGTTAGTACCTCAAGAGAGGATAACATGGAGGGATTGATTTCCAGAAGGGGCTATCAAAGACCTGAAATTGCCATTTCTGTCTCAAATTGGAAACATAGCATGATACCTGACTCCCGGCATCTTGGAGGATGGGGAATAAGACTTTCCTGCTTTAGGATCACAGTAACCTGAGGAGAGGGGTAGCAGAAATATTTAAAGGTACCAGAGCCAACAGGTGTCTTGGGCTCTTTTGGCTACTTCCTGCTGGACTGGGGTCATCAAGGTATCCCTGGAGCTGGGGTCTTTAGGGTCCGGGTCTGTACTGGGCAAGGCAGGGCAGTGTAAGTGATGTCTCTGCTTGCCTGAAGGAACAGGATGGCCTTGAGTTGTTTCCAAATGGTCCTGGGCAGGGGATGTTACCCTGTTGAAAGAGACTTTTGGAAAGATCAGGCAAAAGCTGACAAGGTGACAAGGTCAGTTAACATGAATGACATAGGAGAACACACATTGGCCATGAGCCAGAAACGTTTTATTTGGAGTATAAAGCCCAGTTGTAGCTCATTACAGGGAATGTGAAATAACTGGACTCGGGGCAAGAAGGCAGAAAGGGGGTGTCTAAGGTCTTTTGAGTAACTGGGTAGGGGGAGCATAAAGGACTGTTTGGAAGTACCAGTCAGAAGCTACTATAAATACATATAGCAGGTAGCAAAGGCAAGACTCCTAACTTTTTGCCCAGTTAGAAGATAGACAGTATGGACATTAGGTGGGCAAGCAACTATTTTTCTTGATCTCCCAGCTCTGATTAATTTTGAAAAGGCGAGCATAAAGTGACTCCATTTAGAATGTCATCTCCTCTTACTCCTCTCCATGGTTTTCCATTGTCAGGACTGACTTTGTCCTGGTGGGTGTCTCAGCGTCCATTTCTGGGATAGGTTGTCCTAGTTGGCATTTACGGTTTGGACTCAAGGCCTGGGCATTGTCCCTGAGCATTTCTGCTTGAGGCTAGTGTTCTACCACTTAGGAGTCACAATGCCACTTTCAGCCTTTGGGTGGGTACTTAGAGGTGAGAGTCTCAGGCCATGCCTCCAGCCTGGCTCCTTGCTGATTAGCTGGGAGATGGAGTTTTAGAGGGATTTTTTTGTGCCGGGGATGGCTTTGAACTGTGGCAAAAGGAGACTTTGTTATAAAAGCCCTTTTATCTCCAATTAAAGCAACAAGAAGATCAATGAGATAGGGGTTACCTATAACTTATTAACAATTGACTAACAATTACTTGTCTGGGTTTTTTAAAATAAAACCCAGTAGATGTTATTAACCTGGGACTGATTGGCACTCTAAATACCGCCCACTGCCTCTGGGCGCCTGTTTAAAGTGGCTTATTTACAATATTTAACCTTTAACAAATGTACAGGCCTTTCTTGGGCTACAGCAGCACAGCCTGTTTAACACCTTGGTTTATAAAAGCATTTTTTGGCTGGCGGAGGAACTTGATTTTTAGTGGCCCCAACAATGCCTACCTGTGTAGGCCTTTAGACAGATCTCAAGAAGGACGTAATCTCAACTCTACAAGCTTTTTAACAGATAAATTTAACCAGCTCAAAAGTCACTGCCAATTAGGACTTTGAGCAGATTACAGGGGTTACATTTCTTTAGTAAGACTATCACTCTCAATGCTTTTGTGTATACTATACTAGTAATAACAATAGTAATTATACTGTTAATTTATGTTTGAGTGTTCTATTACTAACATACTAAAGCTTTATAAAGGGTAAGTAGGCTGTGTATCAAATCTAAAAAAGAACTTTTTCTACCATTTCTGAAGAAAATACCTAAGCACTTACGTATGTATTTTAAAACAAGTCACTGTTTCTTTGTTTTGTTTTGACTGCTTCTGGAAATTAAACTGAGCATCCTTATGCATGTTAGACAAATACTCTGCCACTGAGCTATAACCACAGCATACTACTTTGTTTTATCTTCTTGCTTTTATTTTTGTATAACTTAAGGATCAGAAAATCACTTATTTCTGAACTTAGCCTATGAGTATTTGATTTAACTTGTACCCATGATAGTGTTAGGAATAATGTTGATATTTACTACTGCATTTCATGAACTAGTTATGTCATATGAGCTTAAGGTACTGTCAATTCACTTGTTTTTAAAGGTCTCCACTTTAAATATCAGCTGTTAAAATCAGAACATAGAAAAAGCCTAGTGAGATAGTGTATTTCTGTAGTCCCAGCTCTGAGAAGGATTGCTTTAACCCACAAGTTTAAGACCAGCCTGGGTAATATTGAAACCCTGTCTACATACATACCACATGCACAAACAGAGAGAAGAGGGAGGGAAGAGAAAAGAAAGGGAGATCTTTTGTGTGTGTATGTGTGTGGTGCTGGGAATTGAATACAAGATTTTATGCATGTTAGATAAGTGCTCTGCTACAAAACTATACCATCAGCCAATGAAGGTCTTTTTTTGTTTGTTTGTTTGGTCGTGTGGCTTGAACTCTGGGCTTGGGCGCTGTCCCTGCGCTCTTCAGCTCAAGGCTAGCCCTGTACTACTTGAGCCTCGGTGCCACTTCAGGTTTTCTGGTGGTTTATTGGAGATAAGAGTCGTACGGACTTTGCTGCCCAGGCTGGCTTTGAACTATGATCTTCAGATCTCAGCCTCCTGAGTAGCTAAAGTAGCTACAGTCATGAGCCACAAGCGCCTGGCTCAATGAAGGTCTTTTTAGGAACCTGTGTACTTGCAATGTTGGAACTAATTATTCTTTCTTAATTTGCCCAATGTTACTGATTGGCACAAGGGGGCAGTCTTCCCTAGAGTTTAGTTTTTAGTCATTTTCAGCTTTGGTAGTTGTTTTTATATCTGATCAAGAACACTTAAAAAAAATAAGCATTACATCCACAACTATATTAATACAGGTACAGAGTAGTTTAAGGGATATAATATTCAAAAAGTACAAAATAAATATTAGATTGTATTATGTTTGTATTATTTATTGCCAGGTGGCCAGATGTGGCAATACATGTCCGTAATCCTTATAGTTGAGAAGCTGAGGCAGCAGGATCACAAGTTTGAAGCTACTTTGAATTATATAGTAATACAGTAAAACCATTTCTCAAAGAAAAGAAAGACTAATGAAGCAGTTAGAAATGTAGTAGTTTTAGAAAGAATAATTTGAAGTTGAAAATAGTATACCAGAATGATCCTTTATGTCTAATATCCTTTATGTCATTACTTTAAAACGCATTATGCATTATATTTTATTAAAAGAATTTGCAGGAAGTTTTATATTTATTAATTATTAAAAGAAAGCATAGAATTTCATATTCGTTTTATAGGAAAAAAACTAGAACCAGGCACTAATGGCTCATGCCTGTAATCTTAGCTATTCAGGAGGCTGAGATCTGAGGATTTCAGTTCAAAACTAGCCTGGGTGGCAAAGTCTGTGAGACTTGTGTCTCCAGTTAACCACTACAAAGCCAGAAATGGAGCTGTGGCTCAAAGGGGTAGAGTGCTAGCCTTAAGCAAAAGAGCTCAGGGACAGCGTCCATGCCCTGAGTTAAAGCCCCACTACTAACCAAAGGAAGGAAGGAAGCAATTGAAGTACATGTATCTTAAGTAATTCGCTTAAGGTTATAAAAATGGTGGGAAACAGAAGTAAAACAATTTTTTTGGGGGGGAGGGGGGGTCTGGTCGTGGGGCCTGAACTCTGGGCCTGGGCGCTGTCCCTCAGCTCTTCAGCTCAAGGCTAACGCTCTACCACTTGAGCCACAGCGCCACCTCCGGCTTTTTTCTTTTTGCTTATGTGGTGCTGAGGAATCGAACCCAGGGCCTCAGGCATGCAAGGGAAGCACTCTACCACTGAACCATCTTCCCAGCCCTGTAAAACAAATTTTTGTGTGTCTATACAGGTTCTGGGGCTTGAACTCAGAGCTTGGACACTTCTCTTAGCTTTTTTCACTCTCCCACTTGAGCCACAGTTCTATTCCAGCTTTTTGGTAGTTAATTGGAAATGAGAATCTCACAAACTTTCCTGTCCAGACTAGCCTCCAATTGTGATTCTCAGAGATCAGCCTCCTGAGTAGCTAGGATTACAAGTATGAACTTGCTCACGTTTCCATTTTTGTTTCATCAAAGTACAAAGTCTACTGATATACTGTATATGTGTGTATGTATACATACATACACACAGATAGATAGATAGACAGACAGACAGACAGACAGACAGACATTCTTGTGGGGAAGCTTTTCTTCATCCTGTACAAAGAAAAACTGAGTCAGGATGAAATTAAGTGGATTTTGACCATTTAATGAATTCCAAGAATTGTTAAAGACTAAAAGCAAGATCTTCACCTTGGCTCTCAATATTGGAACACAGACATTAAAAAAAAAAAAAAAATCAGTGTTTAAAAAAATAAATTACAAACCTGAGCACCAGTGGTTCATACCTGTAATCCTAGCTACTCAGGAGCTAAGATCTGAGATTATAGTTCAAGGCCAGTCTGGGCAGAAAGTCCATGAGACTCTTGTCTCCAATTAACCATCAAAAATCCACAAGTAGAGCTATGGCTCTAATGGTAGAATGCTAGCTCTGAGTTTAAACCCCAGGACTGGCACAATAAATAAATACATAAATTAATAAATAACCAACCAACCAATACTTGCTAGGTTATATATATATATATATATATATATATATATATATAAAATATATAGCCAAAATCTTAAATTATTTAAGATTTTGGCTATATATTTACAAAATAATATTGAAAGCACCCTCTGGCTTTCAGTGTTTTATTGCATTTGCTAAGTGCCCTGAGATTTTTTTTCCCAAAAATTAACTTATTTAAAATAACAAAAGGTATAGATGTTCTTTATAATACTTATTTTTAAAAGTATGACTAGGGGCTGGGAATGTGTAGTGGTAGAGTGCTTGCCTAGGTGCATGAAACCCTGGGTACAATTCCTCAGTACCACATAAACAGAAAATACCACAATTAGAACTGTGGCTCAAGTGGTAGATTACTAGCCCTTAGCAAAAGAAGCTCAGGGACAGTGCTTGGACCTGAGTTCAAGCCCCAAGATGGGAAAAGAAAAAAAAAAGTATGACTACTTCAGCAACATAAAAAGAAAATTTAAATCACTTATTAATACAGATTCTGTAACATTTTTGTTAGCCTTTTCCCATATTCTTTGTATTTTTAAATATGTAAATGCATTTGTTTCGTAATATAAATTAACCATAATTCATGTAGCCATTTCCCTAATATTGACCTTTTAGATCATTTTCAATCTTTACTATTTTACATATATCCATAGTTATTTTCTTAAAATAAATTCTCAGAATTAAAGAATATATTCATTATGTGGCCAGAGGTATAGACAAGTGCTTACCTAGATTACTGAAGGCCCTAGTTCAATCTATAGCACCACCACCCTTCAAAAAAAAAAATGAAGCTGGGTACCAGTGGCTCACACCTGTAATCCTAGCTACTCAGGAGGCTGAGATCTGAGGATCGTGGTTCAAAGCCAGCCCGGGCAGGAAAGTCCATGAGACTCTTATCTACAATAAACCACTCAGAAAACCGAAAGTGGCGCTGTGGTTCAAGTGGTAGAGCGCTTGTCTAGAGCTGAAGAGCTGAGGGACAGCGTTCAGACCCAGAGTTCAAGCCCCATGACTGACAAAAAAAAAAAAAAGGCTGGGAAGATGGGAAGATAGCCCAGTGGTAGAGTGCTTGCCTCGCATGCTGAGTCCCTAGGTTCGATTCCTCAGCACCACATAAGCAGAAAAAGCCGGAGTGGTGCTATGGCTCAAGTGGTAGAGCTCTAGCCTTGAGCTGAAGAGCTGAGGGACAGTGCTCAGGCCCAGAGGTCAGGCCCCACAACTGACAAATAAATAAATAAATAGTGAAGAATATATTCATTTTAAAAGCTTTTGATAGAGTATGGTCATATTTCCCCTTTAGTGTGTCTCAGCAATAGCATGTACAGAAACACTACTGGATACCCTTAATAACACTGAGGTTTTGACCTTTCCACCCCTGTCCTGTAGAAAAAGCTTAGGACCTAGAACATGTTGGGCACATACTCTGGGATTGAGCTATATCCTTAAACCATTATTTTCATCATAGAAAACTTAGTTTAGGCAGATGATATAGGTTAATAGTAGAGAACTTGCCTCATATGCATGATGCCCTGGATTTATCAATCCCCAATATCACCAGAGAGAGACAGACAGACAGAGGGACAGAGAGACAGAGAGAAAAGCAAAAGATAAAAAGCAAACTGAAGTTTAATAACCAGGCAGGGCTGGGAAGATGGCTCACTGATAGAATGCTTGCCTTGCATACATGAGGCCCTGGGTTTGATTTCTCAGCACCATATAAGCAGAAGAAGCCAGAAGTGGTGCTGTGGTTCAAGCAGTAGAGTGGTAGCCTTGAGTTAAAGAGCTGAGGGCCAGTACCCAGGCCCAGAGTTCAGACCCCACGACCAACAAAAAAAAAACAACTACCAGGCAAAAGAAACCTAAAGAAGTGATAATTTACCTAAAAAGCTAGGCAAAGGATATATGAAAATAATCTTTTTACAATTTTTCTGTAGGTCTAAAATTATTTCAAAATAAGATAACATTAAAAAGTTAGCTTTTCCAACTCCAGTACAGTTATCAACTAGCAAATTAAAAGTGGCACAAAATACTAACTAAACTACATTTTATTTACAAGTTTTCCATTAATGTCCTTTTGTATATTTCAAGATCCACTTCAGACTCCCATATTCCACTTAGTTATCATGCTTTCTTAGTCCCCTCCAATTTATGATAAAACTTCCTGACTTTAATTTGTCAGTAGGAAACATCAGACAGTCCTTAATTGGGAAGTGGTTTGCCAGAATACCCAATTTGGAAAGAAAACTACCCAGTATTGCCTTTCTTGGAGCATTTTATCAAGACATAGAGCATGTTCATGTGTCTTATTAAAACTGATAACCTAAATTTCTTGGCCAGTTTTCTCCATTATGGTGTTTGCCTGCTGTGGATTTACTGTTCTTATTGGTTCTTTTAACAATTGTAATTCTGTAAGAAAGAGCTGCTTTTTAACCATTTATTTTATTCGCGTTATTTATATCAGCATAGACTTATAGATAACTGAATTTTAATTAAGCTCTATAATTTGTGTGTGTGTGTGTGTATGTATGTGTGTAGCGATTAAATTCAAGGCCTCCTAGGTAAGCTGGAATACTGTAATTATTTTCTTGTTCACCATGTTCATATTTGGCCATTGGAAGCTCATGTAGGTTGGCTCCTGTCATTTGACATACTTCACTCTTCTTTGAGTTACTTTCTGGTCATAGCTTGTCTTATATTTCTCCTGCCTTCATTCTGCAGTTAACCCCTTCTCTAGGGAAACTTGTTGCCTTGTATTGGACAATATACTCAGAAACTAAGATCTGGGTGCTAGGTAAGTTTATTGCTGTTGAGGCCATTGTCTTTAGATGGTGGATTTTGTTAAAATGGTTTTATCAGCCAGGTGCCAGTGACTTACGCCCGTAATCCTAGCTATTCAGGAGGCTGAAATCTGAGGATCACAGCTAGAAGCCAGCCCAAGGAAAAAAGTCCATGAGATTCTTTTATCATGAATAAGGCTGAATTTTTCATATCTCTTTTTTTTTTCACCTGTGGGGGATGAGTTGTTTTTCTCCTTTGTAACTGGAATGCATTAAACAGTCTTTAATTCCTAGAACAAACCCCACTTGCTCGTGATATATTTAACGTTTTCTGTATATATTACTGTTAAGGATTTTCTCATCCTTATGGGAAGTCTGTATTTTCTATACTTGAGATATCTTTGTCTGGTTTTAGTGTAAGTGTAATCCTGGCTTCATTAAATGAGTTGAGAATTATCTGCTTGTATTTTCTCAGAGTTTATGTGGGCTTGATGTTATTTCTTTCTAAATGCATGTTATAATTTACCAATGAATTTTTCTCAACCTGGAATTTTCTTTGTGGCAAGATTTTTACATTACAAATTTTAGGATTTTGTATTTTTTGTATTTAGAGGACTGTGAGTCTACGTGGATTTATCCCTAGGCCAGTAGATAGCTTACTGTAATTGGCTCAGCTTGAGTCAGAAATCCATCCTGTGGCAAGGAGATTTGCAGTCTGTTACCAGAAGAGAATGAGACATGTTTAGGACTCCAGGGAACTTATCAGCCAACTGGTTGTATCAATTTCAATTTACTGCTTTCTCTCCTATACCCCAAACCATAGACATAGAAATAAATACTGTGGCTAAGCAAAATCTTTTTTTTTCTAACGTATTTATTGAAATGTGCTTTTACTTTAATCTTCCCTTCATTCTTTATTCCCTCCACCAGTGAATTATGAATTTTTTATAGGCCTGTAGGGCTCTGCCTGATCAACCTACTGCCTAGGTACCTAAATTCATTGCTTCATCCATTTCAGTCTCCTCTTGTCTCCTAGATACCAGCCATGTTAGCCTCTGTCTCCTTTCACAACCACAATAAACTTGTCCCTTTTCAGTCTCTGTGCATTTACCTCTTTAGAATACTCTTCTCTTACTTCCCATTTACTTTGTTCATTCATATCGTTATGGTCTAAGCTTATTTATTACCTCCTCAAAGGTAACTAACTCTCATCTCAAATAGATCCTCCCTTCTTGTTGTTTAACAAAGCACTTTTTTGGGGGGGGGGGGGCTGGCAGTGCTTGGGGAAGAGAGTAGGTGCTGGTCCTGGGGCTTGTACTCATAGACTGAGCACGGTCCCTGAGCTTTTCTACTCAAGGCTAGTGCTTAGTACTCTACCACCTTGAACCACAGCTACCTTACCAGCTTTTTTTGTTCACTAATTGGAGATAAGAGTCTCATGGGCTTTCTTGTTCAAGCTTGCTTTGAACCGTGATCCTCAGCTCTCAACCTCTTGAGTAGCTAGGCTTATGGGTATGAACCACCAGTACTCAGCAATAAAGCACTTTTTAAAAATTCACTCTTAAATGGGGCTGGGAAGGTGGCTCAGTGGTAGAGCGCTTGCCTTGCATGCATGAGGCCCTGGGGTAGATTCCTCAGCACCACATAAGCAAAAAGAAAAAAGCCAGAAGTGGCGCTCTGGCTCAAGTGGAAGAGCGCTAGCCTTGAGCTGAAGAGCTGAGGGACAGCACCTAGGCCCAGAGTTCAGGCCCCACGACCGGACCCCCCAAAAAAAAATTCACTCTTAAGTATTTTTGACCGTCCATAACAACTTGTTCTTTTTAATTTTTTAGTATTTGACTCTCCTTGAATATAAGCTTCATGAGTAAGGACTTAGTTACTAGAATTATTGAATCTCCAGTTCCTGTTGAACTATAGATATTTTATATCTAATTGTTTTATGAAACAATAGACAACCAATGTAGAGCCCCAGTGTAGAAAAGCTGTTTTCTTCACTCACTCACCAAATATTTACAGTTTACAAAGTGTGCATGTGCGCACATGCACACACATACACAAACACTTGTGCATGTGAAATCTGATTTTGATGATTGTAGGGATTATTGTAACAAATTACCTTTTGCTTTGCAAAACAAATTCCCCATGAAATTCCTTTTATTTATTTATTTTTTATTTAATTTATTTTTAATTTTTTGGTCAATCGTGGGGCTTGAACTCTGGGCTTGGGTGCTATCCCTCAGCTCTTCAGCTCAAGGCAAGTGCTCTACTGCTTGAGCCACAGCACCACTTGAAGTTCCTTTTAAATTTTTAAATTATTGTAATAGTCTTTGGGAAGCATCTCTTATTTACAGATGAGGAAACAAGATTCATACAGGATGTAGGCCACAGTCTCATAACTATTTAATAGCATAGCTCTTACTAAACACAATTTCCTAACCTATTTCCATATTTGTCTCACATCACACTGCCTTCCCTATGAGTTGCTTCTTTTCATTGTGTTAAGGAACCAGCTTAGCATAGGTTGTTTGTTTTTTTACATTTAACCTAGTTTTATTCATGCTTACCTTGGGATGAGGAATAGGTCATTTAGTAGAAACTTACAAGTAAAGACTACAAATGTTTTCATGAACTACTCTAAAAGTTCCATAATGGTTGATGTACCTTAATTACTTCCAAGCATGACATGGATTTTGCTGAGAATTAAAATACCAGTAACTTTTCATTTCTTTTAAAAATAAGTGATCTGGCTTCTGTCTGTTCTTTCATATTTTTAAGATGGAATGGTATCTGTCCCCCTGTGTTGTATGATTATGAGAGTGAATGGCTATAGGATTAAGTAACTTTAGAATAATAAAGCACTCTGAAAATTTGTTTCAGTTAAATTTTCAGTTGTACAACTCTTATGTAAAGCAAGTTATTCCTCAACAGATTACAATACTTAGCTGAAAGTTTTATATTTTTAATTTATTGACTGTTTAACATAAGATTATTCTTAGTATAATGAAATTCTAATTGTGTGAATGGACCATGACTATATAAAGGACCTTTATAAGCAGTGGGTTTTTTCCTTAGAAGTTTTTTCTATGTTTATATGTAATTGTTTAATAGGTATTGTATGATTCCTATTAAATACTAATCAGGCTTAATATCTATAAATGGAATTATAGACTCTTTGCAATAAAAGATTTACATTAGATTTTTCAACTCTTTATGAATGCTTATGATTTACGACATATAGTTTTGTTGAGATATTGTCTTGAATGTTTTATGCTGTGGAACTGGTGTTGAGGAAATTTGCCTTGCCAATAAGTAAGCCTCACTCCCATTTGGACAGCAGTATTCGTGCTTCAACCTTACTCCATACTTCTTACTATCTCCATGGTAACTACCTTGAAATTATACACACACCACATACATATTCTTTGTATTACATTACTCCAAGAAGAAAAAAAGAGCATGATAAAGGTAATGGTAGTGAAGTGATCTCAGACAGCAATGTTCTAAAGTTGGAAGTTGGAAAGTGTAAGAAAGAAATTATAACTTTTTCAAACTATAGATTTGAAATATACAGCCATCTTTTATTTTTTGTTTGTTTGTTTGGTTTTGTTTTTGTCGGTCATGGGTTGAACTCTGGGCCCTGGGCACTGTCCCTGAGCTCTTCAGTTCAAGGCTAGCACTCTACCACTTGAGCCACAGCACCACTTCCAGTTTTCTGGTGGTTAATTGGAGATAAGAATCTCACGGACTTTCCTGCTTGGGCTGGCTTTGAACCTCAATCCTCAGATCTCAGCCTCCTGAGTAGCTAGGTACAAGCATGAGCCACTGGTCTGGCATCCATCATTTCTTTCTCCTCCTTCCCTCTCCCCCTCTCTTCCCCATGGTGCTTTTGTTTGAATTTGGCCTTTTACTTACTAGGCAGGCAATCTTACCACTTAAGCCATATACCTAGCCCTTTTTGTTTTAGGTATTTTTCAGGTAGTGTCTCAAGTTTTTGCCCAGGCCAGCCTTGGATCCTTACATTCCTATTTATACCTCCTGCATAGCTATGCTGACAGAAATGTATCACCATGTATATAGCTTATTGATTGAGATGAAGTCTTAGTTTTTGTTTAGGCTGGCTTTGAACCTCAACCCTCTCAATTTCTACCTCCCTAATAGCTGGAGTAATAGGTATGAATCATTGTGCCTGATTTTGAGATATATGCCAGGAATTATTTATATAGTAGAAAACTGAAGTTTTAGCTTATGAGAACTGGTAGCATAATAGTTGGTAAAGCAAAATGACATAGTTAGGAACTTTAATACTGAACTTTAGTTCAGTACCAAAATCAAGTCTACTTCAGTTAGTGCTTAACTTTGTTAATAAGACTGGAGGTGAAAGTACTCTGCCATAGTGAGGTGTAATATGACATTTTTGTCTCCCCAGTAGTGTTATGTGATATGATATATGGTCTGATGTGACATGACACAATATGTTTCCTTCCCCCATGGAAATTTACAAAGACTATTCCAGTGTTAACCCTGGTGTATATACTTCATCAATACAAGAAGACTTTGGGGTTGAAGCATGATCAAATGCAGAGTTCTGAGTTCAAACCCAAATACTGAAAAAAAAAAGTATTTGTTAGTCATGTATTCATTCACCAGGCATTTAGTGAGTGTTTCATGTGTGTTAGGTATTATACTAGACACTGGGGAATCCAAGATACATCAGATTCAGTCTCTACCCCTGGGAGTCATTCCAGTTAGAGAAATAGTAAACAATTAAGTATGATGGTCTATGAGATACTGTATTTTTTCAGAAATACTCTTAGATTATATGGAAGACATTTAAGATTTTTTGCTTTCAGTGAATAACAATGTCTAGAATACCTTAAGTGCTTATTATATTTTAGATGAATTGATGAAGAGTAAAGAGGAATTGATTGTGATGTGTGTTTGTGTGGGATAGGGGATGTTTCATATGACTTTTGAGCTGAACTTTGCAACGTGTAAGTTATTTATGTTGAGAACTAGGGAAGGAGATTCCAAAGAGAGCCTGTGAGGCATTAAAAAACCTTGATCTAGATTGACTGTGTATCTGTAGGCTTCTGCAGAGTACAAGATTCTTTTGTTTATATTATCTCTTTTGAGCCGTATAACAATTCCATGGGGTGAATTATACAGCGAAATCCTCAAGCCTTGGTCAGAAGCCAGGTTCTAAGATGTAAGAAAAATTATAATGAGTTGATCAGTTTTAGTAATTGATACATGAGGAAATTTTTTAAGAACTTCATTGTTACTATAAAAGTGATATGCAAAGGAGGGAATTTTTTTAAGGGTTTCAGACACTGACTAGAAAACACTTAGTATTTCATAGAATTTTTATTGTTCGGGATTTTCAGTACATTTGTCTACTGACAATAAATGGCAACTAAATTCCACATTCTTTCTTTTTTTTTTTGGTCCGGTTATGGGGCCTAAACTCTGGGCCTGAGCACTGTCCCTCAGCTCTTCAGCTCAAGGCTAGTGCCCTACCACTTGAGCCACAACGCCACTTCCTACCACTTGAGCCACAACGCCACTTCCGGCTTTTTTCTTTTTGCTTATGTGGTGCTGAGGAATCGAACCCAGGGCCTCAGACATGCAAGGCAAGCACTCTACCACTGAGCCAACTTCCCAGTCCCTCCACATTCTTTCTTAAGCTTTCTGTTTCTGCTGTAGTTAATCAAGTTTGTTGACTTTAATTTTATAAAATGATTGCTTAAAATTCTTTGTGTGTTACAGCTCTATCTACTGTGCCACATGTGTGGTTAAGTTAGTGTTAGTATCTTCTTCATATAAAATGAAGGTCCAATTTGTGAGCATGACTCCTGCACATTGGCTGGTGTATATTGTATTTTGAAATATGCTCTGCAGTGTATTTTCAGACTAAAAGGTATAAGGGTTTAAAAGAAGAAACACTTTTTTCCCAAAGGGTGGGCTATTTGTAACTTTAATTTTTCTTAGGTTATTTTTCTTTTCAGGTTAATCCAGAAAACACTGTTTTACTGCAATTCAGATTGTGCTATAAAATTACCATCATCTATCTTCAGATCTTGTAAAAATGTGAAATACTTTTTAATTTTTACATTTCTTTTCAGGTAGAAAATTACTTACTAAATTAGAAATATATTTCCACAGAACACTTTTTCAGTTTTTCTGAATGCTGCTACTGCTGCTTAAGTTGTATATACTTAAGGTGTAAAGCTTTATATTTAGTCTAAATTGACTTTTTTTTTATGGTTGTCATTTGGCAAATTGGCCAACTTTTTTTTTTTTTTAGTTGGTTGTGGGGCTTGAACTCACTGTCCCCTCAGCTCTTCAGCTCACAGTGAGCATTCTACCACTTAAGCCACAGTGCCACTTCCAGTTTTCTGGTGGTTAGTTGGAGATGAGAGTCTCACGGACTTTTCCTGCCTGGGCTGGCTTTTGAACCACGATCCTCAGATCTCAGCCTCCTGAGTAGCTAGGATTATAAGCATGAGCCACCAGCGCCCGGCTTGGCCAGCATTTTGGTTTTTTTAATTTTTAACTTCTTTGTTAATTGCTTACAGTTGTAAGATATAATACAAGGAATTCCATGTATTCTTTACCAGTTTTCTCCAATGATAACAACTTGCAAAATTAAAATACAGTATCACAAACAGTATACTGACATTAATATAATCAAAATAAAGAGCATTTCTGTTACCACAAAGATCCTTGTTATACCCTTCAGTAAACAGTATGTGTCCCTCATACCTCTACCCTCTGCATTAGCCCTTTACAACCACTGATGTAGCCACCATTCCTGTCATAATTTCACTTCAGTAATACTATATATGTGTGAAATATACCACAAATAAACTTTTAAGATTGACTGTTTTGTTCTTTTTGTTGAGATAGGGGTTCACTTTGTTGCCCTGGTTGACCTCAAACTCCTGGGCTTAAGCAGTCTTCCTACCTCATCGCTTAGAGTAGTAAGATTAGCACTTTTCACTTGCTGTAATTCTCTGGAAATTCAGTGGGGTTATTGCATGTATCAGTAGCTCATCTCTCTTCCTGCTGAGTCGTACTGTGTCATGGATAGACCGTGTGTCTTGTTTAACCGTCCACCCATTAAAGGACATCTGGATTGTTTCTTGTTTTTGCTATTACAAATAAAGTTGTTGTAAACATCTGTGTATAGGTTTTATGTGAACCTAAGTTCATTTCTGAGATAAATGCCCAGGATAGGATTGTTAGTGGTTGTGTGTTTACTTTTTTAAGGAATTGAAACAGCAAAACTTTTTCATAGTGGAGTCTCACTAGTAATACAAAAAAGAAACTAGTTTTTCCCTATCTTCATCAATATTTGGTGGTGGATTTTTTTTTTTTTTTTTTAATTCTTACAGTGCTGGGAATCAAACCCAGGGCGTTATACCTGATAGGCAGGCATTCTTCCACTAAGATACATTGCCAACCTACTTATTTTTTTGTTTTAGCTATTTGGTAGGTGTATGGTGATAACTCATTGTAGTTTAATTTGCATCTCTCTAATAACTAATGATATTGAGCATCTTTCCATATGCTTATTTTCTATCTGCATATCTTCACTGAAATATCTCGTGTCTTTTTTTTTTTTTTTTTTTTTTGGTCGGTCGTAGGGCCTGAATTCTGGGCCTGGGTGCTGTCCCTCAGCTCTTCAGCTCAAGGCTAACACTCTACTACTTGAGCCACAGCACCACTTCCGGTTTTCTAGAGGTTTATTGGAGATAGTCTCACGGACTTTCCTGCGGGCTGGCTTTCAACTGTGATCCTCAGATCTCAGTCTCCTGAGTAGCTAGGATTACAGGCGTGAGCCACCAGCACCTGGCTTCTAGAACTTCGTGTCTTTTACCTGTATTCTAGTTGTTGTTGTTTTTAGCCATATTCTAGGTGCCTAGTCCTTTGTTAGATATATGTGGTTTATAAGTATTTTTTCCTCATAACAGGATTGTTCTTTGAGTCTTTCTGGAGTAGAGATAAGAGCTAGTCTAGACATAGAGAGAGTGATTTTTGAGGGGGAAAAAAAGGGAAAAACAACTGCTATTTATTGAAATAGCAAGAACCAAGTGTCTTAAGTCAGACTACTTGAGTTTGAGTCCTAGCTCTGTTGGATAATAACTATAGGCCTCTTGGAAAAGTTAGCTTTCTGTTCCAAATCACAGTTTTCTTTTTGTAAATTAAAATGGTAGAATCAACCTCTTAGAATTTTGGAAGGATTAAGTTAAAATAGGTATTTAGGATATTGCTCCTCATAAGCCAGTGTTAGCTGTCGTTATTCTTAACATAAGTATCAAATTAATAGCTTATCTGCTCTTTTGTACTTAATTTGTTTCTTTGGTTTTATCTTCCATAAGACCATTAGCACAAAACTAGTTTGTTGAACTTAACAATAGAATTACTTTTTTATTATTATACCGCCTGGATTTTAAAATGTCTTATTTTTATGTCCATCCACTGTGAACAAGGCACTATTAACCTAAGCTAATCACTCAGGCTTTTGTGACCTTGTGGCCACTTTACCTTAATAGCTGTTCATCTGTGGTTCTCTGTCTCATTTAAGGTCTACTGCCTCATTTCTTTACCCCTCTCTGACCCAGTAGCCTCCAAAGGCACTTCTGTACACATTTACTAAAAGAATAATACTTAACAATAGATTTCACCAGAATAGTGGATTCAGCTAGAATTCCACTATCTATGCTTTGATTTAAAATCTATTCTATAATAATAGCAAATGAATACCTACTGATTACTATTGCTGGGGACTGATGTAATCATTACATAGATAAACTGCTTTAATTCTCTAAACATGTAGGTTCTATTATGGTTGCTAGCTTATAGATGAGAAAACTGAGTCAGAGAACTTGTCTACTAATGCGTGGTCAAGTTAGGATCTTAACAGTCACATCTTACAAATTTAAAATTCTTAATCACAGAATTTATGCAAGGTATTTATGATACTTATCTTTGTTCCTTAATGCAAGCAGTAACTTGGATTTTATAGCCCATTAACCTGACAATATAATTTGAACTTATTTGATAGAATTAGAGATTCTTTTGGGGAAAAGTAGTTAGGGGAAAAATGAAATTGCCTCCTATGTATCTTGCAATGTGCCACGTAAATCCAGATGTCTAGAAGCTTACTTTGACCAAATTTATGCTCCAGAAATGGCTTGTTTCTTTCTTTCCTCCAGTGTGTGGCATTTAAAGGTGTACAATTCTAAAATTTAACAAGCTGAAATTTGATTTCCCAAAAACTCTCCAGAAAAGGAAGAAACTTTAAAATGTAAATAATTACTACTTACAGGTTATCACTCCTGTATTTGCCTCTCCTGTCTCAACAAGTTAGTTGTAATTCTTGTTTTGAGTAGATGGTAGTGACAACTCTGAGCTATATAGACTAAAGAACTTTTATTTCTTTATGTTGTCATTAAAACTGCTCTGACTTTAATAAGCAGGTACCTCTGTGGGGAAAGATTTAAGTTACCAAATAAAAGCAAGATGTAAATTATATTCATGTGCAGAGATTAATTTCAGAGTCCAGAATTTTCTGTAGGTATCCAAAGTATCCTTTATATTATCTTTTATTTATCTCATAAATGTCTGATATGGTTATAAATGTAAAGAAATTAAGTATAAATGTTAAGCATTGTGTAATAATTCCAGGATTTGAAATTTCTTTTTGTTTGCAGCTCAGATCGTCTGATAGAAGAAACAATAAGGTAGGATAAACTTATGGGGTTTTTCTTTGTATTTTTTCACACATTTAATGAATAGATTAAGTTAGCTGGATTACCTTGAGTAAAAATCAAGTCATCCTTAAGAGTTTCAGTAGATTGTATTTTTTTTTTTTAATTTTTATTTTTTGTCGGTCATGGGGCTTGAACTCTGGGCTTGGGCACTGTCTCTGTACTCTTTAGCTCAAGGCGAGCACTCTACCGCTTGAGCCACAGTGCCACTTCCGGTTTTCTAGTGGTTTATTGGAGATAAGAGTCTCATGGACTTTCCTGCCCAGGCTGACTTTGAACTGTGATCCTCAGATCTCAGCCTCTTGAGTAGCTAGGATTACAGGTGTGAGCCACCGGCACCCGGCTGATTGTAATGTATTTATAAGAGAGCCCAAAATATTTTCTAAGTTATTAGGGTGTTACAGTTTTTCAATATATAAAGCCTTGTTTTGGGGAAAGATGGAGGGTAGTATGTGGAAACATTCGTTTTCTTACTACAGGTCTTGATTCTGTACTAAAGCACTCTTTGAACTATTGTATTTAGTCTTCTCAGAACTCATGAAATAGGTATTAATCATTAGGCACTATCTCCAAAATGAAAAAGGAACAATTTACATATAGCCACGTGACTAATGAAGAACATTGGAAATTCAAATCCCTTATTGAAGTGTCTCTTACTAGAGTCAGAGCTCTTTCTAAACCATCAATACATTTACCATTTTCTAGAAAGAATTGAGGCTTTTGGGTAGGGGTTGGTTAGAAATCTGATTATGCTCCTATTAGATTTTTGTTCTTGGATAAATTACTGTAACTTTTTGGAATCTTTACAAATGAGGTTAAAGTAAAAGCAAAGAGTTTTATTCCAGTACAAAATAGATTGTCAAATTGGTGACACAGTTTAATTAGACATTAAATAAGTTTCCATCAAGGGGAAGAACTGTGGGATACGGTGAAGTAACTTGTTTTGAACTTTTTGTTTGCTTATCTGTGGTGCCAGGGATAGTGTTTGGGACTTTGCACATGCTAGACAAGCACACTATCACTGAGCTATATCCAAAATTCCCTGAGCAGTTTCTAGTTGGCTGTTTTAGCTATATAAGTTGTATTGAATGAATTTAGATTGGTGCTTAGAGTCTCTTCATACATTGATATAGATATAGATATACACATATACATATACATACATATATATGATTAAGTAGGGGCTATTGTAAGGGAGTTTGCAATAAGCAATGTCTTTTGAGACAGTCTACAGAGAAATCCAATTTTACATCTTATAAGGACATTTTTTTTTTTTTACAAATATCACTTTGTATCTAAAAGTTAAAGCTTGAGTAACTTGTCTGTGAGGTAAACTACAGTTCATGAAATGCAATCTCTTCATCAGAAAATTTGTACTCCCTGTTAACCAAACTGCAGCCATCTTAATTTTTATTTCCACCCTACTTTCTTATATGTTTAAAGTCATGAAATTGATCATACATGTGCTTCTCTTATAATATTTTTGTGAACATTAAAGGTAATGTTAAAAGAAAGGGTTGCAGGGCAGGGAAGGTGGCTCAGTGGTAGAGCGCTTGCCTTGCATGCATGAGGCCCTGGGTTCGATTCCTCAGCACCACATAAGCAAAAAGAAAAAAGCCGGAAGTGGCACTGTGGCTCAAGTGGTAGAGCGCTAGCCTTGAGCTAAAGAGCTGAGGGACAGTGCTCAGGCCCAGAGTTCAGGCCCCACAACTGGACCCAAAAAAAGAAGGGGTTGCAGGTGTAACTCGGTGCTAGAATACTTACTTGCCTAGCCCTGCAAGGTCCTGTGTTTGATTCCAAGAAAGAGGGAAAGGAAGAATGAGAGAATGAGGGCACGAGGGGAAGAGGTAAAGCTTGACTTATCTCACTTAACAGGGTATTCTCTATTCATTAATTTTCCTTCAAATAACATAACTTTAATTTTCTTCTTGACTGAGTAATTCCATGGTGTATGTGCATATTTATACATATATATACACATCTATATATAGGTATATATTATATATACCATGATTTGTCTGTATATAATATGTGTATATATACATGTGTGTATATATGTATGCACACATATACACCATAATTTCATTATTCCTTGGTTGTTGGATTCCTCAGCTGATTCTGCAGTTTGGCTGCTTTTAACAGAGCTTCAATAAACATGGCAATGCAAGTGTCTTTCCTGTGTATTGATGTATTCTCCTTTAGATATAGGCCCAGCAGGATCTGCTTTTAGCTTTTTGAGGGATTTCTTACAGATTTTCATAGTGGTTATACTAGTTTACATTCCCAACAATCATGTGTAAGGGTCTCATCCAATCCTCACCAGCGTTTATTGTTATTTTTCTTGGTGTTACTTTGTTCTGCATTCCCTTATGGTTAAGGGTCCTTCTATTTGTGCTTCCTTGCGTCACTGGAATGACTCCATGCCACCATGCCCAGCCATTGTGCTTCCCCTGGTATAGAATGGAAACTAGAGAAAAGAGGACTTTGCAGTTGACAAACTTGACAAGACGCCACCAATGGATGACCAAGGAATGATCAGGGTCAGCATTATTACTAACAAGTCATGTCCACCATATGCAGACTTGATGTAATGTGGTGTAGGCAGAGTGACACTTTATGTCTGTGGTCTTCCAGTTAAGAACATCATAAAAGCCCAAACTAAGAGGCAGTTCACAATATAGTTGGGTCAGTCCTCAAAACTGTCAAGGACATCAAAAACAAGGAAGACCTTAGAACCTGTCAGAAACAAGAGGCATAACATCTAGTGGATTGAGACCTGGGAACAGATAAAAGGCATTAAATAAAAATGTAGGAAATCTAGGTAAAGTATGAGCTTTGATAATAAATGTATCTATATCAATTATTAATGTATACCCTACTAAAGTAAGGTACTAAGAATACTAGAAACTTAGGACAGTTTATTACTGAAGTCTGCAATAAACGGTACACTTTTCTGGATAATCCCAAGTATACCAAAATTAAAAGTAAGAAAGCTCTCATAATAAGCATGAGGTTAGATTTAAACTAGGATATTTGACCTGAAACATCAAGTTATTAACAATGAGGAAAGTACAAAGACAGGAAACAATGACTAATTTTACAATCCAATATCCAGTTATAATGCAATAATTATTCTTTGTCTTCTCCATAAATTTGAATGGATTTCTAATGATTAAATTTCATAAATATGAAAAAATTAGATGTACCTCAAGGAATAAGAACACTAAGAACTATTAACTTGGGCTGGGAAGGTGGCTCAGTGGTAGAGCGCTTGCCTTGCATGCGTGAGGCCCTGGGTTCGATTCCTCAGCACCACATAAGCAAAAAGAAAAAGCCGGAGGGCTGGGAAGGTGGCTCAGTGGTAGAGCGCTTGCCTTGCATGCATGAGGCCCTGGGTTCGATTCCTCAGCACCACATAAGCAGAAAAAGCTGGAAGTGGTGCTGTTGCTCAAGTGGTAGAGTGCTAGCCTTGAGCTGAAGAGCTGAGGGACAGCGCCCAGGCCCAGAGTTCAGGCACCATGACCAGCAAAAAAAAAAAAAGAAAAAGCCGGAAGTGGTGCTGTGGCTCAAGTGGTAGAGTGCTAGCCTTGAGCTGAAGAGCTGAGGGACAGCGCCCAGGCCCAGAGTTGAGGCCTCACAACTGGACCCAAAAAAAAAAAAAAGGACTATTAACTTACTAAAAATAAAAAATGTTACTGGAAGGCCTTTTAGTTGAATATTATCCTTTGTCTCCAAGTATGACAGGCATCACAAGTAAAATTTTACTGAATATAAAGCTAGTTATGTTAACCTATATATGAAGATAAGTTCAAATTATTGTTTTGTCATATTCCACATGTCAGAATTTACCTTTTCGTATTGGAGATACATTTTTAAAAAATTGTACAACTTGAGGGTTGGGATGTAGCTCAGTGGCAAGGCACTTGCCTAGCAAATGCAACATCCTGGGTTCAATCCCCAATACCAAAAAAGAAGATAAAAAAATTGTACAACTGAATATAGATTTTGACAAGAATTTATTAAAAAGAACTAAAAGTTTATTTAGATTTAAATGTGTAACTAGTATTGTCTGTTGTTGAAAATGAGTTTACATCGTATAAGAAAGTTGAAGTTCCAATAAGCACATCAATGATTTATTATTTTAAAAGCATTATATATTATTTGGAACTTTTATAGTGCCTCTAAGTATTTGAGCGTTGAAATAATAGTCTAGATTTCACTTAGCTCAACTCTAAATGATGGAATGAGATGTGAAAGTATGTCTAGATAGATATATTTTATGTGGTTTGGAAACCATGCATCTTCAACAAGGTAATAACTTTATGTATGATGATCATATCCATTTCTCAGAGGAAAGCAAGTGCAAAGTGCTCATTTTTTTATTTCTACCCATTTGTGAGTCAGCGTATGCAGGAGATAGTGATAGTTCCAGTTTTAAAACCAGATGATTCATAGGTTTGAATTCTGATACTGACTGATGTAAATTTCAAAAAGAATTTTGTCAATTCCCATTTCTACTCTTTAGGCTGAGGTAGGATCATAAATTCAAGGCTAGCTGAAGCTATAGCATACCCTGGGGACAGAGGAGAGTGTCCACTGATCCAAGCCCTCATCTATTTGGACAGCTCCCCACTGGTGACCGACCTGGACTCTGGGATCTTTTTTGTTGATGGTGGTGGTTGTGGGACTTGAATTCTGGGCCTTGGGCGCTGTCTCTGAGCTCTTCAGCTCAAGGCGAGTGCTCTACCACTTGAGCCAAAGCACCACTTCCAATTTTCTGGTGGTTTATTGGAGATAAGAGTCTCATTGACTTTCCTGCCAGGGCTGGCTTTTTGAACCACAATCCTCAGATCTCAGTTTTCTGAGTAGCTAGGATTATAGGCATGAGCTACCAGCACTCGGCAACTCTGGGATCTTCTTGAGACCAGATGGTTTTTCTACAGTGACTTGGTCACTTACAGGACTGCTAGCTGCTTCTCATCTCCTGTACCCCAGTTGAATAGAACTTGCTCATATCCTTCCTTGACCTGATCATCTTCTTGTCCTGCTGGGCCTTCTTTAACACATCACCTGCTTACTTTTTCTTCTTCCCTTTCGATGTCTCTTATTTGCCTGTCAACAGCTCTCATTTCTTTTCTTATCTGCAGTGACCATTAAATACCTATCTCTTGGGTCAGCTTCTCCAAGCAACTCCACAGCACACTAAACTCATTTTGTGCCTTCTTAGCTTTTTGTTCTCTGGGGAAATGGGCTTTGTGGGATGTCTTCAGATGTTTTCATTGTCCTTTACACACTGTTGTTTCTTTTTTCTGTCTTAATTAACATTTTGAGTCATTTGTCATTTGCTTAGCGTTCTCTTTCCCTCTCTCCCACTCTCCCCCCCCATACTCCTTCCCTCTCTTCTTCCCTCCCTCTTTCCCCCCTCCTCCCCCCCTCCCCCCTCCCGCCTGCCTCTCACATATCTCATTTCAACAATATACTTGATGATCTTTTTTTCTGAGGCTTCACTTGTCCAAAAATGTGTTCATTGGCATCTGGGGTAGATCAAGCTATTAGAGGTTCAAGCAGTAGCATGTTAGTTACAAAAAAGGCATTAACGCAGATGTTTTTTAAAACAGGACATTGGAATAGTCACATGAAGGAGACTGCCTTCCTGAAGTTTCCCCCTCTTTGACAGTCATATTTAGCAACTATATCTTTGTCAGCTCCTTGGAAACCCAGCATAATGTTGCTGCATCTATGTCCCAAATTCTGCTTAGTGATTCTCAAGTAGAATTTTAAAACCCAATTTGTTTATTAATTGAATGCCAATTGTATATGAATACATACTATATTTCCATTTTTATGGTTATGTCTGAACTTCCTTCTCAACAGTTTTTCCTGATTAAGAATATTTTGGTAACTGGTTACTTTTAAAACTATTTGCAGATGCTTTTGTAATATGATTTGTCTGTTAATGACTTGTTTCATTTGTTATTTTGAAGAAAACAGAAAATACATTGGTAGCAGTGGATCATTCAGATAAAGGGCAATGGGAAAGTGGGCGGGGAGTGATTTCCTGCATTCTCCCATTTTCCTGCTGGTGTTTATCAAGATAATAGTGCTCACTGTAGTTTTCTATTTACTTTTAGGGTTATGATGAATCCATTCAGGGCAATCTCTAAAATGCCAATTTAATTACTTTTTTTTTTTTAAGCATTGCTATGGCAACAAAGGAAAATATGACCTCTCAGAGAGGAATGCTGAAGTCAATTCACAGCAAAATGAACACCTTGGCCAGTATCCTTTTTGAAAGTTTGAAATTTATGTTGAGGCATGTTTATGCCTTTCTTTGGGGGTTGGGGATAGATAATCAGGTAGCCAGCATGAGTAGGGGTAAAGCACCTCAGTAATTGTACACTACAAATACCTTTAAAAGTTCATGCTGTTTTGTACCATTTCCAGTCTGAACACCAGAGGTTTAATACTAGTAGATTATATTTAAAAGTTTGGCATGGACATAGAGGTATACACCTATAAACCTAGGACTTGGGAGGTAGAGACAGACTTGCAAGTTCAAGGCCAGCCCAGACTGCTCAATGAATTCTCTATCAGTGTGATCTACAAAATGAGATCCTATTCCCCTCCCCCCCCCCCCAAAAATAGTAAATAGACAAATATAAAAGTTCAGAATCTGTGTCAGGACTTTCTGGTATACATTATTAGCTAAAAACCCTAAATTATTTTCCTAGTTCAGTGAACATGTGGCAGATGCTTGGAAGAGGTCAGAAAGACCAGCCTATAGATAGATGTTTGTGTTATAACTTCTTGTAGAGGGTGCTGATCGGGTGCATAGGCTGAATTCCAGGACAGACTGCTTATATACTATGACCTCTACTTTTTCATTATGTTTGGTTTCCCAATTTAAAATTAAGCTAAAAAAAATAAAATTAAGCTTACTAAATCCTTTTGAGAAGTCCTGTACTGCTAACCTGCCATTCTGAAGCTTTTTTTTTTTTTAACTCTCTGACAAATTTTCTTCCCAACTATGGGAAGAAGGACCTATAATTTTCAAAAGCTTAGTATCTTCTGGCCCTAGATTATTTACGGTCCCTTTGATTGCCTTAGGAAAAAGATATCCCGGAGGTTGGTGGTATTTCCTAGTCTTTTGTGAATTTCATTCTTGCCTTGTTACCCTAGTGTGAAAGCACATATCCAAAATCACACTGTTCTGTTCAGTTTACATAGTATAGCTTTATGCATTATTTCATCATTAGCACAAATGTTGTGGAAATTATTATTGTTCTGCAGATGACAAACTGGGCCCAGAAAAGTGGCTTGGCTCAGGTCAAGATAGTAGTATATAGCAAATTAGACACTCAAATTTTAGTTGGCATTTTTCATGAAATCATGCTATAGACCTCTTCTTTATCCCCCTTTTTAATAAGGTCTTGTTGCCCAAGCTGGCATGTTCTTTTTTGTTGTTGTTGTGCTAAGGGTCAAACTTGGGGCCGTGTGCATGCTGAGCTCCATCCCCAACCCCTGTTCTTTTGAGACAGTCTTGCAGTATAGCTCAGGCTGGCCTTGAACTCAAGCCTCCTGCCTCTGCCTCCCCAGTGCTGGAATTACAGGCATATACCATCTGCCTAGCTCTTCCGTAAACTATGAACTTGGTCTCCTTTCTTAAACTGTGAAATTAGTTGCCAGCAACAACAGAGGCTACTTTGTGAATAAAAATGAGCTTATAACTGGGTGCTAGACCTCAGATCTCAGCTTCCTGAGTAGCTAGGATTACAGGCATGAGCCACCAGTGCCCAGCCAACTAAAGCTTTTTAACCTACTTTCCTACTATATTCTGCCTTCTGCTGCAAAATAAAATTAAAAATTTAAATAATTCTCCAGTGCCTGATTGTATATGCCATAATTCCCGCCAAATTGCCCGACTCCTAGAAGGGTTACTTATACCTGAGGGGAAGAGGATTGGGTTTTCTTAAACCCTCAGCAGCACTCCTGTCTTCTGTGCCCCCCTGCCTGCAGACCTTCTCTGCTCCTGACTGTACTGACTTCCACCCTGACCTGAAGCTTGTCAGGAATCACTCAATATGAGGTTATCACTCTTCTTATTTGTATAGTACACACAAGAACAAGAGATGAGAATTTGCCCTAGTTTTGGAATTGTTTGTGAAGACATCCTCGGTGTGATTTTCTTCCCTTCTTTTCATCTCTCATTTACTGTTTCTGGTCTCTCCCCACCACTCTTTATGTGCTTCCAGTGACTTCTCCAAAGAGGCTTTTCATGCATGACCTTAATAAAGATTCCCAAAGATCGTTTTCCTGCTGTCAACAGCCTGATCCAGAGAATCAACCTTAGGAAGCGGCGCGACTCCCTCATCCTAGGTGGTGTAATTGGCATCTGTACCATCCTATTGCTGCTGTATGCTTTCCATTGATGGGTACCTTCCAGGACACTTGGAGCCGCCATCTGGAATAAAGAAAAATGGGAAGGAGAAGTTGACTGTCAATCACTAGCCTGACCAGCTGGATGAATTCAAAACTGAAATGACGGGCTCTGTTATGTGGTCGGGTTGAGCTGAAGCCACGGTTTTTCTGTGCTGTCTTTTCTAACACACATTTCTCTGTTTTTAATTTTAAAAAAGAAAAACAGTTTTCAATTGGTTTGTCTCCCTAGGAGGTAAGTAAACCAATGAAAAACAGAGTTTCTGTGCTTCAGTGAGAATGTTGAAGCCTGAGGGACAGCTGCGTGCTTCAGAACACCAAGTTCCTTTATATCCAAAGACTGCTTTTCTTTTGGCCACCAGGTTGGGTTGTGAATAAAAATAATTCTTGTCCTTTTATTTAACACTCATGATGATAAATCACTAGTCCTTTCTTGATAATCTGTGCTTTAGATTTCTACTCTGTGTCCCCAACTCTTTGGTATTCAAGGAAAATTTTGGTATTCTACTTTCCACAGATTCTTTGAAATGTGATAAGCCAACTTGAACATGTTGTGGTTGTCTGACATGGAGATTACTCAAAAAAGGGTTTGTCTTTTTCTTCTAAGTTGTGAGTACACTGGGTCAACTATATTACTGAAAAAAACATCAACAATGACAAAGCCTCTTCTTTTTAAGGAACCAGTAATTGTTTTAATTTTTTTCAAAAGCTCTTTTCATTATATTAGTATATATTGCTACTAAAGACGATGAAATCTGTGTCCTCCCATGACAAAGAAACGAACAGCTGTGGTCTGTCAGTGCCCTGTGCTTCTCACCACATCAGAGCTCGCACCAGCCACCCAGAGGGCACTCTTTCCAGTGTGAAGCCACACGTCTTTAAATGACATTGCAGGGTTGCTATCCAAATGGTTGCATTTATAAGTGCTCTGCAACTTAGGAGCAGTGCATTGGTATCAAGAAAGCAGTGTCCTGTGAAAATCGTTTCATTCCAAATCTGTTAAGCTTTTCCAAACATCCAGAGAGAGGTTCCACTGTTGCAAGTAATTGTGAAAGATTTGATGTGTGCCTGCACCCATCTTCTGGACAGCAGCAAGATATTAAACTATGCATCAGAATTCTTTTCAAGTTTAAGCCATTGCTTGGTTTCTATAAATTTGTTCCTTGTCTTACTGAACTGTCATGTATCTTAGAGACTTGCAGCACCCATGCTCCTCACAAAGGGGGACTGGCCCTTTTGGTGGAATTGAATGTGATATTTATTGTATGGACCTCCAACTGTGCCACGAGATTGAAAGTATATTAGCATAGAGTTCTTTGCTGCACTATGTGTGTTGAAATACTGTTAGGTGGACTTGATAGACTGTCTGCTGGGTAGACTAACGCCACGTCTGCAACAGAGACTGAGAGGGTTGTCATTCTGGTGTCAAAGTTTTATTCCATTTTGGGAATGAAGGAAAGGCCTTTTGATATATTTTTCTTAATCATGGGGTTTATTTTTTTAAACATGGATCAATTGACTAGAGATGCCCTTGACATTCAGTTTTGAACTGTGAATCTTAAAGGATCAGAGAAGTAAGTTCATTTAGTCAGTTCTTCTTTGGGAGAATGAGACGTCTCTCCGTGGATGCTTTATTATCTTTGATTTTTCAAAGGTTTTTGATTGATGGTATGCCTCAGCTAGACTTTTGTTGGATTTTGGTTTGCTATATAGTTGGCATTTATAAAATCTGAAGTATCACAAATAAAGTATTTATTTATCTATACTACCAGTCTTTTCTACTGGTCTGAGTACTTGGTTCACTCATTAGAGCTGATGTGGCCTGAGCTAATGTAGCTTGCTGCTACATTAGTACTGGGGCTGGTGAGCTTTTGCAGGAATGTCTGTGCTTATATGAAGTAATAGAATTATGTTGGTTATTTTCTTTAGGAAATAGTGAATCCAATTCTTCCAAGGAAGTTGAAAAAGGCTTAGTATTGCCAGGTGCCAGTGGCTCACACCTATAACTAGCTACTCCGGTGGCAGTGATCTGAAGATCATGGTTCAAAGCCATCCCAGGCTGGAAAGTCTGAGACTCTTATCTCCAATTAAGAACCAAAAAAACTGGAAGTATCACTGTAGCTCAAGTGGTAGAACACTAGCCTTGGGCAAAGGAACTCAGCACGTAGGCCCTAAGTTCAAGTCCCAGGACTGGCACCAAAAAACTAAAAAAAAAAAAAAAAAAGTTGGATATCAACGTTGGTGTCAGATAGGTTTAATATCTCAGTGCTGTTGTCCATAGTGAGGTGCCCCAGATAGCAAGGAATGTTCAGACTCTAGAGTGTTCTCTCTACCTTCCCATCAGGTTCCTGCTTTTACTGACAGAAAGGAAATGGAAATGTGCCCTTTCCAGGCAAGGATCCTGTGATTAATGATTGAAACTTCAGTTTTATGTCATTGAGTTTTTTTCCAGTCATACCAGTCTTTTCCTCTTGCTACTGTCCTTACAGTCAGGGTTGCTGGGCTCAGGGGCCACAGTATCTTGTTTAAAACAGAACCCAGCGGTCAGAAGGGATTTACTGTTTCTGGTCCCAGTAAAATGTTGCCTTTTAGGGAAGTCATGTTCCCTTAGCAATTGTTTTATACATCTTGACTTTTTGGATCTTAGTAGTGATCCAAAACTTTCCACTTCACTAAAAGAGAAAAAAACCATGGCCAACAAAAGTACAAAATACCAAATGGTGGTGGTGATAGTGTGTGTGTGTGTGTGTGTGTTGAGTTGTTGGGTTTTGTTCCTGTTTAGACCATGTCTTGCTATGTATCCCAGGCTGGCCTTGAACTCTCCTGCTTCAGCCTCCCAAGAAGCTGAAATGTGTGTCATCATCTTATTTCTAAGATTGTGCTTCTATGTTTTTCTGATAACAGTAAAATGTTTACCCAGGTTCAGGCCTAGATATCCATCCTAGCAGCCTCCATAAGGTTACCATTAATAATGCTGAAGGACTCCCTGTAACTTGCATTGCTCACTTTTTTGGTCCCTCTCCCTACCCCTCACCCCCCATCCCCAATTTTAGGAAGAGGCTTTCCTTCTCTACTATTTTGTCTGTACCAAAATTTGCTTTTGCAGAGGATGCCTTTTTCCATAGTGCCCAGTACACTGATGAAATGTGGGATAAATTCCTGAGAATGGAGACAGGTGACAAGAGGAGATACCTCGACGGTACTTTTTGTACCTGGAACCAAATAATATTTTCTTAGTTCTTTCATGTTGGGTGTGAGTACATCTGAATAGAATTTATACTTACGAGCTTCTGATGCAATGACTCTGGGTCCCTCTATAATTGAGATACTTTGGATTTACATTTCCCACCATTAATTTTCTGTTTTACTATTAATGATCTCAACCTGGTGAAAAATGACTTTTAGGAACTAGTGTAGCTTTTTTGTTCCTGATACCTTATGTTTCATTATTAGCCAGATGTGATTTATGGAAGTTGTATAATATTTGTACTGTTGTTGGGGGATAAATGGCCATGTCCACTCCTACCCTGAATATTTGTGGCATATGTAACTTAGTGGGTTCTCCCACTACAACAATCATGTTCCATGCTCTCCAAAATGATGCAGGACTCTTCATCATGGTCTTAATAGTAAACATGTTTAAACCCTAGAGTTTTACAGGGGAAAGGAAAATGATGAATAAGTGAATTTTAAAGATATTTATTGAATAAGAAGCTAAACAGAGCTGAGCCAAGTATTAAAAGATCCTTCTGATTTTCTTTGTACCCAGCCTAAATTCTGACCTTAGTAACAACTTCTTTGTACCCTGTTAGTTCTTGGTTGGGGTAAGATTGGTCCCACTCACTTAATGATGACAGAACGTGTTTCCTATGACAAATGCCAATACAAAAATTTAAAAATACTCTTTTCCAATTGCACTTTCTAATTTTTTGCTTTTAAAATAGCATCTTAAAATTGTATTTGTACTTAATTTTTGTTCTCATCTAAATGTGCATTTTCTGACTGTATAGAAGAAGCTTTGTTATGTAATTTAATAATAAATATCTAAATGGTGTGCCTATGGTTGTTTGTATTGAAATGATATGCATGAGACAGTTGGAGAATGGTGCTCATGCAATCTTTTGTATTGACAAGTATTTCTCTTGACATTCTAAAACTCTGGACGGTTGAGTGCTGGTGACTCAGTCCTATAATCCTAGCTACTCATGAGGCCCAGAAGATCATAGTTTGAAGCCAGCATAGTTTGAAGTAGGCAAGTCTGTGAGACTCCATCTCCAAAGCAACCAACAGAAAAGCTAGGCTGGAAGCATGGCTTGGGTAGTAGAGCACTATGTAAGCAAGCCCATCAAGGGCAAGGCCCTGGGTTCAAGCACTAGTACCCACAAAGTAAATGAAACAAGATAAAACAATATAGGAATGAAAGTACAAAAAAACCTTTCACCTAATGTTTAAGAAGCAAAGGAGAAACTTTTTATCATCATGAAATGTCAGGAGATATGATGGAGTCAAAAATTCTACATCAGCCAGAAAAAGTCTCACTCTGCTTAAATGATGTGTATGTGCATGCATGGGTCCTGAAGCTTGAACTCTGAGCTGGAGTGCTGTCCCTGAAGACTGCTAACCACATACAAGCATTCAAGACACAACCATATGAATGTACAGTCACAAAATTATACACCTTAAAGTTACTAACTTAGGCTGGGCACTTAGGAGCCTGAGATCTGAGGATCAGTTCAAAGCCAGTTCAAGTGGAAAAGTCTATATGAAATTCTTTTCTTCAGTTAGCTGGAAGTGGAGCTGTGGCTTAAGGGGAAGTGCACCATTTTTTGTCTCTTATGAGGGCAATAATCCTGCTCATAGAGACCCCATATACCTAATTACCTCTCAAAGCCCTCACTAATAGGTTGGGGGTTAATAGTTCAACAAGTGACTCTTGGAAGGAAAGACATTGATACTCAGCCCATAACACTACCTACATGGCCCATCCTGAGGGAGGAGGACTCCCTGGCCTGTGCCTTCTCTGATTTCCATTGTGCCCCTTTGATCCCACTATAGCACTTAGTCATCCTGTTATATTCGCTAGGTGTTTCTTTCTCCCCCATACAACCAAGGTCTGAGCACTTTGAGGGAAGAGGCCATCATAACTCATCTTTATATCCCCCAATAAGTAGACAATATATGCTCAATAAATTTTGAAAAGGGAGAACTGGAATGATCTAATTGCCTTGTAATTAGATCTAAAGACATACAGTAGCCATTGCACATGGAAATGAATATGGCCACATGCTCTTGTTCCTACATTAATTACTGCCTTCCTGTTCTACAGTCACCCAGCCCTTCAATTTTCTTTACCTGTGATCAGTCAGGTAAACTGGGCATTGTGGTTTTCTTATTCAAGACATTGCCAAAGAAGTCTTTGGAAGCAAAGTGTGTGTTGAAGCCGGACTGCAGTATCAACTCAGGAAATCCCTTTTGTGGAACTCAGGCAGCTGCTTGGCAGTCTCTGTTGTGGTGACCAAACTATTTCAGACAAGCCAGACGAGCCAACGAGACAAAGCAACCTCATAGTATCCTGCATAAATGAACACAATCTTCCACCAAGTGATTCACTTCCAAGAATATATCTTGTAGCCCTTTCCCATCTCCAGATTTGTTTGCTTGCCACCCCAGAACTCTTCCTGCCAAGATGTCGATTGGTGTGCTGATTAAAGTCCTGCATGAAGCTGAGGGCCATATTGTTACATGTTAGACAAACACCGGTAGGGTATGTCGAGGAAAGCTTATTGAAGCAGAGGACAACATGAACTGCCAGATGTCCAACATCACAGTCCTGTACAGAGATGGCCGAGTGGCACAGCTGGAGCAGGTGTACATCTGTGGCAGCAAGATCCACTTTCTGATTTTGCCTGATATGCTAAAAAATGCACCGATGTTAAAGAGCATGAAAAATAAAAACCAAGGCTCAGGGGCTGCCTGTGGAAAAGCTGCTATTCTGAAGGCTCAAATAGCTGCAAGAGGAAGAGGACATGGAATGGGACATGGAAACAGCTTCCAGAAACCAAGATAGTTTTCTCTGTTAAATAGAACTTAGCCTTTTTTTTTTTTTTTCTGTAGATTATCTGAGTTTGTCTGGCTGGGTATATATGTATGTTTTCTTTTGACATAATTTTTTTTTAGATCAGAAGGACTATTAAACTAAATAAATCTGATTATGTTGTTAAAAAAGAATTTATCTTGTAGATGTAAAAAGAGAGATACATCTATTAATGTATTTGTGGCAGCATTGATTGTAAAGGGAAAGGCTAAATAATGTACATGTCCATCTATAGGGTAATGTCTAAATAATACATCTGTTCAAAAAGAAGGGTCTCTGCCAGGTGCTGGTGGCTCACACCTGTAATCCTAGCTTTTCATCAGACTGAGATCTGAGAATCTCAGGGCAGGAAAGCCTGTGAAACTCTTATCTCCAATTAACTAGCAAAAAGTTGTGAGTGGAGGTGTGGCTTAAGTGGTAGAACCAGCCTTGAGCAAAAAAAGACATGCGAGAGTATATGGTTCTGAGTTCAAGGCCCAATACTGGCACAAGAAAAAAAACACAAAAATAATCTGAGAATCTGAGATATAATTAACATACAATAAATATGAATAAATAAAACATTTAAAGTTAACAATTTAGAAATGTTTAATATATACATACCTATGAAACCATCAACATAGCTGAGACAGTTACAATATATACCTATTACACCAAAAAGTTTTCTCACACCCCTTGAACCTCTCCAACCCCTTCCTGAATTTCAAGGACCCACTGCTCTGATTTTTTTTAATCATTTTGCATTTTCTGGAGTTTTATAGAAATGAAGTCATAGAAGATGCATCTGACTTCTTTCCCTTAGCATAACTGTAGTTATGTGTACCAATAAACTATTCTTATTTTCTGCACGGTATACTGTCGCATGTAGTTTTCTTATTTGCATATCTGTTGCTGTATCTGTCGTGTTGTATGCTGCATGTGAAGCTGGTATTCATATGCAATTCTGTGTGTGGGCTTGTTTTTTCCTTTCCATTTATTTATTTATTTTCTTGATTGTCAGTTGCAGGTCTTGAACTCTGAGCCTGGGCTCTCTCCCTGAGCTCTTTTTGCTCGAGGCTACCTAGTGCTCTACCACTTTGAGCCACAGCACCACTTCCAGTTTTCTGGTGATTAATGGGAAATAATAGTCACATGGATTTTCCTGCTTGGGCTGGCTCTGAACCATGATCCTCAGATCCCAACCTCCTGAATAGCTCTGATTACAGGCATGAGCCACCAGTGCTCTGCTACATTTCCTTTTCTCTTTGATAAAATAGCACTGGGTGGGATGGCTGGATCATCTGTTAAGTGAACGTTAGAAGTATTTAGAAGTATTTAAGAAAATGCCAAGCTATTTTATAATCAAATGTAAAAGAGAGTTCATCATTTGATACACATTTTTTAAGTTTAAGCCATTGAATTCGATGTGCAATGGGAGTTCATTGTGTATTTGTTTTGCCTCATGCTTGCTAGGCAGGAACTTTACCACTTTAGCCATACCTCCAACCCAACTTATGTTTTTTTTTGTTTACATTTCCCTAATGACTAATGATGTTTAGCATCTTTCCATGTGTGTGTCTGTTCGAATATTTTGCCCATTATAATAATTAGCTTGTTTTATATGTAGACTACTGGGAAAGATATTTAAGGAAATGTAATGAACACTTGCTCAAGGAAAAGAATGAGCAGACAAGAGGCTACAAATAGGGAGGGCTCTTGGTTCTACACTCTGAAGAGACTATACTTTTCTGATTGCTTAAATTATATATAGTTTTTAATTTTTTAATTATCTAGGGATTTTTTTTTGCCAGTCCTGGGGCTTGAACTCAAGGTCTGGTTACTGTTCCTGAACTTTTTTGCTCAAGGCTAGTGCCCTGCCATGGTAGCCATAGCTCCAGTTCTAGCTTTTTGGAAATTGATTGGATATGAATCTCATGGACTTTCCTACCCTACTTTCCTAATTAGATCATAGTCTCATGGACTGACTTTGAATTTTCTTTTTTTTTTTTGGGGGGGGGGGGGGGTCCGGTCATGGGGCCTGAACTCTGGGCCTGGGTGCTGTCCCTGCTCTTCAGCTCAAGGCTAGCGCTCTACCACTTGAGCCACAGCACCACTTCCGGCTTTTTTCTTTTTGCTTATGTGGTGCTGAGGAATCGAACCCAGGGCTTCATGCATGCAAGGCAAGCGCTCTACCACTGAGCCACCTTCCCAGCCCCCTGTCTGAATTTTCAAACTGCAATCCTCAGATCTCAGCCTCCTGGGTTACTAGGGTTAAACAGGCATGAGCCATCAGCACCCAGCATATATATATATATATATATATATATATATATATATAATTTTTTCTCCCCAGAACTGAGGACTGAACTCAGGGCCTTGCAGTTGCTAGACAAATGCTCCCTCACTGAGCTAAATCCCCAACACCTTAGATTATATTTTTTAAAAGGAAAAATAAGCTGCTTTGAAAACATCAGTATCTTGAAAGCCTGTTTTTTTAATGGATGGATGGAGACTTGTTTAGCCAAAAGCACTTGAGAAACTCCTGGTAGGAAATTGGAGTGTGGAGCCATTAATGGAGCCCTGAGCATTTTGCGTTGTGCTGTCTTCAATCATTTATGGTAGTGTACTGTTGGCAATGATGACGGCTGGGCTGTGGCTCCGGTAAGACAAGCAGGACTCAGGATTTATATTTAAGGTGACTTTACAGAAAGAACCCAAGAGTGGCTCTCCCAGCTTATGTTTGACAAAAAACGTTTGGTTGATCTTTGTTCCTCCTCCTCCTACTTTCTGGGATATAACGTGGGTTTGAGATGTTACAGACCCTGAGCAAGCATCTCATCCAAGTTCATGTCCTTTTAAGAAAGCAATGAGGGGCTGAGAAGGTGGCTCAGTGGTAGAGTGCTTGCCTTGCATGCATGAGGCCCTGGGTTCCATTCCTCAGCACCACATAAGCAGAGAAAGCTGGAAGTGGTGCTATGGCTCAAGTAGTAGAACCGCTAGCCTTGAGCTGAAGAGCTGAGGGACAGTGCCCAGGCCCAGAGTTCAGGCCCTACGACTGAAAAAAAAAAGAAAAAAAAAGCAATGGAGAGTTAACAAGAAATGCTTTTTCTCCTAAAACCTCTTGCTGATTCTTTTCTGGTCCTGCTCTTTGATCATATCCATTAACTAGTTCATAAAAATATAATAAATTGCCGGGCACTGTGGCTCAGACCTCTAATCCTAGCTACTCAGGAGGCTGAGATCTATGAGGATTGCAGTTCAAGACAGCCTGGGCAGGAAAGTCTGTGAGACTTTTATCTCCAATTAACCACCAGAAAACTGGAAGTGGTGCTATGGCTCAAAGTGGTAGAGCACTAGCCTTGAGCTGAAGACCTCAGGGACAGCATCCAGGCCCAAAGTTCAAGCCCCGTGACCAACCAAAAAAATTAATATATATATATATGTATGTATGTATGTATGTAAGTATGTATGTATGTATTTATATCCTAGGCTGATTCCCACCAAAACCAAACAACAACAACAACAAAAACTAATGTCCTGGGCACTGTCCCTGAGCTTTCATGCTCAAGGCTACCAATTTGAGCCACAGTACCATTTCCAGCTTTTTGTAGTTAATTGGAGGGAGGAAGAGTGAGCAAATGCAGTCATATTTAATGTACATTATGTAAGAACTGGAGTATGGCCAGACATCTAAGGCTTCCACCTATAATCGTAGCTACTCAAAAGGATGAGGTCTCAGAATTGGGGTTTGGAGCCAGCCCAGTCAGGAAAGTCCCTAAGATTCTTACCTTCAATTGACTAACAAAAAAAACCCAGAAGTGGAGCTGTGGCTCAAGTGGTAGTGTGCTAGCCTTGAGAAAAAAGAAAGCTCAGGGGGGCTGGGAAGGTGGCTCAGTGGTAGAGCGCTTGCCTTGCATGCTTGAGGCCCTGGGTTCGATTCCTCAGCACCACATAAGCAGAAAAAAAAGCCAGAAGTGGCACTGTGGCTCAAGTGGTAGAGCGCTAGCCTTGAGCTGAAGAGCTGAGGGACAGCGCCCAGGCCCAGAGTTCAGGTCCCACGACCGGACCCAAAAAAAAAAAAGCTCAGGGACAGCAATCAGGCCCTGAGTTTAAGCCCCAGAACCAGCCACCAAAAAGAAAAGAAAAAGAAGAAAGAAAATGAAGGAAGGAAGAAAGGAAGGAAGGAAAAGAAAAAGAAGTCAACTTTTCTTGTCCAGTGTCCAGCAGGATGTTTTTGGATTGTAGCTTGGACATTTGCTAAATCTCTGTTCCCATTTGTAAAATGGAAACTAATCCTGTTGGAAATGAGCTATCCTGAAACTCAAATAAGTGGAAGGGGAAACCTGATTTTCTTCTAGCTAACTGCCATTTTAGGTGCTTCTACTGTGCTCTGCCTGTTTCCCTCCACAAACCACTACCTACAGTGGGATAACTTTTCCATCTCTGCTACTTCAGTCACATGCCCAGCCCTGTCCCCATTCTGGGGGCTTTCTTTCTGTCTGCATTATCGAAGCCCCCTTCCAGCAGGGAGAAACTCCAGGGAGTTAGTTTTCCTTGCCTTCAGGAGCAGGTGTCCTCCAGAGACTCAGCCTGTAGTACTGGGGTTCCCAGTGACCTGCCCTTGAGAGATGCCACTGAGCAAAGGAGGCCCCAGGGGCCCCCGGAGCACAGCCTGCTGCGTCATGGGATCCTTGGGGACACTCCTTGCATGGGTAAGACTGTGTCCTTGATGTAAGTGCACAACCTTAAGGCCCCCCTTTCAGTCCAGGACTGAGTTGAAAGAAACTTTTAGGAGCAGACTTTCCCAGACATGAATCCAGGAATCCAGACATGAGAACCCCAAGGCTTCTTGTGAAAACTGGGGACACTGCTCACTGCATGTGTTTAGAGGCACAGCCCTGACTAAGTTCATTCACTGGCACCAAAAACATTAAAAATAAGAAAATCAATGAAATCCTGATGGTTTGGGCTGTGGAGTTAAGTCTCAGGCATGGCTCTGGCTGGGTCAGTGCTGATAGCTAGCTGTAGGTTACCAGAAAGAAAGCAAGAAAAAAAAAAAGTTTGGGGTTGGCAGAAGGTAAGAGGCTAGCTATAGAGGGTTGAAACACCTGTGAATTTGCATTTAGATGCTGTCAGAGGCTCTTGGTGTTGTGAGACTGAAGATTGGAGTCATCTCAAACACTGCTCTACTTTTAGAATACAGATCCAAAGATCTAGCTGTTGGTGGCTCACACCTCTAATCCTAGCTACTCAGGAGGCTGAGAACTGAGGACTGAGGTTCAAAGCCAATCCAGGAAGAAAAGTCTATAAGACTCTTAGCCTTCCCTTCAGGATCATGTGTCCTCCAGAGACAAAAAGCAAAAAAGCACTTTTGTTCTGCCAGAGCAAAAATCCAAACATGAAGCTGTGGCTCAGGTTTAAAGCACTACCCTTGAGCTCTAAGTTCAAGCCCTAATACCAGAAAAAAAATGGGGAGCAAATAAGATAATACTTAGTTGGAATAAGGTCAGATGGTGAACCATTACCATCAACCTTGACCACATTTTTGAAATTTCCTAAAATAAGTTTTAAAATCACAGAGCTTTTCAGTTCTTATGGATAAAGACAAGCCCATATTAGACTAATCAGATATAAAGAGTTCTATCTTCTTATGTTGAACAGGGTCACCCCATTGTAATCTCCCCTGAGATCTTAGTCTTGGTTAATCAGTCTTCTAGCCAGACCTCTCTGTTGAATTCAATCTTATGAAATGTGTTTTGTCCTTGGCACAGACGAAGCTTGAGACAGATGTATCCAAGTGCAAAGGACATCTAGGTCCCTGAGATGGGCTTCAGAGCTTCTGTTTAATTGAAACACCTTAAAATGTAAGCTGTATTTCTGATTTGATAAGTTCTAAAAGATAGGGCTTTTGCTAGATGCTGGTAACTCATGCCTGTAATCCTAGCTACTCAGAAGACTGAGATCTAAGGATGGTGGGTATGAAGCCAACCCGGGCAGGAAACACCAAAAAAAAAAAAACAAAAACAACAAAAACCCAGAAGTGGAGCTATGGCTCAAGTGGTAGAGTACCTGCCTTGAGCAAAAAGCTCAGGGACAGCATCCAGGCCCTGAGTTCAAACTCCAGTATTGATTGGTTCTACAGTTCCCACTCTAACTCTCACTAGCTGTGAGATCTCCAGCAAGCTCAGCAGGCCTCTCTGATTCTTGTACAAACAACCCCAGGGGATTTTTAAGAATAGAGACCTCCATGGAATGGTTTAAATAAGGGATCCCTTCCTTTCCCCTCACTGTGCTGTCTCAACAGTACCCTTGGGTTGGTATGTTCTTCTTTACATCACTTTCACAGAATCTGTCTTCTCTGTGTTTTCCCCATCTTCCCTAAGCCTCTGCCTAGAACTTCCCTCAGCCCCACCCCACTCCCCAACACAAAGAGCACAGCAACATCTCAACTACAGAAATCAGTCCACGAAATAGTAGGATCTAGGTCATCCATCAACACCCACCCATCAAACATGTACTGCCATGTCCTGTCTTGAGACCATGACATTCAGTGTGAACAGACAGACAAAAGTCCCTATCTTCATGATACTTGAGATTGCAGAAGGGAAGAAACAAATAGTAAACAAGTCAACAAATCAACAAAATGACTTCTGGCCTGGTGTGGTGGGGGCAGACTTAGAATCTCAGCACCCAGAAAGGAGGCTGAGACAGGAGAACTGAGAGTTTGAGGCTAGACTGAATTGCAAAGCAAGATTCTGTCTCTAAAAAGAAAAGAAAAAGAGTTGAGATGCCAGCAAGTGCCATCACTCTGTGGCAAAGAATGACTGGACGGTGGGAGTATGGAACTTTTCTTTTTCCCCTCTATGTTTTGTGTATATTCCAAGTGTGCCAGAATGAGGTTGTATTCATGATGTAATAAGAATGAAATGAAGGAAGAAACAAACAAACAACCTCCTGGCCCTGGAGATCTCTCAGGAGGCAGAATGCCTGCACGTAGGCAGCGAAATGTGGCTGTAGTGAGGGAGGAGGGTTGCAGAGAGATTGTGTCCCCTTCCCGTTCTTCCCCAGTCCCCTCTGTCCTGTGATCATGGCATTACTCTTATAATTAAACCCTATGTTCTCATTGCCTGGGATGCTTGTTTACCTCCTGCCTAACCAGTCTACAAGCAGCTCCCATAGGCCATGATCAAAACATGAGTTCACTGGGCTTGGTTCCCCTGGGATGGTGGCCTGGCCCTGCCTGGAACTGTGTGTTCCCTTCTCCAGGGAATTTCCTGAGACCCTAGAATGTCTGTCTCCAAGAGCCTGGCCTCCCAAAACCTCTCCCTCACCCCCTCCAGACGATAAATTTGAGGCAATCTGAGGGGTCTGACTTAGAGCAACAGCAAATCACAAGAGCCCAGTCCAGATTCATTCCCAGTCCAGAGGCTTTCCCCATCCAGTCCCCTCAGGGCGGCTCTGCAAGTGGGAAAGGCCGCTGACTTCCTGCCTGCCTGTGGCCAGGGTCACAAGAGAGCAGGATTACAGCACAGACAGACTGCAGGATGGGCCAAGGGGAGGCTGGAGACAGAAGTATCTGGGTGCAGGGTGAGGACCTAGAACCAGAATGCAATCCAAAGCAATAAATGGGGTAAGCTCAACTCCTGGTGGCTCCCTGGAGGTGAGGCAGAGGGTGGGAAGTTTTCTGAATTCCCACTCATCAGGCCAAGGAGGAAGAGCAGTTCCTGAGGCTCCAGCCCCTCAGAGCCCTGGCTCCAGCCCCGGCGCTGTGCTTAGCCTGTACTGCAGCCAGGAAGGCTGGCACAGCTGAAGGAGGCAGCTTAAAAGAAACGGAAGGGGCCTGCAACTTAAAAGCTTTGCCACATCCAGCACCATGCAACAAGCACTTAGCTGAGCCCTTTTATTATAAAGTGGCTGTTGCTGTATTGCAAAACGAATCCCTTTTTAAAAGCCTGGAGGATAAATGCTCAGAAATTCACATTGATTGTTTCAGCAGCTAATGGATTATGGGGAATCACTTTTTTTTATTCCCCTCTATATTCCTCTTTTTTAAATTAAATTATGAATTATAAAAATAATGCAGGAATAAAGACTTGATGGAAGTTTCTGATGACAGGAGGATATGGAATAAAGACTGTCCAGCCCTGGGACTCCTGTTTGGTGTATAATAACATGCCTTGTTTTGAGATTTTGTTTGTTCTGTGCTAGTGCTGATTTGGAACTCAGGGCCTCACATATGCTAGGCAAGCGCTCTGCCACTCACTACATGCCCAGTTTGCCCCTGTGAGCCCCCCACCCCCCTGCTTTTTTTAAGGCTGAAGATGAATTCCCATGACCCTGGGCACTCAGGAAGTTTCTGTGAGGCAGAATTAGATTGCTGAACAGTCTGGGAGACAGGCTGAAGGTTGCACCATCAGACAGGGGCCTCTGAGACACTGGGCCTTGTGCCATGACCCCCCTGTTACCCCTCCTCCACAAGACCAGGGTCTCCTCTCACCTAGAAACTTCTCTCTGACAGTCAAATATGCAAAAGGGTATGGATCCTTGATACAATTTCTGTGAGGAGCCTAGAGTTCAAACCAAACTGAAAAAGTTCTAGAACATTCTCCAGTGGGGGGAGGGGACTATCAGAAGACATCAAAGGCATGGGCAAACCCTGAGGCAAGAATGAGTGACACTCAGCCTCCCAACTATTCAGCCTCCCAGCCTCATCTTTGACCCAGTAGCCCTACTCAAAAGAAGAAGGAAGGGTCTGCCTGAGACCCCTGGAGTTTGATACTCTCCAGAGCCACAGAGAAAGTAAAGGCCAGTCATTCCCAGGGGGTCCCAATATTCAAATCTGAGCAGCTTCAACACCTTGTGCCCCTAGCCCTCCACCCCAGGCTTCCTTGTCTCATTCCATTGCATGAGCATCTTCCCACTTTTTGGCTCCTGCAGTTGCCATGGTAACCTCATCAGCTGCCACTGTGGGGGGTGGGGGGTGAGGGGGGTGAGGCAGAGCTCTGGGTTCTTGCTGGTCCAAAAGAGCATGGAAACCAGGTATTAACCAAGAGCTGCCTAGAAGAACCTTCCTTATCCCTACTTTATAATTACAGACAGAGAGAGAGAGAGAGCAAACCTGGACTTGAGAATAACCCTCAATGGAAGCAAAGACAAGTAAAACAGTTACAGTTTGTATGTCTTATACAGCCGTTAGAAATGATGTTTACAGAGGGTTTTAAATAACACGAGGGAAATGCGTGGGTCGGCAAAATCTGAAGTCCATTTAGAAGAAAATGTTCCTCAAAGAAAGAACTTAGGCTGGGCACCGCACACTTACAATCTTAGTTATTTGGGATCAAATTTCTAAAAGCTCGAGACTATCTGAAAAACAAACTAAAAGGGCTAGAAAGCACTCAAGTGTAAGGTCTTGAGTTCAATCCCCCTGGTGGGGAGTGAGGGTGGGGTGGGGCTGACATTCTGTTAAATTAGGAGATACTGAGTGTCTACTCTGCTTTGGAGATTCATGGTACACACTTCAACCTACTAAAGATGCCCCCCAGGGGAGTCTTCCTGTCCAGCCGCTGTAGTTAGCTTGATTTCATTCAGCATTTTTCTGACCTGCTGGATGATGGCCCTTCACGGCGCTATGTTGTGTCACCTCTCCTGTTGGGGTGATCCAACAGATGGCTGGCTCCCCATACCTCCCTGGGGTCTCCAGGAGCTCCTTGTAGACAAAGCTACATTTCCTCACCTTCTCTCTCCATCCCAAAGTCCCCACCATGGCCTGGCAAATGGGGATTTTCCAGAAGAGCCTTTAGGGCTAGATTGAATTCAGGTTTCTGCCGCCTGGCAGAATCGTGACAAAGAAGAAATTAAATTTGGTTATAAAGAAAAAGATTTCTTGCACATCAGAATTTGGTCTGGGAGACATATATTAATTAATTAGTACATATGTTATGGGGAGCTACAGAACAGGACTGAGCCCAAGCCAGGCACAGTGGTTCAAGCCTATCATCTAAGCTACTTAGAAGGCAGAGATCAGGAGGATCATGGGTGTAAGAGCAACCTGGGCATACAAATTCATGAGACTCTACCGTTTCAGCCACGCCTGGCACTGATCATCCCAGCTACATGAGCAGCACAATGGCTAGACACAGAGGCTCAGCTTGCCATTCCAGTGACACAGGGAAACACAAGTAGAAGAAGCATAGCTTGTGCTGGCTCCAGCAGAAAGTGAGACCCTACCAAGAAAAAAAAGGACTGGAAATATGGCTCAAGTGCTTGAGTGCCTGCCTTGCAGATGAGAAACCCTGAGTTTAATCTCCAGTGTTGAAAAACAACAACAACAAAAGCACTAGTAGCTCACACCTATACTCCTAGCTACTCAGGAGGCTGAGATCTGAGGATTACAATTTGAAGCCAGCCCTGGCAAGAAAGTATATGAGATTATAATCTACAACTAAACAGTTAAAAGCCAGAAGTGGAGCTGTGACTCAGTAGTAGAGCATCATCCTTGAGTAAAAATAGTTAAAGGAGGGCTGGGAAGGTGGCTCAGTGGTAGAGAGCTTGCCTTGCATGCATGAGGCCCTGGGTTCAATTCCTCAGCACCACATAAGCAAAAAAGAAAAAAGCCGAAGTGGCGCTGTGGCTCAAGTGGTAGAGCGCTAGTCTTGAGCTGCAGAGCTGAGGGGCAGCGCCCAGGCCCAGAGTTCAGGCCCCACGACCGGACCCCCCCCACCAAAAAAAAATAGTTAAAGGACTATGTCCATGCTTTGAGTTCAAGCCTCAATACTGGCATAGGAGGAAAGAAGGAGGGTGAGAGGGAGGGAGGGAGGGAGGAAGGGAGGAAGGGAAGAAGGAAGGAAAGAGAGAGGAAAAGAAAGAAAGAAGGAAATAAAGAGAGAAAGAAAGAAAAGAAAGGAAGGAAGGAAGGAAGGAAACTGAGTACAAGTGTCCTCAACACATTGGGACTGAGGGCTGATTTTTGGTAGATAGACATACAAACTCCAGCACCTGCCATGTCCCTTCAAATGCCCTGTGTTCTGCAGACTTCAGTTAGGAAAGTCTGATGTGAGAGGGGGAAACCACTGTAGGATGCTAGGTAATCCTTTATGTCCTTCCAGTCTCTACCCCTGCTCCTCCCTGCTGCTTAACCCAGAGAGGCTTGGAGTTCTGCCCAATGCACCAGACCCCAGCCATCCAGCAACCTCCGCTTCCCAAGACGTTGGCCACAGTGAAAGAAGCCATCATTGATTGTAAAGAACACTGACAAGTCCTGCGCATGCCTGCTGAGCGTTGGATGCAGGGTGATAGGCTCTCCTCCACTTGCCATTCCAGACGTGCAGAGGATGTGACAGCTCCATCCCGGGTCAGATTTGTTGCAATGCCAAACCTGAAAGAGCACTCCAGAGCCTCATAGACAGAAGGAGAAGTCTGAGATCTCTTAGAAGCCCATTAAGCAAAGAGGCATAAACACTGAGCGCAAGGCTGGGAGAAGCTGGGATGCCTCTGGTTTGCAAACCTTGGTGCTTCCTTGTCTTCATGAATTATGCACAGCCACAGCCAGGCAGCTGATCAATAATGCAGGAGGCAGGAGCCTAGGCATGGCCCAGCTTCCAGCTGACCTGCTCTGCTGCCAGCTCCAGGGATACTGTAGCCCCCACCCCAGTAAGTCAAAGATGAGGGGGAGGGGCGACTGAGGTTGTGCCTGGGGCCTCTGAGACCCTGTTGCCCTGGGTGCTCAGGCTGCAGGCATCCCTAGAAAGGGGAGCCTTTTGCAGTTTGTAATTTCCATACTTCCTCTGTCTACTGGGGCTTGGTTATTGTCTCTAAGCTTTTTTTTGGGTCCAGTCGTGGGGCCTGAACTCTGGGCCTGGGGGCTGTCCCTCAGCTCTTCAGCTCAAGGCTAGCACTCTATCACTTAAGCCACAACGCCACTTCCGGCTTTTTTTCTCTTTGCTTATGTGGTGCTGAGGAATCGAACCCAGGGCCTCATGCATGCAAGGCAAGCACTCTACCACTGAGCCACCTTCCCAGCCCCGTCTCTAAGCTTTTTAATTGGAGATAAGTCTCATAGACTTTCCTCGCCCAGGCTGGCTTCATACCTCAATCCTCACATCTCAGCCTCCTGAGTAGCTAGCATTACAGGCGTGAGCCACCAGTGTCAGGCTTCAGGGACCTCTTTTGAGATCTGCACTAAGGAACCCTATGCAACTCGGTGGGTCAGAGGAATAGGAATTCTGGGCCAGTATGGTGCCTTCCTTTGCCTTCCAATAGGCCTACAGGCTCGGGGGTGGGGGGAGCGGGGGAGACTCAGGACAAGCCTAGGTGTTCATTGTGATTGTGAGTGGAAGTTTCCATCCAAGAAGCTCAAAGACATCTGTCTGACTTTCCTCTGTCCCTGAGCAGCTAGCTTCTAGAAGGCCCACTATCCCTCAGGACTTGTGATGATGTTGATTTCTCCCCCCCTCCCCCCACCCCAGACTCTCACCCTCACACCCTGAGTCACATCCTCTCTGGAAATCCCTTTAGAAAGTAGGCTATGGGCTTCTACTGCTTGGATACTCCCTAGACTGATCAGAGGGGTTCTCTAGTCCTCTTTGCTTCTCAAGCAAGCAAGATGGCTGAGAAACAAGATTTCCTAGACGTTCTCAGAGTGTTACAATAAACCCAGAGAGGATGGATGGAAGAAAGGCAAGGAGAAAGAAGGGGAGAAGAGCACTCACGGTAGAAAGTAAGGCCTGAAAGCCCCTCTCCATGCCTCTGCAGCAGGGCTGGCCCTCTCCTGAGGAACAAGACTGACTGCTCCCACATAGCCCTGCCCCCCCCCCCACCCAGCCACGAGGTCAGTTGACACCCTGTTTACAGGAGAGGAGCTGGAGACTTTTGGTCTTTGTCACTTGTGGGAGTTCTAACCTTGCCTTACTGATTCCAAAACGCAAGTCTTCCCTCCAGCCTCCATTTCAGTTTCTGAAATGGGGTTATATGCACGGCCAAATACTGCCAAAGAAACCCTCAGGTCACCAAGCCAGGCAGTAAAGCTGGTCACTGCTGAGGTGCATGTGCTTAAGATGTCCTGGTAACATCAGCCAGGGGACATTTTATCTTTAATGTGGACCTCTGAAGATGCTTCAAATGTCTTTGAAAAGACGATTCCCCTGGGAGATCTCTGGGCTTGCTTTTTTATTTTTATTTTTTGTCCCCAAGATGGGGACTTGAACTCAGTACCTGAGATTTTTGCTCATTGGCTAGTGCCCTACCAACTGAGCCACGCATCCAACCCTGATCACTAGGTTTTCTAAGGCCCAGTAAGGCTTCTGCCTCTGAAAGGGCATGCTTGGGCTATGCACTGGACACTGGGCTTCTTGCTCTGAAGGAATTCACCCAGGTCTGACTGGGTGAATTTTCATTCACAGTGTTAGTGACCAAAGGCATCTTCTTATTGGCTACCCCCAACCTCCAGGGACACAGATCCCACAAGCTGTTGCCCTGTCCTACCCAGAGCCCACATTCTCCTCACACCAATGCCTTCCCTTCCTTTGTAGCGTTTCCTTTAGGTCAAAGGTCATGTGGCCCAGGAAACCTTCTTTTATCTTTGAGTCCCCAGAGTCCTGCACAAGGCCTGGCACACAATAGGTGTTTAAAGTCCGTGAGACGGGAAAGATGGAGCCCAGCCTTAACCACTTCTTCCCCTCCTTCCTGCTACAGATGCCTTTCCATACCTTGATGAGTCTCCACTCCCACGTGACAGGGACTTGTCTCTTCAAGTCCATTGTGAGCTGGACCTGCATGAGGCATGCTGGTTACCTGGAGCCAGAAGTGAACCTGAGAGGAGGTGATGTGTCCACGGTCACTTCTTGATTCTTCATGATGGCTTTGGGGAAGCCGTCAATGTCTTCATTAGGAGACTAGCCAAGTATTACTCTACCTTTTCCTCCATAGGAGGCAAAGCCATACCCATAAAGGTCCAAATCAGGTACCATAGAGTGGGGTGCTTGTTGGGAGTTGTTAACTCTCACACACATCTGTTGGAGGGTGTACCACAGTGCCTATTTGTACAGATGAGCTGGGCAGGGCCCTGCACAGGCAGGGGGTGGGCTTAGGGACTTGCTGCACTTAAGGTAGACAACCAGTCATGAGGAGAGAGGTGAGAGTTAGCGCTGTGGCCTGCACCAACCCTTAGCCAGTGAACTCTCTGGTCTCAGCCCTGTGTTTTGCTTCAACGGAGGGAGATGGGTCGATGGATGTCCCATTGCTACAGATGGTGTATGCTTCAGACTTTACGTGGACTATTTCATTGGACACTAACCCTTTCAGACTTGATGAGGTACGGGGAGGTTAAGGAGCTTCCCCAAGTGGGCTCAGGTAACTAGTAGCCAGGTAGGATTTGAACTCAAGTGGACCAGCTCCAGCTTCATGGCCTGATCCACTCTGCTCTCCCAGGTCCTAAGACCTTCCCTCCCTTCTTCTCCCTCTCTTCATCCTTCTCCCTCTGTTCCACCCACTCCTTCCTCTTCCCCATGCCTAGAGGAGCAAGAACTCTTTCCTGCCCAAGACTTTCCATCTGTGTAGAGAAAAGAGCAAGGAGAGGAGGAGACATAGCCAGCATTACCCATTCCTATTACAAATGGGAGAAACTGAGGCACGGACAAGATAGTGACTTGCCCAGAGAAATGCCTAAGTGTGGATCATGGAACCCCAGTGTGCACAGGGTCCGCAGGACCCACTTTTGGCCCTGGGAACCAAAAGGCTAAGGGGACTGCTCCCACACCATGACCCCCTTACCCCCCCCCCCCGATTTGCAAACCTTTGACTCTCAGCAGTACACACAGACAGGCCAGAGACCACGCATGTTTAACTTTATTTCTCTCCATGCCAAGAAATACAGTCACTGATTATGGCAGAGGGGAGGAGGGGGAGAGAGAAAAGGGGAGAGGGAAGAGGGAGAGAAGCAGTCTTTGCTCTCCACAGGACTCCAGGAGAGGCTAGTCAGCACCCTTAGCCATGGGACCACCATATTCATGCAGCTAGAAGCTGGACCAAGATGGAGATAGAACAGAAGAGCCACTGCCCCTCTCCACTTCAGTATAGTCTGGAGACGCCAGACTGCCTATGACCTGGTTCTGCTGGAAGTGTCCCTCTGTCTCCTTCCCTGGGATGGCCTCTGGGATACCAGGTGGTGTTCCAAGTTGCTTTTATCAATGAAAGAATGTTCCAGCTGAGCCATTTCCCAGGACTCTGTGCTAGTAGCTTCACTGAAACAGGGTTCTAGACTGTTCCATGCTTCAAATGTGAATCAATGTATGTGTATGAGAAATGCAGGGCCTGATGTGTAGTGTGGCTAGATGGGGAGAAGGCCCAACACGTGCAGCCTTCCCAGGACACAAAGGTCATACAGATAAAGACCCTCTCTGCTTGGTTTTCTCCGTATGGTGATCCCTAAGCTCTCTCCTCCCAGGTTCTGGAGCTGGGGTCTCCAGGACCTAATGGACACTAGCCACTTATAACCAAAACCCTGAAACTGGCTGATCTCCTGGAATCATGGCTCCCTGACCTAGCCTGACCTCCCAAGCTGCATGAACACTCTGCTTTCTCACAGAAAATATGGACAACTTTATTTTGGCTTCACAGATCCCATCAACAAACTCAGCCAGTCCCCACTTTAGGAGTGAGAGAGGCTCCCAGTGGAGACCTGATAGAAATACCAGCCTTGAAGAATCCATGAAGACTTCTGCCTTCTGGGAGTTTTTGTAGAGTGTGGAGTGTCAGCCTGGGGTTCTGGAGGGGAGGCAGTAGGGTCCTGCTGTGGGGTAGGGGAATGAGGCCTTGCCAGTGTGGCTGGGACTGGGACCTGTCCCTACATTGAGGGCAGTGACCCTGGTGCTAGGCAAGTAAGCCAGGAGACCAGGAGGGAAGGTAAAGTTTTGTGGCTACATCCTGTGCTGGGGAGAAACTGGGGAAGAGGCCCTTGTGGGGGAAAAAAAAAAAATCAAGGAGGGAGACAGTCCCGCTCAGCAGCTGTCATGTGATGTCTAGACTCGTATCTCCAAGAATGTGAAAATATCCCCAAGTTCCCTCATTCCTTACTTTTTCAAATCTGGATCTTTTGACTCAGTCTTTCTCTCAGTTTTGGGACTCTAGATTCCAAAACAATATTCCAAATATTCCAATTATGGCTCAGGTCCTTCTCTCTGTTTTATGACTCTAGATTACAAAACTCTAAACTCCAAAACAGCCTGCTGGGTGCTGGTGGCTCACGCCTGTAATCCTAGCTACTCAGGAGGCTGAGATCGTGCAGCCTTGAGCTGAAGAGTTCAGCGACAACACCCATACCCTAAGTTCAAGCCCCGTGACCGACAAACAAACAAACAAATGCCTTCATAAAATAAAACCCTCTATGGCCAACTATGGTAAGCAACTCAAATAACTAGGGAATCTGTGGGATTTTCTCACCCCATCTCCAGTCCCAAGCCAACTCCACTCCGGGGATGCCAGGCTAAGAATTTAGCATCTGATGGGACTGGGCTGAAGCCTGCCCCTCCCCTAAGCACAGGGGCCCTTGAGCCCCTCTGCATAGGTTCCCCAGTCTGCACCCTAAGTCATGAAGGAGGTCATAGCAGAGGAGAGCTCAGGCTGGCCTAGGTTGGGTCAGGCCCCAGGAGATTCCCATTGGTGACCCAGACTACATGCTCAGGAGGTGGCGAGAGGCAGACAAGGCTATCAAGGGAACACACTAGGACCAGAGTTCTCAGCAGCCAGACAGACAGGTCAGTGTGTTCGTAGTCTCATCCTCATCAACTTCTCTGCCCCTCCACGTTGCAGTGGAAGGTTTACCCAGGTAGTGGCTGCCTCCTGGCCGCCCTTCTGGCAGCTTCAGCCGGGCTAAGGCTGGGATCACCATAGGCAGGAGGCACAAAGCATGCGTGCAGACTGTTTCCTCCCCTGGAGAAAAAGTACAAAAGATGAAGTCCTACTTCTGTGTTCCTAGACCGCAGACGCCATGAGCCTGTGCAGCTGCTTTCCCTATTGTAGGTGATCTGATCGGTGGGGCTGGTTTTCTTCTTGTCTGGCAGTTTATGTTGCTTGATTGGTCCCAGGAAATTGTGAGGATGAGAAGCAAGCCAGAGCATTGGGTCAAAATGCCGGGATGTGTCCGTGAGATTAAACTCGTTTATCCATTGGTTACATAGTAAATTTCATTCCCTTCCTTCCTTCCTTCCTTCCTTCCTTCCTTCCTTCCTTCCTCCACATATTCCCATCTGGTGTGGGCTGATAATGGGGTGTCTTGGGTTTTCCTCCAAGATTGTGCTTTTGGAGACAGGTGGCTACTTGGCAGCCACCATCCTGCCATCCCATGGTATGTAAAGTATGTGGGTTCAGAGCTGGCCAGTGTCTGCTTCTGCTAGCATGGCTCCCTGCTTCCTTCTATTTACTGTGAACTGTAAAGAAAGAGAACAGTTAAGACAGAACAGAGCTCAGAACATTGGGAATTCAACAATTCGAGGGTTTGGTTTTGGTTTTCTAATGGGAAATGGTAACAGGGATAAGGTAGAGGGGCCCACAACCTCTATGGTTTGGAACTCTTGGTAGAAGTGAACTCCTGTCAATGAAAGAAGACTGCGATTGATTCCTCACTGATCCTACCTAGGCCAATTAAAATCAGTCTTGGCACTTCTGGTTTTTTCTTTGTTTGTTTTTTGTTGGTTGTGGAGCCTGAACTCTGGGCCTGGGCATTGTCCCTCAGCTCTTCAACTCAAGGCTAGTGATCTACCACTTGAGCCACAGCGCCACGTCTGGCTTTTTCTGCTTATGTGGTACTGAGGAATCGAACCTGGGGCTTCATGCATGCAAGGCAAGCGCTCTACCACTGAGCCACCTTCCCAGCCTGGCACTTCTAACTATTGACAGAGGTACTTTAAGGAGGCCAATCACAGGTACTGTTTTGTTCTCCTACCTCGTTACTGGACTGGTCAATATATGTACTATTACTATGAGCACTATTAGTGCTTCTGCTTGTCACCTTGCCACATCACGGGAGCAATCCTGCCTAGAGACGAAGCCAACACACTGGAAAGCAGGGGAAAAAATCAGGCAGATTCCTGTCACTATTCTCTGAGAACCTTGTCATGCTTTTGTTCAAAAATTAACACACAATGCTGAAACAATATATGAAAGTTAACAGATTTCCTTTGCCAATTTGAGTTCAGAAAGTTGTCTCTTGACATTGAAGAGTCCTGCCAGGCACTGATGGCTCATGCCTGTAATCCTAGCTATTCAGGAGGCAGAGATCTAAGGATCAAGATTCAAAGCTACCTTCGGCAAAAAAGCCTCTGAGATTCTTTTTTTTGTGTGGGTTGTGGGGCCTGAACTGTGGGCCTGGGCACCGTCCCTCAGCTCTTTAGCTCAAGAGTAGCACTCTACCACTTGAACCACAGCTCCACTTCCAGGTTTTTCTGCATCTGTGGTGCTAAGGAATGGAACCCAGGGCCTCATGCTTGCAAGGCAAGCACACTACCACTGAGCCACCTCCCCAGCCCTCTCTGAGATTCTTATCTCCAATTAATCACCTTTGGTGCTGTGGCTTAGAGTGGTAGAGTGCTAGCCTTGAGCAAAAAGAGCTCAAAGACAGAGTCTAGGACCTGAGTTCAAGCCCCATGACTGACCAAAAAATGAAAAAAAAAGAGAAGGAAAAGAAAAGAAAAAAAAAGAAAGTCTTGGCTAAGATGACAAATAGAAGGGCAAGAAAAGCCTAGGGCCCTGAGCTAGTGGCTCCTGCCTCTCAGACGCCTGCAAGCCCATCAGCCTGCATTAATGAGGAAGAACACGGAGGCGCTGAGAGGTTATGAAACATGCTTCCATTTGCATAGGGAGACGGGGATTCTGAACCTAGGCTGATTGCAAATCTGTATAATTCCTTCTCTCCTGCCAAGGTTACCCATGACCCCAGGGCAGATTTCCATTCAGTGGGCCTCACACGGGACCTGTGGATTCTGCAGATGGTGCTCCAGCTGCAGACCCATGAAGAACTTCTTGTTTTTGTTTTTTTGTTTTTTGTCAGTCATGAACCCCCGGCTTGGGCTTTTTTGCTAGCACTCTACCACTTTGAGCCACAGCTCCACTTCCAGTTTTTGAATAGTTAATTGGAGATAAGAGTCTCCTCACAGGGACTCTTCTGTCTGGATTGGCTTTGAAACCTGATCCTCAGATCTCAACCCTCCTGAGTGGCATGGGCCACTGGTGCCTGGCTATGGTTGTTACTGTTTTTTTTTTCCTTTGTAAGTGTGCCTTACATCACGGTACTTCATTATAGTAGAATTTGAATTCTTTGATTATATAATTATAATAATTATAAATATAAATAATATATATAAATAATTATAATTATTTGAATATTATCTGAACTGGTTTGGTGAGTCATTTATGATCCCAGTTACTTAAGAGACCATAGATTTCTATCCATGGATCTAGGTGATAATCTGTAGGTCAGGGTCTAAGGCAAAAATGTGAAACTCTCCCTGAAAACAAAACAAAACAAAAGGCTGGAAGCATAGCTCAAGCAGTAGAGCACCTCCCTAGCCAGTGCAAAGCACTAAGTTCAGACTCTAGTATGGAGGATAGAGAAAGGATTCTTCTGCCGAGTTGGCTTCACTGGGCCGCCCCTTTGGGTGCTCACAGAGCACTGATTCCTGACTTCCTGCCTGTGCATGGCTTGCTTCTGGTTTGCCCTGGCTGTCCCAGCAAGCAGGCATATGCATCATTTTACAAAGATGACTCACAGCCTTCATCACACTGGGGGGCTTCTTCCTCGTCCTTGATTCATGTGCCCAGCCAAATAGGATCAGGGAGATCAGACCTGAGACTAGAGCTTATAGCCTCTGACTCCTAGGGAAGCACTGCTGGGGTTGGAGCCATTGGAATGTAATGTATTCTCTCCATCCCCACTCACTGCAACTGCCTTAGGGGCTTTGCTCCATACAGCCAGGCCTCACCTGCAAAGTTGACCGTGACAGCCACAATGATGATCACGATCCCCAGGATGATGAAGGTGATGCTAAGCAGCCTAGCCAGACGGCCGAGCCTCCGTGCTCCGTCCATGTCTCCTTGTTGCACGCTGCTTCGAGACTGCAGAGAAAGATGGCAGAGATCTCAGGAAGGCTGTCCACCAGCCCCACAGCTGATGGCAAGCCGGCAGTGGCCTAAATGCCACTGTGTGCCACAGTGTCCCCACTGCCACCCACATTTTAGCAGCTTCCTCCTGGAGAGTTGGCCCGTGCCTCTGTGTGATCCCAGACCAAGCCTAGTCCTTGGTGGCAAGGGACAGCTGGAATCAGAACCAAACAATGCAGAGTGCTTCCTCTTCGGATAGTTCATGGCAGAGTGACAATGGCAGGTGGTATGATAGAGAACTAGAAGCTGGGAAGAGGGACCTGGTTCCAGGACACCTTGTAGGAGCCCACAGGCCACAGCCCCTCTTCCCCCCACCCCCCGGGGTCCAGCTCAAAGTCAATGTGTGTGGTTTTTTTGGGGGGGGTTGTTTTTGTTTTTTTTTGGTCAGCCATGGGGCTTGAACTCTGGGCCTAGGCACTGTCCCTCAGCTCTTCAGTTCAAGGTGAGCATTCTACCACTTGAGCCACAGTACCACTTCTGGTTTTCTGATGGTTTATTGGAGATAAGCATCTCACAGACTTTCAACCAAGCTCTCCTATCACACAAGAAAGCCAGAGTCAGAGTAGGGGAAACTGGTCTGTCCTTGTTCAGCTCTGTTTTTTACCTTGAACTTAGTGAATCTGGTGAAATTGGGTGGATAAGGGGGAGGGGGCCCTGAGCAGGCCTTGGATATCTTGGTGGGAAGTGTGTGTGAGTATCCAGCCTTAGGATCATGCCTGTGATGATCTGCAGTCATCTGCAGGACCAGGGCTGAGCCTAGAGTCCTCATCCCAGAAACTTTCTGTTCCTTTTATGCTTTGTGGACTTGCCTTAGCCCTCTATGGACAGACAAACAAGAGTCTCCTAAAGTGGGCCTACTTCAAGCCCTCAGACCAGCCATCCAGTTATTTCTGATTTTTTTTTGGTCAGTTGTGGGCTTTAATTCTGGGCCTAGGCTCTGTCCCTGAGCTCTTCAGCTCAAGGCTGAAGAGCTCTCTCTCCCTTGAGCCACAGTGCTACTTCTGGTTTTCTGGTGGTTAATTGGAGATAAGAGTCTCACAGACTTGGGGCTGGGAAGGTGGCTCAGTGATAGAGCGCTTGTCTTGCATGCATGAGGCCCTGGGTTCGATTCCTCAGCGCCACATAAGCAAAAAGAAAAAAGCTGGAAGTGGCGCTGTGGCTCAAGTGGTAGAGCACTAGCCTTGAGCTGAAGAGCTGAGGGACAGTGCCCAGGCCCAGAGTTCAAGCCCCACAACCGGACCCAAAAAAAAAAAAGAGTCTCGCAGACTTTCCTGCCCAGGCTGGCTTTGAACTGTGATCCTCAGATCCTAGTCTCCTGAGTAGCTAGGATTACAGGGATGAACCACAAGTGACCAGCTACTTCTGATTCTTATAGATTGTAGTTAAGTACATGATGATGATGATGATGATGATGATGATGATTATCATGATCATGATGACTCACTGAATGAACCCTTGCTTTGTGCCAGGAAGCTTGCTAAGGGCTAAACTTACTGATCTCATTTGGCCTCCAAATATTGTCTCCCAGATAAATAAAGTTGAGGTTTGGGGCCATGACCTTGCTCTCTCTGCTCTCTTGATGCAGGGGCCTCCATCATCAGAGGCCCATCCCTTTCACTGCTCAAAATCCTAACCAATCCGCCCCAGCTGTATTTTCATGCTAAGCAAGTAGTAGGACAATGCCACATCTGATGCCATCTGCATCTCACCTGTGTGCTCCCCCCCACTGAGCCACACCCCTGGAGTCTACTCTCAAAGTCACAATTCCTCTGCCATCCACCTTGCTAATTAACTGAGGGGCAAGGGGATAAAATGATTGGATACTGGCTTCTGAAAGACCCCTTGGACCATTGTGTCGGGATCCAAGGGGAGAGTAAGTCAGGAGGTATTGCAAGCATTCAGTGAGAGCCAGCTATGAAAGCTCAGTCCTGAATTCCCAGGATTTGGGATGCTGAGGCAGAAGACAAGGTGATCAGTAGTTCAAGACCAGCCTAGGTTATATGGCAAGACTCTATCCTCCCCTTCCCCGCCCCCCCCCCCCCCCACAAAAAGAGCTGGGTGCTGGTACAGGCCTATAATCCTAGCTTCTTAGGAGGCTGAGATCTAAGGATCTCAGTTCAAATCCAATTGGGCAAGGAAATCTATGAAACTCTTTTTTTTTCTTTTCCTGCCAGTCCTGAGGCTTGAACTCAGGGCCTAGGCACTGTCCCTGAGCTTGTTTTGCTCAAGGATAACACTCTACCACTTGAGCCACAGAGCACTTCTGACTTTTTCTGTGTATGTGCTACTAAGGAATGGAACCCAGGGCTTCATGCATGCTAGGCAAGCACTCTACCACTAAGCCACATTCTCAGCCCTTTAGTGCTAGAATAACAGCCTTGAGCAAAAAAGCTCAGAGACAGCACTGAAACCCTGAGTTCCAGCTCCGGGACTGGTACACGTAATAATCAGGGAGATGTTGTGAGCAGCTGAGGCAGACTTGCCTGCTCATTGTCTTCTATGGCTCTCAGATGACCTTTACACTTCCTGTTTGTAATCTTTTTCTACTCTTTTCTACAACCCCGGAGCCCAGCTAATTGGAATTGGGAACAGTAGCCTCATATACCTGTGTACTTTCCAGCATTCCTGCCTCCCCAAACCACCACATGCCAACTGCATCCCCATCCTTCCAGAGTAGGTCTACAGAACCACTGATGGGCAGGCAAATGGGGTGTTAGAAAAAAGAAGCTTGTCCAAGGCATGGAGGAATGGCCAGAGGACAGGAGAGATTGGGCGCCAGGGTATCCTAAATGGAAAGTGTCAAGGAGAGTGGGGCCTGTGTGGCTCCTCCGGCCTGGGAGAGGAAGCTAATAATGAGGAGAGCACAGAGGAGCACTGGGGGAGAGATCTCCCCAATCCTGGGGAGAGAGCCAGGTGCAGTGGTGAGCAGGAATGAACAAATCTAGCAGCAGGTGGACACAGCTGTTAGAAGCTTAGCCATGCATGGAGGGGGAAGGGGCTATCTTCAAGAGGGAAGAAGGGAGATCTAGCAAAGAGGCAAAGGGTAACAAGACAAGGAGTCACCGGGGCTGCCCACAATGCCCCAGGCAGCAGAGAGAAGCTGTGGTCTGATCTGGGACCCAGTGATGGACTGTGGACAGAGGAGGTGAGCCCCTGTTTCTAGGGCTTGGAGGAACATTGGCACAGGTAGACTCACATCTCCATGGGTCTAAAGGTGGGTCTAGGCAGGAGGTTGTATTTATACTCCCGGGTGTTAGGAATCTTAGCGACAAAGGGCCAATGCCATCCAGCAACAGGAAAAAAGAACATGGGTCTGAGCCGAGGGAAGGCATGAGTGGGCTCAGGATTTAGCCCATCTTGAGACTGAAGCTCAAGGTGCAGTCCCCACCTTGCTGACAGAGCCATCTGGATCAGGATTAAAAAGAAAGTCAAGCCGGACACCAGTGGTTCACGCCTGTAATCCTAGCTACTAGCAGGCTGAGAACTGAGGATCGCCCAGGAAAGTCTGTGAGACTCTTATCTCCAATTAACCACCAGAAAACCACAAGTGGTGCTGTGGCTCAAGTGGTAGCGTGCTCACCTTGAGCTGAAGAGCTGAGGGACAGCGCCCAGGCCCAGAGTTCAAGCCCCATGACCAAGAAAAAAAGAAAGTCATACTGGGCTGGGAATGTGACTCAGTGATGTTGCTCTGACATAGGATACAGGAGGCCTGAAGTTTCATCCACAGCCCCACCAAAAATAAAAAAGTAAAAATAGAGCATATTTCACAGGTCATGGAAAAGCAGTTAATTCTCATCTCCCTATGTCTCACATCATTCTCTTCTCTCTTACCAGCTTGTGGTATTATTTCTTTCATCTGGTCTCTATCCTTCTCTAGACTGTATGTTCCATGAAGGCAATCTCCATCTTGGTATCCCTCACATCTAATGAAGATCAGGCCCTAGAAGGTTCTCAGTAAATGTTTAAGGAAGAAAGAATTTAAAGGACAAGAATGAGAGGAAAGCTAGGCTCTGGTGGCTCACGTCTGTAATCTTAGCTACTCAGAAAGCTGAGATCTGAGGACCAAGGTTCGAAGCTAGCTGGGGCAGGAAAGTCTGTGAGACTCTTACCTCCAGAAGTAGAGCTATGGCTCAAGTGGTAGAGTGCTAGCTTTGAGTGAAAGAGTTCAGTGACAGAGCCCAGGCCTAGAGTTCAAGCTCGAGGACTGGCAAAAAAGAAAGAAAAGAGGAAGGAAGGAAGGAAGGAAGGAAGGAAGGAAGGAAGGAAGGAAGGAAGGAAGGAAGGAAGGAAGGAAGGAAGGAAGGAAGGAAGGAAGGAAGGGAGGAAGGAAGGAAGGAAGGAAGGAAGGAAGAAAGGAAGGAAGGAAGGAAGGAAAAAGAATAATGAGAGCAAAGTGACTTATAACCTTTGAACTTAGCCAGTAGAATGTTCAAAGTAAATAGATTCATGAAATATGTAAAGTTAAGCCCAGCACTCATGGCTTACAACTGTAGTCTTTCTAGCTACTCAGGAGGCTTAGAGCTGAGATCCAGAGTCAAAGCCAGCCTGGGCAAAGTCCAGGGGACTCTTATCTCCAGTTAACCAGTAAAAATCCACAAGTGGAGGTATGGCTCAAGTACTAGAGCGCCACTCTTGAGCAAAACAGCTAAAAGAGGCCCTGAGCTCCAGTACTGGCAGGAAAGGAGGAAAGAAGGAAGGAAGAAAGGAAGGAGGGAGGAAAGAAGGGAAGGAAACAAAGAAAAGCAAAAGAAACAAGAACCAAAGGACTCCTCAGCTATAAATACAACTGGCAGAGGGACAGGAGCAGAATTTGAAACAAGCCCTGTCCCCCAGCACTATAGAGAAATGCCTGTGGCTGCAATATTAATTCAGGACCATGGTCAGGTAGGGGTGTGTGTGTGTGTGTGTGTGTGTGTGTGTGTGTGTGTGTGTGTGTGTGTGTGTGTGTGTGTGTTCATGTGCACGCACATGCACCCATGCACTTGAGTAGGAGAGAGATGGTCAAAGAGGATGAGTCCCACACACATCCAGCAACCTTACGTCCAGTATCTCCTTTGTCTACAGAGACATGCCAAGCATCTCTTCACACGTGTACCTTTGGGCCTCAGAGACACCACTAAATTTGTAGCCAAATTTAGCCTACTTGCTCAGCCTCCTTGCTCCATGAATGGATGATTGTGTGTAAATGAATGCAAATGTGAAAAAAACCGCTGTGTCTACAACATATTAAGTTATGCAGTTACCAAAAAAATGCCTCAGGAAGGAAATATCAAAGCCATTCAATCTCTGTGACACTCTCCCATGCTTTGTAGGAACAAGCCACAGAAAACAGGCACCTGGCAGCCTCCTACAAAACCAGTCAGGACTGAGCACCTGCCCCGCATGGTGTAATGAGGGGTGACACTCAGCCCACACTAGCTTAAACCTGAGTTTCCTGCCCATGAAGGATTTTTTTTCCCTTCATAGAAAAATCGGCACAGTTTCACTCACATTAATAATCACAGTGATCATCTCCATTTATTACGTGTTTATGAAGCAGTTTCAGTCTGCCCTTGTGGTCTTCCCTTTTCGGGGACTTCATTCCTCAGTTAGTATTTCTCCTTTTGTCTAGGCCTCTCTCGCTGGGATCATGCTAAATCCAAGGCTTTCCTGCTCTCCCAGCTTTTTTCTGTTTCCTCTTCAGCTCTGCCCTGAGTATGTTCCCCTCCTCTGTTTTCTAGTTGTTGCTTTTTCCCACCTCCACAATCTCTTTTTCCAGGCCCCAGAGTTCAAGTCCCACAACTGACAAAAAAAAACTTTCCTGGGTTGGAGGCATGGCTCAGGTGGTAGAGTACCAGCCAATGAGTGAAAGCAAGCATCAGATAGTGAGTTTGAATCCTGGTCTCAGACAAAAACCAAAACCAAAACCCCTTTTCTGTCTGCTTTCCTCTGCCTACTCCATCAGTATTTTCAATACCAGAACTCCAATAGGGCTCCAACATTTTGGGGCTGGACAGCTAAGAACCGGAAGCAAACCTCCCATCTCTCTTTAGCAAGTGGCCTGTCACTGCCCTTTTTTCTGAGCCTATGGCTGAGCTCAGACTTCTACCATCACTGTCTGGACATGGGGTCTCTCTGATGTAGTCCATTTCCCACAGTGGGGTTGATAGGTTTTAATTGGTTATTGGTTTAAAAATACAAACTGACTGTCCTGCCTCTGTTTAAAACTCCCAGACACTCCTCACCACCACTAGAATAAAACTGAAATTCCAGCTGGGGCACCAGGGGCTTACATCTGTAATCCTAGCTATTTGGGAAGCTGAGATCTGATGACTGTGGTTCAAAGCCATCCCAGACAGAAAATCCTTGAGAGTTTTTTTTTTGTTGTTTTTTTTTTTGGGTCCGGTCGTGGGGCCTGAACTCTGGGCCTGGGCGCTGTCCCTCAGCTCTTCAGCTCAAGGCTAGCACTCTACCACTTGAGCCACAGCGCCACTTCCAGCTTTTTTCTTTTTGCTTATGTGGTGCTGGGAATCGAACCCAGGGCCTCATGCATGCAAGGCAAGCGCTCTACCACTGAGCCACCTTCCCAGCCCTTCCTTGAGAGTTTTATCTCCAAAGAACCAACAAAAGTCAGAAGTAGAAGTGTGGCTCAAGTTGAAGGAGCACAACCTTGACCAGAAGAGCTAAGTGAGAGTGCGAGACCCTGAGTTCAAGCCCCCAGTACTAGCACACATACTCTCTCTGTCTCTCTGTCTCTCTGTCTCACTGTCTCTCTGTCTCTGTCTCTGTCTCTGTCTCTGTCTCTCTCTCTCTCTCTCTCACACACACACACACACACACACACACACATACTAGTCAATCCCTTATTCTCAGAGTGAGTCCCCGCCAGCTGCCAAGCCCCATTGCATTCTTACTCCCTTCCTCCTCCATGACACACCAGCCAGCCCTTTCTTTATCTCAGCCATCTACTGCCCAAGGGCCTACCACAGTGCCTGCTCCCAAAAGGAGGCACAGTATTTGTTGGGGACATAACTATCTCTACTTAGTTTTCTCAAAACAAGCAACTTGCCATTTGAGTGGACCAAATGAATGAGCCAGCAGTGTAACCACCATGAGAGAGTGTCATTGCCACCCCTCCCCATATCCTGGCCTGCCCTCGATTCCAAATGCCAGGCTCAACCCCATTCAGCCTCTTCGCTCACTAACCACAAGTGGAAATCTGACCACAGTCTTCAGCCCCTAAACCTATCATGGGCATGCTACCACAAGGATAAAGCTTTAAAATGCTATATAAGGGAAAGCAGACAGTCACAAAGGGCCATAAGTTATTTTTGGGGGGTGAGTCCAGTCGTGGGGCCTGAACTCTAGGCCTGGGCGCTGTCCCTCAGCTCTTCAGCTCAAGGCTAGTGCTCTACCACTTAAGCCAGAGTGCCACTTCCGGCTTTTTTCTTTCTTTTTTTTTTTTTTTGTTTATGTGGTGCCGGGGAATCGAACCCAGGGCCTCAGGCATGCAAGGCAAGCGCTCTACCACTGAGCCACCTTCCTAGCCCCAGGGCCATAAGTTATGTGAGTCCGTTTATACAGTATTCCAAATAGGTAAGTCTAGAGAACCAGAAAGATTTGTATTTACCAAGGACTGTGAGAGATTAGAGATGTAGAGTAGTGCACAGAGTTCCGTTTGAAAGGGAGGAAGATGTTCAAATGAATTGTGGTTAAATTGTAACTGTCTGTGAGTACACTGAATTACCATTCTGCCACAAAACAAGAAAGAAAGGAAGAAAGGAAGATACAAGGAAAGAAAGGAAGAAGAAAGAGAGAAAGAAAGAAAGAAATCCTTTTGGATATGGTAGCTCAGGCCTATAATCCTAGCTACTCAGAAGGCTGAGATCTGGAGGATCTTGGTTGGAGGCCAGCCCAGGCAAAAAGTTAGTAAGGTTCTCATCTCTATCAATAGCTGGGTATGGTAGCACATATCTGTCATTCTAGCTACAGGTGGGGGAAGTATAAGTAGAAAAATCACAATTCAGGTTGGCCCAAACATAAACATAAGACCCTATTCAAAAGTAACTAAACGGGACTGGGAAGGCTCAGTGGTAGAGTGCTTGCCCTGGGTTCAATTCCTCAGCACCACATAAGCAAAAAAAAAAAAAAAGCCAGAAGTAGTGCTGTGGCTCCAGTGGTAGAGCACTAGCCTTGAGCTGAAGAGCTGAGGGACAGCGCCCAGGCCCAGAGTTCAGGCCCCACAACCACCAAAAAAAAAAAAAACCAAAAAAAACTAAAACATAAAAGAAGGCTGGAAGTGTGGCTTGAGTAGTAGAGCATCTGCCTAGCAATTGTGGGTTGCTGAGTTCAAAACCCAGTATTCACAAATACTGTTGTCATATGCAACATGAATGGAACTGGAGAAGATGTGTGTGTGTGTGTGTGTGTGTGTGTGTGTGTGTGTATGTTGGTCATGGGGCTTGAACTCTGGGCCTGGTCACTGTCCCTGATCTCTTCAACTCAAGGCAAATGCTCTACCACTTGAGCCACAGCACCACTTCCGGTTTTCTGGTGGATAATTGGAGATAAGGGTCTCATGGATGCTTCAGCCGGGGCTGGCTTTGAACTATGATCCTCGGATCTCAGCCTCCTGAGTAGCTAGGATTATTGGCATGAGCCACCAGCACCCAGCTGAAACTGGAGACCATTATGTGAAATGAAATAAACAAGCACTGAGAGACAAGTCCCCTCATGATGTTATTCATGTGTGAAGTCTAAACAAAATGATCTCATAGAAGATGAGACTAGAAAGTGGGTCTCAAGAGACCAAGGAACATAGGAGGAGGGAGGGAAGGGGAGCAGTTGATCAGTGGGTGTAGTCACAGAGAGGGACAAAGTAAGACAGACGCAGGTAACAAAAAGATACTGTACCTTACAGAAAGCTAGAAGAAAAGATTTTTAAATTTTCTACCATAAAAAAGTAGGAAATGAAACCAGGCACCTGTGGCCCATGCCTATAATCCTAGCTACTCAGAAGCCGTGTGCTGGTGGCTCACACCTATAATCTTAGCTACTCAGGAGGCTGAGATCTGAGGATTGTGGTTCAAAGCCAGCCCGGCAAAAAAGTCCATGAGACCCTTATCTCCAGTTAACCATCAGAAAACTGGAAGTGGCACTGTGACTCAAGTGGTAAAGCTCATCTTGAGCTGAATAGCTCAGGGACAGCGCCCAGGCCCAGAGTTCAAGCCCCACAACTGACAAAAAAAAATCCTTGTTACTCAGAAGGCTGAGATCTGAGGATCCTGGTTCAAAGCTAACTGGGAACTCTTACCACCACTTAATCGCCAAAAAGCCAGAAATGGAGCTGTGGCTCAACTAGTAGAGCACTAGTCTTTAACAAAAAAGCCAAGGAACAATGAGTGCCCAGGCCCTGAGTTCAAGCCCTGGTATCTGCACATACATGCACATACACGCATGCACACACACACACACACACACACACACACACCAAAGCAGTTGTAAATGTTTGGAGAAATATCTGTTTAACTGATTTAAACATAATATGCACATATATTGAAACATTATATAACACTCACTAGAATATATAATCCTTATGTTTTTATGTATAAGATTAAAATAATTTTTAAACCCATTTGAATCTTACTCTCCAGATGGATCAGTTGTATAAAATGTGAATTATATTTCAATAAAGCTGTTTTGGTTTGTTTGTTTTGGCCAGTCCTGGGGCTTGAACTCAGGGCCTGGGCACTGTCCCTGAGCTTCTTTTGCTCAAGGCCAGCACTCTACCACTTGAGCCACATTCTCAGCCCAATAAAGCTATTTTTAAAACTCCACTATTAGTCAGGTGTGGTGGTGCATGCCTGTAATCCCTGCACTCTGAGGTTGAGGCAGGAGGATCACAAGCTGGAGGGTAGCCTAGAGCTTATATAGCTTCTCCCTCCATGGTCTCAAAACATTAAAATCAAGAAAAGGAAAAAGAACTGTAATCCTAGCACTTAGGAGGCTGAAACAAGAGGATCACCTGGGCTAAGTGAGCTCCTACCTCTAAAACCAAACAAAGTAATTCCACAGTGGCTTCCCATCCCCCAAAAGGGACATCCCAGCTGCACTTAGCCATTATGACCCCAGCACTTAATGCCTAGTGTTGTTCTTAAGTACTTTAGGAGTTCATCTCATTTCACCCTCATTGCTATCTAATGCAGGTGTCATGCTAATGCCCATTTTGCAGATGGGTAAACTGAGAGGAGTGACTTTCCCAGGATGCCACGGCTCCCTTGTGCTTCTGTCTAGATGGGCACTTCTTGCAATATGTTGTAAGGATCTGTTTACATGGTTCTCTGCCTGGCCCACAGGCTCCTGGGACTTGACTGTGGTGTCTGGTATTGTACTGGGTTCCAGGGTCTCAGTCTTGGGTACCCGGTCCCTTTAATAAGGCCAGCTCCCACCCAGCCCAAGCCATGGACCTGCCCCACCCCCACCCTCACTGGTGACAAATTCTCGAATATGTTTTCTCCTGAGCCCTTGTGTGATTTCCCTCCCCAGAGCCTGTCCTCTCACTAGGGACCTTTCCCTGTCACCAAGAGCTTCTCCCTGCCCAGAGCCGGTGGCTGCACCTGGGGGACCTGGCTCTGTCCCCTAGCTGCTCCCAAATGTGGCAGGAGCACAGGAAGCCAGAAGGTTCCTGCCTCTTAAGCCAAATCCCTGTATTCAAAAACAGAGATGTCCTAGCAGCCAGAACCGATCTGACAGGGGCTGGAGGAGTCTCTCCCTGGATGGAGACTGGACTTCCATGATGGAGCCAGAGATATGGGAAGAAATACCAGCAGAGGGACCACAGCCCCACCAGGGGTTTGGTGACAGAGGATGTGGCACACAGGGTCAGGCCATCGATTCCTGGGGCCCTGACCAGCCTGGGAGCTGCAGCATCTCCTCATTATGATATTCATCGCCACGCCCAGCCTCTCCCCCAACCTTCTTAGACCACCAGTGACACTGGCCTACATCTACTGGCACTTTTGTGGGATTTGTTTTTTTCCCCTGTAAGTAGCTCTCCCTAAAATGGCTTGGCTTGGGGACAATCTGATGAATGGGGAGCCCTTTGAAAGTAAAGATTCCCCCCTCACGCCCTCTGATTCCCCAAACTTCCACTCAGGTCTAGACTTCCCTGCTCTAAAGACGGATGACGAAGTGTGGGTAAGCACGAAGTCCAGAGGGGCTTTGGGGGAACTCAGCAGAGCCAACGCCCTCCCCTCCCATATGTCCCGAAAGTGAGCCAGCCACCCAGGCCTTTGATCAAATGGTAGGGCAGCTGCTGCTCGCTCTTAGAAACAAGCTGGCAGAGGCTGGTAGAATGCCCAAGTGGCCCAGGGGACCTCTTGTGTGTCTACGGTCCCTGGGACCTTCTTTGGGCTCAATCTTTGTGGACCTAGAGTTCTTATGAGGAAAAGCTCTACTGAGGATGGCCCCCCATACTGCCATCCAAGTAGACAAGCACCCCCTGCAAACCTGGCTGTATTTCTGCCCTAATGTCCATAGTTGCAGGCAGTTCTCCAAGGCCCTCTCCCCAGCAGGGATGGGGAAAAGTCAGACTATGATGCCCAGGACAGAGAAGAAAGGGACACAGAAGTTTTCCCTCCCTAAACATCTCTTGAAGAGAGATGAGGAAGGGTCTGCCACCAAGCCCCCAGCACCCAGCTGTCTTTGTTCAATACCCTGCAAGCTTGTTGAGTGTCTGCTTGGAGACAGGCCTGCCCATTCCTTGAACCCAGATCCTGTCCCCTAACAAAGAGTACTTACCATTATAGAAAAGATGAGAGGGATGAGGTTGAGGGGCCAGACGGGGCAGAAGCAAGAAGCGATGGCAAGGATTAGGTAATCTTTAGGGGCCTCTTGGTCCTGGGCATAGGAGGTGGTGACGATGGAGGATGCTCGCCGTGAGCTAACACGGGAAGGGGAGCCGGGGTGGGAGGTCTCCCGGTGCACCTCAGAGATCACCTTGAAAGGCAGGCTGTGCCCATTCTGCTCCAGATCCAGAGCCCCTGACAGAGACTTGGACAGATTCAGGGCTGTGTCCCCCTTGTCCTCCACCTTGGTGAGAAGCTTCTCCATCTCAGGCAGGTCCAATGGTGAGGTGGAGCCCAGCTCCTGCGACCGGGTAAACTGAGGCTGCACTGGATTGGCCATGTTGGACCAGGTCTTAGGCTCAAAGCTTGCACAGGGGCTTCAGAGAGACCTCAGCATACCATGCCTCCACCCACACTGAGATGGGGAGAGGGCTGTCTCCAGGGCAGGAGCAGAGATGTCACCCCAGGGAACCAAGAGGCCAGTGAGGTACGCCACCCGGAAGGCTTGGAGGGGCTTCTCAAGGCCAGCTGAGCCGGGAGGCCAGAGTCTGCTGCCTCCCTGGCGGATGCCGGAGCTTTCAGCTGTGTTCAAGTTTGAGGCCAACTTTGCCGGTGCTGCTGACGGCACAGATGGGCGGGGAAGCAACAGAAAGCCCAGAGAGCAGAGAGAACGCTCCTTTCCAGAGGAAGGCTGAGACAGAGAGGCTGGTGTATGTGTGTGTGTGTGTGTGTGTGTGTGTAAGAGAGAAGGAAAGAGAGAGAGAGCAGCCTCCCTCCCTCTGGCCCTCCTTGGAGATGCCTTTTCTTTTCAATTCCCCTCTCCCTAGAGAACCACCCATAGGCAGCATTCTGCCTCTGCCCCAGCCTCGCCTGGCCCAGCCCAGCCCAGCCCTCAGGGATTCAAGCCAGCCTCTGGTTTCCAGCAGAGACTCCTCTGGGCCAAGGGTTCTGGATGGGGGAAAATGACTGATCATAGAGACACGGGCCTCTGCTTCTTTCCTACTGAACTGTATTTTGCATCCTCATGGCTTCTGGGAAATGTTGGATCCACCCAGTATCCCATCCAGATCTTTGCCCTCAACTCCTAGAGACCAAAGGTTGCATCCTGGCTCAGGAGGGAAGGGGAGATATGGACACAGCATGGCCCCAGCCTTGCCTGGGCTTCAAAGCACCTTACCAAGGGGTGGGGAGGGGTCTGCAAACCCAGGCTTTCCCATCATGTTCAGAAGCAGTCGATGATGCTGGCTCCTGAGTGCCTGGAGTTCTGGCTACCTTTCCTCTCTATATCTTTATTCTCTCGTGCTTATGTTCCTTCTCTGTGTTTTTGCCTCCTCTAATCTCTACATCTTCTCCTCTCTATCCCTTGCCTCTCTCCTTACCTTGCTTTAAAAGAGTCACCTGGAGGCAAAAGGGGTGGATGGGTGGCATTGGGTAGGTATGGGGCTTGGTGGAAGTGTAGGAAATTATTTAAAATTCTAAGGACAGCTGGTATGGTAGTACTGCCCTATAATCCAAGTTATTCAAGAGGTGTTTGAAGGAGGACTAAGTTCAAGGCCAGCAAAAGTTAGCAAGACCCTATCTCACAAACAATGCAAACAAAAAAAAGGGGAGGGGGGCTGGCTCAAAAGTTACAATACTACATGTACAGTGGCCTAAGCTTAATCGCCAGTACTACAAAAATAAAATAAAATAACAGAGGAAGGTCAGGAAATTGGACCTAGAAGAATCTCAAGGTCATTGTTATAATATTATATATAATACTATATATTATATACAATATAATAACCTCAAGATTATTGTTCTAATAATTGAGAAACTGAGACCCAGAATTGGAAAGAGACACTTATATCCAACTGCATCCCAGTAAGACTTCAGCCACTGACCCAGGTTCTGGGGCTTGGTTAAATTTGGCTGTGTTAGTGGGGAGAAAAAAGTTTGGGGTTATACCTCAAGCTGGCCTCCGAAAGGCTGCTTCTAGTAAAGTCTGAGTCAGACAGATGGAGAGACAACTGGCAGGAGGAATGAGAGGAAGGAGCACCAGGGAGAGGAGCCACACACAGGGCCCCTGAGGTGGCAGCTGGAGAGTTAATAACACTTAGCAAGCCAGGTGCCTACGGCTAAAGCTTGTAATTCTAGCTACTCAGGAAGCTAAGATTTGAGGATTATGGTTCAAGGCCAGCCTGGGCAGGAAAGTCTGTGAGACTCTTATTGCCAATTAACCACCAGAAAACCAAAAGTGGTGCTATGGCTCAAAGTGGTAGAACACTCACCTTGAGTGCAAAAAGCTCAGGGACAGCACCCAGGCCCTGAGTTCAAGCCCCACAGGGAAAAGAAAACAAAACACTTGGCAGCTAATAGATTTTGAAAAGGTTGGTAACTTAGGCCCAAATTTCAGTTTTGAGAATTAGACTATATTTGCTGAGTGCCTCTGATTTCAAGTTTCCAGAAACATGTTGATGCCTTGAAAATAGGAAGGTGCTTTCCAAGGGGGGTGGAGGTGGGGCGGGTTCTTGGCACTGCCAGGCGCTGTCCTCTGCAAGAGCCCAATTCAGTAACCTCCAGCCATACGTAACTACTGAACACTTGAAATGAGACTAGTCCTAATGAAGACATGCTGTGGGGGAGAAATACACACAGGATTTAGAAGATGGGGGAGAAATACACACAGGATTTAGAAGATTCGAAAGAAAAGTAAGTGAAAGATCTCACTCAATTTTACCTTGATATCATGTTAACACGATGGTATTTAGATATGTTGGGCTAAATAAAATGCTAATAAAATTAATTTCATGCTTCCTTTTTCCTTGTCCTTTTTAAGCAAAACTGGACATTAAAAATGAGGTTATCGTTATATTTTCATTAGTCAACACTTGCCTAGAAGACAGAATGAACCAGACATAAAGGGGTCTTTTTGATTTAATAAAAAGAGAAAAGGAAAAAGCCACAAAGTCCCCAGAGTGGCCTGTGGCAGTGAGGTTGCCTGGTTGGGCTGGAACTAGGGGCACCTTGGGAACTAGATCTGTTTCACCAGGGCAGACACTATGTTTACAGTGCCATCTATTGGATGATGATAGAATTGAGGTAGGTACCAGAGAGGAGGCAGGGAAGGAGAAATAAGGTATTGGGGCTGCCCAGTCCAACCCAACCTACTCCAGTCATCAGTGGCCCTGGTGAGTCTCTATATAGATTGTACATGGAGGCTAATGGATTATATTCACCCTATAAAGTGGACTTTGTCTTGCACAGTATTGACTCACACAATATCAACGCACACATTGATACTGGGGCTTGAACTCAGGGCCTGGGCATTGTCCCTAGGCTTTTTCTGCTCAAGGCTGGCAAAAGAAAGTAGAGTCACAGCTCTGCTTTGGACTTTTTGGAGATAGGGCTTTTAGATAGAAACGTCATAGATTTTTCTGCATGGAGTAATTTCCAACTGTGATCCTCAGATCTCAGCCACCTGAGTAGCTAAGATTACAGGTGTGAATCACGGGCACCCAGCTAGCATATGTTTATTTGTATAAATTATTGCATATAAAACTTGTGGTTACGGGCTGGGAAGGTGGTTCAGTGGTAGAGCACTTGCCTTGCATGCATGAGGCCCTGGGTTCAATTCCTCAGCACCACATAAGCAAAAAGAAAAAAGCCGGAAGTGGCGCTGTGGCTCAAGTGGTAGAGCACTAGCCTTGAGCTGAAGAGCTGAGGGACAGCGCCCAGGCTCAGAGTTCAGGCCCACAACCGGACCCAAAACAAAAAATAAAAAACAAAAAAAACTTGTGGTTTCAAACTTAACATGAAGATCTTGAAACCCTGGTATAATTTCTTACAGAAATTAAGTCAGCTCCTTGGTCAACTCCCTGTTCACGTGGACAGCCTGACAGAAGATCTGAGTGGTGAACTTTAGTCCAGCTGGAATGTAGTCTGGAAGAGCCCTGATCTGTAACCTTATTAGAGTGTTGTAATTGTTACTCTCTATCCTTTAAAAGTTAACTCCAGCCAGGCACCAGTGTCTCACACCTGTAACCCTAGCTACTCAGAAGGCTAAGATCTGGAAGATCCTAGTTTGAGGTTAGCCTGGGCAGAAGAGCCTACATGGCTCCATCTCCAAAATAATCAGCAAAAGACAAGGCTGAAGGTGCAGATTAAGTGACAATGTATCAACCAATCAAGCAAACTGAGGGAGCATGAAGCCTGATTTGAAACCCAGAAACGAGGTACCCCTAAAAAAAAAGAGTTAACTTTCTCTACTTGAAATACTATTTGAGTGGGCTGTTAGTATTAATTTTATGAACATACAAGATCTTGTCAGTTTTAATATTTTTTAGTCATAGTAGCTCTTGTGTTTTCCCTTTCTGACATTTTCTTTTTTATTTGCATTTCATGTGCATCATTATACATTCCTGTTTTTGGACAATACATCTGGTCTCAGTTGATAACATTCATTTCTTTAATAATCACATACTTATCTTTCCTTCACAGCAATAACTAAGGATACTCTAAAAAAACATTGGGGAGATGAAGGAGTTCCTATTGGGTTAATAAACAGATGTATGTACACACAAATATTCATATATCTACAATGAATATAATCTAAACGCCTCCGAGTGCTTCATAACAGCATGCAAATCTGTTGGTATGTACACTCAAACACATAACCCTGATAAAACAAAGAAGATAGCTGGGAGCTGGGGGTTCACGCCTGTAATCCTAGCTACTTAGGAGGCTGAGATCTGAGGATCGCTGTTTGAAGCTAGCCTAGGAAGGAAAGTCTGTGAGACTCTTGTCTTCAATTAACCACCAGAATACCAGAAGTGGTGCTGTGGCTCAAAGTGATAGAGTGCTAGCCCTGAGTGAAAGAGCTCATGGACAGCACCCAAGCCCTGAATTCAAGCCCCACAACCAACAACAACAACAACAAAAACACCAAGGAAGATTATATATTTCAGACTCTATGATCATTCTTTTCATCTCCTTACAACAATCTTGTGAACAGAATATGTCTGAACAGCTTCCATTTAGTGAGTGTTTGTGTGGGCCAAGCACCAAGCTAAGGGCTTTAACTCATTATCTTACTTCATCTGCACAACAGCCTATGATAAAGCACTCGTGTTAGTCCATTATATGCATGGGGACAGAACGCACAAAGTCCCTATGTCATTGGCCCACAGTTGGTGAGCTTAGAGGAACGCAGTCACCTCCCTCCTGGCTGAGCTCCTGTTGATCTTTCTCAGCCTCATGTCATATTTCTGTCTATAGAGGGCGCTTTAGACATGCTTGGACTATGTGGCTTGGCGAGAACCTTCTTTTAAAGCCTGAGATTTAGAATGCTGAAACAAGACTAAGACACTGTGTCCAGACTGGCCTATTATAAGATTATAATAATAATAAAGTCATCATAATAAAGTCATCATTTGTGAATACCTTCTAATTACCCAAAACTGTATGCTATGAACCTTGTTAATCTCACGGCCACCCTGGCATTATTATTATCCAAGTCGGAGGTGAGAAACTAGAGGTAAGGAACTGAGCGAGCAGGAGATTCTGGCTCTTTCTTTTCTACTGTATGTCGAGCAGAAAACAAGGCTCAGGGTCTCAAATTCTGTTCCCGATGAGTCCCAGAGTCCCAGCCTTCCTCTGATCTTTGCCACAGCCTTGACTGAGTCTTGGGGAGCACAGAGGCGTGTGGCTAGGACCAGGATGTGTGTGTGTGTGTGTGTGTGTGTGTGTGCCAGAGTGTTGAGGCTTGCAGAAAGCAAAGACCTCTCAAAATCTGGCAGTGCACCTGGTCTCAGCTGTCCTGCAGAACCCCCACTCTACCCTGAGTCTATGCCTGTGGGTATCTCTCCAGTATCTGTGGGAGGGTCCCCTATTTTGAGTTGGTTCTTATCACCCTTTCTCTCACCTGGCAAGTGCCCCTCTCTCCAGAGACCAGAAAGCCTCAGCCTTTCCCTGGCACAGTTGGCTCCCCAACCCAGCAAAGTATCACCTGCAGCATTAGCCCCATCAACCTGTGGGAGGCTAGACAGGAGGTCATCTTTGGTCATTCTTCGGGTGGGGGCAGCCCTATGCCTCTTCCCCTTCTCCCCCGCAGCAGCCTGGTTCAGCAGCCACCCTTCCTTCCACATGGATCACAGACAGCATGGCCCACTTTTCCGTGGGAGCTCTACCTGTCCCTTAGAGTACCCTCAGGACTTCTTTGCCCCCTCCCGTCTCTGCCCACTCCACTTTCAGCTTCCTTCCCTGGCACTGGCCAGACTCTCCTTTCTGGTCAGCCCTCACAGTGGCTCAGTGCAGACAGACCGCAGCTCTGCAGGGAGACTTGGAGGCCCAGTGCATCCTCAGCCTCCCAGGCCCTGGTGACTCTGTCCATGTAATGTTCTCCCTCGCTCACAGGGCCACAGGAGGAATGCCATCTCGCTATGCTCAGCCACTGCCCTGGGCTTGCTATGAACCTGTGTCCAGGTTCCTACCTGTAGGCAGTAATCCCTGACCCAATGTTCCAAGGACAATCCCCAGCTCTCCAGCTTTAGGTCCTCTTGGGCTTCTGGGCCCAGTGGAGCAGACAGGATGACTTTTCTTTTTTTATATTTTCTGCTTCTCCTTCCTCTCCCAAATCAGATTTGGGGTAAGGGTCCCGGTAGGGGAAGGGGGCCCCTACACCATGCTCTCATACCACAGCAGGTGTCCACACCCACTCCCACACAAGACGCCTTTCCAGAAGCAGCAAGCAAAACAGAGCACAGCAATACCAAAGGCCACTTTCCAAGAAGAGGTCCAGTCCAAACCTACGAGTCAGGGAGGATCCTGCTCTTTTTCTCAGAGCTCCCATCCCAGGCTGGGAAATGGGGTGCTGCTCGGGCCCCAGAACGCCTTCCCATCCGGAAGGCAGCTTCCTCTACCGCTCAAGTCGCAGCCTGTTTAATTTTGTATGTACCCCGCCGGCCTGGTCTCTCTTCAGGCCTAACAGTGCTCCGTGTGGTAGTGTGTGGGGGTCAAGAGTGCTGATAGTTCAGCCTGGGGCTCGTTCGCAGATAGTCCCGCGGTGGCCAGGGAATCGATCCAGCAGGGGGCCCCCCAGGGCATCGGCACCAGCTTCCTGCGGAAGCCTGGACTAAGCTGGGTGCCTCGATCTCCACCCGGGGCTGTCCCAGGAGCGCTTGTGGGGAGCACGTGGCACAGCGGGGCGCAGGAGGCGCAAAGCTGAGCGCGGCAGTGCCGGGCCAGGGCCGCAGGGGCGCGGAGTCCTTGGGGATGGTGGCCTGGTTGTGGCACTCCAGGTGGCCGCAGGGCCCCCGGGGCGCGGGGCTGGCCCGCAGGACCAGGGAGAGTGCGGCGATGCGGTGGATGGCCCGGCGCAGCGTGGCGATCTTGGAGAGCCTCTTGCCTCCTAGGTCGTGGCGCAGCGCGCGCCGCAGCGCGTTGAAGGCCTCATTATAATCCAAGATGCGCTTGCGTTCCCGCACATTGGCCGCCATGCGCCTCGCCTTGGACCGCACGGGCCGGCTGCGCTTTCTGCCTGCAGCCTCCTCCGCCTCGCTCACGCCGCGAGGAGCGCTGTTTTCCCTTAGCACCCCCAAATCCCTCCCAGCCTCTGGGCAAGAGCCCCCTAAGTCTTCTGCAGAGGCCTCAGCCCCCTTGAGGCCCCGGAGGCCTAGTCCTGGAGCGCCGCGGAGCATGGCCTGTTCCTAAGCCCTGAGGATCTGGCTCGGGATCCCCAAGGAGTGTTGACTCCCGATGCAGCTGGACACTCCCTGGACCGGCCCTGGCTTTATGGCACTACTTGGCTCCCCGCCCTCCTCATCCATCCATCTCCCTCCTCCTGCTTTATTACCTGCCCCCAGGTAAGTTGGAGAGGGAGGAACTGAGAGGAAGGAAGCAAGCATGCATATTTTTGTACCCCAGACCAACTGCGAAGCCTGGCCACGCCTGCATCTGTCTGCAGCCGCCACAAGGAACCTGGGCTCCCTCGCTCTATTCTGGCATGCCTGTGTTCCACGTCTTTTTTTTTCCTGATTCCAAATGGACTGCCAGATTTGGCCAACAGACCATGCCATAGAATGTTGGAAACGGTGGGTTGGGTGTGTTTTTAAGAATCTTGAGCCGACAGTTCAAAGCCAGCCCAAGCAAGAAAGTTCATGAGACCCTTATCTCCAGTTAATCAACAAAAAAGCCACAAGTGGAGGTATGGCTCAAGTAGTAGGGCACCAGCCTTGAGGGAAAAAGCTAAGGGACAGTGCCCAGGCCCTGTGTTCAATCCCTATTACCGGTATACATGTGTGCATGGTATACATGTGTGCACGAGCCGCGCACACACCCACCCACACACACCTTGAAAGTCTTTGCTAAGTCCTGTGGCAACCACAGAGCTGTCACTGAAGGGAAAGCATGCTGTGCCTACCAGAGGGCTCCATCACGGAAGGACAGATCTGACCCCGCAGGCCCACAGTACCCTGAAGATGAGCTGAGAGGAGTGTGCAGGTCTTTTCAGCTTCCAGTAGGAGGCTGGCTGGGACTGTGGGTAACCCATTCTGCAGACCAAGGTAGGCTGGGTCAGAGGTAGAGGGTAATGAGGATTTTTCCTTTTCCCTCTGACTTCCCTAGAGTAGCCATCAGGAGCATCCATTGGACTCTGAGGCCCTTGGACAGCCTGGCCTCATCATGCAACACAGTCATGTGATAATGTGGGTAAACAACCTGTACTTTCACTACCAGCAGCTGCAGTGATTTGAATTTTCAGCAGTCTCCGAGAAGCAATAATGCTTAATCTAGACAAAGACACCCCCTCCCAAAAAAAAAAAAATGAGATTTCTGGCATCTGCAGGTAAGTTAGAGCACCTTAATGTGAGTCTTCTCCCAGCCACAATCCAAATGTCTCCCAAATGCCAAGGCCTGTCATAGCATCAGGATGGGCACACAGGCCTCATCCAGACAGTGACTCCGCCCTGAGTGATTTGGTGCCAGTCACTTCCGGTCTTTGCCTCTCAGCTTCCTTTTGGCACAGCAGCTATCCTCTCTGTGGGAGTATATGCGAGACTGGCTACATGACTTGCTGGCACTGGTGCAAAATGCAAACACGGGGCCCAAGGGCCAAAATATCAACAGTTTGAGGATGTTGACCATGCAGCATTAGGCTAACTCCAGATACTTCTAACCCACTGGACAGGACCCTCACCCATGAATGAAGCCAGCCCTGAGCTACTGGATGTAGCTCACTTGGACACCTCAGGGAACTAAGAGGCCACCACCAAAAGGGAATGGGTGGATAAGCAGAAGTACCTCCATTTCCATGGAAAGATGAAGGGAACCTATCCAAGGAAGCCTTCCTGTCCCTGGATCTGCAGGAGTCTCTCAGAGGGGAGGATCAGCCTGGGGCAGCATAGGAGCTGGGGGGAGAACACCAGTGGGTAATGATAAACAAGCCCCTTCTAGCATTTTCCTTCTTCCAGGGACTCTGCATCTTAAAGTGCACACTCCACTATGGACAGAAAGCTGATTAGTAATAACTAATCATAACGCGCATGATCTCCATAGTGCTGGCACTGAATCCTATGAGGTGCTTATCATAGAATAGGCCCTGTACTAAGGGCTTTTCAATGCACATTATCTTAGCCTTATAACAATCCCACATGGAAACTCTATTATTATAGTACCCGTTTTACAGCCTGGAAAACTGAGATCCAAGGAGTTTAGGACCTTGGGCCAATTCAGAGTGCTGAGCTGCTGTGTGACTTCTAGTCCAAGAACAAAGTCTAATGCTTCTGAGCTAGGTCTGCTTTCTCAGTACAGGGAGTGCCACCTCCCACTGATCCCCTCTTCATATCAGAGCAGTGACATTTGTCTTTTGAAGTTAAAGCTATTCATTGGAAGTATGGCTCAGCTGTACAGTGCTTTGGCTAGAATGTACAAGACCCTGAGTTCCATCTCCAGCACTTGGGAGACAGGAATACAGTTTCAATTAAGTGTGAAAATTTTTAAGAAAAAGGGGAGGAGGGGGCTTGGTTGATTGAGAGACAAGCCTGGGATAGGGGCAGCAAATAAAGAGAACATAGACTGGGAGGCAGGAGAAGCCAGGCAGCCCAGCTGTCAGCCTGCTGGCTAACTTTGACAGACTCTGATAGGATCCTGGGGAGAGCTTCAGAGAGTATGCATGAAAGACAATCCTGAGACTGGCTGACCATACTGCAGGTGAACCAGGGCCCAGGCAGGACCAGTCTGTGGGAATTCAGGAGCAGCCTGCAGCTCCCTGCCTGCTTCTACAGGGGAAAGCTCTGGCCACTTTGTCACCAGACTTCTAGACTGAGTTCTGGTGGTCTGCAGTGGGACCCCAGCCTCAGCCACTTGCTGGCCTTTCCTCCTCTGTGAAGACCTGAGTCTCTCCTCCAGGGCTTCCTCTTCCAGTGCTTCTTAACTTCACCTCACAGGCCTGGGGCATGTCAGGTGGGGAAAACCAAGTAGCCTGGCTCTGCCAAGGCAATTGCAGGTGAGATTGGAAATTGGATAAATCTAGGAGCTTTTCTCCTAACAACAGAAACATCAATCCCAGCTAATCCCTGGAGAGGACCATTCCACCACACTTCGGCGCTCATGGGGGAGCCATTTAAAGGTCATCTCTAGATTCCTAGAACCCAGCACAGAGCCATGGGTATAGCAAGCAGAAGAAAATATTTGTGGAGTGGTGAATAAATGGTGCGATATCAACATTAAGATAATCATTGCCAGCCAGGCGCTGGTGGCTCACATCTGTTATCCGAACCAGCCCAGACAAGAAAGGCAGTGAGAGTCTTATCTCCAATTAACCACCAAAAAGCTGGAAGTGGAGTTGTGGCTCAAATGGTAAAGTGCTAGTCTTGAGCACAAAAACTCTGGGACAGGGGCTGGGAAGGTGGCTCAGTGGTAGAGTGCTTGCCTTGCATGCATGAGGCCCTGGGTTCGATTCCTCAGCACCACATAAGCAAAAAGAAAAAAGCCAGAAGTGGCGCTGTGGCTCAAGTGGTAGAGCGCTAGCCTTGAGCTGAAGAGCTTAGGGACAGCGCCCAGGCCCAGAGTCCAGGCCCCACAACTGGACCCAAAAAAAAAAAAAACAAAAAAAAACTCTGGGACAGCGCCCAGGCCCTGAGTTCAAGCCCCACAACCACTACCAACAACAACAACAAAAACCTATTGCAGGGCATGGTAGAGTACATCTGTAATCCCAGGACTCCGGAGGCTGGGGCAGGAGGATCATGAGCTTGAGGCTAGCCTGGGCTCCATAGCAACACCCAGACTCAACAAGAGAAAACAACCACAAATTCATGTGAGGGCTGGGTGCTGGTGGCTCACACCTGTAATCCTAACTACTTAGGAGGCTGAGAGTTGAAGATCAGGATTCAAAGCCAACCCCTGGCAGGAAAGTATTCAAGACTCTTAATCCCTAATTAATCAAAGAAAAAGCCAGAAGTGGCACTGTGGTAGAGTGGTAGAGTGCTAGCTTTGGGCAGAAAAGCTCAAGGACAGTGCCCAGGCCTTGAGTTCAAGCCCCACAACCGACCCCCCCCCCAAAAAAAATGTTTGGGGTTAACTACATAATGCCTTATATATTGTAACTTAAGTCTCCTTTGGAGATGATTTTGACCACAGTTTCCTTCTTGCTCATTAACTTTGAAGCATCTCCATCTAGGCATGAGGGGGAAATCTATTCCAAACGAATACTGCTGGAGCTGCACACTCTTTCTCAGTGGCTTCCTGGGTGCGGAGCTCACGGGAGGAGCGGCTGCGCGGGGCTCTGTGCCCGGGGCGCGGGGCGCTGTGCCCAGGGCGCGCGGCGCGGCGGGGCGGCATCGCGGCTCGCGCCGGACGCAGGTGCCGGTTGCGCGCACTGCGGCGCGGCCGGACTTCAAAGCATTTCCGCGGCACCTGCAGCCCAGGGGGTTCGCGCCCCCCCCTCCCACGGAGCCGCCCCTGCCCCGAGCGCCGCTTCTCCCGCTGGCAGGGACCGAGGAGGAGCGAGGGCCGTGATTTAGGGCCGGGCGGTTCCGCTGGCGGCCACCAAGGTGCCTATTATCACCCGGCTTGGATTTCAGAAATTCCTGCGCTTCCCTGGCAGTTCCGGCGCTGCTCCACCCCGAGGGAGCGCACAGCTCCCGCCAAAAAACAAAAAGTTGGGGTCCCTCCCGCCGAGGTGTGTGGGGGGGCGGATCCTGGAGAAAGCACCTTGGTCTCTCCGGGACCCCAATCCCTCAGGAGCCCTGCAGATTTAAGCCCTGTCAGTCCTGCTCCTTCATGTCATCATTCCAGAAGCATAACCGTCCTTTTTTGTGCAATTGTGTGTGTGTGTGTGTGTGTGTGTGTGTGTGTGTGAACCCCAGGCCTTGTGCATACTCTGCATGGGTCCTATCACAGAACTACCAAAGTCCTCACAAAATAATGATCGTGCTGGTTTAGAACAGTAGAGACAGCAGGCAGTGAAAGGCCGCCAGCTTCCTCCAAATTAGGCTTCTGCGCTTTCTGGGATTTATGTCTTTTCTCCTTCCTTCCATCTGCCTGCCTCCAGTGCCAGCCCTCAGAAGCCAGGGAAGCTCTCCTGAAACCCTTCTTTTTCATTCATCTGCTTTTCCTGGACAGATGGCTTATTTGCTTAATGGATGGTACTAGGTTTGAGGTCAAGGGCTCCAGGCCTACTGCATATTTGCTGAGTATCTACTATCTGCTAGGTTAGAAATCATGGCCAGGTGTGGTGGTTCATCAGGAAGGAGAGGGTGGGGAAGGGACTGGGAAGGAGGAGAAAAAAGTATTAAAAATCATCATAAAAGGGGCTGGGAAGGTGGCTCAGTGGTAGAGCACTTGCCTTGCATGCATGAGGCCCTGGGTTTGATTCCTCAGCACCACATAAGCAAAAAGAAAAAAGCCGGAAGTGGCACTGTGGCTCAAGTGGTAGAGCGCTAGCCTTGAGCTGAAGAGCTGAGGGACAGCACCCAGGCCCAGAGTTCAGGCCCCATGACCGGACCCCCCAAAAAAAATTTTTTTAAATCATCATAAAAGCTGGGTGCCCATGGCTCACACCTGTAATCCTAGCTACTCAGGAGGCTGAGGATTATGATTCGAAGCCATCCCAGGCCAAAAAAGTCTGTGAGACTCTTGTTTTCAGTTGACCTCCAGAAAACTGAAAGTGACACAGTGGCTGAAAGTGTAGAACACTAGCCTTGAGCGGAAAAGCTCAGGGACAGCGCCCAGGCCCTGAGTGCAAAGTCCCGTGACTAATACCAACAGCAAAAAATGATCATCATAATATTAGAAACTGGTGACTGGCACTTTTAATCCTAGCTATTCAGGAAGGCTAAGATTTGAGGATCCAGGTTCAAAGCTAGCCTGGACAGACCAGTCAAGAGACTCTTCAACTAGCCAACAGAAAACAGAAACTTGGCTCAAGTGATAAGTGACAGTCTGAAGAAGAAAAAAAAAAGGTAAGTGACAAGTGCCCTGGCCTCAAGCCCACAACTGACAACAAACAATAACAAGTGCCCAGTTCCTAATTCAAGCCCCAGGACCAGCATGCACATGTGTACACAAGCGTGCACGTGCATACACACACTATCATGAGCAAAATGGAGCCGGTACCTGCTCCCCTGAGCTGGTTGGTGGGAAGACCATCTTATAAACCAATCATGGCAATAAGATGGAATGAAATAATGGGCAAGGTTTGGAAGTAGTACAGAGCTAGATATGTGAACCAGTGCACCTGGAGAGATTATGCAGAGAAAGATCATGCTGGAACTGGATTCCCAAGGATGAATGGGGGTTTGCCAAGCAGACAATGAATGGACCAACATCGAAGGTTAGGGGAACAGCAGCCTGTGGCAAGGCATGGAAGGATAAGTCCTGGTGGGATGATACAGTGATCTTTCAGTCCAAGAAGTAGGAGACCAGGAAGGCTAGGGATCATCCGGCACCACAGCAAGGAGTTTATTGTCCTATAGGTAGCTGGGAATGACAAAAAGGTTATGTAAATGAGACCTGATGTCCTATTGACTTGTAGGCTGAGCTATGCATTGGGTGAAGAATGGAGTAAAATGCCGGGCGCTGGTGGCTCACGCCTGTAATCTTAGCTACTCAGGAGGCTGAGATCTGAGGATCGCGGTTCAAAGCCAGCCCGGGCAGGAGAGACCATGAGACTCCTATCTCCAATTAACCACCAGAAAACCGGAAGTGGCGCTGTAGCTCAAGTGGTAGAGCACTCGCCTTGAGCTGAAGAGCTGAGGGACAGCGCCCAGGCCCAGAGTTCAAGCCCCACGACCGACAAAAAAAAAAAAAAAAAAAAGAATGGAGTAAAGACACATTCCATGTAGCAGGTAAGGATACAAGGGAGAGGTGAGTAGCTGAGCTATATAGGTGAGAGAGGGCAGTGAGTCAGCCTCTGTTCAGGAAGCAGAATCGGCAGGTTGGACATTGGCAGCTCATACTTGTAATTCTAAATACTCAGGAAGTGGAGTTAGGAAGATCCCAAAATGAGGCCAGGCTAGAAACTTTATTCAAAACAAAACAAAACAAAAAACAACCTAAAGACAGAAGGGCTGGGGTCATTGCTCAAGTGGTAGAGCACCCATCTAGCAAGCACAAGCCACTGAGTTCAAATCCTAGTACTTCCAAAACAAATAGAAAAGGAATTAGCACTGGGACATGAGGGTGCTGACTAGATGTGGCAGTGAGAAAAGGAGGTGTTCTCTCTGTGTCTTTCTTTGAGCCTGAAGGCCTGAGATCTCTGGGAATCCCCTGGCAAAGGGCTCTCTGGAGTTGGGTCCAGCTATGGACATGGGACACCCGTTCCTGATAGCTAGCGACCTTGGGCACCAGGGGCTTAAGGTGGAAGTTTTCTGTTGTGGTTGCTTGCTGTGCTTGCAAAGTAGCATTTGGCCAGTCTTCCTGTGCAGGGGCAGCAGGGACAGACCAAAGTTCAGGTGTCTGGAACAGATGTCCTACAGAGCCACTGCAATGGGGAAAGCACTCTGCCAGCCCCAGAGCCACTGGCCTTCACCGAGCTACCCAGAACTCCTCCCTTCTCTTGCTTCAGAATTCCAGCCATGTTCTGTTGTTTCCCACCAAGAATCCTGGCACATGAGAGAGGAAGTCATCATCTTGACCTTCCCTTGCCCCTCTCCCAGACCCATCCCTTGGACCTACCATTTGCCAGCTTCCAGATCTGGGGCAGATGGTGATGGCACCTTCCTGACCCTCAGTCTTCTCATCTGTAAAATGGATTTGGGGGCAATAGGGTTGTAGCTCAGCAGTGAAGTGCTTGCCTAGTTTGCCTGAGGCCCTGGTTCAGCACTACAAAACAACAACAACCACAATACAACAAATCCACAAACAAAACAATACAAAACAAAAAGTATTGCTAAAGATGGGAGAATTGAGTGACTCCATGCATACTACTTGGCACATAGTAGGTTCTTAATAATATGTAGTTATTATAATGACCTTTTTTACTGGTGGCTCAAACCTATAATCCTGGCTACTCAAGAGACTGAGATGTGAGGATCGAGGTTCAAAACCAACCCAAGCAAGAAAGGCAGTGAGACTCTTTTTTTTTTTTTAAATTTAATTTTTTGTGAACATACTGTACAGAGGGGTTACAATTACATGGGCAGGATAATGCGTACATATTTTATCAAGAATTGCAGCCTCCTCCTTTGTTTACCCTTCACATCCCTTCCCCTCCCCCCCACCAACGTTGTAAAGCTCGTTTTCGACATGACAACTTGTACTTCTCATTGTTGCAACAGGTCCACCTGTATCCTTAAACGACTTGTTTTTCCCCATCTCCTCCACAAGTTATACGACACCAAATATAGTGAAAGCAGGGGTTATACTGTTGGGGAGGGAGGCAGTGAGGCTCTTATCTCCAATTAACCACCAAAAAGCTGAAAGTGGAGCTGTGGCTCAAGTGGTAGAATGTAGTCTTGAGCACAAAAGCTCAAGGACAGTGTCCATGTCTTGAGTTCAAGCTCCCAGTATTTGCACAAAAATAATGGTGAAGGGGGAGAGAGAAGGGGAAGGGAAAGGCGTATGTGTGGTGGTCTTGCTTCTTAAGATATGTGGTGATAAATACACCTAACAGAGTATGTTAAGATCTTCTGGCTTCTAGAAGATCCCCTTCAGGTATTAACTTTTTCCTCCTCCTGCTACTCTCCTCCCTTCCAAATCAGCCTGGCTGTGGCAGCTGTAAATCACCTAAATAACCAGGAGCTTCCTCTGCCCTTCCAGCCCAGGACCAAACTCCTTCCTCATCACCTCCACCCACTAATGACCTGGTGATTGGCTTCTCATTAAGGAAATGACAAAGAGGCCTCTGTGGGTTTTTTTTTTTTCTTCATTTCTCTCCCCCGCCCCCAAATCAGCTACATCTGCCTCAGTCAGTGGGGAGAAAAGCAGGAATGCCAGGTGAGGACCTGGCTCAATGTAGGTGAAGATCCTCTGCATCCTGGCAGAGGAAGCCTCTGCCCTGACAGGAACTCTCAGCATAGAGCTCTGGTATTCCAAAGAGAGGAAGCAGGGCTCCCTGCCCCACCTCTGCCCAGAAGGCTGAGAGCCATGTATGGCCCAAGAAGCCATCTTTGCCTTCCTGAGGTTCAGGCTATTTATTTATTTATTTTTATGCCAGTACTAGGGCTTGAACTGAGGGCCTCTTGCTTTCTCTTGTTTTGTTTTTGTATTCAAAGCAGGCACTCAACCACTTGAGGTACAGCTCCATTTCCAGTTTTTTGCTAGTTAATTGGAGATAAGAGTCTCACGGACTTTTCTTCCCAGGCTGACTAACTGCAATCCTCTGATCTCAGGGTTAGAGGTGTGAACCATGAGTGCCAGTCTCTCCTGCCCGGGCTGGCTTTGAACCTCGATCCTCAGATCTCAGCCTCCTGAGTAGCTAGGATTACAGGCGTGAGCCACCAGCGCCCGGCTCCAGTAGCAATCTTTCTAACCCCATTATAACCATGATGAGTTCATTTCATATCTGATCATATACACTGCCCTATTTCTACTATATCCCCTCCCACCTTCTCTGTGGAATGTTTGTCTGGTTTGGTAAGACTTTTCTCTCTTGGTTTACATTCAGCCCATTCAAAATTGCCTTGGGGGCTGGGAAGGAGGCTAAGTGTTAGAGCGCTTGCCTTGCATGAATGATGCCCTGGGTTCGATTCCTCAGCACCACATAAGCAAAAAGAAAAAAGCCGGAAGTGGCGCTGTGGCTCAAGTGGTAGAGCGCTAGCCTTGAGCTGAAGAGTTGAGGGACAGCACCTAGGCCCAGAGTTCAGGCCCCATGACTGGACCCCCCAAAAAATATTGCCTTGGGAAAATTTTTTTGTGTGTGATACTGGTGTTGGAACTCAGAGCCTCCTGTTTGCTAGGCCTAGATACTCTACTACTTGAGCCATGCCTCTAGCCCTACTTTTTACTGGTTATTTTGGAGATGGAATCTAGTGAATTTTCCTGCCTGGATTCATCTTGAACTACAATTCTCCAGGAGTTAGCCTTCTTAGTAGCTGGGATTCCAAGTATGAGCCACCAGTTTCCTATCCTTGAACAGGGAATTTAAAAAGGACTTCCTAAACATTCCCTGAATCTGATCCTCCTAAGTCCTTGGGAGGTAGGTAGGGTAGATGAGGTCTGAGGCTCAGAGACACCAAGGAGTTTTCCCAAGAGCACCCAGCTCATGGATGAAAAGGAAAACACTAATGCCAGTTGTAGCAAAGAGGCAGGACAAACTAGTCAAAAACTTTTCAACATCAGGAACAGATGACCAGGGGTGTGGCTAAACAAGCAACAAGTCAGCTCATTGAACCACAAGGATGAACTTTCAGCGTTGGTTGTTCAAGACATAACATCCCAAGACTCCTAGCACCCAACCAGCATTCAACAAATACTCCACAGTCAGTCAAAGTTCAGCTACTGTTCCTGTGTTTATATTTAATCTCTAGGTAAACAGGTCACAGCTTATTCCCATCAAGGTGGTCATTCCACCAGGGCTTGGAGAACTTGTGAGGTGCTTAGGTGTCCCCGCCTCCACATCCCCAGGGTCCCCAGATGCACCCACACTAGTGAAGCCATAAATCAGGTCTCTCAGGCCTGTAATTAACCAGCCGCGGTGGGCGGCCTAGGCAGCCTGCCCACCCTGTCCCAAGGGCTTCCTGCACCCCGCCCCTTCTGAGGGGACCAGGACCTGGGGGGTCCCTCCATCGGGGCCCCCTGATTTATGACCCTCTGTGTGAAGGAGATTTACAAGCCAAGACCCTGAGCTGGGTGCACTGCACCCCAAGGTGCAGGACAACCCATGCGTCCCGTGTCACTCCACTTGGGAGCATGGGGGTTCATGGAACCCCTTGGCCTCCCAGGCTGAGTCCCTGTGGGGTTCTCAGATCTGTCACCCTATTTTCCAAATGAAAAAAAAATGAAGCATGAGAATGAGTCGCCTGGACCCCAAACCTTGCACTCTGCCCGCTGCTTTGCCCTCCGTGAATTCTGGGGAGTCGATCCCTGGCTGGATCAGGTACCTGCTGGGAGCAGGTCAGAGAAGAGGAGGATGGGCTGCATCACTGCAGACAGTGGCTAGTTAGGTTGGTCTTATCTAGGGGATTTGCGTATTTTACGACCCAAAGCTGTAGTTGGGCAGGGTTCTGCAGTGGGGGTGAAGGAGACATGGCGAGTTCATCCCTTCCCGAGCCCCAGAACCCAAAGGAGGAAAGGACTTGAGTTTGAGGCCTGTCCGCCATGAGGAGGTTGGCAGGGCCAGTGTAACTGGGCCAGGACTCCCCCTCCTGGGAATGTGACCTGGCAACCACCCCTATGGCTGTCCTCTAATAGCACCTAGCAGAGAGTTGGCGTCTCCCTGTGCCACATCCCACCCCACATCAACCCTCAGGACTCAGGCTGAGGAGACTGATTGTGACCCTTACTTGAGGGTCAAAGGGAGAAAGGCCTGTGATCGCTGGGGTCCCATTGCACCCTGCTTCTTCCATTGAGATGGAGTCTCAAGGACACTTTTTTAGCCTCATCTGTCTTGGAGCCATTATCCTCCCTATTGTGGGGTGACAAGAAGTGTACCCCACACCTAGGGACTGGTTGAGGAAACTGGCCAGGTGTATGTATGCCCAGGCTGACTTCCAACCTTGATTCTCCCAATTTCAGCCTCCTGTGGCTAGGAATGCAGGTAGGAGTCTTGGTAAAAATGAGCAAAAGAATAAAACCATCAGAAGAAGGAGAATGGAGAGAAGAAGAGGAGGAGGAGGAGGATAGAAGAGGAGGAGGAGGAGGAAGGGGAGGGTGAGGAGGAGGAGGAAGAGGAAGAAGAAGAGGAAAAAGAAGGAAGAGGAGGAGGAGGAAGAGCAAGAGGAGGAAGAGCAAGAGGAGGAGGAGGAGGCATTCTACATGGTCCTCATGCTTAGTCCTCCCAATTCCCCAAGCCCACCCAAAGCCAGAAGCTATACTGACAGAAGCTATCCTGACTCTCTCTCCAGTAGCCCTGGGAAGTGCTTAATGAACAAAACCAGACAAGTCTTTGCCACCTGACTTCAGAGGCTCCAGTGTGCTGACAGAAATGGAGAGAATTGAACTTGTAACACCGACACAGGGATGTTTCCACACAGAGCACCTGGAGGACAAATACTGTAACACACACACACACACACACACACACACACACACACACACACACACACACGCGCGCGCTGCAGGAGGCCTCAGAACTGGATGACAATCACAGCCTGACTCAAGCAAGTCCAGCTTCAATGAGTAAAAATAACTTTTACTAGGGATCACTTACAGAGTAGTGGACAATTATGAGGGATACTATTTACCCAACCTCACCCTAACTCCTGAAGAGCTGTTATCTGATTCTTCTGAACTATAAACCCCCTTGCCACCAGACTATCTACCCGGCTCCTCTTTTATTTGGCTCTTGGTCTGCAGAGGAAAACTGTACTAGAGCACCACCTACTGTCCAAACAGCAGACATAACTAGAGCTTAACTACCAAGACACAGACCTTCAGGCAAATGGGGGTATGTTTCTTGGGCTAGGCCCTTGATCTTCTCAGGGGTCTTGCTGACCTCGTGGATACTACACCACAGCGGAGGGGCTTGCTCTACTACTTCATTCTGCCACATAGAACAAGTACATGATTGCTTGCTGCAAGATGGAGTTACCGTGTACAGGGGCCAAAGGACCAGTCACACCCCACACACCAAACCTGTTGCTAATTGGTCGAAATCAAACACACCTTCACTTGGAGTCAAACAGACCCTTTCCAGAAACTTCCACAATCAGTCTGACACTCTGTTAATTCGCCTGTAAAATGAAGGATAATGCTAACTATTTCTTCAGAAGCAGTCATAAGGATTCAACAAGACAGCTCCTGCAACAGTGCCCAGGACACAATAGGTCTGCAGTGGTAGTCATGCCCTCTCCTTTGTCCAGCTCTTTTTTTTTTTTTTTTTGCCAGTCTTGGGCCTTGAACTCAGGGCCTGTATGCTGTTCTTGAGCCTCTTTGTGCTCAAGGCTAATGGTCTACCACTTGAGCTACAGCGCTACTTCCAGCTTTTTGTGAGTAGTTTGTTGGAGATAAGAGTCTCATGGACTTTTCCTGACCTAGCTGTCTGAATTGTAATCCTCAGATCCCAGCCTCCTGAGTAGCTAGGATTACAGGTGTGAGCAACCTGTGCCCAACTCTTTTTGGAGATATTCTGAGAGGCTGGGAATGTGGCTTAGAGGTAGAGTGCTTACCTAGAATGCATGAAGCCCTGGGTTCGATTCCTCAGTACCACATAAACAGAAAAGGCTGGAAGTGACACTGTGGCTCAAGTAGTAGAGTGCTAGCCTTGAGAAAAAGCAGTTCAGGGACAGTGCCCAGGCCCTGAGTTCAAGCCGCAGGACTGGCAAAAAAAAAAAAAAAGGAAAAAGAAAACCTGTTAAAAATTGCTTGTGAAAGTGTAGGAAGAATGAGCAAGTTGAGAAACAAAACACACTATTACTTGACCAGTTCTCTAGCAGGGACGGAGATTCTGAAAAGCTAGAAACTGGGCTGAGAATGGGAAGCTTGGAAGGAGAAATGGGGAAGGATTTCTGAATAATAAAAAAACTATTTTCTCTTTCTTTTTTTCTTTTCTTTTCTTTTTCTGGTACTAAAGTTTGAACTCTGCCTCGTTTGCATTGCAAACATTTCTAAGACCCTATCATGAATGAATAGACTCCTGGTTAGAGCCCAGCCTGGAAAGCCTGCCCCACGGTCATTGTTGGAGAGGTTGCAAACAGAGTTAGTATCTGATACTTTTGCTCTGAGGATTTGCTCCTGAGTCAATAAGTGGATCAATGAAAGATCAGCCTTTGCAAACCCAAATCCCACATCCCTAACTGTGACTAGCAAAGCTTAACTTTTGATCATTAAGGAACAAGGTAACTGTTACACACTTAAAGCTGCATAACCTGACCTTGCTTTGCAGCAACAGGAACAACCTGGACCCACTACCTATATCAGGTCTGAAGCAAAAGGTGAATGGATTATAAAATAAACTGTTGCTGTGGATTCATCTGGTCTGATAGTTTGAAAAGCATACACACACACACACACACACACACACACACACACACACACACACACAGAGTATTTCAGTGGATGGTAGTGTGCACCTGTTATCCCAGCTACCCTGGAGGCTGAGGCAGCAGGATCCCTGATCCTAGGATTACTAGGCTAGCATAGGCAACAAAGCAAGACCTCATCTCGAAAAAGAGAAAGAAAAAAAAGGGGGGGCGGATATTTTCAAGAATCGTATGTCAAAGTCAGGCCTGGTTGCTCATGCCTGTAATCCTAGCTACTCAGGAGGCTAAGATCTGAGGATCGTGGTTTGAAGCCTGGGCAGGAAAGTCCATAAAACTCTTATCTCCATTAAACCACCAGAAAACCGGAACTGGTGCTGTGGTTCAAGTGGTAGAGTACTAGCCTTGAGCTAAAGAGCAGAGGGACAGAGCCCAGGCCCAGCCACCCCCCCCCCCAAAAAAAACAGTGCCATGAAGAATGAGGGGACAGGAAATGCAATAATGCCGTTAAGATTCATCTGCCCCCTCACCAAGGTAAAGTTGTTATTAGAATCTCTAAGCATTGCAAAAGTTTACTCCTGCCCTGTTTTTGCTGAATTCTTAACAGTGAAAAATTGATGTACTGCTTTTCCTTTTTAATTTCTTTCTCTTTTCTTTTGGGCAGTACTTTTTTTTATTTTTGGTTGGTTTTTTTTTTTTTTTCTAGTCCTGGGGCTTGAACTCTGGGCATGGGAGCTGTCCCTGAGCTTTTGCTCAAGGCATTTGGACCATAGCACTTTTTTGAATAGTTTATTGGTTGATAAGCATGTCATGGACTTTCCTGCCTGGGCTGGCTTTGAAGCACAATCCTCAGATCTCAGCCACCTGAATAGTTAGGATTATAGTCATGAGCCACTGACACCCTGTTAATATTGGGTTTTGAACCCAGGATCTCACACTTGCTAGGCAGGTGCTCTACCATTTGAACCACATCCATATCCATGCTTTTGATTATTTTTTTTGAGATAGAGTCTTGTGATTTGATCAGTGCATATTTGCATACACATTGAAATAGTAATCTTGTAAAGCCAGGCATGGTAATATGCATCTGTCATCCCAGTGCTAAGGAGACAGAGCTAGGGGGACCACAGGTTTGAAATTAACCTGGTTAAGTGAAAAAGACCTGAATTTAAGCACCAGTACTGGCCCTCAAATAAATATTGAGACTAGCCTTTCCCAACTCTCTGACTTCCTGCCTGGCAATATGATCACTTGGCCCCTTGTGTTTTCTGTTGTCATCTAGGCATATGCTTTGGCCTCAACGCCTTCACCAGAACTGAGTAGATACAGTTGCAGTGCCCTGGAACCTCCTAAACTGGGATTTTAATCTCTTTTCTTTATAAATAAGCCTATCTCAGGTCTTTCATTATAGTGATGAAAACCTGGCAAATACAGGTTCAGTGATTTGGTACTAGAAGAATAGTTTAGTCACATGACACAAGTGAAGCAAGAGCCTTTTCCTCCCAGAAGGTAGCTGCTTTCCTTGGGGGGAGGGGGTGGGAGGACTCTCACAGTGTTTGGTGTGTACAACATAGTAGTTTGGGAAAGAGAAGCCTGGGAGAAAATGAAGGGAGCAAATGTCTATTATTGCTTTATGTCATTGAGAAGATTGTTTGAATCAATTCACAGGAGCAAGGTGCCAGGCACATACGGTAGCATTTAGGATGACGATGGTGGTGGTGGTGGTGATGACGATGGTGCTGTTAATGATGATGGTGACTGTGGTAATGGTGGCAATGAGGATGATGAAAATGATGGTGATGATGATGATGGAGGTAAGGAGGAGGGTGGCGATGACAGTCGTGATAAGGATGAGGATGTTAGTGGTCATGATGGTGATGGTGGTGGTAGTGGTGCTGCTGCTGTTGGTGATGAGAATGATGGTGGTGAGGGTGATGATAATGGTGACCACTGTTCTCAGATGGAGGTCTGCTACCAGGTTACCTCCAGGGATGTACCCACTCACACTCAGGGCCTAGAACCTCTTCCTCTCTGAGTCCACACTTCTGCTGGATCGCCTCCATCTCAGTCTTCCTGCCTCAGTTCCATGGGGAGCCCTTTGCCACTCCCTGCTGCTCTTGCAGAGAGCCCCCAATTCTTTCCTCCTCTCAGGACTCCAGGATCAGGCTGATGTTCCAAGCCCTCCAACCATGGAGCCTGAGGTCTTCCAGCAGGCCCTCACAGAAGACCCCAGTGAGACTCAGCAGCGGGGGAGGTTCTAGAACATGCAGCTATTTTTAGTCTAGCACAGATGCCCAGTTCTGAGCGAAGGCAGGGGGCATGGTAGGTGGGAAGCAATCTTGCTTTTGTCGTTTTATTATTTTATTAAACACGTTAGGATGCCGGATGTGGTAGGCATTACCTGGTTTCATTGCTCGCTTTTCTTTTCCTGATTCCTTCCTGCTTGTTACTTGACAAACAGTATTCTACCCCAGGGACTAAAGAAAGATGGGGAGAAAATGAAATTGACCAAGTGACAATGAATGAGGACAGAGAAAGGGTAAATATTCCAGCCTGCTCCATCAGCAGTGGGAGTGGGTCCAAAAAACCACTTAGCCTCATAAATTGCTCACTTATTCTCCCTGTAGTGGGTTTGCTCCAAATGGCTTGGAAAACCATTGCTGCCGTTCAAAGGCAACAGGCTCTTAGCTGGAAAGGGGCCAGCCCTGGCCCCAGCAGGAGTCTGAATTATATCAGGATTCATTATCTTTATCTAGTCCAATACTTCAGTGCTAGGGGTTTTGTTTGATTTCAAAGTGAGTTGGTTAGGTCATTATTTATTAAATTATAGCTTTTCATTAGCCCATCTATTAAAATGAAAAGCCAGAGAAAAGCACATAGGCCTCTAAGTTTTTGTCTGGAATTCATAATTATCACTGTTTGGAAAAGATTTAGTTGAGGGTGTTGAAGTCTTTCTTTTAAGAATATCCCCCTGTTGGTATTGGGGGAAGTGAGCAAAGGAGGTACTAATAAGCAAGATACAGACTTCCCTGCTGAGGCTCTCTGCATCATTACCATGGCCTGAGTCCTCACATGGCAAAAAGAGAGGGAAGATAGGGCTGAGTGGAGCTTAGTGCTTCTGCTTAGTACAAACAAGGTCCCGTGTTTAATCCCCGGTGTCAAAAATAAATAATTTTCAAGTATTTTATATATATAATATTTTCAAGTATTATATATAATATATACATCTATATATGATATATCACCTATATGATATATAGCCTATATGTACACATATATACACAAACACACACACACTTTTTTGCAGTGCTGGGGCAGTACTGGAAGAACCAAGGTTCTTGCACCTGTCAGGCAAGCCCTATACCACAGAACTACATCCCTAGCTCAGGGATGTGTAGATGGGTAGCAGACACTGGCTGCAGATTTTGTGCCCCTTACGGGTTTGATTTCAGCTCTGAGACAAGGCTGAAACTCTTCTGTCTGGATCTAAGCTTTTTCCTTCCTCTGTCTTCCCTCTGCCCAACCTGGCGTCCCCACCGGCTGCACTGGGTGCAGAACGGCCTTGGATCCAGCAGGAGGCGCGCTGGTGCCTGGGATGCTGGGCTCTGTCCCTTAGGAAGCCACATCTCCATCTGCACCCTCTCAGCCCTGTGACGTGGCTTCTGCTCTGAGCTGTTTTTCCTTCTCCTCAGCAGCAAGCAAGCAGATCATCATCTTCGGGCACGATGGGCCTCGGGCTGTCACAGGCTGCCAAGGCAGATGCTCCAGTTTTCTTTTATCATTTCATATCCAGGCAGAACAGCGTGGCTCAGACAGGGAGCCTGAATGATGTCCATTCCTTTGCTTGCTGCACTGACTTGTGGGGACGCCTCTTCAGGGCCAGGGGTGAGCCTTTGCCCAATGTCCTCATTCCCCAAAACACACACATACACACACACACACACACACACACACACACACACACACACACACACACACACTGGCAGGATCATCAGCACACTGCCTGGCACAGACACACAATAATTAAGGAATGAATGAATGAATGACAGTAAGGAAATGGTTACTTCAGTTCACTCTTAAAGGTACTGCACTGCACAGGCACCAGACAACAGGCATAGGAAGTGCAACTCTTAGGCTGGGAATGTGGCTTAGTGGTAGAGTGCTCGCCTAGCATGCATGAAGCCCTGGGTTCCATTCCTCAGTACCACAAACAGAAAAGGCCGGAAATGGCCCTGTGGCTCAAGTATTATATAGAGCTAGCCTTGAGCACAAGAAGCTCAGGGACAGTGTCCAAGCCCTGAGTTCAAGCCCCAGGACTAGGAAAAGAAAAAAAAAGTGTAACTCGTCTTCAGGAGAATAGAATCCAAAGAAGGTGACAGATATGCATCCAGACATCTTGAATTTGTAGCTCCCCTGCTTAATGGCTAATTTCAAACCAGTCACAGGAGGGTTGCATACTAGTTGGGCTAGCCTCATCTTTCCAAAATCCAACCACTTATACCTCCACAATAAGCTTCACTCTCAAGGTTCTTTCCTAGGTTTGCCAGGGGTTGATCATTTCAATTTTGCTTGAATTGAAACTATCCTCAGCACTCCATTGTTGAGAAGCCCCAAATTATAATTACAGGGGCTGCATCCTCTACAGCTGGACCATCTGGTAACCATCCTATAGTTGTACATCAGGGATTCTGAGTTGTTTTCTCCCAAAAGGGGATGTGGAAAATCAGCCCATGAGTTGATTGTACTTGTTTTAAAGGAGTCCAAGCCCCAAGGTTTTTTGCTATTAGTGGGGTTTTGTTGGTTGGTTTTATACAATCTGAGTGGAGGGCTCTGCTCCACCTCCCTGTTGGGGTGTGTGTGTGTGTGTGTGTGTGTGTGTGTGTGTGTGCGCGCGCGCGTGTGTGTGTGTGTGTGCGTGTGTGTGTGTGTGCGCGCGCGTGTGTGTGTGTGTGTGTGTGTGTGTGTGCATGTGTTGGTCCTGGGGCTTGAACTCTAGGCCTAGGTGCTGTCCCTTAGCTTTTATGCTCAAGGCTGGCATTCTATCACTTGAGCCACAGTTCCACTTCCAGCTTTTTTCTGGTTAATAAGAGATCAAATTTTCACAGATTTTTCTTGCCTGAGCTGGCTTTCAATTGTGATCCTCAGATTTCAGCCTCCTGAATAGCTAGTATTATAGGCAGGAGCCACAGGTGCCTAACTATCTCTTCATCTTAATCTTCTTTCCTTCCTTCCTTCCTTCCTTCCTCCCTCCCTCCCTTCCTTCCTTTCTTTTGTCAGTCGTGGGGCTTGAACTCTAGACCTGGGTGCTGTCTCTCAGCTCTTCAGCTCAAGGCTAGCTCTCTACCACTTGAGCCATAGCACCTTCCAGCTTTTTCTGTTTATGTGGTGCTGAGGAATTGAACCCAGGGCCTCATGCATGTGAGGCAAGCACTCTACCACTGAGCCACCTTCCCAGCCCCTCCCTCCCTCCCTCCCTCCTTCCCTCCCTCCCTCCCTCTCTTCCTTCCTTCCTTCCTTCCTTCCCTCCTTCCCTCCTTCCCTTCTTCCTTCCCTCCCTCCCTCTCTCTTTCTCTCTCTCTCTCCTTCCTTCCTTCCTTCCTTTTCTTTCTTTCACAGTATCTTGTGATGTAGCCCAGGCTGGCCTTGAACTCTTCTCCCTTCTGCTTCAGTCTCATAAGTTGGGATTGTCCATTGTGCTTTCATCTTTATGCTTAATAATCACATTTAGTCCTCCTCTAAGAATCATCACAGAGATGAAACCTTCTTTGTGTGGGGGAGATCAGCACAGATTAAAAAAAAAAAAACAACAACCTGCAAACAGGAATTGCTTTTGAATGAGCAAATGTCAACTGTTACAGATGAGCTTCGGGGTGGGAGAAAGGGCTATCATGATCGCCTGAAGTGACTCACTCATTTCGGGAGCAGAATAAATGTCTGGGAAGTGATTCTATGTAGAGATCTTGGTCTTAAAAAAAAAAAAAGGTTAGAGTATGAATTGACTAAAAGAAAAGGCTGGACAGTGTTTTGTTGTTTTTTTTTTTTACTCTTGCAACAACATAAAACAAGAATTGTGTCTTTCTAACTTCATAGTATTAAAATTTTCCTCTCAGGAAAGGCTGTGTTGTTGTTGTTATTGCTGCTGCTGCTGCCGCCGCACCACAAAATCACTCCAGCTGCAGCTGTGTGCACTGGAGTGCGTCAAATACTGTCTGTCATTTAGATTACACTTTCCCCCTCCATAGCCCCCAGCAAGGGTCCCAACAAACATAATTAAAACCACCGCATGGAGCATTGAACAGTTTCATGGAGTAATTCTACCAAACCTTTCAAAAGAATGTAACAACAGGGTTGTTTATATTGTTACAAATGAGAAAGAAAATAAAATTTCCCCCAATCTTTTAAAAACCATGTGCATAGGACTGACACCAAATTCAATAAAGACTTCACTGTAGATGTGTCTCAGTAGTTAATACTAATGTGAAAAAGCACAAATGTAATGTGAATTATCAAAATATGGTATATTAAAATGAATATCTCTAACAGAAACAGTCTCTGTGAGGGGAGTGAGTACTAGAGGGAGGGTTGGGCTAACGAGGAGGATGAAGGAAGATGAACATGGTTAAAAAAAATTAAAAACAATTGCTCAGCTCTAATAGCTCTCTCTTGAAATCTTAGCTACTTAGGAAGCTGAGAATTGAGGATCAAGGTTTGAAGCCAGGCTGCACAGAAAAGTCTTTGAGATTCTATCTCCAGTTAATCAGAAAAAGGCTAGGCTTGAGGTATAGCTCAAATGGTAGTGTCAGCTATGAACAAGGATGTTAGCCAAGAGCATGAGGCCCTAAGTATTGGCATTATAGATAGATAGATGGATAGATAGATAGATAGATAGATAGATAGATAGATAGATAGATATGGATATAGATATATCAGGACCATATCTCTATTACAGGAATTCAAGGATAGTTCATCATAGGAAATGCTACTGCCCAAACCAGAGCTTCTTCTTCTGGTCCTAGTAGACTAGAGGTCTTGTTTTATTTTGTCTTTCTAATGCTGAGTATGGAACCCAGGGTTGTACAAGTAGTGTACCACTGAGCTACACCCCTAGCTCAGCTATCTAATTTAGAACAGTCTTTTTTAATTAAGAAAAACTTAAAAGCTGGGCAAAGGACTCTTCTCTAATAATAGAAAGGTCTCCTACAAATTGATAAGAAAAAAATTAATAGTCCAAGAGAAAAATGAGCAAAAGATATACACAGATGGTCCACAGAAAGAAAAAAGAAAAATGGCTCTTATTATGAAAACATGCTCAACTCCAGTCATAATGAGATAAATGGAAATTAAAACCACATTAAGGGCTGTAGACATGGTAGAATACCTGCCAGGCAAATGCAAGGTCCTGATTGCAAACACCAGTACTTCCAAAACAAAGCAAAATGAAACATCAACAACAAAAAAATACCCTGACTTGCCATTTTCATTCATTATACTAGTGCAAATCCAAAATTTGGATATTGCACTAAATGGGCCATTCTTTAAGAAAATCACTCGGGCAGGAAATGTGGCTTAGTTGTAGAGTGCTTGCCTAGCATTACATGAGGCCTTGGGGTCAATTCTTCAGTACCACATCAGCAAAAAGTAAATAAAATGAATAAAAATAAAAGGAAAAAAAATCAAATTATTTTTTAAATCTCAAATATTGTTGATAAGATGGTAACTTGCCATCCCATATTCAGGGCAATTAGTCAGTATTTGTCAAAATTGCAAATATACTACAAATAGTAGGATATATAATTTTTTCCTACAGATATTTGAATCCACAAGCAAAATGATAGTCTGATAAGATTATACAACATAATTTCATAATGGCAAAAGCTTGGAAATGAGTTAAATATTGAACCTTAAAGGAAAGGTCAGGGCTGGAGTTGCGACTCAAGCACTAAGACACTTGCCTGGCAAGTGTGAGGTCCTGAGTTCAAAACCAGTACTCATCCCCCCCAAAAAGGAGTCATTAAATAAATTAAGGTCCCTCTATATGTTGGAATATTATGCCACAGTAGAAAGACACTAAATAAGTAACTTATGTGTTTTACATTTTATCTGTTTCCATAGAAATGCCCCTTCGGGGCTGGGAATGTGACTTAGTGGTAGAGTGCCTAGGTAGCATGCACAAAGCCCTGGGTTTGATTTCTCAGCGTTTTATAAATAGAAAAAGCTGGAAGTGGAGCTGTGGCTCAAGTGATAGAGTGCTAGCTTTGAACAAAAGGAAGCTTAGGGGCTGGGAAGGTGGCTCAGTGGTAGAGCACTTGCCTTGCATGCATGAGGCCCTGGGTTCAATTCCTCAGCACCACATAAGCAAAAAAAAAGAAAAAAGCCAGAAGTGTCACTGTGGCTCAAGTGGTAGAGTGCTAGCCTTGAGCTGAAGAGCTGAGGGACTACGCCCAGGCCCAGAGTTCAGGCCCCACGACCGTACCTTCTCCACCCCCACCCCCAAAAAAAGAAGCTTAGGGATAGTGCTCAGATCCTGATTTCAAGCCACAGGAAGAAAGAAAGAAAGAGAGAGAGAGACAGAGAGGGAAGGAGGGAGGGAGGAGGGAGGGATATAGAGAGAAAGAAAGAAAGAAAGAAAGAAAGAAAGAAAGAAAGAAAGAAAGAAAGAAAGAAAGAAAGAAAGAAAGAAAGAAAGAAAGAAAGAAAGAAAGAAAGAAAGTGTCCCCAACAGGCTCATATGCTAAAGGCTTAGTCTCAAGTGAGAAGCAGTATTTGGGGATATGGTGCAAACTCCCCCTCCCTACCCGCCCCCCCCCCCCCATCGGTCATAGGGTTTGAACTCTGGGCCTGGGCACTGTCCCTCAGCTCTTCAGCTCAAGGCTAGTGATCTACCACTTGAGCCACAGCACCACTTCTGGTTTTCTGATGGTTAATTGGAGATAAGAGTTTTATGAACTTTTCTGCCTCTGCTGGCTTTAAACTGCAATCCTCAGATCTCAGCCTCCTGAGTAGCTAGTATTACAGGTGTGAGCCACCGGTGCCTAGCTGGGACAAACTTTAAGAGGCAGGAACTACTGGAAGTAAGTCACTGGAGTGAGCTTGCATATGTGTGTGTGTGTGTATGCGCACGCAAGCATGCATGTGTGTGTGTGAGCATGCACATGTGCACGCACACCACTACTAGGACTTGAATTCAGGACTTAGGTACTGTCCCATAGTTTTTTTACACAAGGCTGGTTCTACCACTTGAGCCACACCTCCATTTCTAACTTTTTGTGATTTGTCTGCCTGGGCTGACTTTAAACCTCCATCATCAGATCTCAGCCTCCAGAGTAGCAAGGATTTTTGTCCCTGTGTCCTACTGTATCTTTTTTTCTCTGCTTCCTGTCTGTCATGAGGAGAGTGGTTCTGCTCCACTACACTCTTCTGCCATGAGGCTCTGCCTCACCACAGGCCCAGAAATAACGGAGCCAGCCTTGGACGGTAAACTTTGATGACACTATAAGCCAAATAAATCCTTCCTTCTCGGAGTTGACTTTCCAGAGATTTTGTGACTGCAATATATGTTTTTATTGTAAAAATTCTGTACAGAGGGATTACAGTTACATGGATAAGGTAATGAGTACATTTCCTATGGAGCATTGTTACCTCCTCCTTTGTTTTTCCCCTACTCTCCCTTCCTTCCCCACCTCCCCAACTCCTCCCTCCCCGCCTCCTGCAATATTTCTGACAAAAAGAGACAAGCAAATCTGACTAGCACAATCAGCAAGGTACACTTAACAGCAACATCAGGCTCAGAACAATGTGCTAACATTTGGGTGGAAAAAAATGGAAAGAGGCAAGACCAGCACTGGTAGCTCACACTCATAATCTTAGCTACTCAAGAGCCTAAAATCCAGAGGACTGAGCTTTGAAGCCAGCTAAGCAAGCTTGAGGCCCTGAGCTCAAAACCCCAGTACCACAAAAAAAAAAAAAAAAAAAAAAAAGAGGAAAAAAATACATTCATAGAATCCCCTACAAGGGTAAAAAGAAAAAAAAAAAACAAAAAGCAGAAGTTGGAGCACATAAGAACTAAATGATGGCAAATTGAATGGGAGGGAAGGTTTTGCTTTAGGTGTTTGAATAATGTGGATGTTGTATCCACTATACTTCTAGGGTATAGCCATCAAAGTCACAAGTGACTCTTCCTCCCTGTGTTTTGTGTTTTTCTACTTTTGGGCTTTGAACTTAGGACCTAGCACTTGCTAGACAGATGCTCTGCCACCGAGCCATACCTACAGCCATTTTTTTGGTCTGGTCGTGGAGCCTGAACTCTGGGCTTGGGCGCTGTCCTTCAGCTCTTCTACTCAAGACTAACGCTCTACCACTTGAGCCACAGCTCCACTTCTGGCTTTTTTTTTTCTGCTTATGTGGTGCTAAGGAATCAAACCCAGGGCCTCATGCATGCAAAGCAAGCACTCTACCACTGAGCCACCTTCCCAGCCCATCTACAGCCATTTTTGATGCTAGTTATTTTTTAGATAAGGTATTTGGGCATGTGTCTGGACCACAATCTTATTTTTCATTTCCCACCATAGCAAAGGTAACAGCCAAGTATCACCACACCCAATGTCTTCCATTGAGATGCAGTCTCATGGATTTACCTGCCTCAAACTGTAATACTCAGTCTCAGCCTCCCAAGTAGCTATGATTACAAGTGTGAGCCAACAGTGTTAGTGCTGTATCACTTGAGCCACAGCTCCACTTGTGGCTCCTTGGTGATTAATTGCAGATAAGAGTCTCAGGGACTTTCTTGTGTGGGCTGATTTCAAACATCTATCCTTAGATCTCAGCCTCCTGAATAGCCAGATTACTGGTTTGATCCCCTGGTGCCAAACAACGTTGCCTGTTTTTGTTTGGTTTTGGTTTGTTTTTGCCAGTCCTGGGGCTTGAACTCAGGGCCTGGGAACTGTCCCTGAGCTTCTTTAGCTCAAGGCTAGCACTCTACCACTTGAGCCACAGCACTACTTCTGGCTTTTTCTGTGTATGTGGTACTAAGGAATTAAATCCAGGGCTTCATGCATGCTAGGCAAGCACTCTACCACTAAGCCACATTCCCTGCCCCATCTTGCCTGTTTTTAAAAGCACTAGATTAACCAATATTTCCTAGCAACCAGTAGAGGTTGCTCTGAAACCAACTCTTTACAAGCCAAAGGGATTGGTTTTTTGTTGTTGTTGCTGGTTGTTTTTTTTTTCTTCTTTTTTTTTTTTAACATCACCATCTGGTCTTGGCATGAAGACGAGATGATTTATGAGTCAGAATGGAACTAATTGTCCCTTCCTATTTAGATGTTGTCCTTAAGTGTGACTTAAAAAAAATAAATTATTGGCCGGGCACCAGTGGTTCATGCCTATAATCCTAGCTACTCAGGAGGCTGAGATCTGAGGATTGCAGTTCAAAGCCAGACCGGGCAGGAAAGGCCACGAGACTCTTATCTCCAATTAACCACCAGAAAACCGGAAGTGGCGCTGTAGCTCAAATGGTAGAGCTCAAGCCTTGAGCTGAAGAGCTGAGGGACAGTGCCCAGGCCCAGAGTTCAAGCCCCATGACCAACAAGAACACACAAAAAATTATTCTGCAGCCAGGCACTAGTGGCTCCATGCCTGTGATACTATCTACTTGGGAGGAGAGATTGTGATACGTAGAGAAGTTTGGAAGGCCTCAGCTCAGCTCATTGCTGGGTGCAGTGGAATGTACATGGTATCCTGCTATATGGGAGGCCAAGATTGGGAGGATCACTGTTCCAGGCCAGCCCATGCACAAAAGCCCAGAGACTTCTCTTCATTGGAAGAAGCTACATGTTGTAGTAGACACCTGTCATCCTAGCTTTGGTCAGAAGCAAAAAAAAAAAAAAAAAAAAAAGGACGATCACAGTCCAGGCAAGAAGCAAGACCTCTAAAATAACCAGCACAAAAATTAGGCTGTGGCATGGCTCAGTAATAGAGCTCAATAAATGGTGGAAAGTCAGGGAATTTTATTGTTGTTGAGAACATTAACAATTTGGAGCTGGGCACCAATGGCTCTTACCTGTAATTCTAGCTACTTAGGATGCTGAGATCTAAAGATCTCAATTTGAAGCCAGCTTGGGCAAGAAAGTTTGTGAGACTCTTATCTCCAGTTAATCACCAAAAAGCTGGAATTGGAAATGTGGCTCAAGTGGTATAATGCCATCCTTGAGGGAAAAGTCAAGTGAGGCCCTGAATTTACAGACTAGTACTGACATCAAAGAAACAAACCAACAAAAACGCAAAACAGAAAAAAAAAAAAAAAAGAGGAAAGAGGCGAAATCAGAGGCTTTCCTATACTATAATACAAAGACACACCTCTGAATTTTATTATTATGAAGAAATTCTAAATACAGCCTCTAGGAGACACACCTCCTCCTTGCAGGCTGGTGAGGGCTATATGGTGTTTTTGCACTGTGACACACACATGCTAAGTTTAGAATGACACAGCCCTGGGTGGGGTCATACCCAGATGACGACAAGTCCCTGGAGACTGTTGTGTGACTAACCAAGTTGCTGCTGAGAACAGGAGCTTGATTCTTTTTTATTTTTTTCTCTTTCTTCCTTTGTCCCCACCCCCCTCTACCAGTCATGGGGCTTGAACTCAGTGCCTGAGTGTTGTCCCTGAGCTCTTTTGCTCAAGGCTAGCACTCTACCACTTCCAACCATAACATCACCTCCAGTTTTCTCGTGGTTAATTGGAGATAAAGGTTTCATAGACTTTCCTGCCTGGGCTGTCTTTGAACCACAATCCTCGAATCTCAGCCTCCTAGGTAGTTAGGATTACAGATGTGAGCCACCAGTGCCTGGCTTGGGTTTTTTTTTTTTTTTTTGGGGGGGGGGGCTTATTTATTTATTTATATTGTGAAAATACCATACAGAGGGGTTACAATTACATGGGCAAGATAATGAGTACATTTCTTTTTTTTTTCTTTTTTTCTTTTTCTTTTTTTTTCCCCAGGGCTGAGGACAGAACCCAGGGCCTTGCATGCGCCGGGCGGGTGCCCTTCCGCTGGGCTAAACCCCCAGCCCCCATTTCTTATCAAGTATTGTTGCCTCCTCCTTTGTTTCCCCTTCCCATCCCTTCCCATCTCCCCCTCCCCCCCAAGGTGGTTTTCTATAAAGGCAAAATAAAAGGGGCATGGTAAAGAGATATCTCAGAGATAAAGTAAAAATTTTGACATCTTGAAAATGAATTGGACAGCCTTGAGCAGAAAAAAAAAGAAAAAGAAAGAATATAAGATGCTGAGTTCAGAGCTGGGAAGGTGGCTCAGTGGTACAGTGCTTGCCTTGCATGCATTAGGCCCTGGGTTCGATTCCTCAGCACCACATAAGCAGAAAAAAGCCAGAAGTGGTACTGTGGCTCAGGTGGTAGAGCGCTAGCCTTGAGCTCAAGAGCTGAGGGACAGCACCCAGGCCCAGAGTTCAGGCCTCACAATCATCAAAAAAACAAACAAACAAAAAAAGAGCAACAAGATGCTGAGTTCAAACTCTACTACCAATACAAAAGAGTAAAGACATGAATACTAATTGAAAATTTTGGTATAAAATTACGATTCAGTATATATCAAATAGATTTAGGTATCCTAGCTTTGTACTTTACAAAGAAAACAAGTGCACTAAAACAACAACAACAACAACAAAACAAGTGCACTAATCACTACTTCAGCAGAAATAAATGTCTTTTGGTTCTTTAATGGAGGTCTTCAAATGCTATTTCTCATTGAAAGGAACCAGGGCTCTTCAGAGAAATGACTGTGCTCTGTATGGTACAGAAAACACACAAGAGATAAGCCTGCAACATCTTGCTAAACCATAAAACCATCAAAGACCACTAGAGCCATGGCCAAAGACCTCAACATCCAACTTGAAGAAACTCTCAATGGCCAACCTGAACATTAAGAGGGATAAACTTACAGTGACTCCAGGCGCTAGTGGCTCACGCCTGTAATCCTAGCTACTCATGAGGCTGAGATCTGAGGATCACAGTTCAAAGCCAGTACTATATCAAAGCCAGCCATCACTCACGTCACACCTTCAGCCTCTTTTTTTTGCAGGTTATATTTTACATAAGGTCTCAATTCCCACCAGGGTGCGCACCTGAGCTGTGATCCATCTACTTACGATTTCTAGTTGTGGCTGGGATCACAAGCATACCTTCCCTCTGTGGAGATTGGGTCACCTGGACTTTTCTTTTTTTTTTTTTTTTCTGCTTATGTGGTGCTGAGGAATCGAACCCAGGGCCTCATGCATGCAAGGCAAGCGCTCTACCACTGAACCACCTTCCCAGCCCTCACCTGGACTTTTCTGTCTTAGCTGGCCTGGAACTTCCATCCTCCCAACTTTAGCCTCCCACATAGCTTGGGATGAGGAAGGGCACATACTATGGCACTCAGCGGTGGGTTGAGAATGAATTTTGCCACCTTTTCTGCTTGGGCTAGCTTTGAATTATAATCTTCCTGATCTCAGCTGGTAACAGGCTGAGCCACTGGTGTCCAGCTACCTTCTACTTAAAAAAAATGTATTGTTATTATAAAGGTGATGCACAGAGGATTTATAGTTACATAAGTCAGGTAGAGAGTATGTGTACATTTCATTTTGGACAATGTTACCACTTCCCTCTCTCTCTCCCAGTTTTTCCCTCCCATCTCCACCCACAAGTTGTATACTTCATTTTCCACATAGTGTCTAGTGAGTACCACTGCTTCACTTGTTCACTCTTTGTCTTTCCATTTCTGTGCTTACCCTTACCCTCCCAAAGGCAGATAAACAAACAAACAGAACAAAAAGGAAAGAAAACAAAAACAGTAAAAAAAAAAAAAAAAAAAAAAAAGAAAAAAATTCTTGTTTTCATTTCTTGGTTCCTCTACTTTTATGTGTGAATTTTCCTACAACCAATGATTTTAAAGGCTGGAAACATCCAATATTGGCAAGAATCTAGAGAAATGGCTCATACACTGTTGACTGGAGTCCAAATTGGTCTAGCTGTTGGGGGCAATTCAACAGTATCTGTGTAAATGTCAGGCTATAGATACCTTGACTCCAGAAAATTTTCTTGGGGAAAATAACCTAAAGAAAAGTTCTCAGTGATATTCCCTACAACATTGTTAAGATAGCAGAGAAACTGCCACCAATCCAGTGTCCAGCACCAGAAAACATCTAAATAAATTCTTGTTAGTACTAGCAGTGCTAAATACTACCACCGCTAATATCAGTCACATTAAAATAAATAATGGAGCCAGGGTCTGGTGGCTCATACCTGTCATCTTAAACACTCAGGAGGCTGAGATCTGAGGATGGTGGTTCTAAGCCAATGTGGGCAGAAAAGTTCATAATACTCTTATCTCCAATTAACCACCAAAAAGCAAGAATTGGAGCTGTGGCTCAAGTGGTAGAGCACTAGCCCTGAGTATAAAAGCTCAGGGACAGCACCCAGGCCTAGAATTCAAGCCCCAGGACAAGCACATACACACACTCACACTCACACTCACATACAAACATGTATATAAAATAAATAAATCCTTTTCTCCCTATACATGGAATAGTCTTTTATAGTATGGGAAGCAGTAAAAGCAGGAGGAAGCTCCACACCCACGATAAATATTTGGTCTGGGTCTCCATTCCCAGTACAGAGTTCCTAAAACCCTTGGAATTTACCAACCATTGTATGTTAAAGGGATGACTCAGGTGGGGCTAGTGAGCTTCTGGGTTGGGACTAGTGGCAGGAAACTAACCAGGAGATGAGGGTGAGAACTCTCAGGGCTCCTCACTCCCATCCCTTCACACCTCAAACAACCACAACCAGAGAGAGACAGAGACAGAGAGACAGAAACAGACAGAGACAAAGACACAGCAAGAGAAGAGGCCTGGAGATTTCTGTCAATTACTAATGGTTAATGCTTAGACCATGAAACCTCCAGAACATCTCCACATGAAGGTATCCAGAGAACTTCTTGGTCCAAACAGCCAGAGAGGGTCACAGCACCTTGATGATTGGAGATTGAAGCTCTACTATGCTCAGGATTTTCCCAAACCTTGTTCTAGGTATAGACCTCTTCATCCAGCTGTTCATTCATGTTCTTTCTAATAAACTGCAATCCTAAGTATAGTGGGTTCAACCCTCCCCCAGTACTGAAAGGGAGACAGGAAGGAAGGAAGGAAGGAAGGAAGGAAGGAAGGAAGGAAGGAAGGAAGGAAGGAAGGAAGGAAGGAAGGAAGGAAGGAAGGACTGTCTCATTTTATTTTGCTAGGAATGATGGTTTTGCTAGGTGTGGTGATCAGAGGATTTGGAGTTTGAAACCAGCCCTGGCAAAGTTAGACCCTATTGCAAAACAAAATACAAATAAAAGGGCTGTAGCTGTAGCCCTGGATTCAAGCCCCCCAGTACCACAAAAGGAAACACAAAGTAGATTGGTTAGAGGACTTAAACTACCAAATTGAAGACCTACTATAAAGTTTAGTGATCAAGTAAGTGGGTTATCCTGAGGACAGATATGGACATTCATGGGACATAAGAGGACCCAGAGATAGAGCCACACCTTTATGGCCAATTGATTTTTGACAAAGCTGCCAAAATGATTTGCTGGGGAAAATGCCACCTTCTTACGTACTGGTAATATAATAATTGGATATCTAAATAGAAAAAAAATAAATATACTTTACCCTCACTGCTGTTAGAATATTTTAGACTTTGCCAGAAAACCAGGCAGACATGCAGGTACAGAGAATAAAGAAAGGTTTATTGCTGAGAAGGGACCAGCAAGACCTCTTTGCACAAGGGAGAAGTGAGAAGAAGCACCAGCTATTGTCTGAGGTGACCTATCTAAAATACTCTAACAACTACTCTCTGCCATACTCCAAACTTAAATACAAGTAGATTATAGACACAAGCATAGAATCTAAAACTATTCAGCTTCTACAAAGGGGGAAGTGGGGAAAGAGAGAGAGAGAGAGAGAAAGAACCTATGAGCTATGCAAAGGTATTTTAACCAGAACACAAAAGGTTCAAATCATTTAAAAAAAGTTCTCCACTAGGAAAAAAATATTCAAAATGATAAAAAAGTAAACCAAAGAATAGTAGAAAATTGTTTATAAAACATGTCTGACTAAGAGTATAAATAAAAAGAACTGTTAAAATTCAATTATAAAGAGACAAACATCCAATTTAAAAATGAACAAAGTTTTGGACAGAAATTTCACAAAAGAAAATACACAAGCCAGGCCCTGATAGCTCCATGTCTCATGCCTTTAATCCTAGCTACTCAGAAGGCTGAGATCTGAGGATCCTGGATCAAAATCAGCCCAGGTAGGAAAGTCCTTGAGATTCTGATCTTCAATTAACTACTAAAATGCCACAATGGAGCTGGGCTTAAAGTGGTAGAGCACTAACCTGGAGCATGAAAGCTCAGGGACAAAAGCTCAGCTGAATTCAAGCTCAGGACCAAAAATAAAAGCTCAGGAATAGCACCTAGGACCTGAGTTCAAGCCCCACGACCTGCACAAAAGAAGGAGAAAGAGAAGAAGGAAGAAAGAAGAAGAAATATAAAGGGACAATAACTACACAAGAATATGTTGTATATAATTAACCATGGGGAAATTCAAACACTACAATAAGGTAGCATTACATACCCACTAAAATGTCTAAAGAGAAAGCGTTGGCAAGGATGTAGAGCAATAAAACATTCCTTCATCACTGGAATCAGTGGAAAAGGTACAGCTACCATTACCATATGAAAATATTACTTGTAAAGTAAAACATACAGTTGTGCAATCCTATTCCTGTTTATTTGCTTATTTGAGAGAGAATTGAAAACATAAGACACAGATAGCCAAAGGCAACCCAAATGTCCATGAACTAGAGAGTAGGAAAACAAGCATATTTATATATCTTACAATAAAAAGAAAAGAAATAAGCTGGGCACCAGTGGCTCATGCCTGTAATCCTAGCTGCTCAGGAGGCTGAGATCTGAGGATTACGGTTCAAAGCCAACCCGGGCAGAAAAGTCTGTGAGACTCTGATCTCCAATAAACCACTAGAAAACTGAAAGTGGCGCTGTGGTTTAAGAGATAGAGTGCTGGCCTTGAGCTGAAGAGTGCAAGGACAGCGCCCAGGCCCAGAGTTCAAGCCCCAGGACCGACAAAAAAGAAAGAAAGAAAGAAATATATGACCACTAATGGTTCTCTTAATCTCATCAAACCACAAGTAGTTTATTTGCAAGACAATAATCCTTCTATCACCTTGGATGACATAGAGTACACTAACATGCCTATTCCTAACACTGGGGGGAAGAAAATATAAATTCACATAGCAACATAGATGAAAGCCAAAACCTTTTTTATACTAAGTACCAAAAATCAAGCACTAAAGACTGCTTCATTCAAATAAAATTCTGGAAAAGACAAAAACTTTTGTATTGACAGAAATTGTGGAAAATGATGGTTCCTTGGGACTGTCAGTTGGGGATTGAGTGTAAAAAGAGAGTGTTAGGGTTAAAAAAAGGTGAGGGGTAATAGGTAAAGATGGCTCAGATTTATTGGGAAGAAAATCTGTGGAGGGAAGCCTCCAGCTGAGGCTAGGGACTTACTCCTTGCTTTCAATCTAAAGTACTTACACTGGGTCTAAAGGAATGCTAGAGTTGACTGATGGGGGCTGGTACAAAAATAACTAGTGGTAAGGCAGAGATAATACACCCAAAGGGGTCACAGCTGGAAGTAAAGCAGGGAGTCAGTTCAAACCTCTGTTCTGTTCAAAGCTCTGGTCGGCTGCCAGCCATTTGGTCAAGGAGAGAGGGTAAGGTGGGAGTGTTTCTGTGTCAAGGCACTGGTCTGGGACCTTAAGATAAGGATATCTGGCTATGTGGACCTAACAGATAGGGGGCAAGATACTTCTATATCTTGATTATTGTAGAGATTTCAAGTCTTTGCAAAACTTAACCAATTGCATGCTCAGAACAAAGTGAAGCTTAATTGCATTGTGCCTTGATAAAGCTCGGTAAGGGGTTTATTGAGGAATAAATAAATAAAATCCTGATATGAGGTCCAGTTCCTGAGATTCTGAGACGTTACTCTAATCTATGGTGAGGAGGAGCCTTGCCTTAGAGAACCACAGCCTGCTGGACAAGATGGTCGAGGGTGTGAATTTTTTCAGTTTACACCTTCAGCACTCAGAGACTCAGGTCCCACTCCCCAGGTACTCTCCTGGTTGCTCTCCACTTTCATTTACCTCCCCTACCAAGTCACCCTTCCCTCCCTCCTTCCCTTCCTTCCTCTTTCCTTTCTTCCCTTCCTTCCTTTCTAGAATTTTTGTTTTTTGAGCTCTTACAGTCTAGCCTGGCCTCCTACTCACCCTCTTCCTGCCTTGGTCTCCAGAATGCTAGGATTACCATCATGTGCAACCACACCCAATTACACCCAGCTGTTTTCTACTAAACTCAAGTGTCCAAGATGAAAGCAAGACCAGAAGACATTTTATACAAAAGATTGAATGATTTGTGTCTTGCTGGTTTTTTTGTTTTCTTTTTTCTTTTTATTGTCCGTCATGGGGCCTGAATTCTGGATCTGTGCACTGTCCCTCAGCTCTTCAGCTCGAGGCTAGCGCTCTACCACTTGAGCCACAGCGCCACTTCCGGCTTTTTCTGCTTATGTGGTGTTGAGGAATCAGGAAACGAGGGCCTCATGCATGCAAGGCAAGCACTCTACCACTGAGCCACCTTCCCAGCCCCCATGCTGGTTTTTTTTGTTGTTGTTGTTTGTGCTGGTCCTGGCTGTTGTCCCTGAGTTTTTGTGCTCAAGGCTAGCACTCCATCACTTGAGCCACAACTTTACTTCTGACATTTTTGGTAGTTAATTGGACTTAAGAGTCTTACAGATTTCCCTGCCCAGGCTGGCTTCAAACTTTGATCCTCAGATCTCAGCCTCCTGAGGATAACAGGAGAAAGCCACTGGCTCCAGGCTGATTTGTGTTTTTATGGAGGCCATTTGTTAATGGAAAGGAATTCTTTTAAAGGTAGAGCTCCTGGCAGCATGATTCTCAAAGTTGTGTATCCTCTGTGTCCATTGGATTAGAGTAGTTCTGATTTAAGATGGTATGAAGGCTGGCTCAGTAGCCGCGCATGCACACGTGTACACACACACACACACACACACACACACACACACACACACACACACACACACACACACACACACTGGATGGTATAATCTCCAAAGAGCCCAAATGAATACTGATTATTTAGTCACTCAGATGTCATGCATATATATTTCCTTGGCATACATGGAGTAGACATTAACTCTTTCTACACTTTATCAGGTACTGGGATAGTAGGAGGAATAAGATTCCAGCCAGCTAAGAGCAGCTGATCTTTGACAATTTGTGGACTGGAGAAACCTCAAGTTTGAAGCTTGAGGAGCTATGGACTTGAAGAGCCACAGAATTCATGACAGTGTCATTGTAAGCAGTGCTATAACCAAGATAAATCTTTCTCAGACCTGGGGAAGAGAAAGGATTAGAGAGTATCACAGGTATGCCTGGCTTTGACAGATGCAAAAGGGTTTCAACAAACCTAGTCACACCTATAATTCTAGCTACTCAAGAGGCTGGGAATCATGGTTAAAAAGACCATGGGAAGAAGAGTCTGTGAGACTCTTATCTCCAATTAACCAGTAAAAAACTAGAAGTGGAGTTGTAGCTCAAGTGGTAGAGCACCAGCCTTGATTTTTTTTTTTTTTTTTTTTTGTCTGTTGTAGGGCTTGAACTCTGGGCCTGGGTGCTGTCCCTGAACTCTTTAGCTCAAGGCAAGTGTTCTACCACTTATGCCACAGCACTACTTCCAGTTTTCTGGTGGCTTATTGGAGATAGGAGTCTCATGGGCTTTCCTGCCCTGGCTAGCTTTGAACTGTGATTCTCAGATCTAGCCTCCTGAGTAGCTAGGATTACAGACATGAATCACCAGCACCTGGCACCAGCCTTGATCTTTTTTGGGGGGGGGTCTGGTTGTGGGGCCTGAACTCTGGGCCTGGGCGCTGTCTCTCAGCTCTTCAGCTCAAGGCTAGCGCTCTACCCCTTGAGCCACAGCGCCACTTCCGGCTTTTTTTCTTTTTGCTTATGTGGTGCTAAGGAATCGAACCCAGGGCCTCATGTATGCAAGGCAAGCACTGTACCAGAGTCACCTTCCCAGCCCCTACCAGCCTTGATCTTATAGCTAAAGGACAGTTCCCAAGGTCCTGCATTCAACCCTCAGGACTGGCACAATAAAAGAGGGATGTGTCAGCAAGTAGAGGAGGAAGCAGCATGAGGAGGAGTAGCATGAAAGAGCAGGGCAGAACTGGGAGGATGGTGGAATGAATAATGGTGATTATGGAATGTTGGGGCATCTCAGCAGTAGGAGGAGAGCACAAGTTAGGCAAGGACATGGGGCAATTATTTTATTCAGAAGATTGTCCCAGGGGCTGGGAAGGTGGCTCAGTGGTAGAGCGCTTGCCTTGCATGCGTGAGGCCCTGGGTTCGATTCCTTAGCACCACATAAGCAAAAAGAAAAAAGCCGGAAGTGGCCCTGTGGCTCAAGGGGTAGAGCGCTAGCCTTTAGCTGAAGAGCTGAGGGACAGCGCCCAGGCCCAGAGTTCAGGCCCCCCCCCCCCAAAAAAAGAAGATTGTCCCAGGAAGCAGGAGTAAGGGAGAGGAAAAAGGAGGAAGACAATGTCAACAAAGGGAAAACAAATAGAAAGTTTGGTATTGATTGGTTTCTACTTACCGGTGTTGAGTATCTGAGGCCTCTTCCTACTAGAGACTCCTGAACCAGCCCATACACTATGGCTCAGAAAGACTCTCCAAAGATGGGCACTTATTAAACAATGCTATTCCCACTGACTGTGTGATTCCCCTGTGGATCTCAGTTCCCCTTTCGAAGTTACCACCTGGGTTTCTGGAGTCTCATGACATGGGAAAAACAAAAAACCAAAACCAGAGTTATTGGGCAGTGGGTACTTGAGGTGAGATCCCAGAAGCCCTTGGGGACTATTTACCTCAGTTGCAGAACCACCACCAATGGGTGGTGGCAAGGGATGTGGAAGGCTCCTGCCTCACTCAGCATCAGGAGCTGAAGAGGTGCAGTAAAGCACAACACATTCAGGAAATGAGGTTGGAAACATAGGCGAGACTCAAGGCACTGCAACACCTCTAAAAAGTTTAAACCTAATTTGCTTGTCTGGTCCTGACACCTGGAAGGTATTCAATAAATCTTTAGTTAGTGAATGAATGCTGAGGGGATGTACCTGGGCCACAATCTTTTAAACAATTTTATTTATTTTTTGTGTTTATGTGGTACCAAGGAATTGAACCCCGGGCCTCATGCATACTAGGCAAGCATTCTACCATTAAGCCACATTCTTTTCCCCTGGGCCACGTTCTTGCTAAGCTATTGGGCTTTAGGATTCAGCAGCTAGCTGTGTGACTTCTAGCTTCTTTAACCTTTCCTGTTGTCTTTTCTTGAGGTGGTGACAATAATGCCTTCTTTATGGAGCTGTTGTGAGGAATTAGATGAGATAAAAGATATATGGCAACTAGACATGTAGACTCAATAAATGTCAGTCACCCTACGCTTGTCCCTATGATAACCCGAAGCCACATAATAAAGCTGAACTACCCACCAGCTAGAGACAATGAAAGCTGTTCCTGGGGTCTGGTTACAGAAGATGAATGCTAGCATTTCCAGCTATATTGGTCCTGGTGGAAAAAATTAGTGGTTTTGGTAACAACTTCTTTGGGCCCAAAGGGAATCATACTGCTGCTTTAATTAAAGGACAGAGTTGAAACTATCCTCTCAAGGAATGTACACATTCAGAAATTGATGTTTATGGTAACTTGTAATTTTCTGTTTCTTTGTGAATTTAAAATATACAAACAGAAGGATGTTCTGATCGATGTGTATTGACTAGGGTCATCTATCACTTCAAGTCTGCATTTTCTCACCCTTTCTGAAATCCTAAGAGAGACCACAAGACCTGTTGTCTTTTTAATGAAACAGCTCTGCACTGACTGATTGTAGGTACTGGGAGTTTCTAGGTCCTTCCAAGTGGACAAAGGAGATTGGGTGGCATCTGAGGCTTTGAGGTATAAGTTGAAGGTAGGAAGGAAAGCAGGTTGAGAAAGTAGATAAAAGATTGAGAAGTCACTGTAACTGGGAAATTTAAAAAAATAGTGTATTTAAAAATGTATCCAAGCTGGACACTGGTGGTGGCTCATGCCTGTCATCCTAGCTACTTAGGAAGCTGAGATCTAAGGATCAAGGTTCGAAGCCAGCCTGGGTAGGGAAGTTTGTGAGACTGTTATCTCATTAACCACCAAAACACTAGAAGTGGAGCTGTGGCTCAAGTGGTAAAGCACTAGTTTTGAGGGTTTTGTTTTGTTTTTTTAAAGCTCAAGGACAGCACCCAGACCCTGAATTCAAGCTCCAGTACCAACACACACAATGAGTGTCCAATTCCCTATAGCAATCTGCCATGAAGATAAACACGTGATTCATGCCAGTGGCATACCAAGTTAGAAACAAGAAAAAGGAAACAAAGAAGGAGAAGTGTTCATAGCAAATCAGGTAAATATAGACTTTGGCAAGAAAGGAAATACCAGAGTTGAGAAGCCTCTCAGGAAAGCACATTTGACCCAGTCCAGAATGATCCACCATAGGGAAGCTAAGCAGGAACAACAAGGTGTGGGATTTGTCTATTTGTCTATTTACTCATTTTTCTCCTTTACCATTGTCACTCAATTCTATTTGACATTAGAAGAAACAGAGGGAATACAAAAAGTGGGAGACAAAAAGTGGCTCATGACCAGTTCTTAGAGGGAAACAAAAGATGTTACTAATGGTTATAATAAAACAGAAGGATTGCAAACAAAGATACAAGCATACACAGGATCTAATGGCCATACAAACGGGGGTGAGGGGTCTTTGGCAGGCAGGAGTTCCAAGAAAGAGGGTAAAGCACAAATGAAGAAAGCCAGGTCTTTAAGGGGACAGCATGTGATTTGGGCTAAAGTGTAGGTGGAAGGCGAAAAAGTGGGCAGCAGTAGCGCAAAGCAGTCTCTACCCTCTGGGTGAGCTGGGAGCTAAGAGGTTAAGAAACACTAAGCATCCCTGTAATCCTAGCTATTCAGGAAGCTGAGATCTGAGGATCTGGTTCCCAGACAGCCAGGGCAAGAAAGTTCATGAAACTCTTATCTCCAATTAACTACCCCAAAGCCAGAAGTGGAGGTGTAGCTTAAATGGTAGAGCCACGAGCTTTGGGCAAAAAAACCTAAGAAACAGCCCCCAGGCCCTGAGTACAAACCCCAGGACTGGTGGGGTTTGTGTGTGCACGTGCGTGTGCACACACACACACACACATACACACATACACGAAGCTGGATAGACTGTGACAATTGTGCAGGTGAGAGGTGCACGGCAGGTGGCTGGACAGTATAGCTCCAGTGTGCAGAAGCCATACAGCTGGGAAGGAAGCATTTCCTGCTGCCTTTTAAGGGTATCAATGTCCTTGTCCTTGACAAGAGAAAATGGAGAATTACTGATAAGGTCCCCGTGTCTTGCAAGTACATCCAGACATGGAGACATCCTATCAGTGCCTCTCTTGGCAGGCAGCAGACCTCAACCAGCGACTGGAAAAGAAAGAAAGGGAAGAGCAGCACTGCCAGGAATGAGGGGCAGTGCTAAGCGGAGTCCCCACACAGCCCCTGGGCCCCTCCCCAGCAACTCCTCCTAGGGGAGTTGTCCGAGGCTCTAAAGAGAAGGTGTATTGGAGGGTCCCCTACTAGGTTTAGATCCCTGAAGCCATGGATTAATGATCAACCCGGGAGTGCCCTCAGCTTTCAAGTCACAGAACTCTCCAGCAAAGCCACTTGTAGCTGTCACTCCTGCTCATTTCTCCCCGGAAAAGCCCCAGCGAATAGTAACGAGAATATTTAAAGGGACTCGAAAACCAGTTTTCTATCCCAAGTGTTCGATGACACTGCTGTGTGATCTTGGATAAGTTAGTCCAAGGCGCTGGATAAATTCCCGCGCTGGGGCCACCCGGTGGCTCCGCAGATGGCCGATGGATCCGTCTCTAACACCTGTCCTGGCCACTACGCCACATCCCTTGGCCGGCACCTTTTCCGCGTCGGTCCTGGGCGCCGCCCATGACCCTTGGCGGAGAGCCCGGGACGCCCCCGCGCGCTCCCTGGTCCGGGCTCCCTCCTCCCCCCGCCCTCTCCCCCGGCCGCGCCGCGCGCGCGCGCATTCAAGGAGGTGGGGGGGGGGGCGCGGCCCTCACGCTGCGGCGGGAGCTGCGCAGCACGACTGGCGCGGAAGGTGCACGCGGGCCGGGTGTCGTCGCCAGCGTCTCCGAGGTGGGCAGCCCCGCCGGCTCGCTCCCGGCTCCCGGAGCAGCTCCCCGACGCGCCCTCAGGCCTAGGCCCGGCACACACCAAGGCTCCGCCCCCGCCGCGGCTTTGCCGCAGCCACAGCCCGCGGGGCGTCGCGCGCAGCCGAGAGGGGCAAACCCGCGGCCCCTCGCGAGCTGCCCCGGGGCGGGCTCAAGGCCCTCACCTCCGCCGCGGACGGCTGCTTACGTCAGGGAGGCGAAACCCTGAAGGAGAGGAGGAAAAAGAAAAAGGCACGAGGGCGGAAGGGGAAAAACTTTTATTTATTTTTTTCTCTTTTTTTTCTCGTCAGACGCTGAAGGAAGGGAAGGAGCCCGCGCCGGCGCGGGGAGAGCCGGGCGCGACCCCAGCAGGCCGCGCGGCGCGCCGGAGCCCCGGCTCCCCGCGGAGGCTCGACGGGGCGCCCAGCATGTGGGACCCGCAGGAGTTTGAGCGCCACTGGAAAGCCGAGTTCCCAGGGCAGGAGGCACCGGTCATGACGCTGGAGTCGGTGCTGGACATGGAGCGGGAGCTGGAGCGCTGCAAACTCAACCTGAAGCAGTTGCAACAGGTGTTGGCGGAAGAGAAGTTCAAAGTCTCCTACCTGCAGGCGGCCCTGGCTGGGGAAAAGCTGGACCCAACCGGCGGCCGCCTAACGGGCGGAGACGGCGACTGCCGGGGCGCCGGGGCCCAGGAGCCGGAGCCCGCGGGGCGGGAGCGGGAGCCGTGCAAGGAGGAGAGCGCAGCGGGGCGCGGCGGGGACCCCGATAAGGGTCGGGATCAAGAGGTGTCGGCCAAGGCCGAGCCTCCCTCCAACGTGTGCCTGGACCTTCCCACGTGGCCCCCGGTGGCGGAGGGAGGGGGCGCGGTGCGCAGCCTGACCGCCGCCATCCACCAGCAACTGGTGCAGCCTCGCCTCCTGTTCAGGCCGCGAGACGACTGTGTGCTCCCCGACCACGATGGTACGGTTGCCAACGCACCCGGAGAGGAGAGGTCCTCGGGGACCCGGGCGGGGCGGGGCTCGGAGGACAGCGAGCCGGACGCGTCGGGCGCTGACGATGGAGGAGACAGCAGTGACCACGACTTCGAGATGGTGGATTTGAATGAGAAATTTGTCCTCGGTCACTTGCTCGTGGCCCCCTATCGGTTTGGAACCCGCGATGAGGCCGAGAAGCCGGCGAGGGCTTCCAGCCCTCATCGCTGGTTGCATCTGATCCCCGGGGGACGGAGGCAGCAGCGCCGGAGAGATCTGGAGGTGGAGGCCAAGGACAGTCGGGCTTCCCTTCTGGTGGAAGATGAGGCCCCCAAACGCGGGGCCCGCGAGCACCTCACCCATTGGGGGCGCAAGAGGTTCCTGCGGGTGCCGGAGCGGGACTCGCCCAGTCACAGCTCTCCGGAGAGAGGCAGCGATTGCAGCCACAACAGCTCAGACCACGAGGAAGGCTTCTCTGCAGGTAGGCACACCCCTCTCTAGATCTCTTACCCCCCACCCCCGCACATCATCCCTCCCCTCCAGACCTTGAGGGTCCTCTGGTTTAACCTTGGGCACCTGGGAATAAAGTGGAGGCCGGGGAATAAATTTTATCTCTTTATTTTAAAGCCACTTGTGGAACTTAAAAACAAGCTATAGTGCAAAATGAATTTGGGGGTGGGGCGAGTTTATAAACAGAATGGTCATGGCAGGGGTCAGACCCAGAAAAGGACTCTTTTCCTTCAAGCCTCAGCCTTCTTTCTCCATCGGGACATTACCGCCACCGTCCCCACTTCCAGGCCACCTTTCACAGGTCCCCCCATTCCTTCGCAGCACCCTTATGATATCCCTCTGCACAAACTCCAGTGCTTCCCCACCCTCACCGCCCCATCCCCTGGTTTTTTGGTGTGAAAGCACACATCTCACATCTTCTCTGGCTTTCATGTTAAGCTGGGGTCAGATTCACTCCAAGAAGGGTGCATGACACCACCCCTTTTGTTGACTTCCCCTTCCTGAAAGGGTGCCCTGTCTCTGTCAGCTTCCTAGGAGCCTGAGAGCCTGAGAGGAGTGGGAAGGCTTAGAGTCATTTGTCAGCTGGCTTGGTGCCCAGCAGGCCTGTCTTCAGCCAGTGCCATCGTTTGATAAAGGAGGAATCTGAAGCCTGGGGAAATTAACTGGTTGAGCAAATGACCTGAGACCTTCATGAGGGCCTCTGTCCCATTGCCTCCCCTTGTGTCTGCTTTCCTCTCTGAGGACAGGGCCTACGCTTAATCAAAGGTGTTTGAATCTCCTTGCAGTGGTCTGCCCAGTGCTCAGTAAATATTGTCTGAATAAGTGCATGTGTGTATTGGACTGATTGGCTACCAGGCTTTTCATGGGTCAGAGAGTGAAAATGGAGTAAGGAGGAAAGGTTAGATGGGGTTGTGGGGTGGGAAAGGATGCATGCTAGGGACACTCAGCATCCTCTCAGCCATGAGGAAAACATACATTGGTGTCAAGTTGGGTTGAGCTCCACCAGGAACTTAAGATGCCTTCTCACTCAGGGAAGGATTAAAAAAAAAAAAAAATAGAGACTTCACAGATGCTGGGATTGTTCCAAAATCTCCATTATTAGATCTTATCTGGGCAAGTTTGCATTTGAATGAAAAACTGTCCACTATGCTAAAAGCACATTTGGAAAGTCCATCAAGTCATCTGTTTTGTTCAATTATACTTATTCATTAGCCAAGATTGGCTGCTTTTCCCATAGGTAATGCTTTTGCCACCCTTGCTAGTAACATTTTTTTTATGTCCCTCTTTAACTTAAAGCAAGCATCTGAAGACTTCATTCTAGCACCAAATTCCAAATGCTCTCAATGGAGGCTACCCAAGTGGCCCCCACTTGCTTCAGAGCTGGCTCCTATCCCATTTCCCTAGACACCCACATCAATCACTCTGTCAGGTGTTCTCAACACATTGTATTTTTCTCCCATGAGTGATTCTTAATTCTATGAGTGGTCTCCTCTCTAGCACTTGATGCAAATTAGAAAGCCGTATGGACTCTTGGCTAACAAATTGCTGAAGATTCCATTCTGGGTAGACCAATGACAGAAGATTCTTCTTCCTCTAGAGTAAAGACTCCAGCCAGTGCACATGCATGGCACTTGTGGCTTTGGATGATTATACCAGGGCTGAATTTCAAACCCCATTCTGCGCCCCCTCTTCAGGACAAGTTTTGAGTAAGAGCTATGCACAGGGACACATCAAGGCCCCCACCTCCTCCTTTGGAAACCTCCTCCTTGAGGAAGTGAATGGATGCACATGTGCATGCACATGTGCACACATACATGCATACTCATACACATGTCTAGAAGAAGGAACCTTCAAATGTATAAGGAGGCAATAGAGTGAAGGACAGAGGGATTACACTGTGTGTGGCAGCTCACTGGAGTCTGTGCTATAAGGAAAGCATTATGAGGCCTTTGTTGGCCACCCTTGCTTGGTATTTCCTGCATCATTTTCCTCCATAGCACTCATTCAGTTATGTGCCTCATACCAGTTATCCTACCTACTCAGAGGCTGAGATCAGAGAATTGTGATTTGGAGTCAGACAGGGCAGAGAAGTCCAAGAGACTCATATTTTCAATTAATAAGCAAAAAGCCAGAAGTGGAGGTATGGTCCAAGATATAGAGCAGCACCATCTATAAGCAAGAAAGCCAAGCAAGAGTATGAGGCCCTGAATTCAAGCCCTAGTACTGGGGAGGGAGGAAGGGTGAGGGCAAGTTTCAAGGGCCTAGTGTGGTGGCTTACACCTATAATCCCAGCTACTATGGAGGTGGAGATCAGAAGAACAGTGATACCAGGCCAGGCCAGGCAAAAAGTTAACAAAACCCCATCTTAACCAAGTTGAATGTAATGTTCATGCATGTCAGCCAGCTATGTGGGAGGTGTAAACAGGAGGATTGAGGTCCAGGCTGGGCCCTACTTGAAAAATAAAGAAAAAAAAAACACACAAGAAAACTCCAAAACCCCAAGATGACAACAACAACAACAACAAACAAGAAAAAAAAAAGGAAGAGTTCAAAGCTAGCCTGGACTACATAATGAGTTGCAGTCTAAAAAGTACACAATCAACCCATACACTGTAAATCACAATTTTGTGTGTCCTTGGAAATAACTTGTTTGACTTTTCTATAGCTTATTTTCCACATCTGTAAAATGGGCTGATAAACACAACCCATACTGTAGATATGGGCTTTTATACAGGTTCTGGCACACAGGAAGCAGCTGAAAGAGTTAACTTACCATGGCTATAGGCTGTTTTTCTTGGTATCACCTCTCAAAAGTTTCTTGCTTCCAGGCTATTCTGAATCAGAGGCAGTTTGGATATCTATAACAAATTTGTTGTTGTTCAGCTTAATTGTCTCTTTCTAGAAACTTCTAGGCAACGGGCAGGACCTAGTGCAGAGTGGGAATTTGGTTCATGAAACTCTTTTAATTTGGACCTGGGGGCTAGGAAGATGGCTCAGTGGTGGAGTATTTGCCTTGCATGCATGTGGCCCCTAGTTTGATTCCTTAGCACCACATAAGCAGAAAAAAAAAAAAGCCAGAAGTAGAACTGTGGCTCAAGTGGTAGAGTGCTAACCTTAAGCTGAAGAGCTGAGGGACAATGCCCAGGCCTAGAGTTCAGGCCCCAGGACAGAGCCAAAAAAAAAAAAAAAAAAAGTTGAACGTGGTCCATATGCTTTCCCTCTCGCCACCAGTGATCATACCCTGTATCTGTATCTGCAGAACTTGACTGAAGGGCAGGTTTTATGGAGGTACTGGGGTTTTAACTTAGGGTTTCTAGCTTGGTAGGCTGGTTCTCCATTACTTGAGCTATGCCCTCCAGCCTTGTTGCTTGCTGATTATTTTTGAGATATGTACTGGCTTCCTGCCTGAGTGATTGCCTGGCTGTGATCTCCCTACTTTTTAGAATTCCCTTGTAGCTAGGATTATAGATATGCACCAGCTTATCCCAGCTTCCTTCTGTGGAGTCTTGTAAACTTTTTGTCTAGGGCTGCCCTGGAAACTTCGATCCTCTCAATGTCAGCCTCCTACATGGCTCAGCCTGATAGGCATACATCACTGTACCTAACTGTGGGTTGAGAAGGGGGTCTTGAGAATTTTTCTCCCTAGGCTGGCCTTGAACCATGATCTTCCCAATTGCAACCTCCCAAGTAGCTAGGATTATATGAACCACAGATGCTCTACTGAAGGGCAGATTCTACTGGGTAATAATTGGCTTTGCATCCTTCTCTGTGTTTCCATGAAAAAGTCCTTTGAAGTCTCATATAAGAAGGCAAAGGTGTCTTCTTGGAGAAGAACTATTTTCTCTCAAATCTCTAAACCAAGACACCTTTGGAATTTCTTTCTACACATGATAGCAAAATCAAAGTTTAAATAAATTAGAATGCTAGTTCACTGAGCCTACTCTTTAAGCATCTTTTGGGCCTGGTTAGGATTGGGGCATGACAGTGGTGGTGTGAATGGGAGACAGTGGCTGAGCCAGAATGGCCATGCTGAGTCTTGTGTACTGTGAAGTCAGACTTGTGTCTGTGTCCTGGTGGACAAGCCCTCAGCTTTTACATGTCTCCATCTCTGACTCTCAAGCAGTAATAACAGGAATAGGAAATCCCTACTGAGAGCTTGTGTTTGCCAGCTTCTGCTTGAGCACCTCCCTATTCATTTGTGTCATACAACAGCTTCGTGAGGGGCTGGGAAGGTGGCTCAGTGGTAGAGCGCTTGCCTTGCATGCCAGAGGCCCTGGGTTCGATTCCTCAGCACCACATAAGCAAAAAGAAAAAAGCCGGAAGTGGCGCTGTGGCTCAAGTGGTAGAGCGCTAGCCTTGAGCTGAAGAGCTGAGGGACAGTGCCCAGGCCCAGAGTTCAGGCCCCACGACCAGACCCCAAAAAACAGCAACAACAGCTTCATGAGATAATACTACTATTATTTCCATTTTATACATGAGACTCCTGAGGTCTGCAGAGCTTAAGTGACCTGTCCCAAAGTCATCCAGCGCTTAAGTGACCTGTCCCAAAGTCATCCAGCACTTTTTTTTTTTTTTTGGGTCCGGTCATGGGGCCTGAACTCTGGGTCTGGGCACTGTCCCTCAGCTCTTCAGCTCAAGGCTAGCGCTCTACCACTTGAGCCACAGCGCCACTTCTGGCTTTTTTCTTTTTTTGCTTATGTGGTGCTGAGGAATCAAACCCAGGGCCTCAGGCATGCAAGGCGAGCACTCTACCACTGAGCCACCTTTCCAGCCCCAATGAGCACATTTCTTATCAAGCATTGTAGCCTCCTCCTTTGTTTCCCCTTCCCATCCCTTCCCATCCTTCCCATCCTCCCCACCCTCCCGCCACCAAAGTTGTAAAGTACATTTTCCGACATAACGACATCTCATTGTTGAAATGGGTCCTCCTGTATCCCTGTTTTAACGATTTGTTTTTTCCCTTCCCCTCCACATATACCAACATCATATATAGTGAAAGCAGGGGTTATACCAGGGGGGAGGGACATACAATAGCTTTGTGTTTTTTTAAAAAATATTTTTTATTATCTTCAAGTAGTTGTACAAAGGGGTTGCCATTAAAAAAAGCAATTTATGAATACATCTTGATCAATGTCACCCCTCCCTCAGCTGTTTTGCTCAAGGCTGGTGCTCTGCCACTTGAGCCACAGCACCACTTCTGGTGTTTTTTGATGGTTCATTGGAGACAAGAATTTCACAGATTTTCCTATCTAGGCTGGCTTTGAATTGTGATCCTCAAATCTCAGCCTCCTGAGTAGCTAGGATTACAGGTGTGAACCACTGGTGCCAGCTTGCAAGACTGTATTTAAAGCAGTGCATCTAGCTTGTAGAAATCACAGAGCACATACCTTTGTGTGCATTATTAGAGTCTTCTGTGTCACTGAAGTTCCCAGCAAACCCCTGACAGTCTGTTGCCAGAATCAACTATTGGAGCTGCTCCTCACCAGTGGACGTCCTAGGTGTCCACCTGCTGAGCTTCAGTTTCCTCTCCCATGCCTGCGGCTGAGCATCTTAGGCACACAGCATGGCCACATATGAGAGTCTTGGTATTTCCTTTTGCATGTTGTCATGCTTCTATGCTACCCCTGATATAGGAGTTGAGTGACAGATCATTCTCAGCAGTTATGCATCCCTTTTGCAGCTTGCATGTCTGTATTCTTATAGACTAAGTCACAGGCTCTCCTTTATAACAAAGGCCCAGCAGTGGTTTTTCAGGGCCCAGCGTCCTATTGACTGGCATAAAGTATTCATCTGATGTTCTGGTTTCAATTTAAACGACAAAGTGAATATCATTAATATTTTAAATGGGTGGCATTTTCTCCTTGCATTACACTTCGCTCCATGGAGACAAGTGCTCACTATTTTTGTCAGCCCTTGGAACTCATTCATCTGTCCATTCATCCATCTGTTTGTTCCACTCAGCAAGTGTTTACTGAGGTCTTGCTTCATTCTGGGATGAGATTGCCCATGTTGGTGGCCCAATTTTGTAGTTTTCCCTGGCTTTTTGGTTAATGGGTTGAAAATTTACGTTTCTAGATAATAAACCATTTTCTGGTGGAGTATGGTTAAATACTGGAGAAGGAATGTTTAAAGTCTCAGAGACATCCAGCAACCTAGAACTGGATTCTTAGAGTTAATGTACTTCTGCCTGTCTTCAGACAACATCAAGATGGGGCTTAGAAGCCAGATCTAGGCTCTCTTCACCATGTCCTACAGTCTGCATTGTTCCTCTGTGGTGTGTGTGTGTGTGTGTGTGTGTGTGTGTGTGTGTGTGTGTGTGTGTGTGTGTGTGTGTGTGTGTGTGTGTGTGTGTGTGTGTGTGTGTGTGTGTGTGTGTGTGTAATGGTACTGGGGCTTGAACTTAGGGCCTTTTTTGTCCATGGATGACATTCTACCACTTGAGCTATGCCTCTAATTCTGGCCTTTTCTGATTATAGATGAGTTCCTTAGATTTGCCTGCCTGGACTGGCTTCTAACCTCAATCCTAATATCTTACCTCTTGAGTAGCTAGGAATATAGGCATGAGTCACCATTGCTCATCTTTTTCCTGGAGTTTTAAGCAGAGAACACTAAACCATCAGTGCTATCAAAGTTCTGGTTATAGAGCAGCAGATAGTCTCTTAGCTTCATAGCCACCTTGGCAGCTGCCTTGGTATAAATGATGAGTCCCATTTCACAGGAGAAGGTACTGAGGTGCTGAGGGAGAAAGGAACTTGCCAAAGTCCCACAGCTAGCATGGGATAGACTCAGCATTGGAATTCAAGTCAGTCCACAAGCTGACCTGTAACACTGTCCTAAGCCAGCTGTACAGTACCAGATTTCTCCACTTTGGGAGGTCTGCCATTATACTGCCAAATTGCTAATGGAGATAGTTTACTTTTTAATCTTCATGAGAAATGCATTTCCTACGAGGTGCTCAAATTACCTAGAGCTCATTTTGTAACCTGATGGATTTTTTTTTCCTCTTCCCGTCAGAGACTAATAAGATTTTGCTCTAGGAAGAATTCCTTGTGTTTGGTGGAAATGTCTGAATAAGTTAATTCAAAGTATTGAATTTCTAGCCTTAGCTGTGATAAAGTAATTTTTTTCTGGTCCCTGTTGTGGAGCGGTATTAAAAAACGATTTGAAGTCACAGGCATGGTGGTGCATGGCTGTAATCTTAGTACTCGGGAGGCCGAAGCAGGAGGATCACAAATTCCAGGCCTACAGAGCGAGATGCTGTCTTTTTTCTTTTTTCCTGGTTAATTGAAGATTAGAGTCTCAGGGGTTTTTCTGCCTAGGCTGCCTGCCATCCCAACTATAAAGAAGACATAGATAGGAAGACTGTTCCAAGGTCAACCCTAAGTAAACAGTCTAAGATTTTATGTGAAAAGTAACATAAAACAAAACAACAAAAGTACAGGAAGAAAGCACAAGAATGAGTGGCAGCTCCTGGTATGCCTTTTAGGGCACATTTTTAGAAAACTCCCTTTATATTTCTTAATCACCTCTAGCTACAGGGAAGGCTAGGAAATATATTTTATCTGGGCATATAGCCACCTCAAGTAAAACAGGCCCTCTGTTACAAGGAAAAATGGAAGAATTGACAGGGAGGAGGCAACTAGCAGTCTCTGGCACAAGCCTTTTCCAGCTACTCCATCCCATCTTGTGGTTCTTAGAGTGAGCCTCACACTGTACAATTATCATATTATTGTGTCATCTATTAATTCATTGACCCAGTGGACAAGTAACAAGAGAACCATTGCTCTGTGCAAGGCACAATGCCTTTTACACATTGACTGGGAAGCACTGCTCTCAAGCTAAGAGGTTAGCTGCCTCTTTAAGAGCAGGGACTATGGTTTGTGCTTGGTTTTCTCTCACAGGGCTGATCATGTGGCAGGCACTTGGTAAGTACCTTGTCCTTTTAGAATAGTCACAAATGAGAGGCTCGGTGAAAGAAACAACCTCCCAAGCCAGGCGTTGGTGACTCACTCACACCTGTAGCTACTCAGAAAGGTCAAGATCTAAGGCTGGAGGTATGAAGCCAGCCCTGGTAGAAAAGTCTGTGAGACTCTTATCTCTAATCAACCACCAAAAGCTGGAGTAGAGCTGTGGCTCAAGTGGTAGAGTGCTAGCCTGAGTGAAAAAGCTTTAGGACAGTGCCTACACTCTGAGTCTAGGACCAGGACCAGCACACACACACACACACACACACACACACACACACACACACACACGCATGCACGCATGCATGCACGCACACATGCACACACACACACACATGCACACATGCACACACACACACACACACACACACACCCTCACTGCCTTGGATACTATGCTACAAAATTTGGATTATAAAAATTGTTTTGGGTTCATTCTAGTTTTGAGGACCCCATAGAAAAGAGGGTGAGGCATGAGTCATCTCTAAACATCAGGGCTACATTATACTCAGAAGGATTTGTCCAGGTGTCAGAGCTGATTTGGCTGCTCTGGATACTGGCCTCTGTTTGTAGAATAAACTGGAATTACAAGCAGAAGTCTGTGTGCCCACCTGGCTTCCTCTACCAGCACTCCATGTGACTACTCTCCCTTGTCACAGCTGCGCTGTGTAGCTGCAGAGGTCTGCAGTCTTTCTGCAGCAAGTGATAACTTCTATTCTGTTCTGTCTTTCTGTCTGATCCTTGCTGTAGTCTCCCCGAGACAAGACTATCTGAAGGGAGGTTGCTGGGAGCTCGTGTCATATCTTGCAGCTGCTGAGCTAAGGATCATTTAAAAAAGTGTATTGACCCCCAGGAGGGAAGGAACTAGAATATATTTAGCACATACCATCTGCAAAGGCACTGTGTGGTGTGCCTTACCTGCTCTCACAGCTGCAAGTCAGAACAGTCTCCTGAAGGATGCTCCACCATTCTCACATTGCAAATGAGAAAACTGAGGCTTGAGTAGTCAAAGATTGCTTAGTGTTAAGCCATAGGATTCTTTGTTCCTCTTTTTTTCCCCTAGTACTGGGGCCTGAGTGTTGTCCCTTAGGTTTTTTGCTCAGGCTGGCACTCTTGGAAGTAGCACTGTAGCTCATGTGGTAGAGCACAGAGAGGCTCAGGGACAGAACTCAGGCCCTGAGTTCAAGCCCTAGGTTGGGAAATAAAAAAGAAAGAAAGGAAAAAAAAAGTAAACCTTAAAGGCTGGCATTCTTATCTCTTGAGCCACAGCTCCACTTCCAGCTTTGTGATAATTAATTGAAGAGTCTCACTGATTTACCACACACCTCCCCCCATCGTTGGTTTGGCTTCAAACCTTGATCTTCAAATCTCAGCCTCCTGAGTAGCTAGAATTACAAGTGTGAGCTACCAGCACCCAGCTAAAATGATTTTAAAAGTTTTTTTTTTGTCGGTCATAGGGCTTGAACTCTGGTCCTGGGCACTGTCCCTGAGCGCTTCAGCTCAAGGCAAGCATCACTTCTGGTCTTCTGGTGGTTTATTGGAGATAAGAGTCTCATGGATTTTCCTGCCTGGACTGGCTTTGAACCTTGATCCTCAGGTCTCAGCCTCCTGAGTAGCTAGGATTACAGGTGTGAGCCACCGGTGCCTGGCCTAAAATGATTTTTATAGTAACAATTCAGATATAAAATTTATCTCTTTAAGGCATTCAGCCATAGTTTTAAAAAATGTCAGGTAATGAGTACATTTCTTTTTGGACAGTGTCACCCTTTTCCTCACTCTCAATTTTTAGTGCATTTTATTTATTTATTTATTTTTTAATTTTTGGGTCCGGTCGAGGGGCCTCAACTCTGGGCCTGGGCGCTGTCCTTCAGCTCTTCAGCTCAAGGCTCACGCTCTACCACTTGAGCCACAGAACCACTTCCAGCTTTTTTCTTTTTGCTTATGTGGTGCTGAGGAATCGAACCCAGGGCCTCAGGCATGCAAGGCAAGTGCTCTACCACTGAGCCACCTTCCTAGCCCCAGTTTTTAGTGCATTTTAAAAGTGCCATTGGTCTTTTCATTTACTTTCCTGTCACATGTTGATCCTGGGTCCCTTTGAACTGGAGTCTATGGGGTTACTTTAATTCCTCTGCACCCCACCCCACTCTGTGCTTGCTGGATTTGAAGCAGGAATTTACAGTGTGTTAAACTTGAGGCTTCTCCCATAAGCACCTGTTCTTCATGCCCTAGGCTGTGGGGTGTGGTTGGCATGGTGACAGGGGACCTCATTCTGATCTGTATTTTCCTTGTTTTGTAGCCTTACAATGTCATTGTGCTTGGCACATGGTAAATGTGCAATAAATATTTCTGAGTATCTAGGTGTTTCTTAACTCTGGTTCAACCATGACGGTAACCAGTTGTTTTGCCTCTAGCTTTTACTCTAGCCTTGCATTATGTTTTTCCATGAAAGCCAAATGATTATGCTAACCTCAAGTCAAATTTTGCACCTCTGCTTGCATTCTTCAATAGTTCTGTCACCTACAGAGTAAAATCGAGCCCCTTAGATGCAAATGTACAAGACCATCTGTGAACTGTGGTGTCCTCATCTTGCCCTCCCCTAACCCACACACCATGCCCTTCATGCACCAGCAATCACTGAAGTGCTTGTTGCTTCCAAATGCACTGTGCACACCCATTCCTCTCCACGTTTCTTCCCTAGGATGCCCTCTTCACATTGCATATGAGAACTTCCTATCCATCCTTCAGGTTTGGGCCATGCTTCCTCCTGTGAAGCCTTCCCTGATTCCCTCAGGTAGATATGGAACTGACTCCAGTTAAGACTGAACTTGGCTGCAAATAACAGAAAACTCTCTTCTAGAATGGAATATTATAGAATACTATAATCCCACAATGGGTAGGATTGGCAGAATAGTGGTCCCAAAGAGGCCCATATCCTCATCCCTGGAACCTGTGAGAGTGTTATCCTACATAGCACAGGGCTTTTGCAGACAAGGTCCAATTAAGGTCTTTAACTGGGAGACATTTTTTCTGGATTATCTGGGTGGGCCCAAGGATCTGGTTGTTTTTGTTTATATGTGATACTACCAGGGCTTGAACTCAGGGCCTCTTTTTCCCTCTCTCTCTCTCCCCCATTCTCTCAGCTTTGTCACTCACGACTGGTGCTCTACCACTTGAGCCAAACCTTCAGCCTGGTATTTTGCTGGCTAATTGGAGATGGCTAGCTTTTCATGAAGGGCTGTGAATAAGCTCTTGCAGATTTATCTGTCTTAGCTGGCTTGAACCATGATCGTCTCATCTCAATTTCTGTAGCTAAGATCATGGGCATGAGCCACCCGCACCTGACCAAGTCAATTCTTTTTAATGCAAGCATTTCTGCCTCTAACACAATACCAGCATATCACATTTATTGAATAAATAAAAGAATGCTTGTACATTTCAAGTGAGGATTTTGTGGGATTTGGAATACCTGACTGTTGAAGTCTCTAAGCATTTAAAGATATTTCCCTTTCTTTTTCTTTCTTTCTTCTTCTTCTTTTTTATTTTTTGTCGGTCGTGGGCCTTGAATTCTGGGCCTGAGCGCTGACCCTCAGCAGTTTAGCTCAAGGCTAGCGCTCTACCACTTGAGCTACAGCATCACTTCCGGTTTTCTGGTGGTTTATTGGAGATAAGAGTTTCATGGACGTTCCTGCCCAGGCTGGCTTTGAACCTCGATCCTCAGATCTCAGCCTCCTGAGTAGCTAGGATTACAGGCGTGAGCCACCGGCACCCCGCATATTTCCCTTTCTTTACTTCCCCTTTCTCTTTATCATTATCTTTGTCTCCATCTCCTTTCTCCTCCTCATTTTTGAACTAGTAGGAACAATCTGTAAGAAGCATTCTAGAGCAGGGATTCTCAAGAGGTAGGCTGGGCTTTTTTTCCTGAAGTCTGTCGTAAGTATCTCCTGTCCTTAGGGCTTTGATATGCTTTTTGACTTGGCTGTCATGTCTGTCTACACCCTAGTTGAGAATCCATGCCATTTTGTGAACCTCTTCCTAATCGGAATGTGCTATTTCCTAAAAGTGGGAAATGCAGGAAAGGCTAATACTTCAAATAACCCTCCTCAAAGAATGGAGACCTACCTCAGTCATTAGGATGGTACATTAAATATTTTGATTCCCTTGCAGTCTGCTGGGACCATCCATCTAGATCTGGACAGAATGTAAATGGCACAACTTCTGATGCAGGGCATTCTCTGTGGAACTCTTTTCCTTCCCTTACTTCAGGGCAAAATATCCCAGATGATGGCTGTTCTGTCATCCAGGGTCCTAGAAGGAGAGTTGAGCTCCAAATCAACCTTCAGTGCATATGGAATGTTAGTGAGAAGTAAATCATTGTTATATTAAGCCTCTGTAATGTTTGGTGCTATTTGTCACTGCAGCATATTTGTCACTGCAGTACATCCTGACTGATACAGATATCTGACTTACATTCATACAGAAAAACAATTCTTCTGAACGTCAGAAAGTTTTCTTCAAAACCTCTGCTTTGCCTTCTCACTAAGGGCAAATGATAACCATAGCTGTTTTATGTATATATGAGAAGTGAATGTTAAAAAAAAAAAAAGTGTTGCCGGATGCCGGTGGCTCATGCCTGTAATCCTACCTACTCAAGAGGCTGAGATCTGAGGATCATGGTTCAAAGCTAGCCCAGGCAGTAAAGTCTGAGAAACTCTTATCTCCAATAAACCGTCAGAAAACCGGAAGTGGTGCTGTTGCTCAAGTGGTAGAGTGCTAGCCTTGAGCTAAATAGCTAAGGAACAGCACCAAGGTCCAGAGTTCAAGCTCCATGACTGACCAAAAAAAAAAAGTGTTAAAAATGGCCAAATTGTTACACTATTCCTCCTCATTCTCTTTCTCCTCCTCTTCCTCCTCATTCTCCTCCTATTCCTCTTCATTCTCCTCCACTTTTTCCTTCTCCTCCCGCTCTTTTTTTTTTTTTTTATTGTAAAGATACTATACAGAGGGTTACAGTTACATGAGTGAGGTAATGAGTACACTTCCTCTTGAACATTGTTACCCCCTCCATTGTTTTCCCCCTACCATCCCCTCCCTCCCTCCCTTCCCCGAGGTTCTTTTTTTTTTTTTTGATTGTGATTAAGTGATTACATAATTTCAGAGTCACAAGTTCATTCTAACTTTCCTGGAGCAAATTGTCTATCACAGTCTGTAATATATAACAGTGTTCATATGTTATATACCATATTTGTTATCAGCAGCATGGGGATATTTAGTAGTGGTTCAACCAGATGAGCGGGAGTTCTTTGTTTCTTAAGTCCTGTTAGTTTTGTCGTATCACCTAACCTTTTGGATTTAGTATCCACTTATCAGGGAGACCATGTACCGTTTGTCTCTTCGTTCTTGGCTTACCTCGCTCAACATGATTCCTTCTAGCTCCGTCCATTTCCCTGCAAATGCCATTATTTTGTCATTTCTAATGGCTGCATAATATTCCATTGTGTATAGATACCACAATTTTTGGATCCATTTATCTGTGGTGGGGCATCTAGGTTGTTTCCATATCTAGCTATTGCGAACAGTGCTGCAATAAACATGGAGGTGCACGTGTCCTTGTATATTGGTTCCTGTTGTTCAGGGTAGATGCCTAGAAGTGGTATGACTGGGTCGTAAGGGAGGTCAATCTTTAGCTTTCTAAGGACCCTCCAGACTGCTTTCCAAAGTGGTTGTATAAGTGTACATTCCCACCAGCAGTGTAATAGGGTTCCTCTTTCTCCACATCCCCTCCAGCATTTGTCGTTGGCTGATTTGTGGATGTGGGACATTCTGACTGGGGTAAGGTGGTATCTCAGGGTTGTCTTTATTTGCATTTCCTTCACTACCAGGGATGATGAACATTTCCTCATGTGTTTCTTTGCCATTTTTATTTCTTCATTTGAGAAGTCCTTCTTTAGTTCCCTTGCCCATTTAGTAATTGGTTTGTTAGGTTTGGGAGGGATTAGTTTCTTGAGTTCCCTGTATATACAGGATGTTAACCCCTTGTCTGATATATTGCTGGTAAATATTTTTTCCCAATTAGTTGGTTGTCTTTCTAGCTTAGTTGCGATAGATTTAGCTGTGCAGAAGCTTTTTATTTTAAGGTAGTCCCATTTGTCGAGTCTCTCTCCAACTTGTTGTGACCCTGGGACTCTGTTCAGGAAGTTCCTTCCTGTGCCTATTAGTTCAAGTGTCTCTCCTACTCTGTCCTGCAGTAGTTTCAGAGATTCAGGTTTAATGTTAAGGTCTTTAATCCATTTTGAGTTGATGTTGGTGCATGGTGATAGGCTGGGGTCCACTTTTAGTTTTCTGCATGTGGCTGCCCAGTTTTCCCAGCACCAGCGGTTGAAGAGGCTGTGTTTCTTCCATTGTATGTCTTTGGCTCCTTTGTCGAATATCAGCTGGCTGTAGGCCTGTGGATTTATTTCTGGATCTTCTATTCTGTTCCATTGGTCTTCGGGTCTGTTTTTGTGCCAGTACCATGCTGTCTTTGTTATTACAGCTCTGTAGTAGAGTTTGAAGTTCGGCATGGATAGCCCTCCCATATTGTCTTTATCCCCTACAATTGTTTTGGCTATTCTAGGTCTTTTATTGTTCCATATAAATTTTTGGACTGTTTTCTGTATTTCAGTGATGTACGTCATTGGGATTTTAATAGGAATTGCATTGAATTTGTATATTAGTTTTGGAAGTATCACCATCTTTACTATATTAAGTCGGCCTATCCAGGAGCATGGGAGGTCTTTCCATTTCCTAGTGTCTTCTGCAATTTCTTTCTTTAACTTTTTATAGTTCTCATTAAATAGTTCTTTTACATGTTTGGTTAGGTTAATTCCTAAATATTTTATTTTTTGGGAGGTTATTGTGAATGGGGTTGCTCCCTTTATTTCCCTCTCTTCCTGTGCGTTATCAGTGTATAGGAAGGCAACTGATTTTTGTGGGTTTATTTTGTATCCTGCTATTTTGCCGAAGTGACTTATGATTTCTAAAAGTTTGGGGATGGAGTTTTTGGGATCGTGGAGGTATAGTATCATGTCGTCTGCAAAAAGGGATAGTTTAGCTTCTTCTTTCCCTATGCGGATCCCTTTAATGTCTTTTTCTTGCCTTATTGCCCTGGCTAAGGGTTCTAGGACTATGTTGAAGAGGAGTGGAGACAGTGGACATCCTTGCCTTGTTCCTGTTTTTAGGAGGATTGGTTGTAGCTTTTCCCCATTAAGTATAATATTGGCTATTGGTCTGTCATAAATGGCTTTTATTGTTTTTAGAAATGTTCCTTCTATTCCTATTTTCTCCAGAGCTTTTAGCATGAATGAATGTTGAATTTTATCAAAGGCCTTTTCTGCATCTGTGGCGATAATCATGTGATTCTTGACCTTGGCTCTGTTGATATGCTGGATTACATTTATTGACTTACGTATGTTAAACCATCCCTGTGTCTCTGGGATGAAGCCTACCTGATCATAGTGTATTATTTTTTTTATGTGTTTCTGGATTCTGTTAGCTAGAATCTTGTTAAGGATCTTTGCATCTGTGTTCATCAAGGAAATTGGCCTGTAATTCTCCTTTTTGGTTGGGTCTTTTCCTGGTTTGGGGATGAGTGTGATATTGGCTTCGTAGAATGAGTTTGGGATAGCTCCGTCCTTCTCTGTTTCTCTGAAGAGCTTGAGGAGTATGGGTATTAGTTCTTGTTTAAAGGTCTTATAGAATTCTGCTGTGAATCCATCTGGTCCTGGGCTTTTTTTGTTGGAAGACTTTTGATAGCTTCCTGTATCTCATTATAGGATATTGGCTTATTTAATTGGTTAACTTCTTCTTTGCTCAGTTTGGGTAACTTGTATTTCTCTAAAAATGTATCCATTTCTGCCAGGTTTTCTTCCTTTAGAGAGTATAGCTTTTGAAAGTAGTCTGTTAGAATTGTTTGGATATCTTGGGTACGTGTTGTAATATTTCCGGTGGCATCCCTAATCCTATTAATATGGGTTTCCTCTCTTCTTTTTTTAATTAATCTTGCCAACGGGCCATCAATTTTGTTTATTTTTTCAAAGAACCAGCTTTTTGTTTGGTTTATTTTGGTTATGGTTTTCTGATTTTCTAATTGGTTAATCTCTGCTCTTAATTTGGTTATCTGGCTTCGTCTAGTAGCTTTAGGTCCCATTTTTTCTTGTTTTTCTAGCTGTTTTAGTTGCAACATGAGATTATTTACTTGGTCTGTCTCCATTCTCTTGATGTGGGCACTGAGGGCAATAAATTTGCCCCTCAGGACTGCTTTTGCTGTGTCCCACAAGTTTCTTTGTGAGGTGTTTTCATTTTCATTGAGTTGTAGGAAATGCTTTATTTCTTCTCTGATCTCTTCTGTTACCCAGGCATTGTTAAGGTGTGTGCTGTTCAATTTCCATGTATTAGAGAAATTTCTGCGGTATGCTTTGTTATTGAGAGCTAGCTTGATTCCACTGTGGTCAGATAGGATACAGGGGATTATGTTGATCCCTTTGTATTTTCCTCCCTCTCTTTTTGAAAAAAAAAATCTTGCTGTTTTGTCCAGGCTGGGCTCAGATGATCTCTAGACTGGGACTTGTTTCATTAGTGATTTACTATGAGAAATTATGACTCAATAGCATATTATACCGAGGGCTAAGATATTTCCTACAAAGAATACAGAGAAAAAGCAGGAAAAAAAGATACGCCTCACACTCCCAATAGCATATTATACTGAGGACTGAGATAATTCCTGTAGAGGGTACAGAGAAAAAGTAGCTGGAGGAGGGAGGTCTGGCACAGGTTTCAGTGTCCTTCTTCATCTGTGGCCATATAGAAGCTCCTTCCCTCTCTCTCTCCCTCTGTCCCTTCTTCCCTCCCTCTCTCCCTCCCTCCCTCCCCCCTCATTCTCTTTCTCCCCACTCCTTCTCCCTTTCTCCATCTCTCTCTCCCTCTTTCCTCTGTCTGTTTCATCTCTCTGTCTCCTCTCTCCACTCTTCCCCTCTCCCCCACCCATCTCAGTTAACTTCAGAGGCATACAGAATATCTCTACTGAGAGAAATTTATTTGAGTCGGAAAATCTGAGACCTTTTTTGTGGGCAGGGGAGAAGGGCTGGTCACAAAAGTGTATCCTGCCATTCAATCAGCAGTCCTGTCAACAAATAATAAGGAGCCAAACCATGAAATGAAACCAGGTGAACATCATCATTTTTAAGAGTTGTTGAAAAGAAGATGACAAGTCATTGTTAAGTCCATGGCTCTAGGTGCAAAATCATTAACTCACAAGCACTGGAAAGGACACTAGAATGTAAAACCATGGAAACCTGCCTTGTGCACGATGTCATTGATCTAATAGAGTATTAAGTTTACTCATGGGGGTTGGAAGCCCTAAGTCTCCAATTGTTCAGTTATCTGAGAAACACAATTTCCTTGAGTATCTTACACATTTGGAAGTAGGTAAGACTTGGGAAGTATAATGCAGTTATCAAGGTCCTTGTTGGTTAATTCAATTTCAGGAGCCATCTTGGCAATCTATTCAGCACTTACACGATTATTTCTAGTCATAAAACATAGACTTGTAAACAAAAGTTTACAAACTATCAGTTTGTAATTTGGAGATAGCTGACTATAATGATATCATTTTTTCCATATTGAGTGTTTAGGAGAATATTTTACACACATTGCCTTTTTGTGTTGTTTCTCATTATGACAAATATTGCACATTTACTTATTTCCCCAGTCAAAGTTCTTTGAGATGCTGCTGATAAGCTTGGCCAAGTAGAGAATGGAGTCATCAAACCCCACCTATCTTTCAAATGGCCCCTCAGGTAGCTAGGTTTTTGTTTTGTTTTGTTTTTTTGTTTTTGTTTTAGTCACTCATGGGGCCTGAACCCTGGGCCTGGTGCTATCCCTCAGCTCTTTAGCTCAAGGCTAGTGCTCTACCACTTGAGCAACAGTGCTGTTTCCAACTTTTTCATTTCTTTTCGTCAGTGGTGGGGCTTGAACTCTGGACCTGGGTGTGTCCCTGTGCTCTTCAGCTCAAAGCAAGCTCTCTACCACTTGAGCCACAGTGCTACTTCTGGTTTTCTGAGTGATTTATTCAAGGTAAGAGTCTCATGGACGTTCCTGCCCAGGCTGGCTTTGAACCGCGATCCTCAGATCTCAGCCTCCTGAGTAGCTAGGATTACAGGCGTGAGCCACCAGCGCCCCACTAGCTTCTGGCCTTTTCTGCATGTGGTGCTGTGGAATCAAACCCAGGGCCTCATGTATGCAAGGCAAGCACTCTACCACTGAGCCACCTTTGCAGTCCCAGTAGCTAGGTTTTAAAATGCCTGTTAAACCTTCCAATTGCTTTCTCAACCTTGGCCCTGTTTATGTGGTGGACATTGGGCCTTGACATTAATAATGGGGTTCTGCTGAAGTGTTTCTACAGCAAGTGCAGGACCACAGTCTCACAGATGTGTTCATAGGTATGTTCTACATGTTGAAACTGTACTTGCTACTTTCACAACTAGTGTGAGCAGAGAGGTACTTTTACTTAATCAGCGCAATCCCATGAGACTAAGTATGGTTATTCCTAAATCCAGAGATGTGAAGTCATAGCTCATAAAGGAGAGAGGTAAGATTTGAACTCAGCTCTTTCTGGGGCCAAAGTTAGTTTTGACCCTCACCACCTCCCCACTAACTCTTAATCTCTTCAGGCTATAGCCTCTCTGATCAGACTAGATGATTTTTTTCTTTTCTTTTCTTTTCTTTTCTTTTGTCAGTCGTCGGGCCTGAACTCTGGGCCTGGGCGCTGTCCCTCAGCTCTTCAGCTCAAGGCTAGTGCTCTACCACTTGAGCCACAGCGCCACTTCCAGCTTTTTCTGTTTATGTGGTGCTGAGGAATTGAACCCAGGGCCTCATGCATGCAAGGCAAGCACCCTACCTTCCCAGCCCTGACTAGAAGACTTTCTAGGTCTAAATTTTATGGACTACTCACAACTCTGCACCAAGTCAGGTTTAAAGTCTGGTTTTATAAAAGTCTGAGGTATAGCCAGGCTTTTGGGCCATTTGTGATTTGTGCTTTTAACTAAATGATTTCACTTCTCTTACACTTTCTTTCTATGCAGGATGATTATGCCTCACTTGGTGCTGCAAAGATTAAATGAAACAATTACAGGAAGCAGATGGCACAGGGTCTGGGGTATATAGTCAGCTCTGTATGACTATAAATAGCCATTGGTATAACAGTCAAGATAGTGCCATCTGGGACCATTTAGGTTGGGTTCAAATCCAAGTTCTGCTTCTTAACATCTAGGTGAACTTGAGTAAGTGACCTAGTCCATTTGTGCCTCAGTTTCTATTTCAGCAGACTGGTGCTAATATGATATTAGTGCCTCATTGAGTGAAAAATAAATGAATAAAATACACCTTTGAACAGCACCTGGCACATAGTGAACCCTTAGTGCATGTTGGTTAATCTTATCACTGTCATCACTAGTTTGGTTGTGCGCATTACTGAATAGACTACAAGGGCAAAAGAACAAAAACAAAAACTCCAAACCAAAAAACAACCAAAAACCCCAACATTATTGTCCTCATCTTACTATCTGGTTATATCCTTAATTGAAATCTGAGGCTCCTGGAAATCCTGCAGTTTGAATAATCCAAGAGCTGGAGCCATTGGCGCATCCAATTACAGATGCCTCACAGCTGTGGCTGGAGAGGAAGGTGAGACCTTAGCACTGTCTAGCTGGGCTGTGCTTCTATTCTAGACAAAGTCCTACTTTGTATGCAGCAGTCTCATCTTCGTTTGGCTGCATAATTGCTCCTTTTTGTCTTGTTTTAAAGCATCTTGAGGAATCTGGAGCCCCCTCCTGCTGACAGCAGTGAAAGCCACTGTCTCTAATGAGCCTCGCTGACACTCTTATGGCCCCATGAAGGCAGCCAGGCAGGGAGCAGGCACACAGGCCTGGCATGCATCCATGGGCTCTCTTTGAATACAGGCTATCATGCTAAACTTTATGATGGGGCTCCCCCAGGGTCCCAGGATTCCCCTATGTCTCTGATCCTTGATGCAGAAGGGCAGGTAGTTACTTCCTGAGTGCTGGGCTCATTGGTAATCTTTGTGGACCAGCAGTGCTAAAACAGAAATTAATTATTCATGTTAGTGAACCCAAAGGAGCTGTATGTTGTTCACTGGGGGAACTCCTCTCTGGCCACCAGACTCAGAATCCCTTGGGGACAGTAGGCAGGCAGATGGCAGCTGCACTGAAAACAAGGGCCACATGTGGCCATTCCCAGGCTCAGGATAGTCTGCCGACATGCTTTGTTTGGGTTGCTGAGAATGAAAATAAGATTGAATCACTTTGAAACCTGCAGCTTTTTCATAAAAATCTGCACTTCTTGTTTTTCCTGAGAGATGAGAAGGTAGACATTCCCTGAAGGAGATGACTCTTTCAGAATGGGTAGGAATTTGCTGATTGTCAGCCTTCTACCTCACCCTGTATCTCCTGACATTGAGTATAGAGAAGGCCACAAGCAGAACAGGACTCCAGCCGGAGACGGCCTGGTTTTATGTCCTCTGTTGCTGGCCCTTTTCCCAGCTGGGTGGCCTCAGGCAAATTACCTAAGCCTTATGAGAATCAGTCTTCTTCCTCAATGTGAGCTTCCATGAAGTAGCTTCCAAATTCATGAAAACTAAGCTCTCAGCCTATACATTGTAAGTGCTTTTTGGGTGTCAGTATCTACCAGTATTATACTACTTGCCTGGTCTCCGTAGGCATCTGTAATTGCAATCAGAGTTTCTCATAGAAGAAGAAAAATCTTTCATAATTCATCTGAACTCACTAATAAGCCTTTTCTTCCTCCCCTCCCCTATCCTAGCACTTTGTAAGTTACATTAGGATAGTGCTAGCCATGGTACAAACTTGCTCAAACATGCCAGTGGTGGAACTTATGCTTTTTTCTGATTCATAGGACAGTGGAGATGGTACTACAATGGGAAGATTTGTTCCCCATGGTCACTCAGCACTCTTGTGGATTTACACTCCTCCAGGTCCTAGTGGTTCTCAGCTTTCAGATAATACTAGGGGAGCAAGAGAGATATACTGGTTCTTGACCAAGTGGTCAAGTGGTACCCATTTCTTCTGTCATGTTCCATTGGCAAGAACTGGGCATATATCCTTTCTAAGATGTAGTGTAGCCCCCAGCTGGGGCAGCTACTCCCCAGTAACTCAGCTCTACTCTGGGTACTTGAACACAAATTGGATTCAGGCATTTGAATTTTTTACTTGGAGAGAAATACAGTGTAGCTGTTGTGCATACACATTGAACTAGCTTCCAAACTAGAGGAAAACATTTGTAACCACAATTTTTATTAGCTCTACATTATTTGTACAAGACAGAAACAATGTATCACATCAACCTTCCTCTATTTCTTAAAACAATTTCAACAGGTTTCTTTGTTTTGTTTTTTGCCAGTCATGGGGCCTGAACTCTGGTCCTGGGCAGTGTCCCTGAGCTCTTCAGCTCAAGGCTAGCACTCTACCACTTGAGCCACAGCGCCACTTCCAGCTTTTTTTTTTTCTGCTTATGTGGTACTGAGGAATTGAACCCAGGGCCTCATGCATGCAAGGCAAGCACTCTACCACTGAGCAACCTTCCCAGCCCTGTTCTATTTTTATATATTCAAATAAACAATACAGACCATATTCATCCTCATTCACCTTTCTTGTTAGCCCTCCTGCTGGTGCTTACTCCCCTATCGAAGCCTTATAACCACAATTTTCATATCCAAATTTTCTGAGACTAGGTCATGTTATATAGCACAGGCCAGCCTCAAACTCACTGCCTTGCTCAGGCTGGCCTCAAAATTGTAGTCCTCCTACCTCAGCTTCCCAAGTACTGGAATTACAGGCATGTGTCACTATGTTCAGCCTATATCCAAATCTTTTTTATTTTTCCTAGTGCTGATCAAACTCAGGGCTTCTTACATGTTAGACAAGTGTTCTACCACTGAGATACATTCCTGGTTCCACAAATCTTAAATCCAGTTTTCTTTTAAATTGTTGTTGCATTATAGACATTAGTATTTGGCTTTGTTAAGGCAGGTGACTTCATTTGTGAAGGAGTACTTTATATATTTTGCCTAAGTTCATCATCAAGGTAGAGGTTACTCATGAAAGGAGTAGAAAGGAAGGGAGAAAGAGAGAAAGGAAGGAAAAATATACCAATAAAATATAATGCTATCATAGACTCCTAAAACTGAGGAATACCAAAGATAATTTTTTATTTTAAGTTAAAGAGATTCCTTAATTGCTTTCTAGGTATAAGGTGGAGCATCTCACATCTCTTCAAGATAGACACCATGTCTTAAGACTGCCTTGTGTTGAGCCATTTTGGTTTTGGCAGTACTGGAATATGAATTCAAGGCCTCACACTTGGTAGGCAGGCACTCTACTGCTGATCCACATCTCCAGCCCAAGCCACAGAGATTGTATGTGACCTCTGAAGTTATGAGATCACAAAGGGTTAAGACAGTATCTTTGCTACAGTTTGCAGTGTCTGAGAGGCTTGCAAAGAGGAATTTAGGCAACCTTAGTTCAGACTAATAACTGCGTAGTCACCTAAAGCAAGGTGACTAAACATCTTCCTGCTTTTCAGTTGCCCTTAGTTAGCTATTCAGGTTCCAAATCGACTTGATGGCTTTTTCTTCTCCCTAACTCCCTGTGACTAGGGAAATGACTTGCAGCACAGTCATTGAAGGAAACTATAGAACATGCGATTTCCCATCTTACCACCTTCCTGCCTGACCTGACTCCTACCCTGAGTGTGTTACAAGACCAAGAGGTTTTTAGAAATTGAGAACTGGAAATAACCACTCTCTCCCTCACTTTCTGGGCTCCAGCTTGTTTGGTAACAGTGTGTGTGTGTGTGTGTGTGTGTGTGTGTGTGTGTGTGTGTGTGTGTGTTGATGGTAACAGTGTGTGTGTATGTGTGTGTGTGTGTTGATGGTAACAGTGTGTGTGTGTGTGTGTGTGTGTGTTGATACCCAGGCTTGAACTCAGGGCCTGGGCAGTATTCTTCAGGAGTTTTGCTCAAGGCCGATGCTCTACCACTTGAGCCACAGCTTTACTTTCAGCTTTTTTGTGTTTAATTGGAGATAAGAGTCTCAGGGACTTTTCTGCTTAGGCTGGCTTCAAATCAAGATCCTCAGATGTCAGTCTCCTTAGTAGTTAGGGTTGTAGGTTTGGTACTACTTATTGAAGGAGAAAGCTGTGTGCTTCTTATGCTCAGATGAGTGGACTCTGATCAGTAAATCTATCCAAATATTTGATTCCTTTGTTGTTCGGGGAAAGGGCAAAAAATTTTTTTTTCTTGAGCCCAAACTGCCAATTCAGATATGTTTTTTGTTTTGTTTTTTACTATCTTAGTACCTCTCTTTGTATCTCAGTTTAACATTCTGCCTCTTAATACACACTTCCTAATTTTTATTTTTCAGAACTGGGGATTGAACTCAGAGCCTTGTACTTATTGTAAGGGAGATGTTCTACCACTTGAGCCATGTCCCCAGCCTCATTAATATGGCAATTTAGTTGTTAGCCCTACTGCATTAGACTTGCTTGAAGGCAGATGCAGGCTCATGGTAGTAAAGGGTACAGACTCCAGAACTGGAATTACTTGGGTTTGGAGCTTAGTTTGCCCTTTACTAGCTGTGAGGATTTACAGTTTATTCTTCCTTTCTGTGCCTGGTTTTCTTATCCATGTGGTAAATGTGTTAATAGCTCCTATTTCCTAGGATGTGGTGAAAATGAAACCCATGTACACACCCAGCATAACACAGTCCCTGATATACTGTGAACCATCAATAAATACCTCAAGCTACTCACCCTTTGTTTTCCTAGTGTCTGCTACAACACTTTATGCCTCTTATCAGCTTGATAAATGCCAGCTAATCTGAAGGAAAGATAGAAGAAATTACTAAATTAGTATTCTGCCACTTTTGAAGTAATCTAGATAAAGAACTGACTGCAAGTCAGAATCCTCTACAGGAACATTATAAAAAGGCAGATTCATGGGATGGTGGGGTGGCTCCAGTGGTAGAATATCTGCCTAGCAAGACATTCTGAGTTCAAATCTCAGTACCACCAAAAAAAGTAGGGGGAGTAAAGTCTTCAAGTTGCTTTCAAACTTAAGGTATTTCAAGGCAGGTGCTGATTGTTAGGTTTTTAAAAAGAGGTGGCCGAGTAAGAACTGCACCACGCACGTGGTATTCAGGTAAGGGGTAGGTTTATTCAGTAGACCTGCTGGGACCAGGCAAGGTTGGCACTCCACGCGGCTGGCAAAAGGAAAAGAGGGCGGTCTGGCCGCGGTTTAGGCCTTATATAGGGTAGGGGGTGGGGAAGGGTGTGTCCAGGTAAAGGGAAGTGGGATCAGGTGGGAGAAAGGTGTGGCCACATCAGGTTAAGATGTGACCTCAGCGGATGCGGATGTGACCTCTTCCAGGTATCCCAGTTGCCTAGGTAACGCAGGTACTGGGTGAGGTCTGTTCGCCGTCCAGGAATGGACCTTACACTGATGACTCATGTCTGCAATCCTAGCTACTCATGAGGCTGAGATCTGAGGATCTGTGAACCCTTATCTCTAATGAGTGAGCCCCTTATCTCCAATTAGTCACCAAAATGCTGGAAGTGGGGCTGTTGCTCAAGTGGTAGAGCATTGGCCTTTACTGAAAAAGCTAAGGGACAGCCAGGCCCTGAGTTCAAGCCTTATTTCTGCCCTTTCCCCCCAAAAGGAAAGTGTTTCTTAGCAAAATTGAGGAGGGAGAAGTCCTTTGAGTTTCTGTGTGAGTAGATATGGGATATTTATTCAGACAGCTGATAAAATAATACATGTATGTTTGGAGCCAGCAAATAGAGAGGAGAAGGAGTCTACAATGACCTTTGGTTTGCAATCAAGCACTAGAAGAGCCCAATACTGAGTAGCACAGGATAATGGCATAGAGAAGTCCTCTCAGATCTGCTGTTTCCTAACACTTGGCTGAGCAGGATTTGAGTCACGCAGGTGACCTTTGCCCTGCCCCTGAATCGTCATCATGATGGTCTACAGTAGGCGTCAGCTTCTGGATATGGATGCTCACTCACATTTTTCTCCTCTTTCTGAGCTCCAGGGAAGGAGAGCCCTGAGGTGGGGTCAAAGCTTTCTGTCCAGGTGACAAGCTACAGCCCTGGAGTCCTGACACCTCCCTACCGGAAATCCATTGCTTTCCACCTCTGTTTCTTCCCTCTCTCAAAGAAAGCAGCCTTTATTAACTTAGATATAGGTGGCATGGGAAATGGTGTCTTTAGGGGTAGAGATCATTATGGAGTTAAGAAGACAGCTCTGGTGTGGTTTGTTAAGTAGTCATTCATTCCTGTTGGACACTGATAAGTGGAACTTTTCCTGGTACATTATTAAAAATATACTGGGGTCTGGGAATGTGGCTTAGTGGTAGAGTGCTTACCTAGCATGTATGAGGCCTTGGGTTCATTTCCTCAGTACCACATAAAAAAATAACTAAAGAGGATAGAGGTGTGTGTGTGTGTGTGTGTGTGTGTGTGTGTGTGTGTGTGTCACTTCTACAGGTTGAACTCAGGGCCTGGGCATTGTCCCTAAACTTTTTTGCTGAAAGCTGGTGCTCTACCAGTTGACCCATACTTACACTTCTGGACTTTTGGTGATTAGTTGGAGATAAGAGTCTCATGAACTTTCCTGTCTAGGCTGGCTTTGAACCATGATCCTCAGATTGCAGCCTCCTGGATAGCTGATTACAGGCAGAAGCCATTGGCACCTAGCTTGAGGATAGAGTTCTTATAACCTCCAGACACCAAAATAGCTTTTCTGCAATTCTCAATATTTATGGAGTAACCAAATTAGAAGGTTAAAAGAGAAGCATGTAGAAAAATAAAACATTACCCATTTGAAAGCAGCTCCATACAATAAAACATTGTATGTCTGATTTTATGATCTATGAGCAATTACCATAAACTACCTCTACCTAAGAGAAAGAGATATAGATACCCTTGACCCAAATTGACTTCTGAATTGTGCCAAGCAATACTACAGGAAAGAGCTAAACATTCTGCATTGAGGAACCTTTAGAACCAACCTACTTAGCAGGCATTTACTGTGTAAGTGTAGACAAGAGAGACTTAAGCTAAGAAGTTGCCATCTGTTGTGGCTGTTGTTGCTGAGGATTGCACTCAGGGCCTCACTTTTGCTAGGCAAATGCCCTGCCATTTGAGACATGCCCCTAGTCCTTGTTTTGCTTTAGATAGGGCCTCTCCTTTTTGCTGCATCCAGCCTCAGATCTACCTCTACTTCCTAAGCATTGAGATTATTGGCATGTACCACTATCCTAACCCAAGATAGTTTCTTTATATGCAACCACTGCTGTTCAACTTCTGAACAGCAACCAACATATCTTTGCTGGAGGTAAGTGGCTGTTTCACTTTCTTGAGTCTCATCCTTTAGTATTTTTCTGTATTTCTTTACTCCAGTGCCCACATGCCTGCCTGCAGGAAGCCCATCAGCTTCCTCCTGAAGCTTCATACAGTATCAGATAAGACACCATGGTCAGTGTTTTGGACTCCCAGGTTGACAAGAATTCTATGTCAGTGGCAGCCAGTGTGCCTCCTGGCCACAGGTGTGGCTCTGAGACTGGATCCTCACCCGTCAGCCAGTGACTCTGACGTGAAGGTGAGAGCCCAGGTCTAGGCTGCCATGGTTCCTGGAGAGAGGATAGGTAGCTCTCAGTGCTAAGGTTTAAGGTGGCTTCGGTGCCCTGACTTGCTGCTCCTGATACCCAGTTCTTTTAATATACAGACAGGGCTGCCTCTGGGGTATCAGCCTGGCCCCAAAGTCCTTGCAGGACAACTTCTAGCATCTGCTACTACTCCTTGCCATCCCCAGGAGTTCATCTGGGGATCTGATAATCTGTCACTGTCTCTATCTTTCTTCCTCCTTTTGTTTTACTCCTGTACAGGACTTGAACTCCTTGAACTTCTGTACCAGAGCTGTGCATTCTCACTCAGCTTTCGTGCTTATGGTTAGTGTTTTGTCACTTATCACTTAAACACCTCCAGTCCATCATTTTGCTGGACTGGAGATGTAGTTTTGAAGATTTTTCTGCCTGGGCTGACTTTGAACCTTGATCCTCCAGGTCTCAGCCTCCTAAGTAGCTAGAATTACAGATGTGAGCCACCACCACCCAGCTCAGCTTCTCTTTGTGTGTGTGTTGGGGGCAGGGGGCCAAGGGGAGTCATAGGGCTTGAACTTTGGGCCTGGGTGCTGTCCCTCAGCTCTTCAGCTCAAGGCCAGCACTCTACTACTTGAGCCACAGCGCCACTTCCAGCTTTTTTCTGCTTATGTGATGCTGAGGAATTGCACCCAGGGCCTCATGCATGCAAGGCAAACACTCTACCACTGAGCCACCTTCCCAGCCCCTCAGCTTCTCTTTTTAAACACTTGGATATGTGGAGTTCTGAGTCTGCTCATACTCTTTCCTAGACAGTAGCAGGAGGCACACTGTGATATGTAAAAGTGTTCCTAAAGTGATTAACCCTCTTAGAATGGCTGCCTAAAGAATTATAAAGTCAGAAGGTCAGTGATTCCAGAGGCGCCCCCCCTACTTTCCTTGCTAGAGAAAAGACAATTGGGACAAAGGGAATTCCTAATATGTACCTTGGATTTTTGCCATCCGAAAGAAGATTACAGTGAAAAGCCATGTGTGATACATAAGCCACAAGTACCTATATGAATATTTCTCTAGAGGATATCTAGACATGCAGTCAAAAAGTTGAGAAATACATGTATTTAAATCCTGATACTGTCAAATTGTCTTGTCAAAAGGTTGGTCAGTTTATATTCTCATCATGCTTTTTCAGCAATGCTGGGATTTTGTTGTTATTTTTGACTCTGTGTGTGTGTGTGTGTGTGTGTGTGTGTGTGTGTGTGTGTGTGTGCCTGCACACGTGCATGAGCTGGCCCTAAGACTTGAATTCAGGGCCTGGTTGCTTTTCTTGACTTTTTTTGTTGTTGTTTTGTTTTGTTTTTTACTCAGGGCTCATGCTATACCACTTGAGCCACGGCTCCACATCTGGCTTTTAATAATGCTTAATTGGAGGTAAGAGTCTCACAGACTTTCCTGCCTGGGCTGGCTTCAAACCTTGATTCTCACATCTCAGCCTCCTAAGTAGCTAGGATTACAGGCATGAGCCACTGGTTCCTAGCTTTCTTGTTTTTTATTTCTATTTTCCAGTAATATTGTTTTCTGTTCTTTTTTTTTTTGGGGGGGGGGGGTCTGGTTGTGGGGCCTGAACTCTGGGCCTAGGCGCTGTCCCTCAGCTCTTCAGCTCAAGGCTAGCGCTCTACCACTTGAGCCACAGCGCCACTTCCGGCTTTTTTCTTTTTGCTTATGTGGTGCTGAGGAATCGAACCCAAGGCCTCAGGCATGCAAGGCAAGTGCTCTACCACTGAGCCACCTTCCCAGCCCCTGTTTTCTGTTCTTTTTAAGCAGAAATGGGTATTGACTTTTCACAAAGGCTTTTCTCAAATATGTTAAGATAATCATATGCTATTTTCCTTCATCTATTAACATATTGAATAACACAAATTTTTCTAAAGTTGAACCAGGCTTAGAGTTTTGGGATAAACCCTATTTGATCTGATCTATAGAGATGCAGAATGCTCAACTGTGCAATAAACAACCCATTTATACTGCAGCAGATTTTATAGGGTACAACCTTGCATGGTGGCTCTGGGATGCACAATTTAGGAATAAACTTGCTAGACTGAACATAATAGTTATAATTAAGATTATTTGCATCAGTGACATAGGAAAGACTGATCTGTAGTTCTCTCTCTCTCTCTCTCTCACACATACACACACACACACACACACATACACACACACTCACTCACTCACTCACTCACTCACTCACTTTCTCACATTTCCCCCAACCTCCAGAATTATGGTAGTATCATAAAATTTGTTGAGCAGCTTACCATCTGTCCTTGTGATTCTGTTTCTGTTTGTAAAGCTTTGAACACGTTTGCCTTTATATGGCACTTATGTTATATGTAGGTTTCCATCTACTTGCCCATTGTTATTTGTTTTTATTTTATTTTTTGCCAGTCAGACCTCAGGCTTGAACTCTGAACTTGAGCACTGTCCCTAAGATTTTGTGCTTAAGGCTAGCACTCTACCACTTGAGCCCTAGCTCCACTTCTGGCTTTTTGTGGTTAATTGGGGATAAGAGTTCCACAGACATTCCTGCCCAGACTGGTTTTGAACCACCACATCACAGACTCCTAAGTAGATAGGATTATAGGCATGAGTTAACCAGCACCCAGCTACCCAGCTTCTTGTCCATTGTTGTTGTTGTTATTGTTTTTTTAAGATTAGAAATCCATTTAGGTTTTTAAATATTTGATGAAGTTTGTTCTGTGAACTTATGTTGTAAGCTTCTCTTTCTGAGCTAAACAATCATGATAAACTTTTTTTTTTGGTTAGTCGTGGGGCTTGAACTCTGGGCCTGGGCGCTGTCCCTGAACTCTTCAGCTCAAGGCGATCAAGGTGAGTGTGCTCTACCACTTGAGCCACAGTGCCAGTTCTGGTTTTCTGGTGGTTAATTGGAGATAAGAGTCTCACATACTTTCCTGCCTGGGCTGGCTTAGAACTGTGACCTTCAGGGGCTGGGAAGGTGGCTCAGTGGTAGAGCACTTGCCTTGCATGCATGAGGCCCTGGGTTCGATTCCTCAGCACCACATAAGCAAAAAAAAGAAAAAAGCTGGAAGTGGCGCTGTGGCTCAAGTGGTAGAGCGCTAGCCTTGAGCTGAAGAGCTGAGGGACAGCGCCCAGGCCCAGAGTTCAGGCCCCATGACTGGACCAAAAAAAAAAAGAACTGTGACCTTCAGATCTCAGCCTCTTGAGTAGCTAGGATTACAGGCATGAGCCACCGGTGCCCTGCTATGATAAACATCTTTAATCTTAAAATATATATATTCATATGTGTGTGCATGTGCGTGTATGTGCATGTGTACTCATGTGTATACTGGTACTGGGACTTGAACTCAGGAGAAAATCTCAGTGACCCTGGCATTGGGAGAAACTCAGAGGAAGAGGGCTAGGGAGGTGGACTTGTGCTTTCTAGCTCTGTTGCCTCTGCTCTAGGAATTTCCCCAGTGGATCTGGCACCCAGGCCAGGAAACAAACTTTTGGAGGTATTTTTTGCAAATCCAAAATAAAGGGACTAGTTTCACTTCCCACATCAGGCATTGCCTACAAGAATATCCACGGCTTCCTGATGGCCATTACCCTGAAAAGTGACTGAGCCCACACCAAGGCTTCACACCCCTGGAGGATTTTCCCCACAGTTGTGGAGCATCTGAGCTTCCTTATACTCCGCAAGCAGTAGGAAGGTATGGACAGCCCGCGGAGGACTGCTGCACTGGTAGGAAAAGGCCCTAGCTCCTGAATGTGTTTTCAACTATCGCCTTAAACCACAGAAACCAAGATTGCCTCCCCCACCCTGCTCTTGTGCACAGCAGCCAGCCGCAGTGGAGTTTGGAGTGCGACGCTGGATTAATCGTGCATGCAGCAAGTCTGGTTGCCCACGAGGTTTGTCTGTCAGTGCAGGCTGCTGCAATCCTGTCACATGACCTGAGCTAGCAGGCCTTGCGCCTTCCCCTCACCCAGACTGGCAGGGGTCAGAAGCCCCATCAGGGAGCCTCCCAGGTATCTGATGCTGCTGCTGCTGTTGCTGCTGCTGCTGCTCCTGCTGACTGATGAATGTGGAAAATAGTAAGGGGAGGGGAGAAGTGAATTAATCCTTTACCTCTCAGGCAGCTGAGGCCTATTGGTGAAACCAGAGAGCCATTTGTCTTTAAGCCAGCAATTTCTAGTCACACAGACACTTTAAGCCTAAATCTAGGTAGGACTTCATCAAGGGTCTGTGAGTTAGGAATAGATGATTATGAATCAATCATCTTCCTTACCCTAACAGGATCATCAAATTTCATGCAACAATTACTGAGAGCCCTCTAGGGAGCACATAATATCTGTAGTTTTTCAAACCTACCAGTGCCAGGGTATTAGGCTTCCTGTCCACAGTAGACATGCATGTGTGTGTTAGTATGTTTTTGCTTGGGAACTGTTTGTTAAAGAGGCAGCCCAGCAAGGATATTTTATCAATCTGCAACTTAGAAAATGGTTATCACGTTGATGTCTAACAAGAGTAATGGAAATAGACTGGAGATTTTTTTAAATTTTACTTTTGCAAAGGCTAGGCAAGCATTTTACCACTGAGAAGCCCCCTCTACCCTTTTAAATTTTGAGATGGGGGTCTTACTAAGTTGCCCAGACTAGCCTGGAACTTTCCTTTCCATCCTCCTGCACCAGCGCTGGAATTACTGGTGTATACCACTATACCTGTGGAGATTTTCTTTTGAATATAAGCTGTAGGGCTATCATATAGCTGAATCTGATATTATGAAGATGTTCTTCCCAGTCAAAACATGACCCTATTATAATATTCAGACCTTTCCTAAATTTATTGCATATTTTTGTTGTGGTGGTTGCTGGGATCAAACCCAGGGCATTACGCATGCGAACCATGTACTATACCACTGAGATATATCCTGATCCCAGCCCTTAATTTTTGATTTAAAGAATTTTTTTAAATTAAAAAAAAAAACAAGCTGAGAGAGAGAGAGAGAGAAAGAGAGAGAGAGAGAGGTGGCACATGGTTCCACATGGTTCCTCTCACATGAGGAAGCTAGATCTAAAATATACTGGGACATGATTAATTATGCAGGACTCTAAGCATTCACACACAGTGAAACCAAAGGAGGATACTCTTAGGGGAGGAACACAAAGGCATAATGCCTAGGTGCCTTTGATCATATAAAATAATATTTATCAAAATGAACTCCAGGAAATGCAAACAAGAGGTTTCCTCTGTGTTTTTGTTTTTCTTTTCTTTTCGTCTTGCTTGTTCATTTATATGTTTTTCGGGGGGGATGAGTAAGGGTGGGATAAAATGGAGAGGCAAAGGGAGAACAAATGCAGCAGTGGCACTCACTAGACACTGTGTTGAAAATGAACTATACAACTTGTGGGTAGGAATGGGAAAAACTGAGAGAGAGTGAGGGAAGGGGTAATATTGTCAAAAAAGAAATGTACATAACATTACTATTATGTAACTATAACCTCTCCGTACATCACCTTTGTAGTGACAAAAAAAAAGAAAAAGAAAACATTTTCTTGGTTCAACATTTTGATTTAACCTTTATTCCAGACAACACAAAGTTTACATTTTCAGTAGAAAATTACCCAGATAGCCAGGCATTGATGGCTCATTCCTGTAATCCTAGTTTCTCAGGAGGCTGAGATCTGAGAATTGCAGGTTTGAAGCCAGTCTGGGCAGTAAAGTCTGTAGGACTCTTATCTCTAATTAACCATCTAAAAATGACATGGAGCTGGGGCTCAAAGTGGTAGAGCACTAGCTTTGAGCACAGAAGCTCAGGGCAATGTCCACAATTGACAAAAAAGGAAAAAAAAGGAAAAAATTACCTACCTACCTTTTCTCTTATAGCATACTTGGATACTTCAGGCCTCATTTTCTCTTTTTGCTAATTAAGGAAAGGGGACTCTATTTTGATGCCCTGGAGAAAATTCTGGGTGTTGTGAAAGTTGTCTTTAATCTTTCAGGGCCTTCAACAAACTAAAAAATCCCTTCCTCTTTCAAATATGACAGCTCTGAATTTAAGATAAGGAGATTATATCTTTCTAGGTGGATCTTTTTCTTATTCTAGAAGCCCTTGAATACTAAATATAAAATGCAATAAGGTTGCTTTGACTTTTAAAAAAATGCTATTGAGGGGCTAGGAATGTGGCTTAGTGGTAGAGTGTTTGCCTAGCATGCAGGAAGCCCTGGGTTTGATTCCTCAGTACCACATGAACAGAAAAAGCCAGAAATGGTGCTATTGTCTCAAGTGGTAGAGCACTAGCCTTGAGCACAGAGAGGCTCAAAGACAGTGCCCAGGCTCTGAGTTCAAGTCCCAGGACCAGCAAGAATCAAAATAAAAATGCTATGGAACTAACTGTGCCATGACAGTGAAATATCCACAGAAAACAAAGGGTGTAGCTTAGCTTTGGTGATCTCAGTACATGGCCCAATATCTCTTCACTTGGGTTACTGTCTTCTTTTCAGGGGAGCCGTTCCACCTTTTATCTTATCTTCACTCTCTAGTAAAAACCATAAAACTGGGATGGGTATGCACACCTCTAACCCAGCACTTGGGAGGCTAAAGCAGGAAAATGGTGAGTTCAGATGGACAGTTTGGGTTACATAGTGAGTGAGACCCTCCCTCCCTACGTCACAAAAATAGATAGAGAAAGAGAGAGAGAGAGAGAGTGCTCAAGAGAGAAAGAGAGAGACAGACACACAGAGAGAGAGATATGTTGTAGTGTGCATGTGTGTGCAAAATTTGACCAACTCAGTGGTGCTAACTGACATGATGAGCAGACACAGACTATTATCTTTCACCCTTTATCTCATTTAATCTTCTCAGCCATCTCAGTCTAGGCAGTTACTTTTGATATTCTTACTTTACAAAGAAACTGAAGCTCAGAAAGGTTGTTACTTAAGGATACCAAGTCATGAACCCAGGTATAGTCTGTCTCTAGAACCTACATCCTGAGCTACACTATTACACTCTATCTGAAACAGCAGTCCAGACATTGGCCCCCTAAATTGTTGCTACTGCAATCTGCAGGGAGTAATGCTGCTTTAGATCAGGCTGGTAGCAGGGCCCAGGCAGTTAGCAGGTGTCTTTTCTGCCACCCTCTCGGCCACTTACATACCTGGGTTGAAGGAATAGGCTAAGCCAGGTTTGGAGCTTCAGGTGAGACCAGCTACTCTGTAGTAAGTTCTACTTTTATCAAAGTAAATATCAGTTCCCACCTGACCATCAGGACTGCAAACTTCTGGCTGGGAAAAGAGGAACCTTATGGCACAATTAGCTGCCATCTGGCACAAGCTTGGGTGTAGCATCCTCCAGGCTAATCAATTCCACTCTATCAGAATCCATACCCAGCCATATCTTTCCCAGTGTCCTTCTATGTTACTGTTTGTGCAGGCCAATTCACCTGGACACTGCCTCATTCCACCTGCTGGGATGGCTATGTTAGAGCAATATTCTCTTGGCAGTGCTGAGATTTCTAAAATCACAGGGTAGGGGTCGCTAGAAGTCCAGAGTCTTCTCTCCCTGTCCCTTCTGGGGTTTTTCAATGAGTGCATCTAAAATGAGTTGATAGTGTAAGAACTTATGATCCCCTCCCTCAGAGCAGTCATCGGCCCAGCAACTTTATTGGTCAATTCTTTCTGCCCCTCCTTTCCCTTTCCCCCCCTCAGTTTCCATTGCTGAAAGGTTGATGTGACTAATACAAGCTCCTCCAGGAACCCGTGGTAGTCCTAGCTAGCCAGCCACGAGGTTCCTTTCTAATCTCAAAGCTAGAGCCAAGCCCAGAGGAAGAAAGAACCCCAAAGCCCCATCAAGGGGCAGTTTTGTTCTTTTTTTTTTTTCCAATCCATGCCCTACAGATGAGAACATTATCTCTAGTGTCCTGGATAGCACTGAGCTGATAACCATGTGACATTTTTCCCACCCTCAGGAAACCAGAGACATCTCTCACCATGGACCAACTTGGATGAAATACCATAGACTTCACACAAGGACTTGCCTTTGTGTTTGTGGCCAGGAAGGCCCTGAACTGACTGAGGCCATTCTTCATCTAGGAATCTTTTGGCCTGTTTGATATAACAAGATAGGGAGAAAAGAAATGAAGGCTAAACTGGCAAAGGAGTAGACTTAAAATGAAAAGTTTAAGTATATAAAGACCCTGTTTTGTGCCCCCGAAAGGCTGGAAATGCTAAGTTGGTGGTTGATTTATGTGTCATATTTTGCTTTTTCATTATTAAAATGTTTTTTTGTTTATTTTTATTTTGCTTTACTTTTGTTTTTCAATGGTGACAATTGAGCCCAGGGTCTTGTAAATGCTAGGCAAGCTCTACCACTGAGCCTACCCCAGCCCTTGTCTAAAATATTTTTACTGTGGCTTTGTGATGTGTGTGTGTGCATGTGTTTGTGTGCATGAGCACACATGCTGGTCTTAGAGCTTGAACTTAGGCCCTGGGCACTGTCCCTGAGCTCTTTTGCTCAAGGCTAGTGCTCAAGCTACCACTTGAGCCACTGCTCTACTTCCAGCTTTTTGGAGGTTAATTGGATATAAGGGTATGGAGTTTTCTGCCCAAGCTTTTCAACTGCAGATCTCAGATCTCAGAACATCAGATATCACCCTCCTGAGTAGCTAGGATTACAGGTGTGAACCACCAGCATCTGGCACTTTATGACTTTTTGTTTGTTTGTTTGTTTGTTTTTTGGGTCCAGTTGTGGGGCCTGAACTCTGGGCCTGGGCACTGTCCCTCAGCTCAAGGCTAGCACTCTACTACTTGAGCCACAGCAACACTTCCGGCTTTTTTCTTTTTGCTTATGTGGTGCTGAGGAATCGAACCCAGGGCCTCATGTATGCAGGGTAAGCGCTCTACCACTGAAAAGCCACCTTCCCAGCCCCACTTTATGACTTTTATAACAGAGAAAATTATGGAATAAACTTCAGTTGAAAAGACAAAGGCTAAGAGTGTAGCACTATGGTAGAGCATTTGTCAGCATCTAGTATACACAAACACTCAAGGTTCCATCCTCAACACCACAAGCAGAAAAAAAGAAAGAAAAACAAAACCTTATATTACTTCACACTCTCCATGTGGCCTTTAGATAATACATGAAATACATACAAATGATTAAATGACAGGATGCTAATTGCAGTGTGGCTTCTGAGCAGGTAGCTTGGGTGTTTTGCATAGCAGGACCTTGTTACACATCACTCCCTTTCTTTGTTACCTGCAGAGTTAGAGACAGATTCTGTTCTGTGTGTGTGTGTGTGTGTGTGTGTGTGTGTGTGTGTGTGTCTGTGTGTTCATACTGGGTCTTGAACTCAGGGCCTGGGTCCTTTAGCTTTTATGCTCAAAGCTGGTGCTCTGCCACGTGAATCACAGCCCCACTTCTAGCTTTTTGGTGGCTAATTGGAGACAAGAGTCTCACAAACTTTCCTGCTCAAACTTTCAACGGGGATTCTCAGATCTCAGCCTCCTGAATAGCTAGGATTACAGGTGTGAGTAATCCTCCCCATTCTTAGGCAAAGTTTTCACATCTCCCCCAGCTCACTTAGAAGAAGGTGAGCCTAGGTAGAGGTCAGTCCCTGGCGCTTGGGCCAACCACCTTTGCTTTCAGAGTTAGACCACATATCCAGTCAGCTGCTGTTGGTGTCTTAAGGCATGCTCCTCTCAGCGAATCAGAACCTCTGATAGTCATACTGGAAACTCGCAACATCTCTGCTGTGGGTAGATGTGCCTGTGGGTAGTGATGTCAAAGTTAGTGGTGTCTGCAGCAAGTGAAGATTCTTGTAAGCCTGAGAGGAAGTGCCTTTTGCTTGCGTGTGCAGCTCCATGTGTGACCTCGAAGAGAAGCAGCAAGCGAGGGGACCAGGAGACCAGTATACTTCTCTGTGGCAGCTTCCTCATCTCTGTTTAATTGTGATGGGAGGCAAATACTTTTTGTTGTTGTTTTGTATTGTTTTTGTTTTAAATAAAAGCAGTCCCTTTACCTCCAAAAGAAATTAGTCTGGACCTCTTAAAGGGCCCCAGAGAAACCCCAAAGACTCAGGCCAGCTGGGTGCATCAGCCACACATGTTCCTGTCTCCTTTGCCTAGGGTTTTGAGCTGATAGTCCTAAGATTCATTTGCCCCAGGAACCAACAACCTGAGGGCAGAGAAGGTGTGGAACCAGATATTTAGAGGAGGCAACATAGAAACTTTCTGGGCAATCTGAAATCCAAGTTGTGCTCTCATTCTAACCTGTGTTGGTCCTGTCTCCAGGTGAGCCAAAGCTCACTGGGATGCTAGCTGTGGAGAGTGGGACCTCCCTGCCAAGGCTCTGCAAACCAGCCTGAGATCCAGAAAGGGGATTTCCCAGCACCCTTCCCCCCTCGGCTCATGCCCTGTGGCCACCCTCATGTGACAAGCATGTGGCTTCCTGAGGGGAAGAAGCTTGCACAATCACACAGAAATCGGAACCTGGAAAATAATTCACTGGGGTACTGAAGAGATTAAGCAATGACCCATCGAGAAGACTAGACCATGAGAAGGGAGTTTTGGTGAGGAGACAGGTTTCATCTGAGTCATGTCAAAGATCCAGGAGGCCCCTAGAGCTTGAGGAGTCAGAGGCTCAGTGTCTTCCTCTCTAAGGGGCAGGTAGGACAGAGGTTTGAAATCATTCAGCCCGAAGTGGAACTGCTGCAGTTAGGAGCCTTGAAACCAGAGCAGGCGATCAGGACCTGCTTCCTGGTGTCTCTGAAATTGGAATGATTTGCCATAAAGTGTGGACTAGCTAGTCTGGGGCTGCCGCTGTGAGAGATGCCTATGACAGGGTAGCTCCTGAGTGCTGGAAAGGGCTTCAGCCTAGGTGGCTCTACGGGGGAACTGAAATTTGCCTCAGCCTTTGTTTTTCCTTTGAGGTTCTATGTGGAGGTTTTTCAGAAGCACAGGCTCCTTCCTTCAGAAAGTGAATCTCTCAAACCTGGCCTTGTAATATTATCTTTTCTCAGGACCTTTCCCTCAGTTGAGATCACTGAATATTCTAGAAAGTTTAAGCCCAAAGCAATAGGCATGAAAGTTTGAGAAGGGAGTTAGGTGAAGAATATAGAGCTGATACCAATTTTTCTTGTGTGTCCTTGAGAGTTTAGCTAAGGGGATACTTTCTTTTCTCTCTCTCTTCTTTTCTTCCCTCTTTTTTTCCTCCCCCCCCCCTCCTTTTTTGCCAGTATCAACCAGGGTTTGAGCTCCGAGCCTTCAGCTTATTCAACTCACTTGCTTGAACAGCAGTATACCACTTAAGCCATGCCCCCAGCCCTGCTTTTGGCTGGTTATTTTTGAGATAAAGTCTCATAGACTTTTCTGCCTGGGCTGGCTTAAGCCATGATTCTTCAGTCTCAGCTACTGGAATAACTAGGATTATAAGCATGAGCTCCTGAAGCCCAACTGAAGATAATTTTGTTTTAAAATTGTTCTTTATAGGAGCTAAGTGGTTAAGTGGCAGGGTGGTGCATGCTCAGCATATGAAGGCGCTGGGTTCCAATCCAGTATCAAAAACAAAGACAAAACAAAAGCTAGTGAGTGTGAGAGAGACAGAGATACATACAGAGACAGAGAATGAAGAAGGAAAGAAGGAGGAGGAAATGGGAAGGAAAAGATGAGGTGGGGAAGAAGAGAAGGAAATTAGAGGCAGAGGTAGAAGAGAGAGAAGTTGAGAAGGAGAAGAGAAAGAGGAAGAAGAGAGAGAGAGGAGAAGAAGAGGAGGAAGAGAAGAAGAAAAGGAGGAGGCGAGGAAGAGGAAGAAGAAAGAAGAGAAGGAAGAGGAAGAAGAAAAAGACCAAGATGAAGACAAGAAGGAAGAGGAGGAGGGAAGAGAAAAGAAAAAGGTTTTATAATCTTTATTCATTGAGCTTGGGTCAGGCCGTGAGCTATCTTCCTGCAGCCTTGGAGAAAGCCCTTCTACCAAGGCTACCTACTCTAGGCTCAGGCTTCATGCCCAGAGAGTAGTTCAGTCCCCAGAGCCCATCAGACCTTGGTTACGGAGGAAGAATATGGAATTAGTCTTTGTGTCTTCTTGGCCCTGTCAGTTTCCCTGGAGTATAGCTTTAAGAACCCTGCTGAAGCTAGGCCTGATGTCAACTGCCTAAGATCCCGGCTGATCTCTGCTATTAAGAAGACTGAGTCCAGGGGATGGGAAGGTGGTTCAGTGGGAGAGTCCTTGCCTTGCATGCATGAGGCCCTGGGTTTGATTCCTTCATACCACATAAGCAGAAAAAGCTGGAAGTAGCGCTGTGACTTAAGTGCTAGAGCACTGGCCATGAGCTGAAGAGCTGAAGGACAGTGCCCAGGCCCAGAGCTCAGGCCCCATGACCGGCAAAAAAAAAAAAGGCTGAGTTGGGAGAATTGTAAATTCAAGGTCAGCCTGGGTAACATAGCAAGATTTTATCTCAAATATGAATAAGTAAGTACAAATAAGAACAAACAAAAAGGATTTCTGCTGGTAAATCTGCATCAGCATCTTGTACCTGTACTTCCTAGACATCAGTCAAAGGAGCATCTGGTTAGCATGCTTGCTCACGGTTCATGACTGGTGGCCAAACAGGCCCTGAGTTCACCAGAATGTGAACTTGGCTCTAACATTTGCCAGAAGGGTGACCTTGAGCCTCTTCTTTAAAGTGGGGGTGTCATGTACTAAAAAAGCTTAAGCACCATCACAGTATAAGTGTCTACAGCATAAATACTGTTGACACTGGGACCTGTGAACTGAAGGGATTTCAGTAATCTCACAGGGAGGGAAAATGGGTCCTGAACCTTGGTGTGTATTGACAGGGGAAAGTTTCCCAAGAAGACTTTTCTTCTTCTTTCTTCTTCCTTCTCCGTTTACCTCCCTCCCTCCCTCTCTGCTTCTCTTCCTCCTCCTCCTCCTCCTCCTCCTCCTTCTTCTCCTTCCACTTCTTCCTTCTTCCACTTCTTCTGCTTCTCCTTTTCCTCCTCCTCCTCTTTTCTCCATTCTCCCTTCTCTTTTCTCCTCCTCCTTCTGTCTCCTCTCTCCTCCTCCTGCTCCCTTCTTTCTTCTCCCTTCTCCTTTCTCCTTCTCTTCCTCCTTTTCCTCTTTCTTCTCCTCCACTGCCTCCTCCTCCTTCAGCCTCACATTCTCACTTGCCTTCTCTGCTCACAACTCCAACTCTACTGCTTGAGCCATGCCTCCAGCCCAGCTTTTTATCAGCCCAGCTTTTTGATGGTTAGTTTCAAGATAGAGTCTTGTCATTTTTTTGCCTAGGCTGGCTTATAACTGTGATACTCCAGGTCTCAACTTCCCAAGTAGCCAGGGTTACAGGCATTGGCTACTGACATCTGGCCTTGAAAAGCTTCTTTTTAATAAAAATAGGTTTAAGAAAAGCTACAAATGCTGTTAGGTCTCTTGAGTTCATGCTGAAGCTTCACATTACATTAGCAAGTTGTTCTATTCCCTCACAGTTCCTATAAGAACCTCGAGGCATGCATTGTAGCTCTCCCATCCTTTTTCTTTCTTGAGATAGGGTTTCTATGTGGCTCAGGCTGGTCTCCAATTCTACACTCAAGTGATCCTCCTGCATCACTGTCCAGAGTAGCTGGGACTACAGCCATGCCTGCCTCTTCACCCCCGTTTTTGCCTCTACAATAGCTTATGCTTTCTTTACTCCTTCAGGAACCCCTACTTCCTCACCTTATTATTTTTTGTTCTTTTGTTCTTGTTGTTGTTAGCATACCTTACTTGTACAAGGGGAGTTTCATTGTGACATTTCCATATATGCAGACAGTGTAGCCTCAGCCTCACTCCTTGCCTCACTCTCTTTTATCCCACTCCCTCTCCCACCATGTTATTTTCACTAGTGAAACATTAAGTGTCTTTCCATGTTCTAGTTCAAGTGACATTTCCTTTAAGAAGCATTTAGTCAAGCTATGGTGTGCCTCAAATGGTAAAGTACCTACCTGGGAAATGACAGGCCCTGAATTCAAATCCCAGCACTGCAAAAAACAAAGAGTAGCATTTAGGAAAACAACAAAAGAATAAGCTTGAATTATTAGCACTATTGGACGTGGTGATCCCCTTCATAATGTACAGCCCAGGCCACTTTCTGCACCCACCAGGCACTGGCCTGGCCACTTCATAATTCCTGGGCATGTCTCAAATCCATAATTGAAAACATCCTAGGCAAAGGAATCTTGCCCTGTGTAGGACTCAGAATATTCAATTAATAAAGTTTTTTTCTTTTCTGTTTTTGTACCTGTCCTGGGGCTTGAACTCAGGGCCTAGGTGCTATCCTTGAGCTTTTATGCACAAGGCTAGGACTCTTCCACTTGAGCTACAGCTCCACTTTTGGCTTTTGGGGTAGTTAATTGGAGAAAGGAGTTTCATGGACTTTCTTGCCCATGCGTCTTGGAACCAAAGTCCTCGGATCTCAGCCTCTTGAGTACAGGTGTGAGCCACTGGCGCCTGACTGGTAATAAAGTTTATAGCCCCCTCAATACCCACTAAACCTCCTGAGATATTGGAATTTACCAACTACTTAAAAACTACGTTGTGGTCATCTATTGCTCAAGGAATGGTATACGAAATGACTGTATTCCTTCATGTCTGGGTAAGGCCCAGAGAGGAAAGGGGGATTATGTAAGACTACACAGCAGTTTAGTGATAGAGCAGGGGTCTGGATTCAGGATATTCTTGGATTAATCCCCTATTTTTCTGGTTAAGAGAGTCAGCAGAATGTTGAGGGGCTAAAAATATTCTGAAATAGTCTTGGATTATTATGATAATTAAATTATTTAATACATGCACAATCCTTAGATTATTCCTGGCAAAATAAGCATAATGTTAAGTACTTACTACTATTCATCTATTTGTTATTTCTCTATTTTTCATTGGTACCTCTCACCAGGTAGATTAGTCAGCTTTTCGTTATTATAATAAAATTCCTAAGGCATGTTCCTTTATGAAGAAAAGAAGTTTATTTAGCTCCCAGTTTTGGAGGCTAGAAGTTCAAGTCACATAATGGAGGCTCTGGCCAGGGTCCACCTTGGCCTTCTCACATATGTTAATTTACATATATTAATTTGTCTGTGTGGTCTGTCTTCTTACAAAGCCACCATGAGTCATTGGGCTCTCCCCTAATGACTTCATGTAGTTACATTCCAGAGTTCCCTATTCTGAGATGAGGAGTAGTCACTGGCAGAATGCCTGAGAACATCCCCAGCATTGCAGGGAAGAAAGAAAAGATAAAACAAAGTCTCTGCTTGTAAACGTTACCTTCATATTAAGTTTCTGCTATCTTAAGACCATTAACATATGACTGTGGACATCTACAGGAGTTCAGGAGGTACAAAGTATATTCAAAGCATAGTACCAAATATCATTTCAGGAGAGAGGGACTCTAAAAACATTAAATGTGCCAGAACATCCTTATTATGTAGCAGATGAAAACTAGCAGAAACTTGGAAGATGGACCATCTAGATTACTGACCTCAATGGACTTGGGTAATTTTCTAAGATGTCACAGACCTAAAGCCCAGAAAACTAGACTTGGACTAAATATTATTGTCTTGGTGAGAGGAAAATGAAGAGGGACTTTTTCCATTGTGTGCAGACCCAGCAGACCTTTTAAGTCTGTTCCTGTGTTGTCAAGGCTCTGGCCTGCTCAGTGGTCACCATGGCTTTGGGCAAACAGCAGCTGTAGAGGGCCTCTGTATCCCCATCTGTCTGTCAGGATGTCTACAGACCCTTTCAAGCTAAGTTATTGGGAGGACAAAAGCCCAGCACCACCAGTTTCCGCTAAGCTGTTCTCTCCTTACTGAACTGAAAATGTTCCAGGTCTGTGGATTGGAGGGGCTGTCCTGAGAAGTGAATGTATTAAAGTCACCTTTGGGAGTCAGTGAGGGGCTCCTGCAAAGGTGTGTAACATTGATGCCAATCTTCTCTCTTACACTGTGAGTGTCTACAACCTATGCAGAGGAAGAGATAGGATAAGCCTGCACCCAGAGGAGGAGAAAAAATAGGCCTGCTTTCCTTTCCTTTCCTTTCTTTTTTAAAGTTCTACAATTTGAATTCATGGCCTTGCACTTGCTAGTCAGGAACTCTACCACTTGAACCATGCCCCCAGCCCTAGACACTGTTTTTCCCTAGACAACAGCCAGTTTGCCTCCCTCTTCAAATTGCCAAAAAAAAAAAAAAAAAAAAGCCAAAAATTGCCAAAAAGCAAGTTGCTGAACTAGGCATCAGTGTGGCTCATGTCTGTAATCCTTACTCAAGAGGCTGAGACCTGAGGATTACGGTTCAAAACCAGCCCAGGCAAGAAAATGTGAGACTCTTTTCTCCAGTTAACAACCAAAAAGCAAGAAGTAGAATTGTGACTCAAGTGATAGAGCCACCAGCCTTGGACCAAATAAATTCAGGGACAATGCCCAGGCGCTGAGTTCAAGCCCCAGGATTGGAGAGGGGGGGTATGAAGGGAGGTAGGGGGAATCAGATTACCTTGTAAATTTGGGACAGGACCAGAAGAGGGACTATAGGAATTGAAACAGAAATTCCCACAGTGGGCAGAATCTTTTCTAGGTTCCTATTCCATTTCCATGTTGGAGTCTGATTGGGTAAAAAGGAGTGCAGCAGCAAATGCTGACTGCTTAGCAAGGGAGCCCTGGGCATTGGGAAGTTTTTAGTTGAGGTTTTGTGTCAGTGCCTAGAGGATTAATTGGAGCAGCAATTGTCCTGACCCAAATTCTATGCTAGGATACTGTTGGATGTTTCTTTTGTTGTTATTTGGGCAGTGTATATGTGTGTGTGTGTGTGTGTGTGTGTGTGTGAATCTCTCCAGATAATGTGTCCACAAGACTACCAATCAGAATGGGCTGGCTGAAATAATATGTATTGCTTCATTCAAGGCCTTTGTGACTTGGAATCTATGTAGTCATTTGTTAATTTACCCTGACTCATTCCTTAGAATGAATTGTTCCATGAGCCAGTGGCTCATAGCCTGTAATCCTAACTACTCAGGAGGCTGAGATCTGAGGATCACAGTTCAAAGCCAGCCCAGGCAGGAAAGTCCATGAAACTTTTATCTCCAGTTAATCACCAGGAAACTGGAAGTAGAGCTATGGCTCCAAGTGGTAGAGCTCATGGACAGCTCCTAGGCCCTCATTTCAAGCCCCACTATTGACAAGAAAAAGGAAAAAAAGAAAAGATATAGGTCTTTCTCCTGACAGTGGTGGGAAGATCTCTGAAAGGAATGGCATGTCAGGCATGCTCAACAGAGTGCTCTCTTGTCCTGTGGGATGCTGGAGAACTCTCTTCCTACTGAGCTTCCTATCTGTGTTATGAGCCTCATGACCCAGCTCAGATGTGATCCTAAGCATTTTTCACACACCACTGCAGCATGAGTCCCTTCCTCTTCCACTCTGCCTTTAGTAGAACACCTGTCACATGTGTTGGTCCCTTGTAACAGCACCTGGCAACAGATAGTATTTGTGAAATGGAGCTGACTAGCCTGGGACAGTGTACAAAGAGGAAATGAGGAGTCATGAGGTTTCATGATCAGAACCTGAAAGCGGTTGTGTGTCTCCCCATGTCCTGGGACAATACAGAGCCAGAGAACGGGGCTGGGCTGAGTTATCCCCGTGGGAAGGAAGACAGAGTTGGGGGAGAGTGAGAGCTGGTTTTCTGTGACTTCTCAGCAATCATCTACTGGCTTTCGTTAGCTTGCTAGCCTGTCTGCTTGTCCTGATGATGATGACCTGACAGAGGGCTGGATATAGATGTATGTGTCTGGGCCTTGATAGCACACTTGTGAAGGTAGCTTGGACCAGACTAAGCCTACCAATGCTTAAGTTTATAAAGGTGACATTTAGTTAGGGAGGACAGCAAAGGCAGGGTGATGGGAAAAAGAAAAATGGGATATGAGCTTCTCAAAGAAACATTTCAGTCTCCATTACCAATGTATTGTCAACACTGTAGTCACTGAGGACATTCTTTGGGCATCATGGCTTCAGCTTATTGAATGCCAGTAGTGCCTCCTATTATTGTGATCTTTTTAAATGCTCTCGTACATTTTAAAGTACTTTCTGGTAGGGCAATATCACCCATCACTTCTTTCATTGACAGCCTCTGTCTCAGTGATTAAGGGGATAAAAGTAAAAAAACAAAAACACACACAAAAAAACACAGGACCGGCAAGGAGGGGGTCTCCTCTTATTTAAGATGTTATGGAAGGTTTTGTCCAGGGTGCTGGGCACTCTCCCCATGTCACTCTTGCAGTCTCCCGCTTCTCCTTACTCCAAATAGACTTTCTCCTGACTTCTCTAGCCTCCTTGCTCGAAACAGTAACCTGCAGCCTTTGACAGAGTTTTGTGGGGAAGCTAAGATTTGAGTGCAAGTATATCAAGACTGCTGGTGTCTGAGGTGCCACTCTGCCAGGCCACCAGATGGCGCATGGGAGCCCCTTAACTCTTCTGCAGGGCCAGTGGCAGAGGCTGGAGTTTGACTGCAGAGAGAACTTGCCTTAAAGAGACAGTGCCACACACCAGCAGGATAGATCATTAAATCCCAAGTGAAACTCCCATTGGTGACAAGCGCCACTGGCCAGGCTCAGAGGTCTCTTTACCTTGCCTTCCTGGATGTTGAGACATTACTTCTTAGAGCCTATATCATTGATGGGGCTTAGCTTCTGCAACTACACCTAAGCCTGAAGGAGACAGGACCAGCTTGGAGGGTGGCGTCAGAGCTTTGGCAGAGCAGTGCAGGACTGAGATACATCTGCAGGATTTTGGCTGAAAGAGTGAGAAGCACAGCCAGCTTCAGGACACTGACTGGTGACCACAGGAAGGCAGAGGGCCAGCCCAGATCTGACCCCTGCTGTATTTGTCCTTGCTTCCTCAGAGCTGGGGAGATTGGAGCACTGACTTTGGTGTCTAGGTCTTTGGGATTTTGGGAATCTTCCTACTCTCTTCTTCGGCTGGCTTCTTCCAAATGCTGATGGGTCCTCAGTGGTAAGTATATGAGGGGGGCTCCCATTGTTGAGGCTTCCTATAGGAAAACAGTTCATGTTGGCCCCTGGGTGGTATAATCTGAGCAATGTCCAGTGAAAACTGCTTTAGCTGGTGCTTAGCAAGAAACTCTCCTGAAGTTGCAGATTTGCTAGTCTTATCCAGGCCAGCTGTTCTGCAAGGATAATGGATTCCAGGTGGCCACTGGTTGTAGGAACAGGGCCTTCGCACAGCCCCTTGTGGGTGAGTATGTGTGAGGACTATCGCCATTGCTGGGACCATGGGTGATCCTGTGTGTTCTCTGGGCAGCATACTGCCAAGCAGGTAAAAAGGGAGTGAATGAAGTTCTCGGGTTCAGCCTGCTTTTTGTCAAGGATGCAGATCTTCCCCATAACACCAGCCGACACAGAACTTTGGTAGAGAAATGAAGATCAGTTCTGTTGTCCTGCTGGAAATGCCAAGAGGTTGAGAAGAAGCAGCTAGGAAGAGGGCAAAGGACAGAACTGGACCAAGTCTTTTCCCAGACCTCTCCTGGATCACCTGATCCCAGAACTGAGGATGAATCTTAGAATAGTAAATGCTGTTTTACTGTAACAAAGAAAAGAAAATGAAGCAAGGAATAGAAACTGGCCACCCCAGGATCTGCTGTGAAGCCATGTTAATAGTCTATTGGGGATGATAGGTCATCTGCCTGATAACAGGTCATCCGTTTGACCTACATGGGTGCCCAACTTCAGTGACTGTGAAAAATAGGCTGAAAAGGCTGAGGCATAATAGTAGAGGGTTGGTAGGACCTGACATGCAGGAGACTGTCATTAGATTTCATTCAGCTTGTCTCCTGGGTCATCTGCCCTGTTGTAGTAGACATGGTTTTCTTTGGAACCAGTTTTCCTTTTTGCTTAATTATTGGTGGCCCTTGGGGGTTCTGAAATAACAGTGCCTTGCTTTCTCATGTAGCTCCAATTTCTTCTTCCCTGACTTTAACTTCATTCTGTTTACTCATTTGTTCACTCCTTACAGCTCAATACAGAGCTGCATACACAGATTCTGGGTTCAGATTCACTTCATTCCCAAGCGTCACCATCTGCTAGCTGGCCAGCAGCTTTAGTCTCTCTCCGGCTCCATTTATTTTTCTGTGAAATGGAGACAATAGCAGCACCTATCTCACTGGCTTATTGTGAAGATTAGGTAAGATGATCTATGTAAAGCTCAGAGTGGTGGGGCTGGGAAGGTGGCTCAGTGCTAGAGTGCTTGCCTTGCGTGCATGAGGCCCTGGGTTCCATTCCTCGGCACCACATAAGCAGAAAAAGCCAGAAGTGGTGCTGTGGCTCAAGTGGTAGAGCGCTAGCCTTGAGCTGAAGGGCTGAGGGACAGCACCCAGACCCAGAGTTCAAGCCCTACAACCGACAAAAAAATAAATAAAAATAAATAAATAATTAAAAATCTCAGAGTGGTACCCAGCACTTAAGAAGCACTCAACAAATGCTAGTTGGTATTACTTTTTTTCATGCACTATGCATATTTTAAAACAAAACATAGGATCTTACTGTATAACCCTAGGCCGGCCTTGAACTTGAGATCCTCCTACCTTAGCTTCCTTCTATGTGCATACCACCATACCTGGCTTAACATGCATTTTTTATCCTAATCTGTTGGATTTTTGGCAGAAAGATGATTGGGAAACACAGTGTGGTGATTGCTCTGGAAGTCTACCTGAGCTTCATTCATCTGCCATTCATCAAGAAACTTGCAGACCCAGCTTTTGAGATCTGATTGCCAGGGAGGGTGCAAACTTGGCTCTGTGTGTGTGTGTGTGTAGAGCCCTACTTCCCCTCTGCAGCCGTGTATCCAGTCTCTTTACACACTTTTTTCCCCTGTAGAGGAACCTTTCTTTTCACCAGCAGTGATCACTGGTTGATCAAGACCTTCCTGTTGGGCACTGTTCAGCTGGATTACTAATGTGAGGAAAAGAAGAATGGAAGTATGTAGTTTTGATTTAAACATCACCATCCTTTTTCATCTTGACTATTTGGTGGGAGCAAGAGTTGGTTGTTGGAGAGACAGTGAATAGCACAGCCCTGGGAATAAAAGGCAGGGCTGGGGCTGGGAATTTAGTGGTAGCGTGCTTGACTAGCATGTGTGAAGCCCTGGGTTCAATTTCTCAGTACCACATAGACAGAAAAAACAGAAGTGGCACTGTGGCTCAGTAAAGCACTAGCCTTGAGCAAAAGAAGCTCAGGGACAGTTCCTAGACCTTGAGTTCAAGCCCCAGGACTGGCCAAAAAAAAAAAAAAAAAAAAAGTGAAGCTACCACACCTGTAATCCTAGCTACTCAGGAGGCTGAGATCTGAGGATCACGGTTCAAAACCAGTCCAGGAAGGAAAGTCTGTGAGATTCATATCTCCAGTTAACCACCAGAAAACTAGAAGTGGCACTGTGGCTCAAGTGGTGGAGTGCTTGCATTGAGCTGAAGAGCTCTGGGAGAGTGCTGAGGCCCAGAGTTCAAGCCCCACAACCAACCAAAAATAAAGGAGGGAGGGGCAGGGCTGTTGCCTTCAGAATAAGTTCCTTCTCCTTTCCACTCAGCCCTGCATCACTAACACAGGACTTCTGGCAGTGTAACAGACCCCTTAAATCCCCTTTAATCCAGTGACTAGAAAGGAACAGACAGGTCATCACAGAGATGGGGGAGCAGAGGTCAGGCTGGAGGGCTGACCAGGGGAGATGAAGAATGTTGGCAGCTTGCACTGGATGGAGAGGAGGGGCTTGGATGAGGAGGTGTGATACATGCTGACTCAGTGCCTTGGGGTGCATGGCTGGTCCAGGCACTTAGCTGAATCAGGGAGATCAGTTTTGGAGAACACCTTCCTGCTGTTCTGACAGATTGGGGTTGATGGCTGGGGTTAAGAGCACTTCAGGGTAGCAGGCCTTAGGCAAAAAAGCAGAGTGACTCTTTAACTCCTTCCTTCCTAGCATGATTGGTAAGGTTTCCCCAGCTTCCCCCCTGCCCTCAGTGGCAGACATCTAGAGTCATCAGTTTCAGTCTCAAGTCAGCCTGGTGCTCCAAGGCCCAACCACCTGTCTCTATAGTCTAGGTCAGAGTCAGGCTGTGTGGTGGTAAGATGTGGTGGTAACATCTGCTGGAGGCCATTCAACCACACATCAAGGCAATCTTGAAGCAAATACCCTTACCTAAGCTTAACATGGATTAGTCATCTGGAGATGGAAGGGTGGTCTCTCATCTGGGAACTAGCCCATATTTCCAGGGACCCTTGATTTCTGCATTCATCAGCCAGCTGACAGTCCAGGCAGTGTGCAAGGTTCTTAAGTAGATTGCAGTCCCAGCCCCCACCTAACTGGCTGGTGAGCTACTTAGCTACAAAGTACTTCAGTTTTCTCATCTGGAAAATATAGAAAGTGAAGACAACAGTGATGTTCACAGTGAGATTGTCCTTGTGAACAAATAAGACCCAAGCTGGTCAGACAGTAGACATTCAGTGTCAAATATTAGAAGATCATTTCTCAGTCTCTTCTACACTGTGTTGTGAAGAGGGCAGTCCAGGGCAAGATCTTACAGAACGTAGAAGAAAGCAAACTATGGCAATGCTGTGGAGAGCAACTGCAACATTTTAGCTAGGGAAAAAAAATGCTGAAAATAGCTTGTTCAAGCCTTTGTAGATAAAAATGTAAAATGTATGCAAATGTATGTGACTCACACAGAAACATACATCCACGGCCTCCTCACAGTCAGCACCGGATGTTGCCATCAGGAAAATTCCCAGTACAGGGAAAAGGCCTAGGCTGCTAGGATGTTGATGCTGAGGAGGGGACAGTGGCTGGTGTCTCCCCTGGGTTGGGAATCTTAGGTAGCTGTAGTTTATGCTTCTGTTTCTACCTCTCTCCTGGATTCTTGCCTTCTAAGAGTTCCATGCTGAAAGAGAAACCCTTGGCCCCTCTCTACTTTTCCATCTGCTTCCTGGGAGAGTCTGCTTACTCCCTCTCCCATCCTAGAGCTCTATTTCTGGAGCATCTCATTGGAGATGTACAGCCCCCTTCTGCCTAGCTTCAGGTGTTTCTTGGTCCTCCAAATCTTCTGTGCCAGTCAGGGACAGTGGGAGGGTGACAGCTGAGCAGGAAGTGGCCTCTAGACATAGAGCCAGACCCCCAAGGTCTGGGAGCAAGAAGACTTGAATGGACACACGTCTGGGTTTGCTCATGCCCTTAAAGCTGCCTGAGGATGGGTGGAGTGGGGTGAGGACTGCTGTATAGTCAGAAATGCCACAGTGCTGGTAAATAAGTGGTCCAGAACAGGGCTCCTTTGGCAGGGCCAGCTGCCTTCTTTCCTAGTTTGCTTGGGAAAAGGGCTACAGCCTCTGCTGTCCCTGGATGAAGTTGGCCTGACTTGCTCCTCACTCCAATCCCTTCTCCAAAGTCCCTTGGCTCTTGTTGAGAGATCTGCAGGAGAAAAATCTACAGGAAAGTTGTCAAAGGTCTCAGACACTTGAGGCCTTCCCCATAATCACTTCAGTGGTCCTGAGGGAGTCAGCAGTAGAAGGAATTTTGTTTGTAAAGGCATCTTGATCCAGACTTCCTTCAATTTGGATGGGATCATACATGCACAACAGACCTCCTACATGACCCTAGGGGTCCCCCACGAGGGTTCCCGAAGGAACTGGGAGACCCTGAGAGCTTCTCTTGTACTGGGGGGCGGGGAGGCGGTGGGGGAGCACATCTAGAAGGGAGTCTTTGCTCCCAGTTCCCTCCTCGAACCCCTATACTCATGCCTTTTTTCAGCCACCGCCCCCTGGTGTGTAGGGCAGGAACTGACATTGCTGTAAGGTTTAGGGTGTTTAAATAGAAAAGGAGCTGCTAAGATTTGGAAAGAAACTGTCCGTGGGCAAGCTGGGCCTTTCCGCCAGCACACTGGGTCTTAACCCCATCGGTGCCACTCCCCAGGCTTGCCTAGGGGAGGGGCCTGGCAGCTGCACCAGCCCCAAATCTGCGCTTGGAGATCCTGGGGTGGCAGGTGATGTCACCCCTGCGGGGCCCGTAGGTCTCCCTGATCTGCGGGTTGCCAGAATTCTGCTGAGCCCAAAGAGAGGAGGAGGGGGAGGAGAAGGGAGGGAGGGGGCCTGGGTCGGCGCTGCAGTCGGGAGCCCTCGCGGGACCACTCCTCGTGCGCGCTCCGGGCGCCGGTGGGGGGCGAGGGGGGGCTGCGCTTGTCACACCCGCACCCAGCCCGGGAGGGGTGCTGCCGCTGCGGGTGGGGGCGCGCCTGAGCCTCGCGCCGATTGGTCGCGGCCCCCGCCCCTGGGCGCCGCTCAGCCCCCGGGAAGTTGCTAGTTGGCGCGCCGGCTGCGGGGCCGCGGTTCCTGGATCTGCAGCGGGTTCGCAGGTGGCCGCAGCCGCCCTAGAGATTCCTGGGGGGGAGGGGGGGAGCAGGACGCTTGCCGGCCGGCCTCGTCTACCTCCCCAGCAGCTCCGGCCTCCACTCCACCCCGACAGCTCCGGCTCGCTCCTCCCTGCTACCTGTTTCCCTGGCTTCCCCGCCTCCATCCTGCACTCCCCAACTTCAGCCTCCAGATCTGGCCACCCCTCCCGGATCCCCTCCCGCCCGCTCCCTCCCTCCTTTGTTGGGCGATGCGGGTCGGGTTTCCGATCTGACCGAGCCGCCACCTCCACCGCTGCCGCCGCCGCCACCACCACCACTACCACCACCACCGCACGGAGCTGCGGGCATGGAGCCGCTCAGCCACCGGGGCCTGCCGCGCCTCTCCTGGATCGACACCCTGTATAGCAGTACGTGTTCGCCTGGGCTGGGGAGGTCGGGCGGGAAAGGCACCCCGATGCCTCTCGAGGTGACCCGATGCCTCCAGGTCCCAGGTGCGGGATTCTTCCCGCCTGGCAGATGGGAGGTGGGGGTATCATGTGCCAGGTGCACCGGAGGGGGGGGGGGAAAGAGGTGTGTGTGTGTGTGTGTGTGTGTGTGTGTGTGTGTCCAGAGCAGACTTCAAGTGGGTGTGGGGCAGTGGTGGGCGGGTTTGAGGAGGGGACTGTGCCACCTTCTCCCACCTGTTGTATAACCCAGCGCTCTGGGAGAGGGGAGAGTTCTTTCCCGAGCGCTAGCTGTCTCGCCTCCCAGCCTGGTGGCTTCCCTCTTCGTGTAAGGCCATTTTGAGAAAAGTCCTTGGCGTTCGAATATGCCTCCGCAGGGGCCGTGGTGTGGTTTGGAGGTGAGGGTGGGGTCGGGCTGGAAGCGAATCTGTGGGTGCAGATCCCCCCTGGGGGACATTTAGAGGAAGGACCTGAAACATTTCTCCCTCCTCTCCTTCCAGCACAGCTACCTTTCCACCCCTATTTTCATCATCACTACCTCCCTCAAAAAATCCTTCTCCAGTTCTCCACCCCCTCGCTCCAAAATCTGCTGCTGCAGATCATGTGATTGCTCTTGCACAGCCGCCGGGGATGTTTAACTGATTGCTTGGGACTTCCTTGGAGGGCTTAGTCCAAACTCGGGAGATGCTTCCACCCCCACTGGATTGGCTCAGGTGGTTAAAAAGACCCCCCCTCCCCACCTTTCCCCTGAAACTCTTTGCTCTGAGAGGTCAGTGGTCACCTCTTCCGTGGTGTAGGAAGAGGAATCAGTTGGCCTCTGAAGAAAGTGAGTGGATTTTGCTCCTGTTTCACTTGCCTAGGGCCCTCCTGCCTCTCTTAACATCTGGACTGAGTCCTGAGGCAGGAAGCAGGTAGAGCTGGGTTCTGACTCGGCACATTGGATGCCATGAACAAGGACATTTAAAGGATCAGCCTGGCTTCAGTTCCTTACTCACAGTCATATTTGCCTAGTGGAAGGGTGGGGTAGGAAAAGATGATGCCATGAGTCCCAAGATCTGGCCCTGGAAGCTCTGTAATACTCAGTATCCAGCCTCTGCTTTTGGCCTCCTTTAGGGTCCTATCATCCCCATATTTTCTCCCCAACTCCCTATCCTGCTTTCCTCTGTCTCCTCCTCTCAGATGCTCTCCTTGTGATGGTTCATTTTGCTTTGGTTTTTCAACATCAAAGGGGCAAAGCTAGGTCCCCTGGGCATCAGTCCTGTACCAAGCCCAGCCACTCCATCTGCTCCTTCCCTGCAGAAGCCAGCTCCATTGGGTGAAGGTCAGGGCCTATAACTGTGTGGCATGTGTGTGCACATGTATGCGTGAATGGGGACACACATCTGTTCTGAGCCCTGACACAGATCAGCTCCTGACCCAAAGGGAGGATTAATGACCTCTGCTTAGCTGTTCTCTTGCAACTAAAAGTCATAACAATGCCTCATATTCACATGCTGCTCATGTTCCTGAATAATTCTGGCACTTGGCAAAACCCAGTACTGGTTTCCCTGTTTACCACAGCATAGAATTTAGTAGAAACCCATCTCTGGCTTTCTCAATATTGCTGAGAAAAAGTCCCCCACCTGATCCAGTACAAGTCCCTCCTTACCCCCCCCCCCCCACACACACACACACAGCCTGAAGCTGAGAAGCAAAATTGCCTAAGGCTGCCTTGAGAATTCCTGACCAAAGGAATGCCAGAGAAGGGAACTGGGCTTATGGTTTCTTTTGAGGTATCTTAAACCAGTCTTGACTGGCTTCTGAACTGTCCACTCTGCTATTGCCCTGGCCACTGGGGCAGCTGGTTGGTGGGTGGGAGGGGACAGAAGCTTGGCAGCAGTGTGTGGAGTTCCTGCCTTCTTCATGGCGTATTTGAGAGTCTGTAGCATGAAGCTTCCTGGGGAGGTGCTGTGCAGTTATATTTGGGCTGTTAGCCATCAAGTTCTTTCTTGACAAGAGCCTAAATTAAACAAATACTCATGCTGTCATTTGCCTGGCAGCATCATTTTGTGGCTCCCAGAAGTTCCTCTGCCTCTCTGGAAGCTTTTGCTTTCGAGGGTCACAATCCCCGGGTGTATCTCCATGCCAGATCCTTCAGTAATTGTAATGGGGGTGCACCCAAAGGCAGCTCCTACACCTAGGGTGACTTATAGAGACGCAAATGACTCAGTAAAGAAGATGCAACCTTAACATTGCTCCTGCAACAATGATCATAACATTTCTTTATTGTTGTTGGTGGTGGATGGTCCTGAGGCTTGAACTCAGGGCCTGGGCACTGTCCCCAAGCTTTTTTGCTCAAGACTAGTACTTTACCACTTGAGCCACAGCTCCACCTCTGGACCTAATTGGAGATAAGTCTTGGACTTTCCTGCCTGGGCTGGCTTTGAACCATAATCCTCAAGTCTCAGCCTCCTGAGTAGCTCAGATTACAGGTGTGGGCCGCTGGTACCTGGCTTGATCATGGGATTTCTTGAGTGCCTTCCATGTGCTAGGGACTATACTAGGGTTTGTTTGTTTGTTTTTGGTCAGTTGTGGGACTTATACTCCAAGCCTGGGCACTGTCGCTGAGCTTTTTCACTTAAGGCTTGTGCTCTACCACTTTGAGCCATGGTGTTATTTCTGGTTTTCTGGTGGTTAATTGGAGATAAGAGTCTCACAGACTTTCCTGCCTAAGCTAGCTTTGAACTGTGGTCCTCAGATCTCAGCCTTCTGAGTGGCTAAGATTACAGGCATGAGCCACTGGCACTCAGCTGTACTAGGTATTTTCTACCCACACCAAACCTGACAACTGAACTTTATTAGATGAGGAAAGGGAGGTTCAGTAACCTTAAATCATTTACCCAAAGTCACATAGTCAATAAATGATAGAACAGGAATTCAGATTGTACCTTAGGACAGTGAGAAGGACCTGAGTGTCTGCTAGATATATCTGAGCTTTTCCAAACATGTGGAATGTCATGGAATGGGTCAGGCCTGACTCTTTAGTCCTGTGTCCCAGATTTCTCTTTGAAGTGGTCCAGTAGGGCCAATGGCTTCAATGACTCTCATCTCACCCTCATCCTGTGTCTCTTGCCGGACCTAGGGGCTAGTCCTGGGGCCCAGACAAGGATGGCTGAGGCTCCATCTAAGCCCTCTGAGATCAGTTGCTGTCTTTTAATAAGAAGCTAGATTGCCCACCAGCCCCTTCTCACCTTTCGTGTCTTTGGAATTGTCAAACTATTCTTTATGGCTTTAACATCTATGCCAGGAAGAAGGCGCCCATTTTCCCACAGGTTGATGGTCATTTGAGAAGGGGTGGGAAAAAAAAGTATCTCTTCTCTATGGTAAACCTTCTGAAGGGCTGGGGTAATAGTGATTTGTCTGGCTCAAGGAGATGAGTTATAGCCTAGATGCCAGTGTAGTCTGAGACTGATTAAAGCAGGATCCTTTGCCCCTGGTACAGTGGGGTGGCAGATGAAGGCTCTAGCTATGCCAAATGCCTGTGTCTGTATAACGTAATAATGCCAGCTTCCCTCCTCCATACTTTGGCCTCTTTCCCTAGGCTGGCATGATTCTCTCTGTAGGATGGTTTCTTTTTTTCTCTTAACTATGTTTCATTAACCAACCTTTCCACTAAACATTTCCCACCTTCTCTTTCTTTTCTTCTTGCTTTGGGGTTAGGCTGGACTAGTTCTATGAAGTAACCCAAAAGTGGGGGCTATTCTAAAACTTTTCCTATCTTTCAAGAGTAGATTAGCCCTCCAGGTAGATCCAGATTGAGATGGATATTTGTCCTGGGTAATTTGGCTCGCGTGTGTGTGTGTGTGTGTGTGTGTGTGTGTGTGTGTGTGTGTGTGTGTGTGTGTGTGTGTGTGTGTGTGTGTGTGTGTGTGTGTGTGGTACTGGAACTCAAGGCCTTGTACTTGTTAGACAAGTACTCTGCCACTTGAGTCATGCCTCCAGCCCTAACTCCTCTTCAAATGGGAAGTCTTTAAATACACATTCAGGATTTATTTAGAAGAGAGATTAGGACTATATTTTAGGTCTCTTCTTCTCCTTTCAGCCACTCTTTTGTCCCAAACAATTTAGTACTGATCCTAAACATACCTATCCTAGTGAGCCAAGCAAAAGCCTACATTTTCTTGGACCTCATAGGAGACAGAACATGTCCATCTGTAGTTAAAAGCAGCCTGCCTTTTGGAGCTAATGTCTCATCCCAGGCTGCATTTCCAAGGGAGATTTTTGTTCTTTATAATGTTTTCATGCCTGTTATAGCCATAGTCCCCATTCATGAGCCATGGATATATTTAGGGCTGTAAAGATACAGCTCCATCTCTAGATGATCTCAGCCTGCCTGTTTTATGTTAGTCTTACATTTGCTACATCAAGGACCAGGCCACTAGCACTGTGTCAACTTGATCACATCAGCTCATTCAGCCCTGATATGCTAACAAACACCTGTAAATAGATGCCTTCTGTGCTCTGAATAGCCTTCATAATTTAGTTCTTCTTGACGTCAGCCCCTAATTGTTGGTGCTGCTAGAGCCTCAGAAGTGTGGTTGGCAGAATACTTAAGTCAGTTATTCAGAAAAGCTTAATTTTTGTGTGTGTGATTATTGCTGTTGTTGTTTATTTGGAAAAAGGAAGAAATAATGGGAACATTCAAGGAAAATTAGCTAGAAGATACTTCTAAGGGGGTGTCAATGGGGGAGGGAGGCAATGAAAAAATCCATTCTGCTTCTCTTGTAGGTAGACTTGGATGTTTTTTTTGAAGTATGATCTGTTTCCTAGGGTGATATTGGTACTTTCCTTGTGCCCACTTCTCTGTAAAATGCAGCTGTGATGTCTCTCTGGGGTGTCATATGAATCAATTAGTTAATGTTTATTAATTGCTTTGAAGATGAATGCTTTTGATGAATGCTATTGAACTAGTCAGCTGTCCAGTTTATCATACTTCTCATTGAACAAAGATCCATAGAAGTGTTGCATATGAGTTCAGAAGGGGTGGGAAGTTGGTAAGTACTGTAGATGGATAGGAACAGCTTTTCTTTTTTCTTATTTGTGTGTGTGTGTGTGTGTGTGTGTGTGTGTGTGTGTGTGTGTGTGTGTGTGTGTGTGTGTGTGTTGCTAAGACTCAAACCCAGGGTCTTGGATAAGCTAGACAATTGTTCTACTGCTCAGCTACACCCACAGAATTTTAAGGGGTGTCTAGCCCTACACATGGCTTTAATAGTTTTTGATTGCATGAGTATGAGAGAGAAAAGGAAACTTCTGGGTTTTTGGCTCCTTTGACTCCTTACTTCACCAGAAATCTTAGAAACCTGCTAGCTGGCCCATTCACAAATTTCCTGCTGTGTGCATGTGTGATTATAGTAGCTTGTAGTGAAGTCAGAGACCCCCCAAGGGAGCCCTGTGTTTTGCTGGGGCCTGGAATTGGAAGGCTTACTTCACTGCAATGTTTGTATTGCAGCTGTTTAACTTAGCTTTGAGCCCTTTGGAGGCAAACCAGGAAGTAGGTAGCTTTAGATGGCTTTAGGACAATTTTACATCCTTTATCTACTGCTAGGTCCTGTAGCAGGCAAAGATGGTAAGTAGGGGGTTGGGGGGAGTACTTTTTCCCATGCTGTACCTATGGGGTCTTGGCACTGATCTCTGGGAATGTCTTGTACCAGTGGGAAAAGCTTGCTGATGTACTGACCTCTAGAACTGCAAAAGAGGAGGCTTGTTTTTATGTGCGACCTTGGCCAGACTCAGCTTGCTTTTCTTTTCTTTTTTTCTTTTTTTTGACAGTCCTGGGGCTTGAACTCAGGACCTTGGCACTGTCTCTGAGTTCTTTTGCTCAAGGCTAGCACTTTACCTACCACTAGGGCTACAACTCTACTTGGAGATAAGAGTCTCATGGATTTTCTTACCTGGGCTGGCTTTGAACCATGATCCTCAGATTTCAGCCTCCTGAGTAGCTAGGATTACAGGCATGAACCACCAGCACTCAGCTTTCAGCTTCCATTTCTTTTTTTTAAAAAAATTATTATTATTATTTTGAGTCAGGTCGTGGGGCCTAAACTCTGGGCGTGGGCACTGTCCCTCAGCTCTTCAGCTCAAGACTAGCGCTCTACCACTTGAGCCACAGCACCACTTCTGGGTTTTTTCTTTTTGCTTATGTGGTGCTGAGGAATCGAACCCAGGGCCTTAGGCATGCAAGGCAAGTGCTCTACCACTGAGCCACCTTCCCAGCCCATAAAAAATTATTTTTAAAAATTGTTTTTATAAAGGTGATGTACAGAGGGGTTATAGTTACATAAGTCAGGTAAAGAATACATTTCTTTTGGGACAATGTCACCCTGCCCTCCCTTTCTCCCAGTTTTTCCCTCCTGTACCCACTTGCAAGTTGAAAAGTTCATTTTCAACATAGTGTTTAGTGACTACCATTGCTGCATTCAGCATGCATTTCTTAGGATAAGATTTGGTCAATTGGAGTTTTGGACACCTTTGGATGGGCAGCAGGAGTCTTCCAGAGGTTCTGGAAGCTTAGACAGAGCTTGCTTTAGACCCTGCAAATGGGGCAGCAGAAAGAAATCAGGGCAAGAGGCAGATTGTAGACTGTACCCCACAGGGAAGTTGGGGACAGATTGCAGTACTCTCCCTGCCCAAGATGTTTGGCAAAGGACTCTGAGATGGGATCACCTGGTGCTATGGTCATTTATGCATTGAGCAGCCAGTTCTCTGACAGATTCGAGATTTGATTTGGTCTTCCCCAGTTTTCTGCCCCTCCCCATGATTAATTCCTGTCTTCTCCTCTTGCTCTTTCTCCTCACCACACCAGAACAAAAATGACTATGTGTTTCCTGGCTATACAGAAAATGTCACTATCAGGAGATGATCTTTAGGAGACAGGGCTACATCAGGTAAGCTCTCCAGGGAGCCAGTCTCACCCCTGACTGCTGATCTCTTTATGTCTCTTTAGACCACAGATGACATGGCAGATGTGATCAGGCTTTTTACTCAAATGAGCAAAGTTGGTTGAATGGGGATGGCATGAGATAGTCTCATGTGAATCCTAGTGCTGAGAGAGTTGAGAGTCCTAGTCTTGCCAGGTGGCATGGCCATTGTTCTTCCTGAGATGTTGGATGAAGCTGGTGTTGCCTAGGATTGACTAGAGATCTATGAGTTTAGTTAGAACTATTGGGGAAAGATGTGATCATAATTACCTTCATGGGATTGAGGGTTGATCCTGTTAGTGTGCAGGGCTAACCCCTTCCTCCTGGGCATTGCCTCCCAGGCAGCAGCAAGGGTTTAATGGATCAAGATTACAAGGACTTAAAGACCTGGTGTAATTAAATCCAGTTAGCTCTTGGGCTGGGGAGGAGGGTGAGGCATCAATACCCTCTCAGCAATTGATTTCCTCATTTGTGGTTACCCTGTCTGGCTAGCTACATGGTATCTGAGCTTGTTGTTTTTTTTTTTGGGGGGGGGGGAGTTGGTCATGGGACTTCAACTCTGGGTCTTGGTGCTGTCCCTCAGCTCTTCAGCTCAAGGAGAGAGCTCTACCACTTGAGCTACCACTTCTGGTTTTCTGGTGGTTTATTGGAGATAAGAGTCTCATGGACTTTCCTGCCCAGATTGGCTTTGAACCGAGATCCTCATATTTCAGCCTCCTGAGGATTATAGGCTTGAGCCACCAGTGCTCAGCTGCCTTTTTTTTTTTTTGTCTTTCCCTTGAGGGCATACTTATAAGAGAAAGACTCTTTTGTGAGAGTTTTGGAGTCAGGATGACAGTGGATCCTATGTGATAGTACTCCCATGGGGTCCTCTTCAGGAAAAGTGGGTTCTGCAGAGGTACAGAGAAACCTTAAGCATGGGTCTCCCAGAACTACTGCGTCCAATGAAAGAGAAGTCTGTCAGTCCTGCTGGGCTTGGAGAAATTACTTATTTTCATTTTGTCTAGGAAGAATACGAATGGATATACAATGTAATCCATGCAATGATGTGCCAGATGTTATACTAGGTATTTTCTGTGCATTATCATAAACCCTCCCCTCAAAGAGGGCCTACTTACCATCCCTTATTATATAGGTGAGAAAACCAAGACTTTGAGAGTTGGTGCAGTCGTGCAGGACCAGATCTTGATCTCTCTGACTCTATAGCATGCTCAGCTGCCAGCATCATTAATAACTATCCCAATAACACCTAACAGCAATACCGAGTACCTACTATGTGCCAGCCCTGGCCTGGGCTCTTAACATATTATCACCAGTCTGCTTAGTCCCTATCTCATGGGGCAGAAATTTTCTTTCACCTTCCCTTTCTCTTCCTCCCTCCTTCCCTCCTCTTCCCTTCTTTCCTCTTCTTTCCCTCCCTTGTTCAATTTTTTTTCTTCCTTTTTCTTTATATGGGGACTGGGGCTTGAACTCAGGGGCTAGGGTACTGTCCCTTAACTCTTTTTGCTCAAGGTTAATGCTCTGCCACTTGAGCCACAGCTCTACTTTCAGCTTTTTTTCTTTTCTTTTCTTTTCTTTTTGGTAGTTAATTTGCCTGGGCTTACTTTAAACTGTAATCCTTAGATCTCAGCCTCCTGAGTAGCTGGCACCCAGCTAGCAGTTTTCTTCTCAGTTTGATTAAGAGGAAACTAGGTCTTTGGAAAGTTAAAAAATAATTCAGAGCAAACCTTGAGCTTCAGTTTGGCCTGATTCTAAACTGTGCTCCATCACTCTTGGCTTTCACAGCAGGGTATTGAGGGCCCTTGGCAGCTGGTACTTCACTGAGATAGGTTGATCTGGTTCATCTCTAGCTAGGATGACAACTGTGAAGATTGTGTCTTGGCTACTCCCATAGTATGTGGACAGCCACAGGTGTTGCAAGTGCCCACCAACTGGGCTGGCCATTCCTAGGGGTTGATCCCAAGGAAATCTTCCCATGAGCATTACCTTGTTCCTAGGGTCATTGGCTGGGGTCATTGGCTAGAACTGCTGCTTAGAAATGAGGGGCAGGGGAGGAAAGAAGAGAGGGGAAGGGAGGGGAGGAGAAGGGGAAAATAGGATTTGTTGATGGGGATGGAGTGTATCTAGTGTGCATTTTCCAGAGCAGAATGGGGCCAAAGCAAAGCAATGAAGACTGAAAGGACTTGGCAGAGGCCATGTGTGTTGACCCTTCTCTCAAGCCTTTTAAGATTCACCTCCAGTTTCTGAAGAAAAATAAAGAGAGCTCTTAGCTGTAAATCAGGCCAGTGATCACCAAGGTCCTTTGCCCAGGCCCAAGACAGGCTGGGCAGGGTTCCGGCTGCTCTGTCTGAAGGCACCCAAGCATAGCATGTTAATAAGGGGGTGGTAGTGTGGTTTACCTCTTCCAGTTTCATTCCCCACATCTACAAAGGCCTCCAAGCTGAAGCCTTTTGCTGAGATAGATAGCTCACTAGGGAAGCCTGAGTTTGGGGGGCCTGACTTTAGACCCTTCTAGGATATTGCCAAGAAGGTCAGAACATTAGTGAGTAGAACATTAGCCCAGGCCCTGAGTTCAAGCTTCAGAATTGGAGCGCGCACACACACACACACAGAGTAAGCAATATCATTAACTCTAGTTACATACTGTTGTTTTTGTTCAGTTCTTTTTTACTTATATAAATTTAAAAATTATCTTTATAAGTTCTACAAATGGGATTTCAATTTAACATGTCAGTTTGTAAGTACATTGAATCTTGATCAATGTCACCCCTTCTTAGGAGGTTCTTAATTTGAGCCCTCTGGCTGCTGTGTTTAACAGCAGTAGAGGATAGAGGGATGTTAAAGACTTACTAGCTACAGAGTCTGTGTTCTTCAGAAAGAGGAAAGCTTGAAAGCAATGGAGAAGGGTAATTGGGAATAATGCAGTGTGACAAGCAAGCAGATGTTGATTTTAAAAAATAAATAAAAGGCCATCTGCATTGGTTTTCCGACTTCCCTCTACCCAGAGTCCTAAGCCCATTTTTTTTTCTGTGTCAGGAGCAAAGAGGGAAGGAGATGGGTTTCTCTGAGACTAAATACCTACAGCAGCATCTCAAACTCCAGGCTGCATTTGCACTACCTGCAGATCCTGTTAAGCTTCTCTATTCAGTAGGTCTGGAATGAAGCCTGAAGTTCTGCCTTCTAGCAGCCATCCCAGCTGCTGCTGCTGCTGCTGGTCCAGGGACCACAGTTTGGGTAGCAGGGCCCCAGAGTCCTTTCTCCCTATTCATAGGGAGCTGACTATGGACACTGAAGCCAAGTTAGACACTTTATGTTTCTAGATTTTAGCCAGATGAAAAGCAATCCCTCTCATAAATTGACATGCTTTGCAATACTACTGTGTGTGTGTACATATGTGCACTTATGTGCACGTGTGCTAGTACTAAGGCTTGAACTCAAGACTTCATGCACTCTCTCTTGCCTTTTCCCTCCAGGCTTTCATTCTGGTTTTTGCTGGTTAGTTGGAGATTAAAATCTCATGGACTTTTCTGCCTGGGCTCCAGACTTTGAACCTTGATCCTCAGATCTCATCTCTTGAGTAGCATGGATTACAGGTGTGAACCACCAGGCATTCAGTCTATACAACTACTTAAAGATAATAATAATTTAAAACAAAAGAAATGCAATCTCCAAAACATCTGTCTACTGGAGCCCATTTCCCAATTTTAAAAAATTAAAATAACAAAGCAATTCAGTGGAAACCTAAAGGGTACCAGGCTTGAGCTAGCAGTCTCTCATTCATGCTCTCAGTTAAGTCTCACAGTGTGTTAGGCAGCCTTTCTTCACTGTGACTTAATACCTGACAGACCTTTAAAGGAGGAAGGCATTCTTTTGGCTCAGTTTCAGAGGTTCAAATCCATGGTCACTTGACTCCGTGTTTCTAGGTTTATGGTAAGGAAGAACATCATGGTGGAAGGATGTAGCAGAGCAAAGCTGCTCACTTCTTGGTAGCCAGGCAGCAGAGATTCAGATGGAGAGAAGAGGCCAGTCATATACCAGTGACCTACTTCCTCCAAGTAGGCCCCACCTCCTAATTTCCACCATCTCCTAATACTGCCATCAAATGATGGTGGGTCCTTCAATGAATTCAAAAACACTGGTGGGATTCATAAACACTGGTGAGATTAGAGTCCTCATGTTCCAATCACTTTTCCCAAAGCCTGTCAGCTGGCAATCAAGCCTTCAAAACATGAATCTTGGGAGACACCTCAGATTTAAACTATAACAACCAACACATCTTTGAAAGGTAACATCCTCAATTTAATTTTGAGAAGGGGCAGACATTGTGATTAGTCACTGTTGGTGACTTCTGGCCACAGGATACCTGCCATGTCTGGCACACAGGCTCTGCCCACCCCCTTCCTGAATGGCAGAATCTTGGGCATCCAGCCTTAATGAGTGCCTCTGTCTAGATGAAACCCATGCCCTCCCCACCCCTATTTCCCCTGAAGGGCCAACTTTGGTGTTAATGGAGCAGAAATGGTTGTTAATTGTCTAGTGTGCATCATTGAGAGGGTTAATGAGAGACCAGCTGGTGTGCCACCCAACCGTGTCAAGCTTTTATTTTTCTCTTCCTTCAAGACAGGGTCTGGTTCTTCAAGGTAGGGCAGCTCTGGTGCTCTGATCCTTAGCTTCAGCCTCTCTAATGCTACAGATGAGTACACACCTGGCGAATTCACACCTGCCACACCTGATTTTTGGCAATCAGTTTGCAGACCCCAGGGCAGCTTATGACCATATGTTCCACACCCTGGGAAGCCTGGACAGTGCCCACCAGAGGGGCAGATCAGTGCTGTGTGTGTGTTATATCTGGGTATAGAACCTGACCTTCTGAGAGCAAAAGAAAGGGCAGATTCTCCCTTCAGTTTTCTGAAAAGGAAAGGCAAGGACATAAATTTGTTGTCAGAGAAGCTGTGGTCTGAGTTCCCTATATGTGACTGGTCAGAGGTCACCATGACCAGGTCCTGGTTGCAGGTGCCTGCAGACCCCTTCCTGAGCCAAACCTCAGTCCTTTCCAGTTGGCTCTGTGCACCATGGACTCAACCAAATGCAAAACAGAAGTACTTAGGAAAAAAAATGTATGTAAGTATATGAACTGAACATGTGCAGATTTTTTTTTTCTTTTCTTCTTGTGATTCCCTAAGCTTCAGAAAGGAATAATGAGCTAAATTCACTTTAGCTCGTCTGCCTTTCCTTTTTTCCTTTCCCCAGAAATCTTAAATGGATGTTTCTTCTCCTATTATATTGCCTTCCAGATTCTTTTTTCCCCCTTGGTGGTAGTGGTGGTACTGGAATTTGAACTCAGGGCCAGGTGCTTGCAGGAATGCAAACAGCTTGAGCCATGCCCCAGGCCCCCATGGGATCATCTTGTTATTCATTCTGATTTCTCAGCAGCCCAACACATTTCTCTTCTTGTAGCAGGTGAGGCAAGGCTCTTCACCATTCCACATGAAACTTGTGTTCTCATGAACCCCCCAGTTTCTAGCCTCAGCCCAGCTACCACCAACTCCAGGAGGCCCTCCTAGTCTGATTGTAGCACTCACCTTAGTGAGATTCTACAGCTAACAATTGCTAATTTTGCTTGCTCTGTGCCACATCACTTAGCACTTTCTTAACTGTTTTCTACCAATTTTGTTTACTTCTATCCTATTTTATCCCAGTTGCCATTTCTTCTCTGCCAGACTCTAAACTCCTTCGGGGCATGAAGAAGAATAACAAAAGCTATATTTCTAGGATGCCAGACATTGTTCCAAGGACTTTACAGGCATCCTGTTTATTTTCATGTATTCATACAGATCCTTACTCTTATCCTATTTTTTCTTTTCTTCTTCTTCTTCTCCTCCTCCTCCTCCTCTTCCTCCTCTTCCTCTTCCTCCTCCTCCTCTTCTTTTTCTTCTTCTTCTTCTTCTTCTTCTTCTTCTTCTTCTTCTTCTTCTTCTTCTTCTTCTTCTTCTCCTCCTCCTCCTCCTCCTCCTCCTCCTCCTCCTCCTCCTCCTCCTCCTCCTCCTCCTCCTCCTCCTCCTCCTCCTCCTCCTCCTCCTCCTCCTCCTTCTTCTTCTTCCTCTTCCTCTTCCTCTTCCCCTTCCTCCTCCTCCTCCTCCTCCTCTTCTTCCTCTTCCTCTTCCTCTTCCTCTTTGTGTGTGTGTGGGGGTCAGTCCTGGGCTTGAACTCTGGGCTGGGCCCTGTCCCTGAGCTTTTTTGCTCAAGGCTATCACTCTACCACTTTAAGCCACAGCTCCACTTCCAGTTTTTGAGTGGTTAATTAGAGATAAAAGCCTCACAGGGACTTTTTTGCCCAGGCTGGCCTTAAACCTTGAGCCTCAGATCTCAGCCTCCTGAGTAGCTAGGATTAAAGGCATGAGCCACCAGTGCCTGCCCTCTTTTCCATTTTTATGAAGGAGAGGACACTCTTATCTCCAGCCTTTGGCGGTGGAGTGGGGTTTTCAGTAGCTTCAGTAGATCACAGTCCAAATTTCTTGTGCATCTTCCAGAACCTGTTTAGGGGAGGGGTTCAGGCAGGTTCCTCAACTTGCCCAGCAGAGTTGGAGGCTGGGGCACTTTTTCCCTTCCCTCTATCTGTACTAGGTTCCTATGAATTAAAGTGACATGACACAGACAAACAAAAGAAAACCCACATTAATTCTATGCATGGAGTCTCACAGAATATGAGACTCACTCAAAGAAGGCTCCAGTGATTGAAGCGAATATGCATATGACCCTTTCTGCCTGAGTTCTGCACCCATGGATTCAGCCAACCACAGATTTAAAAAAATATTCATAAAGCAAGTAGGTTGGTGTTGAAGAAGTACAGGCTTTTTTCCTCCTCACCATTTTTTGTTGCTGGTGGTGAGGCTTGAGCTCTGGGCGTGGGTGCTGTCCCTCAGCATTTTAGCTCAAGGCTAGCACTCTACCACTTGAGGCACAGCACCACTTCTGACTTTTTTTGCTTATGTGGTACTGAGGAATTGAACCCAGGGCTTCATGCATGGAAGGCAAGCATTCTACCACTGAGCCACCTTCCCAGCCCATCCTCACCATTTTTTGAACCATATAGTGTTATAAGCATTACATAGCCTGTACATTATGTTTGGGATGATATGCAGTATAGAGATGGATTAAGTATTCAGGAGATTATGTGCAGGTAATGTGGGTTTTGTTGTTGTTTTGCAACGTGAAAGATTGGCTTGGTGTATGCTAAGCACATGCTCAACCACTGAGCTATATCTCTTGCCCCTTTTATGGTTCTGTGTGTATGTGTGTGTGTGTGTATGTGTGTGTGTGTGTGTGTGTGTGTGTGTGTGTGTGTTTACTGGGGATCAAACCCAGGGCCTTATATATGCAAGGCAGGCTCTCTACCACTGAGCTACATCATGTTTCCTTGTAATATTTTATATAAGGGATTTGAGCATCCAAGAGTTTGGTATCCTCAGAGGCTCATCATGGATACCAAGAGTATCACTACAGCATCCTGATCTATAGGAAGGAATGGAGCAGGTGAAAAATTATGGAAGGGTTAAGGAGAGGAATTGTTGGGTGAATAAAACTTATTTTGTTATTTGGAGGGAAACTCTAGGATAATATAAGTCTAGAGCAACCCTTTTCCTGATAGATACTTTTACTAAGTAGATTTCCTTCTTAACTGGAAAATTCTTTTAAAAGGACAGCTTTAAAGAGCTATTCCCTTGTCTGTAGTGGCTCAGAATAACTAGCTCAAACTATGCCAAAGGAAATATATTTTGATGTGGCCTAGTCTAGTTTCCTACAGTCATATTTTGGGGTAGTTTTTCTTGAACCCTAATACTCATCTAAGCTACTAAATGGTTGAAGAAGCATACTCCTAAGCACAGGGCCACCTAGGAAAATCATGTGCAGGGGGGATGAGGGGTTGGGGAAGTTGGGAGTAAAGGGAGCAGAAGGGAGAGATCAGGCCAGTGAACTTTCTGCCTGAGCCTTAACTCAGGGCTTAACCTAGATCAAAGCATATTAATCACCTGTGTGTCCTGAGGTGCAAGTGCACATTCTGATTCTGCAAGTGGAGGCCCAGCCTCCCAGTCTGCATTTGTTAGGAGCTACCAGGAAAGAGCCTAGACTCTGGCAACATCCATTCCAGCCTAGCATATCCCATCATCCTCCTTCCTGTGAGTTAAAACCTCAACTTCTGAGCATGGCACAGGAACTTTATCAAAGGCTGTCTGTAACCCTGACTCTTGTACACATTTCAGACATACTATGCCCAGCATAGATCAGTGTCTCTTGCCCATTCTGTTCCTTTCCCTGGCAAGAACACCCTGGACCTTCCTGGGACTGGTAAAGACAAGGCCAAAGGTCACCTCCTTGTGCAATGACTTGGAGTTTATGTCTAGAGGTTTCTGGAACTCTTTCCTGTCTTTGCTCACAGCCTACATCAGCCATGGTCCCTGGAGCTTGAAGAGAAACACGGAATCAGGTGACTTAATTGGCCTGCTTTGAACATTTGTCATTCCTTGACACCTTTGAGTAAAAATAGAGCTGAGAATGACTGAAGTGAAACACCACCTTGGAGTCAAGCAGAGGTGGGGGCCATGCTTCCCATGGAAAGCATGTGCTGGGCACTGCTCAGTGGCGCTCTGCATTCACTGTGGAGAGGCCCTTGTGCGTTGGAGCCAGGCTGTGTGTGCTGTGGTCTTTGCCCTGCCTGCCCAGACTCTGAAACAGATCTGCTCTCACTCTGAAGTTTCAGTCTTGGCTGTGAGACTATTTCAAGATCTCCTGTGGTTTTCTTTTGTAGCTTCCTTAGTTTTCTCCTGGGCTTTATGTGTTCAGGTCCTGGATGGGCCATGGGTACCACCCTAACTGAGTGCTGCCCCACTAGCAGTTCCTGCCTTGGCTGCCCGCCTACCCAAGCTTTCTTGGCTTCTTAGCACTCTCTTTTGGGAGAACAGTAGTTCCTTCTCTCTGAGAAGTGGTCCTTTCCGTACAAGGCTCCCTTCCAGGGGCTGAGGAGCAGGCTCTGACTGAAGGCACCCATGATACCAGGACCAATAGTATGGCTGGCAGGGGCATATGACCTGTAAATAGGGACTTCTGCCTATTTTGGCTATTTGCATATGCCATTGAGCTTCATTCCTTCATCTTTAAAACAAGACCCACCTTACCAATAATATTATATTATGTGCTGAGTCTATGATCTTAGCTATTCTTGAGGCTAAGGCAGAAGGATTTCTTGAGCCCAGGAGTTCAAAGCTAGCCTGGCAACGTATCAAGACTCCCATCCCTCAAAAAGACAACTCAAGCTGGGCCGTGGTAGCTCATGACTGTAATCCTAGCTAATCAGGAGGCTGAAATCTGAGGATCATGGTTCAAAGCCAGCCCAGGCAAGGAAAGCCCATGAGACTCTTACCTCCAACTAACCACCAGAAAACTGGAAGTGGAGCTATGGCTCAACTGGTAAGTGTTCGCTTTGAGCTAAAGAGCTGAGTGACAGCACCTAGGCCCTGAGTTCAAGCCCTATGATTGACAAAAAAAAGACAACTCAAGGGCTGGTGGTAACTCAGGTAGTAAAGCACCTGCTTGACAAGTGCAAGGCCCTGAGTCCAAAACTCAATACTACCAAAAAATAAAACAAACAAGTAAAACAAAACCACCACTACCACAAAACCCCACACCAGCCAATCAAACAAACAAAATTCTGGGAGGCTGGATATGGTGGTGCATTCATATAATCTCAGCACCCAGGTATGAGGCAGGAGGATTGAGAGTTCCAGACCTGGTTGGGCTATCCTATCTTCACAATAAAACAAAACAAAAGCCTTATAAAATAACCAGAATGCTAAATTAAAGTAGAATTTTAGATAGAACGAGTACTTTCTTTAAAAAAAAAGTGTGTATCCCATGTAAAATTTTGAGACTTACATGTATTAAATATATATTTGTTACGTATATAATATTCATATATAAGTGGGTCTTACATTTTATCGGCACCCCACCATTGGATTAAATGGTATGTATGGAACATTTTGGAGAGATTCCCGTCTAGACATTCCATGCTCATCTCATTGCTTTCCCCTCCCCTTGTGTTACCCTTCTTCCTCCCCAGAGACCAAGCTGATGGGATGTTTCATAGAATGTTAAGGCTGTTTCTTACATAGTTCACATAAAAATATTGATATGATTAATGGAAAGATGCTAGTGATAAGTGCTGAGTAACCTAGCACGTGCTATGTGTCCCATGCTGTTCCAAGCACTTACATGTATTAACTCCCTCTCTACAACAAACTCCCTCTTCTCTACATTACAGAAGAGAACACTGAGGCACAAATTAGGGAAGCATTTCTGTTCTTTTTTTTTGGTCCAGTCGTGGGGCCTGAACTCTGGGTCTGGGTGCTGTCCTTCAGATCTTCAGCTCAAGGTTAGCGCTGCTACCACTTGAGCCACAGCGCCACTTCCGGCTTTTTTTTTTTTTTTTTCATTTTGCTTATGTGGTGCTGAGGAATCAAACCCAGGGCCTCAGGCATGCAAGGCAAGTGCTCTACCACTGAGCCATCTTCCCAGCCCGCGTTTCTGTTCTTACTCTTAACCAGGACACTATTGCTGGATCTTGTTTACCAAGTTTGCCATAGTCGAAATACTTAGTGCTCTTCAAGGTCAAGGACATGGAAACCTACAGGGATGGTTTCACAAAGCAGGTGCTGATGCAGCCTGCTCCCAGAGGGAGGTGTGACTTCCTGGGCTCCCTGTGATTCTTACCTGGAGAGAGGGCATGCAGGCATAAGGAGTCACACAGAGGATTCTGTCTTCCTGCCTGTACCCTCTGCTAGTTGTGGAGATTGGCCATAGGCAGACAATCCCTATGTACTTGGGGTGTCCCTGAAGTGAGTGTCCCTAAGTGGCCAGCCTCCAGGCATGTTTACAGGCCATGCCTGCAAGTTCTGATTTCTTTATTTCTAAATTAAAATACTCTAAAAATTGTACCACTGGATGCTGGTGGCTCACGCCCTAATCCTAGAGCTGAGGATTGCTATTCAAATCCAGCCCAGGCAGGAAAGTCCATGAGACCCTTATCTCCAATAAACCACTTGGAAAAAAACTGAAAGTAGCCCTGTGGTGCAAGTGGTAGAGTGCTAGCTTTGAACAAAAGAAGCTCAGGGACAGTGGCTAGGCCTTGAGTTCAAGCCCTAGGACTGGCAAAAATAAATAAATAAAAATTGTATCACTGTGGGATTCCTTCTTTCTTGAAAGTCACATGATTTCCCAGGCAGAATTTTTCTGGACATGGTGGCTCATGCCTACAATCCTAACTACTATAGAGGCTGAGGATTAAGGTTCAAAGCTAATTCAGGCTGAAAAATTCCTGAGACTCTTATTTTCAATTAACCACCCAAAAAGCTGGAAGTGGACATAGGTGTGGCTCAAACTGTAGAGCAAGAGCCAAGCAAGAAGGCAAGGCTCTGAGTTCAAGCCCCAGTACCAGCACCAAATGGATGAATGAATGAATAAATGTAAAAAGTTATTAGAAAAATATGAAGATGGAAGAGAACCATGTCTCACTGTCTCATCCTTAGAAAAGATTACCTCCTTTCTGTTCTCTGCTGCCTAGGATCTGCCCATGCAGTCCCGCTAGAGGCCAGAAAATGTCAGAAACCTAACAACCCCACCTGTGGGTGTTTATGGCCAAAGCAAAGAAGGAAAAAGGAAAAAAAAATGTGGAAAGAAAAGTTGGAAACCCAATAGGTGGCACTTTCCTCTTTTCCCAGAGGCTCAGCTGGCTTCCTAAATAGGGGTGTACTGAGCATTAGGTGTCACCAGCTACCCCCTTAAGGCCAGTACCTGCCTTCCTGTCCCCATCTCATTGCTGCAAGGCACTGTCCAAGTCCTGTTCCTGGCTTGTGAACAGAACTCAGTTTTTACAGTGCTCAGGTATTCCTAGCCAGCTCTACTTGGTCTGAAGCCCAGATTCCAAGGCTTCCCCTAAGCCTTCTCCCACCTTAGGCCAGCTTCTCCCCAAGGACTTTGCCTGTTTCCTATTTCTGTCCCCACTTCCTTCCTTTCCCTGACACCTTCCTTTGTTCCCTATCCCCTGTCCCCAGTTCCCCAAGGACTCATACTAAGTGCTTATCAGGAAGCTAAGAGAAGCCCTAGTCTTCTATCAGGAGTCCAGGGCCCCAACTTGGGGTCACTCATTACCACATTCATTGGGGCACAGCAGGACAAGATGGTACAGTGAGGTTGGCATTTAGGGAGCTTGTAACAGGACAGTGATCACTATATGGGCAGGATGATTACAGGATCTGGTAGTTTCTAGACCTAGGGATAGAGGCCAGGGTCAGTTGGTGCCAATAGTACAACACACGGACTGGGTGGCCTAGAAGAAGGAGCTGGGGTAGAAAACAAGGTGGAGCTCTAGGAAGCCAGCCTGTGTCCAGGCAAAATCATTCTCACTCAACTTGCACATATCCCAATATGAAGAATATAAATATCCTATATGAGTAAAAATGAGATAAGAAGACAAATACTAGCTGTATATATTTTAAAAATTACTTTTTTTTTTGGGAGGGGGGTCTGGTCGTGGGGCCTGAACTCTGGTAGGCTAGCGCTCTACCACTTGAGCCACAGCGCCTCTTCGGCTTTTTTCTTTTTGCTTATCTGGTGCTGAGGAATCACATCCAGGGCCTCATGCATGCAAGGCAAGCACTCTACCACTGAGCCGCCTTCCCAGCCCCTTTAAAATTACTTTTATTATTATTATTTTGTTTATGTGGTACCAAGGAATTGAACTCAGGGCCTCATGCATGCTTGGCAAGCACTCTACCACTAAGCCACATTCCTCACCCTGGCTGTATATTTTGACTATCCCATTTGTACCAGCAGGGGATAGCTGTTGGTAGCCATAAGTACTGGCCAGCTGGGCACCTACTCTGACAAGCCTTACATTCTTTTGCTAGGGAAACTCTAACCCCTGAGATAAAGAGAAACCACACAGCCTGGATTTAAATTGTAAAGCCCCCACTGAATGTCCCAGGACATCTGACAAGTCACTTTAATGCATCTTTTCAGCAGTGGAATGCAACCCATGGGGGAGGTTTGGGGGCTGAGAAGGGGATTAAATGTTACTGGCCAGTAACAATGGCCAGTAACAGGACCTAGGCAGGCATTCTCAGCCCAGCTGTAAAATGTCTTGAAGTCTGTTGGCTGAAGTTACAGAGAAGGTAGATTTGGGGCCCTTTGTGCACCTGAGAAGGGATAGCATGGGTGGTCTAGGAGTCTTCCTGGTTCTGTAGAAGTCAGAGGGACCTTAGCCGTCCCCATCCTTTTCTACCACAGCAGCACCCCCTGGAGGCTGGAAGGTAAACTACAACTCTATCTAAGTGACTCCAGATTGGACAAATGACCCTCCAAAGAGACTTAGATAACTAGCTTCCTTCTTGAAGTCAGGACCTTGTTAAGTCTTAGACATTTGCAATGGTTTGTACTCCAAAATATAGTCCATCTGCCCTCCTGTGCTTCAACTGGGCTCCTGGGGCGGGCCCTGCTGGAGCCATCTGTTCATCTCTCACCCCTAAAGCTTGGCATTCACACCGTTGTGGTTTTTGTTACCTCACCACAGAGGGTAGAAATATGTCTGTTTTGTCCTCTCATGACTTCGGTTTTTGGAGGTACCTGAAACATGAGTTAGTTGTGGAGGAAGGGAGGGAGAAAAGAAAGGAAGGAATGGAAGGAAGGGAGGGAGGGAGGAAGGGATGAATATTGGTCTGGATTCACTGTTCTCCTTGGAGCCAGAGAATATTGATGTGTGTGAATATTGATGGTGAGACTATTGATTCGATGATGCCATTACATCTTTAATTCTCAGTTTTCTCATCTGTAAGTTTATAATTTGTGCTTACTGGTGAGGTTTCAAGGCTGACTTTGGCTAACTTCAATCATGGAACATGTCCTGTAGGAAGCACCCATTCAGTCAGTTTTTGCTCTTTAGCAATTCATGTGATCAGAGGTGCAGTGGACACAAGCCCTTGGGGCTCTGTGCCTGGCCATATTTGTCTTCTCTCCAGGGTCCCCTTCCCTGTCCCCAGGGAGGGTCAACTGTGGGTCCCTCTCTTCTAATGACAACAGTGCTTTCACTACAGGGACCTGCAGTTTAGTGGTAGTAACCCTCATTTCTTGGTTGTGGGCTCCCATGAAACCTGTTTCTGGGACACCAATCCCTAGATCCCCTCCTTAGCATCAAAGACTCTGGAAGAACATGGAAAGGAGTCAATATATACAAGTATCTGAATATCTGTATATGAATGTGTACCTATGCATACATTAACATATAGATATCTACATATATGTACATACATGTACATATGTCTGTGTGTATATTTTATGACAACGTTTTGTCATATAGCCCAAGCTGGCCTCAAACTCACGATCCTCCTGTCTCAAGTGCTGGAATTAAAGTGTGTGCCACCATGCCAGACTGTTGCTAACTACAACCAGAGGCAGCAGGACAGGATACTGGACTGAGGAAAATTAGAAAAGGCAGAGATAAAGATACACACACACACACACACACACACACACACACACACACACAGAGAGAGAAAGAGACAGAGAGAATCAGCCAGGTACCAGGGGTCCCAAGGCTCTCTGATACTTGGTCCCTGAGTCCCCACAAGCAAGCATATTTATTTGAGTTTACATAAGGAAGGTTACCATGGATACATGCAAAACATAAAGCATCTATATTAATACTACAATCAAAGCTAAAACAGAGTTTGTGAGAGACACTCTTTCCCTTATTCTTTTGAGACAGGAGACTGCAGCCCACGGAAAGTCCCGACATGATGTCCACTTATCTAGCCCAAGGTTAAGTTGTCAAGGTCTTTTGTGCAGCTTACAAGGTACCCAGCACAGCTGCCAGCCTAACGAGGGGGTGGGGATGGAGGTGGGGGTGGGGATTGGGGAGGGAGATGACAATCCAGTCTCTCAACCCTCTCTAGAGCTGTGTTTTAACCCTTCCATAGCCAGCTCTCAGCATTACAAGTGCTGTCAAGGCTGTGTTCCAACCTCTCAAAGCTTTTCCAGGATTCACAACTCAGCTTCAGAGTTCCATACACCAAACCATACTCCTAATATTAATGGTAATAATTGTCATTGTCTTTATTGAGTACTTACTATGTATGAATCCTCCTACTTAAGTCTGTTAGAATCATGAAAGTCCCCATAACTAGAATAGTATTTTAACATAACTGCTTTAATACCATTGTGTCACCCCATGTATTTTCCTTTTATGCATTTAAAGCATTCTTCAGAGAAGGGTACATTATCTTTACTAGACTTCTCTGGGTCCAAGGCACAAGGTATTCGAGGTCGCTGCTCACTACCTGTGAATCTCAGGTTTCCTGTGCTTAGGGCAGGATTTAGTCTTTTCTGGGTCACTCTGGGCCATGGTGGCTACCGTGGCCTTCATATAACCTGGAGACAGGAGAGCTGGACTTTATTCCAACTTGGCCACTTCTTGGCTGTATGGCCTCAGATGGGTCTTTGGCACCTCTGTAACGTATAAGGACTAGACTATCACTACATGTTCTTAGCTTGTGTGTGTGTGTGGGGGGGGTATCCCTAAAGCTTTTGGGCTTAAGGCTAGTACTCTACCACTTTGAGCCATAGCTCCACTTCTGGCTTTTTTTTGGGGGGGGGGGGGAGGAAGGATAATTATTGGGGTAAGAGTCTCAGGGCTTTACTGCCTGAGCTCCAGAGATCTCAGACTTGAGTAACTAGGATTTCAGGCATGAACCAGTGAAGCCCGGCTTTAACTTCAACTCTACACATGAAATATATGGCATGCAAAAAGCATGCTAAGTGTCTGGGTTTGGATTACTAAGGACTGGCAAGACCAATGTGCTTTGCCCTCTATACAGCTTCCAGAAAACATCACCAGTCCTGAGAGCCTGCTGTGTGCCTTGCTGTGTTTATTTGCTTTCAAAAGCATCACAGAGGGACTTAAACCATTGGAATGTGTTGTCTTTCAGTTCTGGAAGCCAGAAGTCTGAGGCCACATGTCAGCAGGGTTGGTTTCTTTTGAAGGCTGTGAGGGAAATGGTTCCCATCCTTTTTCCTCCTTGTTTTGGATTGGAGGCAGTCTTCATAGACTCACCAGCTCTATCAGCATCTTATCTTCATATGGCCTTTCCCCTATATTTCTATATTCACACTGTGCACAAGCTGAGCATGGTGATACACACCTGCCATCTAGGCACTCCAGAGGCTGACCAGCTTGGGGCTATACAGAGGGATCCTGTCTTAAGCCAACAACAAGAAAAAAACACAAATCATAGCTGGTTCTAATGACCTCAATTTAACTTGATTGCCTCTATAAAGATCTTGTTTCCAAATAAGGTCACATTCTGAAGTACTAGAATCAAGACTCTAGCATTTTTTTTTTTTTGGAAGGGGGAACACAATTCAACCCACATGCATTGTTCTTTCCTGTTGCTGAAGGAGGTGTTCCCTATCTTAAGTTTCTTCTTAGTCATTCCTTGGGCTTTGCTTTACTACATGAGTATGGATTTCTCAGTAATATAACTGTAGTTTTGCCTATAATTTATATAAATAGAATCATAGTATATTTCTGTGACTTGCCTTTTTTCTGCTTTAAATTACGTTTTGAATTTCATCTTTGTTTTTGCTTAAAGCTCTAAATTATTCATTGTCAAAGCTGCCTAGAATTCCATTGTAAAGGAATAAACTATAATTTCTTTAGTAGTAATAATGTTATTCTCACTTCTTTTTTGTTTTGGTTGATTGTGGGGCTTGAACTCTGGTCCTGGGTGCTGTCCCTGAGCTCTTCAGCTCAAGGCAAGCATTCTACCACTTGAGCCACAGCGCCACTCCTGTTTTCTTGGTGGTTAATTGGAGATAAGAGTCTCACAGGGAATTTTGTGCCTGATCTGGCTTTCAACCCTAGTCCTCAGATCTCAGCCTCCTGTGTAGCTAGGATTACAAGCATGAGCCACCAGCACCTGGCTTATTCTCACATTTTGAGACAAAAACCCACCAGTATTTGCTATTGTGTGCATGTTTGTATATGTGTGTGTATGTACTCATATGCTATATACACATAAAGACATATATCTATATATATTCATATAAGTACACATATATTTGCCCTATATATGTATATATGAATGAAACATGCTTTATTTTTTCTTTTGGTTGGTCATGGAGCTTGAACTCAGGACCTGGGAGCAGTCACTGAGCTTTTTTGCTCAAGGCTAGCATTCTACCACTTTGAGCCATAGCACCACTTCTGTTTTTCTGGTGGTTCATTGGAGATATGAGTCTCATGGACTTTCCTGCCTGCGCTTGCTCTGAACTGTAATACTTAGGTCTCAACCTCTTGAGTAGCTAAGATTACAGACATGAGCCACCAGCGCCTGGCTGAAACATGCTTTAAAGAGCAACCCTCAGTAGATAAGATACTTCTTGGCAAGGGCTGGAGGTGTAGTTCAGCAAGGCCTTAGGTTCAACTCCTAGCACTTTAAAAAAAAGATAAATTATTTTGTAATCTATTCCAAAACCTGACCCAAAAAAACAGCCGTATCAGCCACCAATAAGTCAACCTGCTGTTCAGAAGAACGTAGGGCTGATTCACCCCATCATGTGTTAATTGTCCACCTTAGTAGCTCTGGTTCTGTGCCTAGGCCATAACCCTGCTGGCCTCACCAGCTGTCTGCCTGCATACCCATTGATATGATCCCACCATGCTTGAAGGTCTTTAGTCTTCCATATGTTCCAATCATCAGCTTCTCCCTGCTCCTACTAGGTATACTAGTTGTGGCTTTGCCCTTGTGGTTGCTATGACCAGAGAGCCTAGATACCTGGGTATGTTTGAAGCATGTAGACCTTGATAATACTGATTTAATCCATTAGCAACAGACAGTAATGTCTGGGACCAGAATAACTCGGGCTCAAGCTTGGTCACTCAGCAACAGACAATTATTCTCTTTGTACTTCAGTTTCTTTATCTGTATGGTAGGGATAACAGTAGTATCTCATAGTACCGTGTCAGGATAAAACTAGTTAATTTATTGGGTAATGTGGTCTGTTATTTTTACTAAGCCCACCGTTGCATCAGGATCTGCTGAAATTGTTCTAATTCTTTGCTAGTATCTCTGGCCACAATGACTCCGTTGGGAAGAGGTTAAAACTCTTGGATAAAATGAAGGTGGAAGTGTGTTGAAGAGCTAGTTCTGGATTCAGGCTACTGTACTAAGTAGCCATATGGCTTAGGACAGGTTACTCAGTCTTCCTGGGCCTGGGTTTACTCATTTACTAAATGAGGCTGATGATGGTGCTCCCCACGTGATATTTAAGAGGATCCAGTGAGGTAATGTACGCAGAGCTTTTAGCATAGCCTCTGACCCTGCCTTCCGCCTGAAACCTCCGAAATGGCCAAAAACATGAAAAGAGGGGTTTTTTGCCTTTTTTTTTTACAGGACACTGGTTGCTCCAGATTTCCTTTCAGCAAAGGTTCAGTTGTCAGAGTTACTTCTTCTTTTGTGAGCCCGTTGTAGCTGGAGGCCAGGGCTCTTCCCCCTGAGAAGTCTGGTCTTTAGATGCAACCCTCCTCCAGTGCAGTCTGGTGGGATGGTGTCTTTATTTGGATCCCCACAGGGCTTAGTCAGGAGCACATTATTGGCACCCAGGCCCCAGACATGCAACATCCCACAGTTGACACCTTGTACCCCTGGATGGCTTCCCATCTGCCCTCCCTGTTCTTGTATAGCATGCAACAAGGAGGAGGAGAGTATGGAATGTTTCATAGGCAGAGAGGGGTGGGGGAGAGAAGCACAATGGACATCTATTGATGGAATGCAAGAAACCATTTTGGTCCTCCCTGGAGATGTCTTTCTAGGTCCTTTGGCCAATTATTATTATTATTTTTTTTTTTTTGGTCAGTCATGGGGCTTGAACTCTGGGCTTGGGCACTGTCCCTGCACTCTTCAGCTCAAGGGGAGCACTCTACCGCTTGAGCCACAGTGCCACTTCCGGTCTTCTAGTGGTTTATTGGAGAAAAGAGTCTCATGGAGTTTCCTGCCTGGGCTGGCTTTGAACCACAATCCTCAGATCTCAGCCTCCTGAGTAGCTAAGATTACAGGTGTGAGCCACTGGCCCCTAGCTTGACCAGTTTTTAAAACTAGGTTAGATGTTTTATTATTGTATTCTTTTAAGAATCTAGACTATTTATACAGTCTAGATTCAAGTCTTACCAGATATGATTTACAAATATCCTCCTCTATGGGTTATCTTTTCACTTTTTCTACTCCTTTCAGTGCTGGAAATTTAACCCAGGAATTTAAGCTTGCTAGGCAAGAACTCTACCACTTAAGCCACACCCCTAGCCCTCTTTTCACTTTTCTTGATTGTAGTCTTAGAAACATGAAAGTTTAAAATTTTGATGATGTGCAGTTTACTTATATTTTTTGCTTATAATCTTGGTATCATATATAAAAATTCTTTGCCAAATTGAAGATTGTGAAGATTTACTGTTGTTTTCTTGTTTTATAGCTTTAGCTCTTACATCAGATTTTCAACCAGCTGACCTTCCTTCCTTCCTTCCTCCCTCCCTCCCTCCCTCCCTCCCTTCCTTCCTGCCTCCCTCCCTCCCTCCCTCCCTCCTTCCTTCCCTCCCCTCTCCTCCCCTCTCCTCCTCTCCCCTCTCCTCCCCTCCCCCCTCCTGTCCTCCCCACTCCTCCCCTCTCCTCCCCTCCCTCCTCCCCTCTCTCCTCCCCTCCCTCCTCCCCTTCCCTCCCCTCCCTGCTCTCCTCTCATCTCCTCTCCTCTCCTCTCTTCTCTTCTTTCCTCTCCCCTTCTTTTCCTTCTCCTCCCCTCTTCTCCCCTCCTCCTTCCCTCCCCTCCCTCATCTCTTGTCCTCTCCCTTCTCTTTCCCTCTTCTTTCCACTCCTCTTCCCTCCTTTCCTCTCCTTTCATATCCCCTACTCTCTGTCCCTTTTTTCCCCCTTTCTTAAAGATCTCTCTGTATAGCCTAGGCTGGCCTGGACTCTTGATCCTCCAGCCTCAGTTTCCAGAGTGCCGAGATTATAGGCATGTATCACCTGCCTGACCCTTGGGTTATTTTTCCCCATTTTTGCTAGCATAAACTAATTGTACAAAGGAATTTTATTGTGATATTTACACACATACATATAATTTACTTTGACCAAATTCACTATATTTCTCTTTCTTAATGCTGGGGGACCCTCACCTGGGATTTTTCCTGTCATCTATATGGACTTGGGACAATAGGATGGGGGTCAATCCTTCATATCCATCTTTAGATATATAAAATGATCAGGCCAAGAAGGGAGAGGCAAATCCTTCACTTAATCCCCCTCACCTCCTCTTAAAGAGTTTTTAGCGTTTTTTTTTGTTTTTTTTTGGGAGGGGGGTCCAGTCATGGGGCCTGAACTCTGGGCCTGGACACTGTCTCTCAGCTCTTCAGTTCAAGGCTAGCACTCTACCACTTGAGCCACAGTGCCACTTCCAGCTTTTTTTTCTGCTTATGTGGTGCTGAGGAATCGAACCAGGGCCTCAAACAAGCAAGGCCAGCAGTCTACCACTGAGCTATCTTCCCAGCCCATTTAGTGGGTTTCATTATAGCAACTATTAACTGGATAATTAAAAGGAAAATGAATTTTTGTTTACAGGCAAATGGATGGGGCATTAAGTGAGATAAGACAAATATTGCATGTTTTCTCATATATATACATTCTCTCTCTCACACACACACACACACACACACACAGTTGATTGTCGGCCATTTAAGACTGTTATTTCTGCTGAGCACCAGTGGGTCACACCTGTAATCCTAGCTACACAGGAGGCAGAGATCTGAGGATCACGGTTCAAAGCCAGCCTAAGCAGAAAAGTCCCATGACACTCTTACCTCCAATTAACCAGTCAAAAACTGGAAGTAGAGGGCCAGGAAGGTGGCTCAGTGGTAGAGTGCTTGCCTTGCATGCATGAGGCTCTGGGTTCGATTCCTCAGCACCACATAAACAGAAAAGGCTGGAAGTAGCACTGTGGCTCAAGTGATGGAGTGCTAGCCTTGAGCTGAGGAGCTGAGGGACAGCGCCCATGCCAAAGCTCAAGCCCCATGACTGACAAACAACAAACAACAACAACAATAACAACAACAACAACAACTGGAAGTAGAGCTAAGGCTCAAAGTGGTAGAACACTAGTCTTGAGTAAAAGCACCCAGGCCTTGAGTTCAACAGACCAAAACAAAAAAGATTATTATTTCCTTATTGAATGGATTTGGCCTCATATCAAAAATACCTTGACCATAGTTACGTAGTTGCTTTATTTCTAGATTCATGCAGATCTGTTTTACTAGTCTGCCTATAAGCCACACACAACTCTAGCACTTCACTGCCTCTGCCAATTTGCTCTCTGGAGTCCTGGAGGCTTCTGCAGGATGCATTACTGGGACATCTGTCCCACAGCTGAACACCATCTCCTAGTGTTCCCTGGAGTTAATCACTTCCCACATCTGTGCAGGTGACCATGGGAGAGTCCAGTGGGACAAGCCCCCAGGAGGTATGCCTTCCCTCCTCCTCCCAGTACAGGCCCTTGGCAGGGTGGAAGGTCCCAGAGCAGGGCCTGTTTATGTCAAGGTCTGCCTCCTGATTGGATGGGTGGCCTTGATGTGGGCAGGTCAGAGAGAGCACAGGATGGGAGGTGGCTGCTTGAGTGGAGAAGAGACAGGACCTGCCGGAGGGCAGCATTCCTGGTACTAGAGGCATCCAGCCACCTGAGGGAGGGAGAGCTCTGCAGCATCCATGGGTAGGCCAGGGGATTCCATACTGCCAGCTCTCCCCCTAATAGGCTTCTTCCCCTTGTGTCCTTGGGATGAGGAGGGTGGATGGATGGGGGGATGGGGCAAATCCAACCCCTCACCTTTCTGAGGGTTTGTTCTACAAAGCTCAGGACATGGGTATTTTAATAGGTTGGGTGGCTACTGGCTGGAATGTATCCTTGACATAAAATTCCCCAGGGCAGCCAGAGACTCCTTTAGTGGATTAGTGAGCTCCATGGCATTATGGAGACATTTTTAGCTTATAGAAGAGTTGTAAGGCACTTGCATGCAAAACTCAGAGATCATAATTGGGCAAAGAGCACCTGTTGAGAGTGTTTTGTTTTGTTTTCCAGTTGAGGGGCTTGAACTCAGGGCCTGGGCATTGTCTCTGAGCTTTTTTGCTCAAATCTAGTGCTCTACTACCTTGAACCATAGTTTCAGTTTTCTGGTGATATTTGGAGATAAGAGACTCATGGATTCTCCTGCCCAGGCTGGCTTTGAACTGCAGTCCTCAGAGCTCAGCCTCCTGAGTAGCGAGGTGTGAGCCACCAGTGCCTGGTTTTATTTTTTGTTTGTTGAAGCTGTGCTAGAACTGGCACCCAGGGCCTTGTACATGTGAGGTAAGCATTACTACTGAACTCTATCCCTAGCCTAGCACCTGTTGACTCTGGAGTGCTGGGTTGCCTATGTACCCAGATGGCCAGGATACAGGTTCGGGATTGTAGAGACGCACATGGCACACATGGCAGCCACATCAGAGACACCAGATTCAATAGGGTCATGGGAAAAATACCCACTGTTTACTGCAGGGCCCTTGGCCCTTAGATCCAGTCCTGGGAGCCAAACTGAGATGAGATCAGAGCTTTTGTAGGCTATGAACCCATTTCCCCCCACCCACTTCATTTGTTTTCCTTACTTCCCTCCCCCTACCCTTCCCCAGTAGGAACAGAGCTTTGTGAGAGTTGGAGTTGATCACTGCCTGAGAATTGCATCAGCCCCGCCTGGCAGGCTGGAGCAGGAGCCTGTTGCTATGGTGATTGCCAGGCTTCCAACCAGTGAGGAGGATGAGGTAGTCACAAGGTGTGGTTTTCTCACCTTGTGATGCTGTCATGTGATAGGCACCAGGGTCTGGTGGGCCTACATTCCCAGCCCTCCATGGATGTACCATCTGCTTCGGTAGGCATGATGGGCCCACTCCCACAGCTATGTAGGCAGTGACCAGATTGGATGTGTGTGACCAAATTTCACAGGTGGCTTGATGCAGGGACCCCCTGCCTGGTCCTTCTGCCTGATTCTGGGGTATGGGTGAGGTGGGGATTTGACCAAGTGATCCAGATTCTGGGGAAAGAAAAGGGATCCAGACACACCCCTTCTCCCAGAACAGAAGGCTGCCGTAAATCCCAGCTGATAAAACCTGCCAAAACTGTCTTGTGATTTTTTTTTCTTTCTTAGCCACCTGACAGAGCACATCATCTTTACTAAAGATAACAGACTGCTTGCCTAAGCCAGCATGAATATCTCTTCTCTCATCTTTTGTCTTCAACTGGAAAGGAAAGGAGGTGTAGATCTGTCTTCTAGATGCACGGAGCACCTGTGCTGTATTACAGTAGACTCTGTCCATCTCTCCTCTCCTCCTTCCCTTTTCTTCTCCTCCTCTTCTCCCCTCCTGAGTAGGTAATGCTGTTCTTGTTTTACAGAATTTAAGAGTTAAGTGATTTGCCTAGAATCCCAATCACAGGGCTCTGTGCCTTGTCTTTTGTTTTTTTGTTGTGTTTTTTTTCTGTAGAGGTCCCCAGAATCTTGAATTTTCAGGGTATCAGATAAAGAAGCACACCACTGAGCTGAGTATGGGAGTGCTTGCCTGTAATTCCAGCACTGAGGAGGATCAAGCAGGAATATTAGGAGTACACAGCCAGCTTGGGCTACATTGGACTGTCTCAAAAAAGAAAAAACCCAAAACAGCAAGAAAAAAGAAACACTATCCATCCTGTGATGGAAACCCATGTCAGTTTCTCCACAGGGAAAGCCCCTATGTTTATGGGCTGAAGAGTGGACAGAGGCTATTTCTGATGAGACGTGTGAGGGCATGAACAGTGGCGCCTGTGGATGGAGGAAACTTGAAGAGTGGTTAGTGAGGTCAGGTCAGGACACTGACAAAGCTGGACTTGGCAGTTGAGAATTTTTGCCTGGAACCCTCTAGGGATTAGGACTAATTGTCAAATGAGTTCCCAGCAGAGAGGAGTTCAGTGAAATAGTGCTATAGAAACCAAGGAGAAACAGCTCTCTGTGAGAGCCATGGTCATGTCTGTCTTGCTGAGCTCTCAGAGTATAGTAGTAGTAGAAGATGCTCGTGTAAGTTTATCAGAGACGCTACTCCTTTCAAAGCACAGAGATGTTGTAAGTTTGGGTGTCATTATTATTGTTTTGACAACCAGAGGCATAGAGAGGTTATTGTGATTTGCCCAAGGTCACACAGCAGGTAAAAGCTAGAGCCTGGAATGCCTTCCCGAGTGTGTGTGTGTGTGTGTGTGTGTGTGTGTGTGTGTGTGTGTGTGTGTACGTGTACACACACACACACATGCATCAACAGCTGGCAGTGGAGGGAGGACTCACAGCCTTGTGTTGATAGCTTTGCTCTGTGCATCCCTTGGGAGAATGGAAGGATTGTATACTTGGGTGGATTGTCCAATCCTGTGAAAGGGTCCTGGGCTTCCAGATCTAGGCTCAATGTGGAGGGCAGCCTCAGAGAGAGCAGACAGTGAAAGTGGGGAGCACAGACGTCTGAGTGTCCTGCCCACACAGTGTACAGCTGCTTGTAACCCCTGAGAAGATACCACCACGTTAGCTTTCCTCCTAATAGTAGTGTCAATAATAATAGTAACAACAGTAATATCAATGGTAATCTTTAACAGCCAGTCACATTACTTATTTAATTAACTGTTATGGAAGTACTATGAGATCTTGAATGTTATTATTATCCTTATCTTAGAAATGACTAACACTGCCAGGTGCCAGTGGCTCACACCTGTAACTCATGCCTGTAATCTTATCTATTCAGGAGGCTGAGATCTGAGGATCATGGTTCAGAGCCAGCCCAGGGAGGAAAGTATGAGACTTTTATCTCCAGTTAACCACCAGAAAACCAAAAGTGGTGCTGTGGATCAGGTGGTAGAGCACTCGCCTTGAGCTGAAGAGTTCAGGAACAGCGCCCAGACCCAGAGTTCAAGCCCATGACTGGCAAAAAAAAGAAATGGGCACAGAGAGTAAGTTGTCCAAGGTCAGACAACTAAAACTGGGATTTGAATTTGGGTTTCCTGGCTCTTAAACCTGTGTACTGTAATCTCTATTTACTATCATCTCTTAGTGCTCCTGGAGGAAGCCACTGGGACTCTGTAGTCCCCTTCTTCCCTCCATTCTTTTTTTTTTTTTTTCCTTCAGGTCAGTCATGGAGGCTGAACTCTGGGCCTGGGTGCAGTCCCTCAGCTCTTCAGCTCAAGACTAGTACAATACCACTTGAGCCACAGCGCCACTTCCAGCTTTTTCTGCTTATGTGGTACTGAGGAATTGAACCCAGGGCTTCATGCATGCAAGGCAAGCACTCTACCACTGAGCCAGCTTCCCAGCCCTCTCTATTTATTTTTCCTAGGAGACTAGTATATACCTATTTACTTGCCCATATGTGCCATGAGTAAGATGTGGCTTCTGACATCAGCTAGGCCCTGGAATTTTCAGGCACCATGCATGCCCTTCTCTATGCTTATGCCCAAGTGCCTTGGTCTGGAAGGCACAGAGATGGTTGATCTATTCCTGCTCCAGGTGAAGCCTGCTGGTCTACCACTAAAGATAGCACTTGGGATGGGGCAGGAGCCGCCAGCCCAGAAGCTTGTGTAGTTATGAGGGCCAAATAGAGACATCTCACTTTTCACCATGTCTGGCCCTGAGCTTGGTCCTGGAGGAGGCTGCCTTCTCAGTCCCATGGGAAGTATGACTGGCATCTCTCGCTGCCAGTTGGGAGGGTGGAATAGTGCAGGTCCCAGTGGAGGACTCAGGAGGTGGCAGAAGGGTAGAGCAGAGCCAGCATAAAAGCCTGAAGGAGTTTGCTTCTTGCAGTGACCCCTGGGCCATTCTGCATTCCACCCTATCCTCCCAAGATATGGCCATTGGCATCAATCAGATATAGGAACAGGCTGGACTCCAGAGGGGACACAGGTACTGTCTGATAGGAGAATGGAGTATTGGAATTGGAGCTGACATTTGCCTGGCAGCCCTAGCCTAGGGCTGAGCCAGGCTTGTCTTATGCCAGGAAGTTGAGAACCAAACAGGAAAAGCTTTGGGGGTGGGGGAGGATGGAACCTGCTTTTGTAATTCAAGTGACTCTAAATCCTTGACAAGGTGTCTGTCTCTGATACTGCACTTTCATTATCTACTTCATGTGTTATATGTATATAATACATATACATATATATGTGTGTGTGTGTATATATATATACTATACATATACAGAGAGAGAGAGAGAGAGAGAATGTATGAGCCAGGTATAATCCTAGCTACTCAGGAGGTAGAAATCAGAAAGTCTTGGTTTGAGGCCAGTTCAAGCAAAAACTTCATGAGGTAACATCCCCCCACCCCCGTCACCCCCCTCATTAAAAAGCTGAGCATGGTGCTGTTTGTCATCTTATCTACATAGTATGAATAAATAGGATTGTGGTTCAGGTTGTCCTAGTTAAACTCTTAGAAAAAGGACTAAAACAAAAAAGTCTGGAGATGTAGCTCAAGTGGTGAACTGCCTGCAAGTACAAGGCCCTGCGTTCAAGCCTCAGTGCTGCCAAAACAAATATTTTTTAAATTGTGATAAAGTACACAGAACATAAAATCTGCCATCATAATCATTTCAAGTGTACAGTTTGGTGGCCTTATGTATATTTACATAATGTATAACCACTCTCACTACCCATCCCGAATTCCTACCTTACAAAGTTGAAACTGCAGTCATTAAGTAGCTCTCTCCCAGTTCCTCCTTCCCCAGCCCCTGGCAAGCAGCAAGTTGCCTGGTTTGCATAAATTTGATTAATCAAATTTGAATAGGCAAATGGAATAGTGCACTATTTGTTTTTCTGTGACTGGCTTATTTTACTTAACACTGTGTCCTCGGGGGTCACTTACAGAATGTGTCACAGTTCTCTTTGCTGTAGGTAGAGCTGTATTTTTGTTTATTCCATCACCTACCAATGGACACAGGTTGCTTCTTCTTTTAGACTACTGTGAATAATACTGTTGTCAACATGATATTTTCTTGTACCTTGGGACCAGGGTTTGAACTCAGGACGTCATGCTTGTTTAGCTGGTATGCTACTACCTGAGACATGCTTACAGCCCTGCTTTTTGCTAGCCATTTTGGAGATGGAATCTCAAGGCCTTTTCTGCCTAGGCTGGCTCCAAACCAAAATCTTCGAGATTCCAGGCTCCTGAGCAGCTAAGATTACAGGTGTGAACCACTAATGCCTAGTTTTTGGGCTTACCTTGCACATCAGTAATAGGCTGTCTTTGGAGTTTAATCTGCCTGGTCCATGGACTGGGCTTGGGAAAGTGGGTAGATTACCATATTGAAAGGAAGGGCTTGGTCCTTCGGTGGCCAGCCTCTGCCAAACACTGAGTTGTTGGAGTTCCTGGACCGAACTTACTTGTGGGAAGAGATTCCAGGTTTCTTTCCCCACAGCCCCCAGAAGAGGGTGCTGGGTTCCTGCTTCTTTCCTGAACAGAATGGTGGCTCTTGCTTACTGAAAGGTATCATGGGCCATGCTAGGAGAAGGGCATCAGCAGGTATTGGGAAACCCATGTGGAGCTTCTTCAAGACTAAATTTGGCCAGCTGCCCATCCCTAGAAGAATTGAACAGGAGGGTGGTAGGGTCTGCTGCTTATGCTATAGAACCAAATCAATCCTGAAATCCCTATAAATTAACATAAGCCAGGTTGCTTCTTGCTCATCCATCCAGCGCAACTCAACATAACATACCTGTTTATGAGTAAGTAAGGGGCCTGTGCTCTATGTGCTCACACAGGGACCCTGCCTGCTGGAGACTCCCTAATCAGGGATCCATGACCCCCACGATCTCTGAAACAAGGGTGAGGGAAGAAGAATTGTGTGTGGTTTTTCTCTGCCTCAGTCAGGAAATGATACCTGTCACATTCACTTATGTGAATGGCCAGAACAGATCCCATGCCCCTGTCCAATGGCAGAGTAGCCAAAAAGAATAGTCCCTAAGACATCCATGAGAGGAGAGTGGGATATTGTTGACTCTGCTGGGGCCAATCAATTATGTGGAGGAAGGGGTGGAAGGCAGGGCTCACATGGATTCTGGCCTTGGTGGCAGCCTATCTTCATGGCTGCTTTAAGATGATTTCTGACCCCTCTGGACTTTCCATTACTTGTCTGTTCTCTAAACTGTCCCTGTTCCTCAGTGCTAGATTAAGAGTCATTTTAATTTTTCATGAATACCCTAAGGACTCATGAAACCATATAAAGGAAAGGGATCTGCAAAGGGAAGGCCATCCCTGGCAGACTGAAAGTTGTCATCATAATGGTCCTTTGATTTCCCCAATTCGTCTCCTGCCTGAGCTCCCTTTTGTGGCTTTGGGGGCTGGGCTGAGAGGCATTTTCCAATGGGAAGAGGCCAGGAAGAGCCAAGCCCTTAATCATATCAGTCCAGATTTATTACTTGTTATCAGTTCTTGAGAAGGTTCAGAGGGGATGCTGTTAACTCCAACAGGGTGAGCACTCCTGGAGGATTTGTCAGAGTGACCTCCTGGCCCCCTAGGTCCTAAATGACTGAATTGCTTGTTATGGGAAGAGATTGGAGGGATTTTTATGAGATGGTGTCATCTGGTCAGCAGTTTCTGAGTATGTGCTGTGAGCAACACTATGCTGATTGCCACAAATAAACACATGTGTAAGGGGCCCATTCTGGCTCTATAGCCTCCTGCCACCTAGTGGGGAAACTTCTGCATGCCAGTGCCCATTGGACAAAGCTTGACTCTCTAAAGAATTTGTTAACTGTTATTATTAGATTTGTTCTAATTGACCAAATGCTTTATTGTTTGCAAAATGCCTCTTTTGAGCTGGCACTGGTAGCTTACACCTGTAATCCTAGCTACTCAGGGGGCTGAGAGCTGAGGAGTGTAGTTCAAAGCCAGCCTGATCTAGAAAGTCCATGAGATTCCTATCCCCAACTAACCAACCAAAAAAGCTAGAAGTGGTACTGGGCCTCAAGTGGTAGAACACCAACCTTGAGCAAAAAAACTAAAGGACAATGCTCAGGCCCTGAGTTCAAGTCCTAGTACTGGCTTCCTGCCCACCCCCCCCCAAAAAAAATGCCTCTTGCTTTGCGGCTTTCATGGTTCTTCTGAGCTGCTCTGTTCAATGGCAGGGCATCTCATTTTACAGATGAGTAAGTGGAGGCTCCATGAGAACAAAAAATTTGTCAGGAGTAGCATAGAGCTGGAATCAGGACCAAATCTGTCTGACTCTTAGTCTGGCCCTGCTCTCACTCAGTCCTATTGATTGAAAATAGGATTCTGAGATAGGCTGGGCTGGGTGGGATGGGGGGTGTGTGTGTCTGTTTCTGTTACCACATCTGGTATGTGATATGGGAGGAGATGTTTGTTGAGTGAACTCTCCCTCCATTATGGAAGGTTATCTGGCTATTCTACAGCAGCAGCCCCTTGGATCCTATGGGTATGTCATGGCCTTTCCTCTAGACACTAGGAATTTTAGGTCTCTCTGCTTTGGTGAGAGGTTATGTCAAGTGTGAAAAGAAAATAGATTTGGTCCGAAGAGCAGGCTTTAAGTTGGGGCTCAGTTGTTTATTAGCCTTGCATGACACCTAGAAATCTCTTTGGGCCTCAGTTCCCCTCATATGTAATGGGGAAGAGTAATAGCTACTCTGACAAACCTCCCTGAGTTGGGAGGATGAAATGAGATCTCGGCTGTGGTTTGCTGTCTACTCTGAGACACAGTACAGCAGTCAGCATTTCTATTTATCCCTCAGAGCCTGGAGACTGGTGAGGATTGCTCTCCCTTCTAACAACCCAATGGAATCACTCTGTCCTCAGTCCCCTTACTTCTGCCTTTGTTCCTCATGTCCACCACCTGAAATTTCTTTGTTTCAGGCTTTGGAGCCCAGGGCTTTTCCAAGCAACTGTGATCTCTGCCTCCCTTCCTTCCCTAAGGGATCCTGGAGGTGGATGATCACAGTGCTGTCTCCATGGCAACCAGAGAGGCCTTGCCGCACCCCTGCGGGGTGGGGGATGCTTGCGTCTGTTCTCAGCAGTGGGGGTGGAACCAAAGCTGACAACTCCAGTGACATTGGCTAGATCTCTATGATTGAGCTGCCCCTGTGTCTTTGCCCCAGTGTCTAGCTGCTCCTGGGGTGGGTCAGTACCCAGAGCCAACTGAGCTAAAGACCTGAAAAGGAAAGGGGCCATCCTGTACTAAGCAGCCTACTGCCAGCTGAGCCCAAGGGACCTGAAATAAATAAGCCAGGGCTGTCCTCCCTGCTTACCTGCCTGCACTGTATGATCAGAGTGAAAACCTTTCTATCCTCCTCCTCTTTTTTACCCAGGCACATGCACAGTCCTTCTAGACTTGGTTCAAGCCTTGCCTCTTAACGCAGCCTACCATATACTCAGGAATCAATCTCAGGCTGCCTGATGGTTGCATAGGGCTGTTTCAGCACCTGACTGCTTGCTCAGCATGAGGCATGATGAACTGCCTTCTTCTTCTTCTACTTTTTTTTTTTTTTTTTGGCCAGTCCTGGGGCTTGAATTCAGGGCCTGGACACTGTCCCTGAGCTTCTTTTGCTCAAGGCTAGCACCCTACCACTTGAGGCACAGCGCCACTTCTGGCTTTTTTTTATGTGGTACTGAGGAATGGAACCCAGGACTTCATGTATGCTAGGCAAGCACTCTACCACTAAGCCACATTCCCAGCCCCTGAAATGCCTTCTTGCCTACTTGCTTTCAGGCAGTACCTATCACATAGAGAACACTCTCTATTGGCCCTGCTTTCAAGAGAAATGGTCCTGCCCAGCTCCAACTCTGCCCTGAGACTTCTCTGACTTTTCTTTGGAAACCCTCCCTCTTTTGCTATTTCCCTCCTCACTGTCCAGTTGCACACTCCCCTTGCTGATGAACTTGCTTCCTCTGATTCCTCACTGGTTGGCAATATTCCTATCTCTCACATCTAAATAGTCTGGAAATGACTAGGGGAAAGCCAGGTTCTTCACTATCCAGTGCCTGTGTTATGATGCTCACCCCAGCTGGACATAAACCATTCTTTCAGTCAGTCAATGGGTTGGTCAACAAATACTCATTGACTATTCACATGCGTATATGCTGGGGGATGCTACATTAAACAATGGACAAGAAATCTATGCCTTTCTGGACTTTACCTTCTAGTCCAGAGGAGACAATAAGCAATAGAATAACACCTGAGTAAATGATCTAACATTTTAGAAAGTGCCATGGGTAGTGCTTTGGGGAAAATATATAGCAGAGTAAGCAAGTATGTGTATAATCCCAGCTATGCAGGAGAGTATGTAATCTCAGTTATTCAAGAGGTAGAAATAACCACTTCAGGCAAAAGCATGAGACCTTATCTAAAACAAAGTAAAAAAGGCCTAGGGGTATGGCTCAAGTGATAGAGCATTTGCCTAGCAAGTATGAGGCCCTAGTTTAAACACCTGTACCACCTAATATAAATAAATCATTGGGACCAGCTGGGGGAGGTGTAACTCTGTTGATAGAACACTTATCTACCATGCCCAAGGCCCCGAGTTCCACCCCCAGCATCACACAGAAAGAAATGTAAAGGAGGATGTATTGTAAGAAGCAAAAATATGGATCAGGAAGGTATTTGATTTGTCCAGGGAAACTTTATGTCTCTTGGACCAGGTGGTAGGGGTGGAGATGAGGAAGAACTGGGTGCTGGATATAGAGTGCCCACAGATGCTTTATAGAATGTATAGGTAGAGCCAATAGTCATCTCTGAAGGACTGGATATGGAATGTGAGAACGAGAGGGCTCAAAGATGTCCCTGAGCCACTGGCAGGAGAGGGATGCCACTAGCTGAGTGGGGAGGCTGTTGTGGGGCAGGTCTGGGGCAGTTAGGTTAGATGTGTTACATTGAAGTAACAGATAATGAAATTGAGTGACAGTTGTATCAGCAAGTCTGGGATTCGGGAGAGATGTGGGCTAAAAAAGTGTATATTTTAAGAGTTGTCAGCATGTAGTTGGTATTTAAAACCAGGAGACTGGGTGAGACTGAGAGAGCAAGAGAAGATGGAGAAGTCAAGCTCTCATCCTTAGGGTGGCCCAGCCAAAAAAATAGTGAGTAGGAAGTACACCAAGAGCACCTTCCAGCCTTTCTTGGATGCTGTGATTGAGAATTGAGAGTTTGGTCATGCATTGACCTAGAAGACTTGAGAGGGTCTCACCTCACTTTTGGGTATTAGATGTGAGGTAAATGGTACTTATCTGTTGTTTCACTGGGTCCTGACTTTGTCATTCCCTAGAGCTCTGGGTTAGAGGCAGGCACTGATTCTGAATGATGCTGACTTTTGGTTTTGGCCCATACTCTTATGTTCTCATTGTATAGTTCCCAGACCGGGAGATACTTCTGCTATTGTTCAGTGCAATAGATGATAATGACCTTAGCATTGTAGGTTATTGTGTCTGATAGACCAAACCTGCTCCTACCATCCCAAAGAGCAACAAAGCTGTTAGTTCCCTGACTTGGCATCATCAGGCTTCCAGACCTGCATCTTCAAAACAGACACTTGTCCAAATGTAGACCTGTCTTACATTATTTCAGGGTCTGTTCCTAGAAACCTGGTCCCAATTTCTGTCCATAGTGTCCTCAGTCATCCAAACCCAGAGGATATCCTTCTTGACTATTTTCCTTTTGTTCTAATCTAGTCTCTTTTCCATTCCCACTGCTGCAACCCCTGACAGCCCTCAGACTACTTGCTTCATTCAAAATTATCCTGTCTATCTTGGTTGCCTTGAATTTCTTAAAGCCACTCTGCTCTTTTGGCCTTAGAGGTTCCCACTTGCCGAGCAGAACTCTCTGTGGAACATCTGGACCCTTCACAGTCTGACCCCCTGGACTTGAGGTTCATCTGTCACTCATCAGTGCCCTGAACAAAGCTGTCCTGCCCTGGTCCTGCACATTCAGACTCTCAGCAAGTGGACCTTTTCCTCCTCTATTCCTCTTCTGTACTGGTTATTACTTTCATTCTCGAGCTCCCTTTGAAGCAGTTCACCCCTTGTTCTGTCTGTCTGTCAGTCTGTCTGTCTGTCTGTCTGTCTGTCTGTCTCTGTCTCTGTCTCTCTCTGTCTCTCTCTGTCTGTCTGTCTCTCTGTCTCTGTCTCTGTCTGTCTGTCTCTGTCTCTGTCTCTCTCTGTCTCTCTCTCGCGCGGTTCTATATATATTTAACAGTAGATCCTGGTATCAGTCAGCCTTTGTTCAATCTGGTTGTCCATTTAGCCTTTGGGCAACTAGCTTCTTATATCTTTATTTTCTTGTTTATAAAGGAGAATCATAATAGTACAACTTACTTGGTTTTTAACTTTTCTCTTTTTTTCCAGTGCTAGGATTGAACCCAGAGCTTCATGTGTACTAGGCAATCACTTTTCCACTTGAGCCATGCCCCTAGCCCAGTTAAAATTATTGTGTGTCTGTGTGTGCGTGTGCATGCGTGCACATGCACATGGGTGCCCGTGTTAGGGCTTGAACTCAGTGCCTCACTCTCTGGCACAAGGCTAGTACTCTACTACTTGAACCATACATCCACTTCTGTCTTTTTGCTGGTTAATTGGAGATGAGTCTCACAGAGTTTCCTGTCTGTGCTAGACTTGAAGCATAATCCTCAGATCTCAGCTTCCTGAGGAGCTAGGATTACAGGAGTGAGCCATCAGTGCCTGGCTTAAAATTCTTAAAACCCTTTTCAAGTATACCAATCTTAAACATATGGCTGAATGAACATTTACATATGTCTGTTTGTGTAACCAGCACCCAGATCACAATGTGCAACCTTCCCATCACCCCATAAAGTTCCCTCATTACCCTCCCACTCAACACACCACCTCCCCTTCCCATCTCCAGCCCTGAACTTCTCTTACCATCCGTTGGTTTTGCCTGTTCTTAGACTTTGCATGAACAGAGTTCCAAGGTATTCACTTTCTCACGTTAGGCTTTTTGTCTTCTGCATAATGTTTGTAAGATTCATCCATCAGTTCTTGCCCATGGAGGAAATGAAGTAGCACCCAGTCCAGTGTCTACACAGAGTCACAGTGACAGTGCATGGGACAGACTATGGGAGATCCTTGAGCAGGAACAGGTCTCTGAAGATGGTTGCTGCTTGTTGGGTGGGATTGCTGGTCAGGCCTGGGCTTCCCTATCTATGCTCTTCCCCCATCCCATGTCTTGTCATCAGTTCCTAAGAAAAAGGTAAATTTATGCCCTTCCTGCTGAAAGAGCAGAGCCATTACATATTCAGAATTTAACTTAACCCATACCTGCAGGGTTTTGGAGTGTCAGGAAGGGGTAGGAAGGAAACCAGACTTTCCATCAGTGTTTCTCTTGTAGGGTGTGGGGGGAGAGAGGTCTCAGTATGGACTCTTGGCTGTGTCTACTCTTAGAGCCAAACTCCTCAGGGGAAGGTTGTAAGCAGCTTGACCTCCTGGGTATTGCTTCTTCTCTTGGTACCCAGAAGGGGTTAAGGTGATCGGAATGAGGGCCAGTCATAAAGCCAGTGACTCTGTACCTCTCCCAGTAAGTTCTCTACACTTCCCAGAAAGAGTATGGTTGGAAGCCCCCTGGATGTCCCACCACAGTGTGGCTCCCTGGAGGACACAGGCTTCATAATTGACCCCTATATTCACCTGTGTTCTCTTAGCTTAGTGACTCCTAAGAAATGTAGAAATCCCAGGATTCTGCTGCAGAGGAACTATCTAGAGATAGCAATGTTGAACAATACCTGGGCCACAGTGAACTGTATTCGGTAGAGCCCTGAGTCCTGCCCAGCTCTTTGCCTGGCTCAGTTTGTGCCCAACTCCCCAGCACTGTCACCTCACCCTCCTGCTCACTCGGTGTTCCAGCCACACTGGCTATTTATAGTCCCGTTCAGGGGCCCTGCTGTTGCAACACTTGGTGCCATTGCCAAGCTTCCTCTCGTTGCCTAGAACTCTACTCCCTTCCCCCGCCCGCTTGGCAAGCGCCCACACATCTTTCAAAGTTCAATTAATAATATTAACAATAGCAACTAAGGTTTATTGGGTGCTTACTATGTGCTAAGTGTTTTGTATATGTAGTCCAGTTGGACAACAGTGCTATGGGCTCTCTCCTTTTCTCATCCCCCTTATGCATTTATTCATTTAGCTTGTGTCCTGTTGGTGACTGTCAAGTGATAAGGGAGTTTGAGAAGGGATGAGGCATGGATTGAAACCTAAGTCACTTGGCCTCCGAGTCTTCACTCTTAAGACAGTGATGAACCATTTCCCAAGCTCTTCCAGCCATCCCTAACTCCCACTTATTCCTTCTTTTCTGCCTCTCTGTGCTTGAAAAGTTTTATTGCTTATCCAACTGTCTTCCTCTACTGGGATGTGATGGTATCACTTAGAAATATGTTCATTTTTTTATTTTTTTGGTCGGTCATGGGGCTTGAACTTGTCCTGGGCGCTGTCCCTGAGCCCTTCTGCTTAAGGCACCACAATGCCACTTCCTGTTTTCTGATGGTTAACTGGAAATAAGCGTCTCACACACTTTCCTGCCTGGGCTGGCTTTGAACCATGATCCTTAGATCTCAGCCTCCTGAGTAGCTAGGATTACAGGCATGAGCCACCAGCGCCTGGCTTAAATGTGTTCATTTTTAAGTAGGAGAAAAACTCAATTTTTAGGATAGACACACACAAAAAAATGAGGTTATGTTTCGAGTGTGGTTTTGGTAGCTCAGCCACATAAGGGAACTGTCTCTTGTTTATTTTTGACCTTTTTCCTCTTGTCAGCAATATGGGCACTGTAGCTCCAGTTCAAGGCAAGAAGTCTACCTCCCTCCCACTTCTTTTGGTGCTGGTTCTGGGGCTTGAACTCAGGGTCTGGGTGCTATCCTGAGCTGCTTCCCCCCTTCCCCCCCACCCAAGACTAACACTCTACCATTTAAGCCACAGCTTCACTTCTGGCTTTTTGATAGTTAGTTGGAGATAAGAATCTCATAGGCTTTCCTGCTCAGGCTGGCTTCGACTATGATGCTCAGATCTCAGCCTCTTAAGAAATTAGGATTATAGGCTTGAACCACTGGCCTGCCTAAGAAATCTCTTTTTAATCATCAAAGTAACCATCTTGCCAGCTACTCACTTGAATCTCATTGGCTACATTGATGTTAAATGGCTGCTCTTAGTTAGTGGAGAGGCAGAAAAATGTGGATATATTTTAGGGGACAAATCAAGATGCTGTAAGCAGGGAAGAACGGAGGATATAGATATTGGATAAAAGACAGCAGTGTCTGTTACTATCCTGGGAAGCAGAAATAATGAACTGATTTATTTTAAATTTCCAGGATCTGAATGTCCTATAATGGTTTTTTGTTTTGTTTTGTTTTGTTTGTTTTTGTTTTTGTCAATCTCGGGGCGTAAACTCTGGGCAGGGTGCTGTCCATCAGCTCTTCAGCTCAAGGCTAGTGCTCTACCACTTGAACCACAGCACCACTTCCAGCTTTTTCTACTTATGTGGTGCTGAGGAATTGAACCCAGGGCTTCATGCATGCAAGGCAAGCACTCTACCACTGAGCCACCTTCCCAGCCCCTGTAATCAGTTTTTTATCTTTCTTTGCTTGCTTGCTTTTAATTATTGTTGGTATTTGTTATTATTATTTGGAGATAGGGTCTCACTATGAAGTTTTGAACACACTATCTTCCTGCCTTAGCCTCCTGATGTGTGTGTGTGTGTGTGTGCATGTGTGTGTATGTGCGTGTGTGTGTGTGTGTGCGTGTGCACAAGCGCGCACGCACGCGCGTACCTGTATGTGCTTACTTGCACATCATTACTATGGCTTAAGCTCAGGCCCTGGGCACTGTCTTTTAGCTTTTTTTTTGCTCAAGACTGGTGTTCTATCATTTAAGACACACCTCTACTTTTGGATTTTTGGTGCTTAATTGGAGATGAGTTGCTTGCAGACTTTACTACCTAGGTTGGCTTTGCCCTGGTATTCTCAGATCTTAGCCGCCTGAGTAGGATTACAGGTGTGAGCCATTAGTTCTAAGTATTCTTTGAAGCATGTACACAAACCTTTCTGTTTTCTCACATATATGCTGGTACTGTATATTGCTACTACAACTTCATTCATATAGTTTTAGGTGGCTGCATATGAGTTCATCATGCGGATATGCCATAATTCACTCAACCAGTTCCCTATAATTAATCATTCAGGTTATTGTTAATATTTCACAATCATAAACAGCCCTATGAATAATCTTGTGACTTTATTTTAATTTATAATTAATATCTTGGGACACAGTTTTAGATCATGCTATATTAGAAGCTGTACTAATCGTTTAAATAGGGATACAGGTGGACCCATTGCAACAATGAGATGTACAAGTCGTTATGTTGAAAAATGAACTTTACAACTTTGTCTGGGGGGCAGGTGGGGGGGGTAGAAGATGGGAAGGGATGGGAAGGGGAAACAAAGGAGGAGGCAAAAAAAAAAAAGAAGCTGTACTAGCTATCAGAGCTTGAATACCAGTTACCAAATTAGCTCTAGAAAAGCTTTGTTAGTCGGACGCATCCTCCAGGAGTTTGAAAGGTGCCTATTCCGTAATACCTCTGTTTTTGTTTTTTGTTTTTTTCATGCTGGTGATCAGAGTCATGGCCTGGCCCGGAATCAGAGTCCTACCACACAGCCACTAATTCAGGTCATGTTACTCATTTCATTTATGTTTTGTTTTGTTTTGTTTTTTTTCCAGTCCTGCAGTTTGAATTCACTGCCTGTTCAGGGCACTGTTTCTGAGCCTTTTTTTTTTTTTTTTTGCATGAGGCTGGTGTTCTACCACTTGAGCCTCAGCTTCACTTCTAGCTTCTTGGTGGTTAATTGTAGATGAGAGTCTCACAGATTTCCTCCCTAGGTTGACTTCAAGCTGTGGTCTTCAGATCTCATCCTCTTGCATAGCTAGGATTACAGGTTTGAGCCACTGGCACTGAGCTAAGGGTTACAATCCTACAAGAGAGGTTACAAGTACAATGCTTCTTGGGTGATGTCACCATTTCCTTTGCTCTCCCTTCCTATCCTTACCCTCAGTTATATAGTTTATTTTTATATAATATACATTGAATATATGATGACTACATTTATTTACCCTTCTGTCCACCCCTCCATTCATATGTTTCTTTCCCCCACCTACCCCTCAAAACATGATTCTACTTTCTGGTGTTCATTTTGTTGAACAGTATATTAGTTGTTTGGAAGAGTTATGTCTTTCTATTCCTCTCCTAAGCATACCCTCCTTTAGTCAGTTTGTGTGTAAATGAACCCTGGATATGTTATCGTGCATAGTTGTATTTTAGATCTAGCCTCCACATATGAGAGAAAACATGTACCAATTGTTTCTCTCAGCCTAGCTCGCCCTGTTATTCTTGAACCCTTGCTGATTTGATAGGAAAATTGGAACAGAGAAGTTGTTTGCATTTTCTGTGATTATAAGAGTAACATTTTAAAGTATATGAACTTTGACCATTTGTAGTTCTCTTTTTAATTTTGTCTTCATTTCCATTGGTCATTTAGAAAATGGATATTCCTGTTTCCTTCTTTGGTTTGCAAAAAGTGCCTGTGTTTTCAGTTGTTTCCATATGACCAGCATTGTATTTGAAGCCAAATTGGGTTTCACTGAATGGACAAGGGATGAGGAGAATGTTCTAAGCACTAGAACCATACTGGTAAAGGTCCTGAGGGGTGTGTTGGGTGTGTGCTTGTATGTGTATTTGTGTGTGTGGTGTGGGGGATAATATTCATTTCTTAGGGCTGCTACAAATTGCCACAGAATTGATAACTTAAAAAAAATTCTCAGCCGGGCACCAGTGGCTCATACCTGTAATCCTAGCTACTCAAGAGGCTGAGATCTGAGGATCATGGTTTGAAGCCAGCCCTGGTAGGAAAGTCCATGAGTCTCTTATTGCCAATTAATCACAGAAAAAACTGGAAGAGATGTTGTAGCTCAAGTGGTAGGGTACTAACCTTGAGCAAAATGGAGCTCAGGGTCAGTACCCAAACCCAGAGTTGGAACTTCCAGTCTGACACACACACACGCACACACACACACACAAACACACAAACTCATACTCTGAAGGCCACAAGTATAGTATCAAGGTTGTTGAGTTGGATGGTTCTCCCAGGAGAATTCTTACCTATCCCTCCCAGCTTTTCCTGGCTGCAGGCACTCCTGGCCAGTGCTAGCATCACTCCAGTCTTCACCTCTCTGATCTAGGCCTCCTCCCCTCCCATTGTCTAATGAGCACAGTTACAGGATTGAGCCCCTCCCCTCCCCCACCGCCCCGTCCCCCAACACACACACCAACCTAGGGATTCTTAACTTGATCACACTGTGAAGACTTTTTTCTCAAATAAGGTCATATTTGCAGGAATCCCAGTATAACATTTGGACATATATTTGGGGGGACCACTTATAAACCCACTAGAAAAACCTAGGAGAAGTCTGGTACTAGAGGGCAGTGAAATAAATGGGAACTGTTGAATTTTGAACAGGGAGAGATGTGATCAGGATTAAAGACTAGCTGCTAGACTAGCTGCTGGGGAAGAGTGAGTTGGAATCATCTTTGTAAGAGTTGGGGAAAATGGGAGGCAATGGGGACCTTTCAGGAGGCAGGAAATGAGAGGAAAGAAGTGGAGGAATATGGAAAGACCCCCTAGGTTTTCTATTTGAATGATCTGGCTTTTTTTTTTTTTTTGTCGGTCATGGGACTTGATCTCTGGGCCTGGTTGCTGTCCCTGAGCTCTTCAGCTCAAGGCTAATACTCTACCACTTGAGATACTTCTGGTTTTCTAGTGGTTTATTGGAGATAAGAGTTTCACAGACTTTCCTATCTGGGCTGGCTTTGAACCGTGATCCTCAGATCTTAGCCCCCTGAGTAGCTAGGATTATAGATGTAAGCCGCTGGTGCTTGACTTGATCTTGCATTTTAACTGCAGGAAAAGGTTAGGTTTGAGGGTGGGGTAGCAGGGGATAGGTCCAGGAAACAATTGGAGACAGACTTGCAGCCCAGACCTCTCCCTGGAGTGTACATAAAACTTGGGAGGGGAAGCCAAGGAGTGGTGACAGAAGCCAGTTTTTTTTTTAAATCAAAACATCCAACGTGGAGAAAAGTTGAAAGAACTACACAGAGAAGCTCCAGTTAGCTACTATGTCAAGTCTATAATTATCATTTTCCTACAGTTTGATTTTACGTCTATCCATCCCTGTTCCGTGTTCTTTTTTTATATATTTCATAGTTGCTGACATCAGCATGCTTCAGCATGTCATTAACTAGAGTTCAGTAGGTAGTGACTGCACAAATCTCTACTGTGTCAGTTGATCAACTGTGATGAACATATTCACCTGTGTGCTCCAAATTCTTGTCAAAATACAGAACACTCTGTCAGCCCAGAAAGTTCCCTGTGCCCGCTATAGTCAGCTCCTATCTTCCCCCTGTCCCCAGAGGCAACCACTGTACATTTTTATTTTCTTTTTCTTTATTTTAATTTAGAATTTCATATGAGTGAAAGTATACCCACGTTCTTTCCCTTGGGGTAATATTGCTGAGAGTCATGTGTTTTTCTTGTTATATGATAGCATATTGTAAGAATCTATAAAGAATACCTATTTTTAAGAAGTGGGCAATGAAAAATCTCACCAAGAGATTAGAAAGGAACAATAAAAAGGGTAGGAACAACCTAAGAATGGCCACAAATAGAGTTGTGGCTCAAATGGTAGAGCACTAGTCTTGAACAAAAGCTTGAGCTCAAGCCCAAAGACTGGCATTAAAAAGAGGGGGAGGGGCTGGGAAGGTGGCTCAGTGGTAGAGTGCTTGCCTCGAATGCATGAGGCCCTGAGTTCAATTCCTCAGCACCACATAAACAGAAAAAACTGGAAGTGGCGCTGTGGCTCAAGTGGTAGAGCACTAGCCTTGAGCTGAAGAGCTGAGGGACAGAGCTCAGACCCAGAGTGCAAGCCCCCATGATGGGGGGGGGGAGTAAAAAAAAAAAAAACAACCCTAAGTGGTTTAGATACCATCGTTTTGTTGTTGTTGTTATTTATTTCTTACTTACTATCTTATGTGTGTTTGTGTGTTGGTACAAGGTTTGAACTCAGGGCCTTGGCACTATTTCCTTAGTTTTTTCACCCAAGGTTGTTGAATACCACTTGAATCACAACTCCACTTCTGACATTTTTGGTGGTTAATTTGAGGTAAGAGTCTCAGAATGGCTGCCTGGGTTGGCTTTGAACCTGGCTTCTCAAGTCTCAACCTCCTGAGTAGCTTGTATTTCAGGTGTTAGCCACCAGTGACCAGCAGCAATACCCCTCACCCCCCCCTCCCTCCCAGAGGAAGACCATCCCAGAGTGAGAATGCCACCAGTGGGTTACATTCCTAGCATTCCTTCTCTTCAATAGGATTACTACAGCTTTGGCTATCCCACCTGTGTTGAAAACTGGCAACTGGAGGAGGAATAGTAAAGACGAGGGGATGGAGTTGTATATGTTTTAATAGTCTTCATCAAAGTCCCATGTATGCCCACCTAACATATCCTTGGCAAGGTCTTAGCCACATGTCACATACCACTAGGAAAAGTCTTTACCCACTAGGCACACTACCACTCCAAGTACAATGGAACTTCTGTTACCACAAAGGGAATTGCTGTCAGCAGCTTCATCTGCCGCCTTCTTTTAGAGTACTGGTGTCCAAGCCACGGCCTAAGCACTTTTGTTATCTGTGACCTTCTTAGACTAAATCCCTATGTCTTGAAGGTCTCCATCTGTCCTGGGGCTCCTCCTTCTTAGAGTGTTGCTTTCCCTGGATTTTTCTGGATCCTTTATCCTAGCTCTGGGGAATTCCATGTTCTCCCCCATCCCCACCATGTCCTGGGCCTTGAACTCTGGGCTTGAGCTCTATCCCTAAGCTCCTTTTGTTTAAGGTTAGCATTCTACCACTTGAGCTACAGTACAACTTCTGTGGGTTTTTTTTTTCCTGTGATTAATTGGAGATAAGAGTCTCACATACTTAACCTGCCTGGGCTGGCTTCGAACCATGATCCTCAGATCTCAATCTCCTGAGTAATTAGGATTCCAGGTGTGAGCCCTTGGAGCCTGGTTGGCTCTTGAAATTTTTTTGGAATGAGGACTAACTGCATCTCATCCTGAAGCACTTCCTTGCTCTCCTGTACAATCAGCCTCTGCTATCTGGACCAAGGAAGGGATTTCTTTGGAGTGCGATTCAGAGGGGAAAGGATGGTCCTTGGAAAGTTTGACAAAGGGACCTGGGTGTAGGTGTTTTCTGAGCCCTTAGCCAACTGCCTGAGACTTGGTGACCTTGTCTGTGAACTGGGGACAGTAAAAACATTTCACAAAAGTGTGGCTGGGTTGAGAGGAGCAGGAGACATTGGGGGCCATGGTCCATTCGTCTCTGATGAATTGTGCATGCTGAGGAAAGACTGGCAGAGACATTATGACCATGAGGTAGTAGGGACACCAGGCTGCGTGGGGGAGGTGAGCTAGGCTGCCTTCCTTGTTCCTTCCATGAAGCCTGCCCTTGGGAAATACCTGGAAAGTATGGGCTCTGTTCCCATGACCCCTGGAAACATCAGCCTGCTGGAACCTGAACTGTAGACTGGCCAGGGTCCATCATGGCTCCTGGCTCCAACCTTGGCTTTACAGCCTGAAGCCTCCTGATCAACATGATGTCTCAAGTTCCTCCTATGCCTGCTTCAGGGAGGACCTGCCTGAAAACCAAGCCATCCCTAAGCCAGACTCTGCACATGGCAAGTTGTGTGTCCTTCCTCCTGTCTCAGGGAAATACCAAGTCAGCTTACTTCCTGCTAGCTGTGGACACAGGGCCTCATGGCCTTCAGGGCTAGGAGTCTTTTTCCTGGGTGCATGGGCATGAATGTTTCTTAGAGGCTAGCTTGTCTATCACTAGGATGTCCTGGGAAAAACAGCCTGTATCCCCAGGCAGTCTAATAGGTATCAGTCTAGAGCTCAGGAGCAGAAGTCAGTAGGAACAGGTGCAGCAAGCCTGGGGGAAGCTGTTGGCTGCCAAAGGGCCAGATTGACTGAGTGTGGCCATGGCCAGGCGCCCCACTGACCCGCTGACACCATTCTCAGGCTGTTGGTGGCTCGGCTCATGGGCTGGTGTGTTGTAACAGAGGAGGAGGAGCTGGGGCTCTGGCGGGAAAGTGCAAAGCCCAGACCTGAGATGAATGGTGAATTCCTCTGCTCATTCTTTCTCACCACACCTACTACCTAGAGCTTGCCTGCCTCATGTCGACCTAAGAGGGCTGAGCCCCCATCCGTGGCCACTCAGTTCTTGCCCCAGGATCAAAAGGAGCACCAGGAGGCCATGTGTTATGAGCTGGAAGACATCCTGGAGGAAAGGATGTCTGAAAAAGTCCAGCCAGACTCCTCTACCATACTGGGGATACTCCTAGGCAGGCAAGGCCTATACCTCCCATCTAGAAGGTGCTCAGGTACAGTACCTAGCAATGTGCAAGACAGTCCACCACTGGCCCCAAGGCTGCCTTAAGCCAGGAGGACTGGTACTATTCTCTTTGTGTCCTACCTGGGATGCACTTGGTTCCTGTTGATTTCAAAGCTTGTGCTGTCGGTCCCTGACTGGCGATGACTTAAGAGATTAATGTCCCTTGTTCCAAGTAGTCCCAGCTCAGGAAACTCCTTTAGAACTAGTATCCTGGCAGGGCTCTCTTCATCAGGGTTGTGCCTGGCATGAGCTGGAGGAAGCAGTGGGCCAAATGAGCCTGAGTGGGCAGTGGGAGGTTCCTCACAGTACTGCAGGAGAGACCCCCACCAGCAGGGTGTGATACTGGGGCCTTTATGAGGCTGTTCCTGTAGCCATTTTCAGTGCAGAGCCCTGAGGTCCTGCCCTGTCCCCTGTTGGTCTGGCCTGCTGTCCCCAGCAGGGGGTATCTGAGTGGGCACTGGAGTCTGAGTGTTGACAGCACAGAGGGGGTTAACATAGCCTGACTTCCTGCTGCCTTCCTTCCCTCCTTCCCTAAAGGAACCCAGCTTTGGAATTATAGACACACACAAGTGCAGCTTTTGAGGAGTCTGTTGCTTACCAGGTCCCTGTGAGGCCTGAGCACTGCCTCTCGCCTACGCCTGCCTGCCTAGGCTCTGTCCTGCACTTAGGGCCTCATACGGAGAGATGAGGGACCCCCCCATGGGGACCTTTTTCCCCACCTCCCACCCCCAAACCAGCCCTAGGTTCCCCCTCCCCCAGTGGGACTGGGCTAAGTGTACAAATGGTACCCAAGGAGGAGGGGCCGAGGGAGTGACATGGCTTGGCCCACCCCCACCTCCTTATTCCCTATAAAAAGCAAAATGGTGACTCAGAGAGGAGAGTTGGAAGCGTCCTGCCTCCCGATCCCACTGTTAATTTTTAGACGTGGAATTAGGCAGTAGGCAAAGGAAACAGCAGCTCCAAGTACTCGACTGGCTGACATGCTATTAGGCGGGTGGTGACAGCCCAGCCGCTCCTCCCAGGCTCCCAGCAAGCAGCCTCTGACCGGAGTGAACAGAGCACTCAGAGCTGTGCCTGCTGGAGCTCTCAGCCCCTCCTTGGGCCTGACCTGCACAATCCCTGCCCCAGCCAGGAGTGCATGGTGTTGCCAGGGCCATGGCAGCTGGGGGCCGCCGCCGGCGCCCACTGCGCTACCAGTCCCTGGCAGCCCTGGTGGAGGACTCTCAGTGGCCTTTCTTATTCCTTGTCTCAGACTTCAGCTACGGAGCCGACGACTACGACGCAGAGGGGCATGAGGAGCAGAAGGGGCCCCCTGAGGGCTCGGAGACCATGCCGTACATCGATGAGTCACCCACCATGTCACCCCAGCTCAGCGCTCGCAGCCAAGGCGGTGGGGACAGCATCTCTCCCACCCCACCTGAGGGGCTGGCACCTGGGGTAGGTACACCTGCTTTTCTTTCTGGAGGGGGGGTGATAAGACAGCGTGGGCAATATGGGCTGGAGTCTCCTTAGGAAGGTGGGGGGGTGGACAGAATGGGGGGAGGGTGGGCCTGCCTGCTTTTGGTACCCTTGTCATCTGCATCTGTCCTGGGTCCCACCTGCTGCTCTCTGCTGCCCACACCTGTCTCCCCTGTGCCAGCTGTCTGTTCCAATGCCTCTTGGACACCCTCACTCCTTTTGCAGGGGAGATGGGGAAATTCTCCCTAGCAGTCCTTCCTTAGTAGAATGAAGATAGGGCTCTGGAGGGCCCAGACTCTTCTAAGTGTACTCAGGCTGTACATGGTTCCATAGGTGGCCCATGCCTGGTGCGTGTGCCCAAGGCTGGCTCTCCATGCTCCCTGTAGTGTCCCTCAGCCCTGTTCTTTTCTCGCAGGAAGAGAATAAACCCTGGAGTAGAGTGAGCAGTCCTCCTCCCTTGTTAGCAGAAGTTGGAGCTTTTCTCTCAAGTGAAACATTTTAATAAGGATTATGAAGTGTGCTCCATCATCTGAGA